>NC_092093.1:71423767-72031267 GCF_045679555.1 Salvelinus alpinus
ACAAAATATGAAACATATAATACCTGAAAAAGTAGCTAGCTAGACTCACTTACCCAAATACATTGATGCACGCTTCTCCCTATCTGTCATTGATGCCATGGTTGCCCTTAGTTTGAAGATGTAATCCAGAGACAGGTGTTGTATACAATAACTTTCTGTGTGTTTTCTTTTTGACTCCCTCCGCATATTTGCAATCAAACGGCAGAATTTTCTCCATCTCCTTAGCTATCATATTCTGCTTCCATGGGACGTTCCACTGATTTCAAAACACGGTCCTCCAGGAAGTGGAGAGCATCTGTAACGTACGTTGTTTTGAAGGAGACCAAGGCGCAGCGTAATTTGTGGTCATCAAATTTATTTAAATGAGAACCAGCAACAAAATACCAAAGTGAAACCAAAACGAACGAACCGTTCCGTAGGCTACAAGAGCTGTACAAAAACAAGATCCCACAACATAGGTGGGAAAAAAGGCTACCTAAGTATGATTCCCAATTAGAGACAACGATAGACAGCTGCCTCTGATTGGGAACCACACTCGGCCAAACACAAAGAAATACAAAACATAGAATGCCCACCCCACATCACACCCTGACCTAACCAAATAGAGAAATAAAACGGCTCTCTAAGGTCAGGGCGTGACAGCATCTTTCAAAAAAGCAGCCTTAGAAAGGATTACCTACACATACTGAGCAGCTCATGTTATAGACAGAAGCAGGCTACATGGCAGACCAATCCGAACTCATCTCTCGGCATGTCCAACCCATTCATTATCTCAGCCAATCATGGCTAGCTTGAAGATTCCTGTATTTTTCCGAGGATAAACCAACTAGGCTCGTAATTAAAAATGTTTATTCATATTTACAGATGGCATACACATTTGTTATTAAGGCACATGAAATTTCACATGTTCCAGAAGGTATTTCTGCCCCAAAAAACGTATTTTGATTTTTTTTTAAATACATGTTTACGTTCAAATGCCTCTCCTGTGAAGTAATGACTGACATGTCATGTCATGCGGGTAAAGTGTGCCTTGAATTCTAAATAAATCACAGACAGTGTCACCAGCAAAGCACCCCCACACCATCACACCTCCTCCTCCTTGCTTCACGGTGGGAACCACACATGCGGAGATCATTTGTTCACCAACTCCATATCTCACAAAGAAACGGCAATTGGAACCAAAAATCGCAAATTTGTACTCATCAGACCAAAGGACAGAATTCCACCTGTCTAATGTCCATTGCTCGTGTTTCTTGGCCCAAGCAAGTCTCTTCTTCTAATTGGTGTCCTTTAGTAGTGGTTTCTTTGCAGCAATTCTACCATGAAGCCCTGATTCATGCTGTCTCCTCTGAACAGTTGATGTTGAGATGTGTCTGTTACTTGAACTCTGTGAAGCATTTATTTGGGTTGCAATTTCTGAGGCTGGTAACTCTAATGAACTTATCCTCTGCAGAGAGGTAACTCTGGGTCTTTCTTTCCTGTGGCGTTCCTCGTGAGAGCTAGTTTCATCATAGCGTTTGAAGGTTTTTGCGACTGCACTTGAAGAAACTTTGAAAGTTCTTGAAATTTTCCACATTGACTGGCCTTCGTGTCTTAAAGTAATGATGGACTGTCGTTTCTCTTTGCTTATTCGAGCTGTTCTTGCTGTAATATGGACTTGGTATTTTACCAAATCGGGCTATCTTCTGTATACCACCCCTACCTTGTCACAACACAACTGATTGGCTCAAACGCATTAAGGAAAGAAAGTCCACCAATTAACTTTTAACAAGACACACCCGTTAATTGAAATGTATTCCAGGTGACAACCTCAAGAAGCTGGTTGAGAGAATGCCAAGCGTGTGCAACGCTGTCATCAAGGCAAAGGGTGACTATGTTTTGAAGAATGTCATGTAAAAAACATATTTTGATTTGTTTAACACTTATTTGGCTACTATATGATTCCATATGTGTTATTTCATAGTTTTGATATCTCACTTTTATTCAACAATGTAGAAATGTCCAAACTTTTGACTAGTACTGTAAGTATTCATACCCTTTGCTATGATACTAGAAATTGAGCTCAGGTGCATCCTTTTTCCATTGATCGTCCTTGAGATGTTTCTATATCTTGATTGGACTCCACCTGTGGTAAATCCAATTTATTAGACATGATTTGGAATGGCACACACCTGTCTATTTAAGGTCCCACCACTGACAGTACAAGTCAGTGCAAAAAAACAAAACAAAAACAATCTCTGCAGCACTCCACCAACCAGGACTTTATTGTAGAGTGGCCAGATGGAAGCCAGTCCTCAGTAAAAGGCATATGACAACCCGCTTGGAGTTTGACAAAAGACACCAAAAGGACTCTCAGACCATGAGAAACAAGATTATCTGGTCTGATGAAACCAAGATTGAACTCTTTGAACTGAATGCCAAGTGTCACGTCTGGAGGAAACCTGGCACCATCCCAACGGTGAAGCATGGTGGTGGCAGCATCATGCAGTGGGGATGTTTTTCAACGGCAGGGACTGGGAGACTGGTCGGGATCGATGGAAAGATGAATGGAGCAAACTACAGAGAGATCCTTGATGAAAACTTGCTCCAGAGTGCTCAGGACCTGAGACTGGGGCGAAGGTTCACCTTCCAAAAGGACAACAACCTTAAGCACACAGCCAAGACAATGCAGGAGTGTCCTTGAGTGGCCCAGCCAGAGCCCGGACTTGAACCCGATCGAACATCTCTGAAGAGACCTGAAATTAGCTGTGCAGCAACGCTCCCCATCCAACCGGATAGAGCTTGAGAGGATCTGCAGAGAAGAATGGGAGAAACTCCCCAAATACAGGTGTGCCAAGCTTGTAGCGTCATACCCAAGCAGACTCGAGGCTGTAATCTCTGCTAAAGGTGCTTCAACAAAGTACTGAGTAAATTGGCTGAATACTTATGTAAATGTGATTTTTTTGTTTTTGCTTCGTCATTATGGGATATTGTGTGTAGATTGATCAGGGAAAATAACAATTTAATCTATTTTAGAACAAGGCTGTAATGTACATCTTTGGGGGAAAAAGTCAAGGGGTCTGAATACTTTCCGAATGCACTGTACATACCGTTACATATTTGCAAATATCTTCACATGGTGATGTTTCTATTAGGTAGTAGCACAAACAGACACAAACTGATGAGGAGGGTTTGTGGTTGCCATGGCCACAGCTGTGGATAGTACCGTTAGGACACTTTCTTCCAGTCGTGTTGGCCCGACAACCACACAGTGATGTCACCACTTTACTACTATAACTCAAACTCAGTCTCTCTCCTTTCTCTAGCACGACTCTGAAAACTCTGAAATCTGCTAAATGGTTTATTTTAGTTTTACGGCTATAAAATTGCCTGGTTGTTTGAGTAACAAGGCTTAGGCCTTGTTAAATATTTGAAACCAGCTTATAAATGAATTGTTTGTACAAGACACGTGAAAATGTGTGTGTTGATAATTAACCAAAGGAATACCCTCAAGCAGATTGGGAAAAGCTGCCTACAAAGCCTGGGAAATCAATCACATCACTGCCAGCTCCTCTCCTTTCCTTTCCTCTTCTTTCCTTTCCTTTCCTTTCCTTTCATTTCCTCGCCTCTCCTCTCCTCTCCTCTCCTCTCCTCTCCTCTCCTCTCCTCTCCTTTCTTTTCCTTTCGTCTTCTCGCCTCTCCTTTCCTCTCCTTTCCTTTCCTTTCCTCTCCTCTCCTCTTCTCGCCTCTCCTCACCTCCTCATCTCGTCTCCTCCCTGGATGCCAGTCACCCACCCCTCTCTGATCGACATCAGTATTGATGAAGACGTTGCAGCAGTGTCGGCTGCTGGGCTTCTTTGAGGAATGAAACATCTATGAAAAAGAGATGGTGAAAACCTCTTAATTATGGTAATCTCAGCCAGGTTAGATTTTTGGCAAAGAGAGCTCCACATAACAGCATCATATCATAATAATGTTGCAGAATATTTGTCATATGGATGTCATCATTACATTGCTACAGCGTTGTGTTCAGGGGGTTACTCTATCTATTCTCTACTGCTCAGAGATGTGTAGAAAAACACATTACCCTCCTGCTGTGACTCATCCTTACATTTATTATCTGTAGTCTGAACTAACTAAACCTCCAATGCATTTTTTTTCTTTAATTCCTCACCAAAACGCATGACACATTCATGTTATGGCTCATCATTTGAAATCACCCTGTCCTTCAGCACTCTGTTGTGATTGAAGAGCTAGTGGGCTGTATCTCTCTCTCTCTCTCTCTCTCTCTCTCTCTCTCTCTCTCTCTCTCTCTCTCTCTCTCTCTCTCTCTCTCTCTCTCTCTCTCTCTCTCTCTCTCTCTCTCTCTCTCTCTCTCTCTCTCTCTCTCTCTCTCTCTCTCTCTCTCTCTATCTCTCTTTCTCTCATCTCTCTTTCTCTCATATCTTTCTCCCTCTCTCTCATCTCTCTCATCTCTCTCCGTCTCTCTTTCTCTCTCTCTCTCTCTCTCATCTCTCTCCCTCTCCCTCTCTCTCTCTCTCTCTCAAATTCAAATTCAAATTCAAATTCAAATTCAAGCTGCTTTATTGGCATGAAAAACATTGTGTCAATATTGCCAAAGCAACAATGTATACAATATACATTGTAATACAATTAAAACAATGACAAATAATAATATAGAATGGCAGTAAATAATAATACAAAATTAAATATAAAAAATAGTAACAATAAAATGGTAACAGTCAATAGTCGAATGTAATGTATGGTGTAATGCACCACTACCACCACTACTATCATTAAACTGCTATCATTACCATTACCACCCATACCATTACTATTTGGAATGATAAACAATCTCTCTCTCTCTCTCTCTCTCTCTCTCTCTCTCTCTCTCTCTCTCTCTCTCTCTCTCTCTCTCTCTCTCTCTCTCTCTCTCTCTCTCATCTCTCTCTCTCTCTCATCTCTCTCCCTCTCTCTTTCTCTGGCTGATAAGACTAATGGTCTGCTGGCAGTGCTAGCTTCGGTTGCTGCCACACACACACACACACACACACACACACACACACACACACACACACACACACACACACACACACACACACACACACACACACACACACACACACACACACACACACACACACACACACACACACACACACACACACACACACACACACACACACACACACACACACACACACACACACACACACACACACACACACACACACACACAAACACACACATTTGACAGTGCCAGCTTCTATTGCTGCCTTGTCTCGGAGCCTCATAGTGGAGCAGCCATGATGTTGGTTCAGGCCTCAGGACAGGACAGACAGACAGACTCAGCCTCCATCACATGGCTGTCCTTCAGACACACTTTCATACATACCAGCGGCCAGATGGTGAGCAATTATTATCGCAATCCTTCTTCCGCCACAGGGGCTGACGCACACACACACACACACACACACACACACACACACACACACACACACACACACACACACACACACACACACACACACACACACACACACACACACACACACACACACACACACACACACACACACACACACACACACACACACACACACACACACATAGTTGACCTAGTGGATTCTTTCCCGACTGCTGTTATGTTTCCAGTGAAGTGCTGCCAGCAAATATTTGTCTTCATTGTGAGCTTACAACAAAAGTAAACAGAGGATATTTGGTCTAATGGTAGTTGACCGTGCTGTACAAACATGAGTGTAAATTAGGGCCGGGGGCGATACTCATTAGTATCGTGGCAAGGAAAAAAAACACGAAGCAGATTTAACTTCTTTAGGAAAACAAAATCAAATACATTTTTATTTGTCACATGTGCCAAATACAGTAGACCTTACAGTGAAATGCTTACTAACAAACGCTTAACCAAAAATGCAGTTTTAAGAAAAATAAGTGTCAAGTAAAATATAGATTAGGTACAGCCCTAATGTTGGAAACAAACATCATCATGTTGTCATCCAGAGTCACATTTATTTTCCAAGCTATAGCCCATGATATTGTACATACAGCAGGTTTTCAAAGGACCAAAGAGTTGGGTCTGCTTCGTGTTTTCATTTTTGCCATGGAAAAAATATTTTGAGATACAGGTATCTTCCTGGCCCTAGTGTAAATGGGGTTAAACTCATCTTGTTTGCCTCTAAAAGTGTCGATAAAATAACTTAACTTAAGTAAGCCTCTGATTGAATCCCGTTCATCACTTGGTTGGTTGTGCAGTAGATATTCATCATTCTCCCTCTCTCTTGCTCTTTCTCTTTCTCTTTCTCTCCCTTTCTTTCTCTCTTTATCTTTCTCTCTCTCTCCGTCACGCTTTCTCTCTCTCCATCTCTTTCTTTCTTTCTGTCTCTCTCTCTCTCACCCTTTTCCTGGTGAAAATCTAGATCGCTTTTATTGAAAATGAGTCTGAGATGAAAGTGCTTAATTAGCTCCATTCAAGCAGCTCTGGGGTTTGTGATGTAGAACATGGCTGGTTGTTATGGCAGGATATTGCTTTTTGAAGATCCATAGTACAGTCGATCTCTAATATTAACCACCAGTCCAGTGTTTTAAGCTGGTGTAGGAATAAGACTCCTGCCAGCCTCATGACTTAGATATTGCTTCATGACCATCCAGCAGACCAGAAACAAATCCATGTTTTGCTTGGTCAAGTCACATGGCTAAGAAAGAAAATCTCTGGGTTCCAAATTGCAAAACATAGAATATCTAATTTCCATTCAACATAATGTTAGTGTGAGAACTATGCAAAACCTGCATTCTGCTCTCAGCTAGATTTTGCCTGATTGTCGCAATCTTTTCTTTACAGTCATTAGAGCGGGATGCAGGATTTCACACAAGTACTTACTAAAGATGACTGTAGTCTGGCTGATTTGACAGTCTCCTAGTCATGTAGTGGTGGGCTGACTTGAACCATTATTATAATACAGTACACTGCATTGCTACGTGCTTCACGTGCATCCTAAATGGAAGATTGAGATGAGTGTGCATTTCTGTGTGTTTCAAATTCAAACTCCCTAGTCTGTGTGTGTGTGTGTGTGTGTGTGTGTGTGTGTGTGTGTGTGTGTGTGTGTGTGTGTGTGTGTGTGTGTGTGTGTGTGTGTGTGTGTGTGTGTGTGTGTGTGTGTGTGTGTGTGTGTGTGTGTGTGTGTGTGTGTGTGTGTGTGTGTGTGTGTGTGCGCCTGAGGCAAGTGAGTTAAGTTTGAGTCAAGTATGTTCCACCTTGCTATGCCTTATCGTTGTATTTTCTTCTTGACCTTAAGGAACAGAAAGGTATTTGGAACAATGTGATAGCCCTGTTATTACCAGTATTAATAGGGGTAGCAATGGGTATAGTCGTTTAGCCTCATGTATACCATAAAAGCTCTTTCATTCTGGTATTCTCTCCACTGCCTGCAGCTAATGACATTAGAAGGGAGGCCTAGAAAAGGGATCCCCAGTGTGTGTGTGTGTGTGTGTGTGGGCGGGCGGGCGGGTGCAAGGCAACAATATCGTTTAACTGAGCTAGACTTTGTTCCCGCCTCCTCATCATCATCATTCATCAACCTCCTTACTATACTCTGTTTTCATCCATGCTTCTTATTAGTCCAAAGTTATTTGTTTTCATGCCTCCTCTTCCTCTCTTTGCTGTCGTTGAGTTGACTGTATTTCTGCTGGGATATATAAAGCATTGCACTACTGTTTCAGACGGAGACTGATTGGTTGAGAAGCCATTGGTTCACTGACCCACGACAAGGCCCTGTTCCATGCTAAGTGATTCGGAGTGGGTGTCAAATCAAATCAAATCAAATGGTATTGGCCACAAACACATTGTTAGCAGATGTTATTAGGAGTGTAGCAAAATGCTTGTGCTTCTAGTTCCGACAGTGCAGCAAACTCCAAAAAGTTCTGGGACACTGTAAAGTCCACTTTACAGCTGCCCACTGCACTGAGGCTTGGAAACACTGTCACCACCGATAAATCCACAATAATTGAGAATTTCAATAAGCATTTTTCTACGGCTGGCCATGCTTTCCACCTGGCTACCCCTACCCCGGTCAACAGCCCTGCACCCCCCACAGCAACTTGCCCAAGCCTCCCCCATTTCTCCTTCACCCAAATCCGGTCAGCTGATGTTCTGAAAGAGCTGCAAAATCTGGACCCCTACAAATCAGCCGGGCTAGACAATCTGGACCCTCTCTTTCTAAAATTATCAGCAGAAATTGTTGCAACCCCTATTACTAGCCTGTTCAACCTCTCTTTCGTATCGTCTGAGATCCCCAAAGATTGGAAAGCTGCCACGGTCATCCCCCTCTTCAAAGGGGGAGTCATTCTAGACCCAAACTGCTACAGACCTATATCTATCCTGCCCTGCCTTTCTAAGGTCTTCGGAAGCCAAGTTAACAAACAGATCACCGACCATTTCGAATCCCACTGTACCTTCTCTGCTATGCAATCTGGTTTCCGAGCTGGTCATGGGTGCATCTCAGCCACGCTCAAGGTCCTAAACAATATCATAACCGCCATCGATAAAAGACAATACTGTGCAGCTGTATTCATCGACCTGGCCAAGGCTTTCGACTCTGTCAATCACCACAGTCGTATCGGCAGACTCAACAGCCTTGGTTTCTCAAATGACTGCCTCGCCTGGTTCACCAACTACTTCTCAGACAGAGTTCAGTGTGTCAAATCAGAGGGCCGGTTGTCCGGACCTCTGGCAGTCTCTATGGTGGTGCCACAGGGTTCAATTCTCGGGTCGACCCTTTTCTCTGTATACATCAATGATGTCGCTCTTGCTGCTGGTGATTCTCTGATCCACCTCTACGCAGACGACACCATTCTGTATACTTCTGGCCCTTCTTTGGACACTATGTTAACAAACCTCCAGACGAGCTTCAATGCCATACAGCTCTCCTTACGTGGCCTCCAACTGCTCTGAAATGCAGGTAAAACTAAATGAATGCTCTTCAACCGATCGCTGCACACACCTGCCCACCCGTCCAGCATCACTACTCTGGACGGTTCTGACTTAGAATATGTGTACTACAAATACCTAGGTGTCTGGTTAGACTGTAAACTCTCCTTCCAGACTTCCAGACATTAAGAATCTCCAATCCAAAATTAAATCTAGATTTGGCTTCCTATTTCGCAGCAAAGCATCCTTCATTCATGCTGCCAAACATACCCTCGTAAAATTAACTATCCTACCAATCCTTGACTTCGGCGATGTCATTTACAAAATAGCCTCCAACACTCTACTCAGCAAATTGGATGCAGTCTATCACAGTGCCATCCGTTTTTGTCACCAAAGCCCCATATACTACCCACCACTGCGACCTGTATGCTCTTGTTGGCTGGCCCTCGCTTCATATTCGTCGCCAAACCCACTGACTACAGGTCATCTATAAGTCTTTGCTAGGTAAAGCCCCGCCTTATCTCAGCTCACTGGTCACCATAGCAGCACCCACCCGTAGCACGCGCTCCAGCAGGTATATTTCACTGGTCACCCCCAAAGCCAATTCCTACTTTGGCCGCCTTTCCTTCCAGTTCTCTGCTGCCAATGACTGGAACGAGCTGCAAAATCTCTGAAGCTGGAGACTCATATCTCCCTCACTGAATTTAAGCACCAGCTGTCAGAGCAGCTCACAGATCACTGCACCTGTACATAGCCCATCTGTCAATAGCCCATCCCACTACCTCATCCCCATACTGTTATTTTATTTATTTATTTTGCTCCTTTGCACACCAGTATCTCTACTTGCAGAATCATCTTGTGCACATCTATCACTCCAGTGTTAAATGCTGTATTGTAATTATTTCGCCACTGTGGCCTATTTATTGCCTTATCTCCCTTATCCTACCTCATTTTCACACACCGTATATAGACTTTTTCTACTGTATTATTGACTATATGTTTGTTTATTCCATGTGTAACTGTGTTGTTGTTTGTGTCGCACTGCTTTGCTTTATCTTGGCCAGGTCGCAGTTGTAAATGAGAACTTGTTCTCAACTAGCCTACCTGGTTAAATAAAGGTTAAATAATGTTTGTTTTTTTTTAAATTATTGCTTGTCTGTGGGTTATTAAGTTGTTGTTTGATGTTTAGTAAAGGGCCACAAACTTTCTCTAGATTCTAAGGAACTTGGATCTGTTTGTTGTTTGGTGGTTGTTTGTTGGTTATTTGAAGGCTATGAGGTGGTTAAGGTCTGAGGAGAGCTGTGGTGGTCACCTGTAGGGATCAGAGAAAGTATCACAGTGAAAAGTTCTCTCAGAATAGTGTTGGGGAGTGTGTGATTCTGTAATTCCAGTTGATGATGAAGATGATGATGATGATTAGAGTGTGCAGAGCAGCGGAGGCGTGAAAAACAGAATACAGTAATGAGTTAGATTATTCAAATCTATGGCCCAGATCTCACTGTTGTAATTGTCCCCTCGAGATATTTCTAGGCCACACTTTTCATTCCATGGTGGTGTCTCACTGGTGTGTGCGTGTGTGTGCGTACTTTGGTGCGTGTGAGTGCGCATTTTGAGCGTCAGTGTGCACAGTGTGTGTGTGTGTGCGTCTGTTTGGCACTTGTGTGATGTGCGTCTGGCTGCATACCTACCGCTATGATTTCCACCCTGTCTGTTCTATAGATCTACCCTGTCTCCTCTATAGATCTACCCTGTCTTCTTTGTAGATCGACTGTCTCCTCTATAGATCTACCATGTCTCCTCTGTAGATCTACCCTGTCTCCTCTATATATCTACCCTGTCTCCTCTAAAGATCTACCCTGTTTCCTCTATAGATCTACCCTGTCTTCTTTGTAGATCGACTGTCTCCTCTATAGATCTACCATGTCTC
Organism: Salvelinus alpinus; assembly: GCF_045679555.1. Taxonomy (NCBI): domain Eukaryota; kingdom Metazoa; phylum Chordata; class Actinopteri; order Salmoniformes; family Salmonidae; genus Salvelinus; species Salvelinus alpinus. The sequence goes on from NC_092093.1 coordinate 71,434,615, forward strand.
CTCTGTAGATCTACCCTGTCTCCTCTATATATCTACCCTGTCTCATCTATAGATCTACCCTGTCTCCTCTATAGATCTACCCTATCTCCTCTATAGATCTACCCTGTTTCCTCTATAGATCTACCCTGTCTCCTCTATATATCTGCCCTGTCTCCTCTATAGATCTACCCTGTCTCCTCTATATATCTACTATGTCTCCTCTATAGATCTACCCTGTCTCCTCTATAGATCTACCCTGTCTCCTCTATATATCTGCCCTGTCTCCTCTATAGATCTACCCTGTCTCCTCTATAGATCTACCCTGTCTCCTCTATATATCTACCCTGTCTCCTCTATATATCTACCCTGTCTCATGTGTAGATCTACCCTGTCTCCTCTATAGATCTACTGTTTCCTCTATAGATCTACCCTGTCTCCTCTATAGATCTACCCTGTCTCCTCTATATATCTGCCCTGTCTCCTCTATAGATCTACTGTTTCCTCTATAGATCTACCCTGTCTCCTCTATAGATCTACCCTGTCTCCTCTGTAGATCTACCATGTTTCCTCTATAGATCTACCCCGTCTCCTCTATATATCTACCCTGTCTCCTCTATATATCTACCCTGTCTCCTCTATATACAGTGGGGAGAACAAGTATTTGATACACTGCCGATTTTGCAGGTTTTCCTACTTACAAAGCATGTAGAGGTCTGTCATTTTTATCATAGGTACACTTCAACTGTGAGAGACGGAATCTAAAACAAAAATCCAGAAAATCACATTGTATGATTTTTAAGTAATTAATTTGCATTTTATTGCATGACATAAGTATTTGATCACCTACCAACCAGTAAGAATTCCGGCTCTCACAGACCTGTTAGTTTTTCTTTAAGAAGCCCTCCTGTTCTCCACTCATTACCTGTATTAACTGCACCTGTTTGAACTCATTACCTGTATAAAAGACACCTGTCCACACACTCAATCAAACAGACTCCAACCTCTCCACAATGGCCAAGACCAGAGAGCTGTGTAAGGACATCAGGGATAAATTGTAGACCTGTACAAGGCTGGGATGGGCTACAGGACAATAGCCAAGCAGCTTGGTGAGAAGGCAACAACTGTTGGCACAATTATTAGAAAATGGAAGAAGTTCAAGATGACGGTCAATCACCCTCGGTCTGGGGCTCCATGCAAGATCTCACCTCGTGGGGCATCAATGATCATGAGGAATGTGAGGGATCAGCCCAGAACTACACGGCAGGACCTGGTCAATGACCTGAAGAGAGCTGGGACCACAGTCTCAAAGAAAACCATTAGTAACACACTACGCCGTCATGGATTAAAATCCTGCAGCGCACGCAAGGTCCCCCTGCTCAAGCCAGCGCATGTCCAGGCCCGTCTGAAGTTTGCCAATGACCATCTGGATGATCCAGAGGAGGAATGGGAGAAGGTCATGTGGTCTGATGAGACAAAAATAGAGCTTTTTGCTCTAAACTCCACTCGCCGTGTTTGGAGGAATAGAAGGATGAGTACAACCCCAAGAACACCATCCCAACCGTGAAGCATGGAGGTGGAAACATCATTCTTTGGGGATGCTTTTCTGCAAAGGGGACAGGACGACTGCACCGTATTGAGGGGAGGATGGATGGGGCCATGTATCGCGAGATCTTGACCAACAACCTCCTTCCCTCAGTAAGAGCATTGAAGATGGGTCGTGGCTCGGTCTTCCAGCATGACAACGACCCGAAACACACAGCCAGGGCAACTAAGGAGTGGCTCCGTAAGAAGCATCTCAAGGTCCTGGAGTGGCCTAGCCAGTCTCCAGACCTGAACCCAATAGAAAATCTTTGGAGGGAGCCGAAAGTCCGTATTGCCCAGCGACAGCCCCGAAACCTGAAGGATCTGGAGAAGGTCTGTATGGAGGAGTGGGCCAAAATCCCTGCTGCAGTGTGTGCAAACCTGGTCAAGAACTACAGGAAACGTATGATCTCTGTAATTGCAAACAAAGGTTTCTGTACCAAATATTCAGTTCTGCTTTTCTGATGTATCAAATACTTATGTCATGCAATAAAATGCAAATTAATTACTTAAAAATCATACAATGTGATTTTCTGGATTTTTGTTTTAGATTCCTTCTCTCACAGTTGAAGTGTACCTATGATAAAAATGACAGACCTCTACATGCTTTGTAAGTAGGAAAACCTGCAAAATTGTCAGTGTATCAAATACTTGTTCTCCCCACTGTATCTACCCTGTCTCCTCTAAAGATCTACCCTGTCTCCTCTAAAGACCTACCCTGTCCCATCTGTAGATCTACCCTGCCACCTTTATAGATCTACCCTGTCTCCTCTGTAGATCTACCCTGTCTCCTCTATATATCTACCCTGTCTCCTCTATATATCTACCCTGTCTCCTCTATATATCTACCCTGTCTCCTCTATAGATCTACCCTGTCTCCTCTATAGATCTACCCTGTCTCCTCTATAGATCCTCCCTGTCTCCTCTATAGATCTACCCTGTCTCCTCTGTAGATCTACCCTGTCTCCTCTATAGATCTACCCTGTCTCCTCTATAGATCTACCCTGTCTCCTCTGTAGATCTACCCTGTCTCCTCTATAGATCTATCCTGTCTCCTCTATATATCTACCCTGTCTCCTCTATATATCTACCCTGTCTCCTCTATATATCTACCCTGTCTCCTCTAAATATATACCCTGTCTCCTCTAAAGACCTACCCTGTCCCATCTGTAGATCTACCCTGCCACCTTTATAGATCTACCCTGTCTCCTCTGTAGATCTACCCTGTCTCCTCTATAGATCTACCCTGTCTTCTTTGTAGATCGACTGTCTCCTCTATAGATCTACCATGTCTCCTCTGTAGATCTACCCTGTCTCCTCTATATATCTACCCTGTCTCCTCTAAAGATCTACCCTGTTTCCTCTATAGATCTACCCTGTCTTCTTTGTAGATCGACTGTCTCCTCTATAGATCTACCATGTCTCCTCTGTAGATCTACCCTGTCTCCTCTATATATCTACCCTGTCTCCTCTATAGATCTACCCTATCTCCTCTATAGATCTACCCTGTTTCCTCTATAGATCTACCCTGTCTCCTTTATATATCTGCCCTGTCTCCTCTATAGATCTACCCTGTCTCCTCTATATATCTTCTATGTCTCCTCTATAGATCTACCCTGTCTCCTCTATAGATCTACCCTGTCTCCTCTATATATCTGCCCTGTCTCCTCTATAGATCTACTGTTTCCTCTATAGATCTACCCTGTCTACCCTGTCTCCTCTATATATCTACCCTGTCTCCTCTATATATCTACCCTGTCTCCTCTATAGATCTACCCTGTCTCCTCTATAGATCTACCCTGTCTCCTCTGTAGATCTACCCTGTCTCCTCTATAGATCTACCCTGTCTCCTCTATAGATCTACCCTGTCTCCTCTGTAGATCTACCCTGTCTCCTCTATAGATCTATCCTGTCTCCTCTATAGATCTACCCTGTCTCCTCTATATATCTACCCTGTCTCCTCTATATATCTACCCTGTCTCCTCTAAATATCTACCCTGTCTCCTCTAAAGACCTACCCTGTCCCATCTGTAGATCTACCCTGCCACCTTTATAGATCTACCCTGTCTCATCTGTAGATCTACCCTGTCTCCTCTATAGATCTACCCTGTCTCCTTTATAGATCTACCCTGTCTCCTCTATATATCTACCCTGTCTCCTCTATAGATCTATCCTGTCTCCTCTATAGATCTACCCTGTCTCCTCTATATATCTACCCTGTCTCCTCTATATATCTACCCTGTCTCCTCTATATATCTACCCTGTCTCCTCTATATATCTACCCTGTCTCCTCTATAGATCTACCCTGTCTCCTCTATAGATCCTCCCTGTCTCCTCTATAGATCTACCCTGTCTCCTCTGTAGATCTACCCTGTCTCCTCTATAGATCTACCCTGTCTCCTCTATAGATCTACCCTGTCTCCTCTATAGATCTACCCTGTCTCCTCTATAGATCTATCCTGTCTCCTCTATATATCTACCCTGTCTCCTCTATATATCTACCCTGTCTCCTCTATATATCTACCCTGTCTCCTCTAAATATATACCCTGTCTCCTCTAAAGACCTACCCTGTCCCATCTGTAGATCTACCCTGCCACCTTTATAGATCTACCCTGTCTCCTCTGTAGATCTACCCTGTCTCCTCTATAGATCTACCCTGTCTTCTTTGTAGATCGACTGTCTCCTCTATAGATCTACCATGTCTCCTCTGTAGATCTACCCTGTCTCCTCTATATATCTACCCTGTCTCCTCTAAAGATCTACCCTGTTTCCTCTATAGATCTACCCTGTCTTCTTTGTAGATCGACTGTCTCCTCTATAGATCTACCATGTCTCCTCTGTAGATCTACCCTGTCTCCTCTATATATCTACCCTGTCTCCTCTATAGATCTACCCTATCTCCTCTATAGATCTACCCTGTTTCCTCTATAGATCTACCCTGTCTCCTTTATATATCTGCCCTGTCTCCTCTATAGATCTACCCTGTCTCCTCTATATATCTTCTATGTCTCCTCTATAGATCTACCCTGTCTCCTCTATAGATCTACCCTGTCTCCTCTATATATCTGCCCTGTCTCCTCTATAGATCTACTGTTTCCTCTATAGATCTACCCTGTCTACCCTGTCTCCTCTATATATCTACCCTGTCTCCTCTATATATCTACCCTGTCTCCTCTATAGATCTACCCTGTCTCCTCTATAGATCCTCCCTGTCTCCTCTATAGATCTACCCTGTCTCCTCTGTAGATCTACCCTGTCTCCTCTATAGATCTACCCTGTCTCCTCTATAGATCTACCCTGTCTCCTCTGTAGATCTACCCTGTCTCCTCTATAGATCTATCCTGTCTCCTCTATAGATCTACCCTGTCTCCTCTATATATCTACCCTGTCTCCTCTATATATCTACCCTGTCTCCTCTAAATATCTACCCTGTCTCCTCTAAAGACCTACCCTGTCCCATCTGTAGATCTACCCTGCCACCTTTATAGATCTACCCTGTCTCATCTGTAGATCTACCCTGTCTCCTCTATAGATCTACCCTGTCTCCTTTATAGATCTACCCTGTCTCCTCTATATATCTACCCTGTCTCCTCTATAGATCTATCCTGTCTCCTCTATAGATCTACCCTGTCTCCTCTATATATCTACCCTGTCTCCTCTATATATCTACCCTGTCTCCTCTATATATCTACCCTGTCTCCTCTATATATCTACCCTGTCTCCTCTATAGATCTACCCTGTCTCCTCTATAGATCCTCCCTGTCTCCTCTATAGATCTACCCTGTCTCCTCTGTAGATCTACCCTGTCTCCTCTATAGATCTACCCTGTCTCCTCTATAGATCTACCCTGTCTCCTCTGTAGATCTACCCTGTCTCCTCTATAGATCTATCCTGTCTCCTCTATAGATCTACCCTGTCTCCTCTATATATCTACCCTGTCTCCTCTATATATCTACCCTGTCTCCTCTAAATATCTACACTGTCTCCTCTAAAGACCTACCCTGTCCCATCTGTAGATCTACCCTGCCACCTTTATAGATCTACCCTGTCTCCTCTGTAGATCTACCCTGTCTCCTCTATAGATCTACCCTGTCTTCTTTGTAGATCGACTGTCTCCTCTATAGATCTACCATGTCTCCTCTGTAGATCTACCCTGTCTCCTCTATATATCTACCCTGTCTCCTCTAAAGATCTACCCTGTTTCCTCTATAGATCTACCCTGTCTTCTTTGTAGATCGACTGTCTCCTCTATAGATCTACCATGTCTCCTCTGTAGATCTACCCTGTCTCCTCTATATATCTACCCTGTCTCCTCTATAGATCTACCCTATCTTCTCTATAGATCTACCCTGTTTCCTCTATAGATCTACCCTGTCTCCTTTATATATCTGCCCTGTCTCCTCTAAAGATCTACCCTGTTTCCTCTATAGATCTACCCTGTCTTCTTTGTAGATCGACTGTCTCCTCTATAGATCTACCATGTCTCCTCTGTAGATCTACCCTGTCTCCTCTATATATCTACCCTGTCTCCTCTATAGATCTACCCTATCTCCTCTATAGATCTACCCTGTCTCCTCTATAGATCTATCCTGTCTCCTCTATAGATCTACCCTGTCTCCTCTATATATCTACCCTGTCTCCTCTATATATCTACCCTGTCTCCTCTAAATATCTACACTGTCTCCTCTAAAGACCTACCCTGTCCCATCTGTAGATCTACCCTGCCACCTTTATAGATCTACCCTGTCTCCTCTGTAGATCTACCCTGTCTCCTCTATAGATCTACCCTGTCTTCTTTGTAGATCGACTGTCTCCTCTATAGATCTACCATGTCTCCTCTGTAGATCTACCCTGTCTCCTCTATATATCTACCCTGTCTCCTCTAAAGATCTACCCTGTTTCCTCTATAGATCTACCCTGTCTTCTTTGTAGAACGACTGTCTCCTCTATAGATCTACCATGTCTCCTCTGTAGATCTACCCTGTCTCCTCTATATATCTACCCTGTCTCCTCTATAGATCTACCCTATCTCCTCTATAGATCTACCCTGTTTCCTCTATAGATCTACCCTGTCTCCTTTATATATCTGCCCTGTCTCCTCTAAAGATCTACCCTGTTTCCTCTATAGATCTACCCTGTCTTCTTTGTAGATCGACTGTCTCCTCTATAGATCTACCATGTCTCCTCTGTAGATCTACCCTGTCTCCTCTATATATCTACCCTGTCTCCTCTATAGATCTACCCTATCCCCTCTATAGATCTACCCTGTTTCCTCTATAGATCTACCCTGTCTCCTTTATATATCTGCCCTGTCTCCTCTATAGATCTACCCTGTCTCCTCTATATATCTTCTATGTCTCCTCTATAGATCTACCCTGTCTCCTCTATATATCTACCCTGTCTCCTCTATATATCTACCCTGTCTCCTGTGTAGATCTACCCTGTCTCCTCTATAGATCTACTGTTTCCTCTATAGATCTACACTGTCTCCTCTATAGATCTACCCTGTCTCCTCTATATTCTACCCTGTCTTCTCTATATATCTACCCTGTCTCATGTGTAGATCTACCCTGTCTCCTCTATAGATCTACTGTTTCCTCTATAGATCTACCCTGTCTCCTCTATATATCTACCCTGTCTCCTCTATATATCTACCCTGTCTCCTCTAAATATCTACCCTGTCTCCTCTAAAGACCTACCCTGTCCCATCTGTAGATCTACCCTGCCACCTTTATAGATCTACCCTGTCTCCTCTGTAGATCTACCCTGTCTCCTCTATAGATCTACCCTGTCTCCTTTATAGATCTACCCTGTCTCCTCTATATATCTACCCTGTCTCCTCTATAGATCTATCCTGTCTCCTCTATAGATCCTCCCTGTCTCCTCTATAGATCTACCCTGTCTCCTCTGTAGATCTACCCTGTCTCCTCTATAGATCTACCCTGTCTCCTCTATAGATCTACCCTGTCTCCTCTGTAGATCTACCCTGTCTCCTCTATAGATCTATCCTGTCTCCTCTATAGATCTACCCTGTCTCCTCTATATATCTACCCTGTCTCCTCTATATATCTACCCTGTCTCCTCTAAATATCTACCCTGTCTCCTCTAAAGACCTACCCTGTCCCATCTGTAGATCTACCCTGCCACCTTTATATATCTACCCTGTCTCCTCTAAAGATCTACCCTGTTTCCTCCATAGATCTACCCTGTCTTCTTTGTAGATCGACTGTCTCCTCTATAGATCTACCATTTCTCCTCTGTAGATCTACCCTGTCTCCTCTATATATCTACCCTGTCTCCTCTATAGATCTACCCTATCTCCTCTATAGATCTACCCTGTTTCCTCTATAGATCTACCCTGTCTCCTTTATATATCTGCCCTGTCTCCTCTATAGATCTACCCTGTCTCCTCTATATATCTTCTATGTCTCCTCTATAGATCTACCCTGTCTCCTCTATAGATCTACCCTGTCTCCTCTATATATCTGCCCTGTCTCCTCTATAGATCTACCCTGTCTCCTCTATATATCTACCCTGTCTCCTCTATATATCTACCCTGTCTCATGTGTAGATCTACCCTGTCTCCTCTATAGATCTACTGTTTCCTCTATAGATCTACCCTGTCTCCTCTATAGATCTACCCTGTCTCCTCTATATATCTTCCCTGTCTCCTCTATAGATCTACTGTTTCCTCTATAGATCTACCCTGTCTCCTCTATAGATCTACCCTGTCTCCTCTGTAGATCTACCCTGTTTCCTCTATAGATCTACCCTGTCTCCTCTATATATCTACCCTGTCTCCTCTATATATCTACGCTGTCTCCTCTATATATCTACCCTGTCTCCTCTAAAGATCTACCCTGTCTCCTCTAAAGACGTACCCTGTCCCATCTGTAGATCTACCCTGCCACCTTTATAGATCTACCCTGTCTCCTTTGTAGATCTACCCTGTCTCCTCTATATATCTACCCTGTCTCCTCTATATATCTACCCTGTCTCCTCTATATATCTACCCTGTCTCCTCTATATATCTACCCTGTCTCCTCTATAGATCTACCCTGTCTCCTCTATAGATCCTCCCTGTCTCCTCTATAGATCTACCCTGTCTCCTCTGTAGATCTACCCTGTCTCCTCTATAGATCTACCCTGTCTCCTCTATAGATCTACCCTGTCTCCTCTGTAGATCTACCCTGTCTCCTCTATAGATCTATCCTGTCTCCTCTATAGTTCTACCCTGTCTCCTCTATATATCTACCCTGTCTCCTCTATATATCTACCCTGTCTCCTCTAAATATCTACCCTGTCTCCTCTAAAGACCTACCCTGTCCCATCTGTAGATCTACCCTGCCACCTTTATAGATCTACCCTGTCTCCTCTGTAGATCTACCCTGTCTCCTCTATAGATCTACCCTGTCTCCTTTATAGATCTACCCTGTCTCCTCTATATATCTACCCTGTCTCCTCTATAGGTCTACCCTGTCTCCTCTATATCTACCCTGTCTCCTCTATATATCTACCCTGTCTCCGCTATATATCTACCCTGTCTCCTCTATATATCTACCCTGTCTCCTCTATAGATCTACCCTGTCTCCTCTAAAGATCTACCCTGTCTCCTCTATAGATCTACCCTGTCTCCTCTAAAGATCTACTATGTCTCCTCTATAGATCTACCCTGTCTCCATTATAGATCTACCCTGTCTCCTCTGTATATCTACCCTGTTTCCTCTATAGATCTACCCTGTCTCCTCTATATATCTATCCTGTCTCCTCTATAGATCTACCCTGTCTCCTCTATATATCTACCCTGTCTCCTCTATATATCTACCCTGTCTCCTCTAAAGATCTACCCTGTCTCCTCTATAGACCTACCCTGTCTCCTCTATAGATCTACCCTGTCTCCTCTATAGATCTACCCTCTCCCATCTGTAGATCTACCCTGCCACCTTTATAGATCTACCCTGTCTCCTCTATAGACCTACCCTGTCTCCTCTATAGATCTACCCTGTCTCCTCTATAGATCTACCATGTCTCCTCTGTAGATCTACCCTGTCTCCTCTATATATCTACCCTGTCTCCTCTAAAGATCTACCATGTCTCCTCTAAAGATCTACTATGTCTCCTCTATAGATCTACCCTGTCTCCTCTATATATCTATCCTGTCTCCTCTATAGATCTACCCTGTCTCCTCTAAAGATCTACCCTGTCTCCTCTATAGATCTACCCTGTCTCCTCTATATATCTACCCTGTCTCCTCTATATATCTACCTGTCTCCTCTATATATCTACCCTGTCTCCTCTAAAGATCTACCCTGTCTCCTCTATAGATCTACCCTGTCTCCTCTATATATCTACCCTGTCTCCTCTATAGATCTATCCTGTCTCCTCTATAGATCTACCCTGTCTCCTCTATATATCTACCCTGTCTCCTCTAAAGATCTACCCTGTCTCCTCTAAAGACCTACCCTGTCCCATCTGTAGATCTACCCTGACACCTTTATAGATCTACCCTGTCTCCTCTGTAGATCTACCCTGTCTCATCTATAGATCTACCCTGTCTCCTTTATAGATCTACCCTGTCTCCTCTATATATCTACCCTGTCTCCTCTATAGATCTACCCTGTCTCCTCTATATATTTACCCTGTCTCCTCTATATACCTACCCTGTCTCCGCTATATATCTAACCTGTCTCCTCTATAGACCTACCCTGTCTCCTCTATAGATCTACCATGTCTCCTCTATAGATCTACCCTGTCTCCTCTAAAGATCTACCATGTCTCCTCTAAAGATCTACTATGTCTCCTCTATAGATCTACCCTGTCTCCTCCATAGATCTACTATGTCTCCACTGTAGATCTACCCTGTCTCCTCTATATATCTGCCCTGTCTCCTCTATAGACCTACCCTGTCTCCTCTATAGATCTACTATGTCTCCTCTATAGATCTACCCTGTCTCCTCTAAAGATCTACCCTGTCTCCTCTAAAGATCTACCCTGTCTCCTCTATAGATCTACCCTGTCTCCTCTATAGATCTACTATGTCTCCTCTATAGATCTACCCTGTCTCCTCTATAGATCTACTATGTCTCCTCTAAAGATCTACTATGTCTCCTCTATAGATCTACCCTGTCTCCTCTATAGATCTACCCTGTCTCCTCTAAAGATCTACTATGTCTCCTCTAAAGATCTACCCTGTCTCCTCTATAGACCTACCCTGTCTCCTCTATAGATCTACTATGTCTCCTCTATAGATCTACCCTGTCTCCTCTATAGATCTACTATGTCTCCTCTAAAGATCTACTATGTATCCTCTATAGATCTACCCTGTCTCCTCTATAGATCTACCCTGTCTCCTCTATAGATCTACCCTGTCTCCTCTAAAGATCTACTATGTCTCCTCTATAGATCTACCCTGTCTCCTCTATAGACCTACCCTGTCTCCTCTAAAGATCTACCCTGTCTCCTCTAAAGATCTACCCTGTCTCCTCTATAGACCTACCCTGTCTCCTCTATAGATCTACTATGTCTCCTCTATAGATCTACCCTGTCTCCTCTATAGATCTACTATGTCTCCTCTATAGATCTACTATGTCTCCTCTATAGATCTACCCTGTCTCCTCTATAGATCTACCCTGTCTCCTCTATAGATCTACTATGTCTCCTCTATAGATCTACCCTGTCTCCTCTAAAGATCTACTATGTCTCCTCTAAAGATCTACCCTGTCTCCTCTATAGACCTACCCTGTCTCCTCTATAGATCTACTATGTCTCCTCTATAGATCTACCCTGTCTCCTCTATAGATCTACTATGTCTCCTCTAAAGATCTACTATGTCTCCTCTATAGATCTACCCTGTCTCCTCTATAGATCTACCCTGTCTCCTCTAAAGATCTACCCTGTCTCCTCTATAGATCTACCCTGTCTCCTCTATAGATCTACCCTGTCTCCTCTATAGATCTACCCTGTCTCCTCTATAGATCTACTATGTCTCCTCTATAGATCTACCCTGTCTCCTCTAAAGATCTACTATGTCTCCTCTATAGATCTACCCTGTCTCCTCTATAGATCTACCCTGTCTCCTCTATAGATCTACTATGTCTCCTCTATAGATCTACCCTGTCTCCTCTAAAGATCTACTATGTCTCCTCTATAGATCTACCCTGTCTCCTCTATAGATCTACCCTGTCTCCTCTATAGATCTACCCTGTCTCCTCTATAGATCTACCCTGTCTCCTCTATAGATCTACTATGTCTCCTCTGTAGATCTACTATGTCTCCTCTAAAGATCTACTATGTCTCCTCTATAGATCTACCCTGTCTCCTCTATAGACCTACCCTGTCTCCTCTATAGATCTACTATGTCTCCTCTATAGATCTACCCTGTCTCCTCTATAGATCTACTATGTCTCCTCTAAAGATCTACTATGTATCCTCTATAGATCTACCCTGTCTCCTCTATAGATCTACCCTGTCTCCTCTAAAGATCTACTATGTCTCCTCTATAGATCTACCCTGTCTCCTCTATAGATCTACCCTGTCTCCTCTATAGATCTACCCTGTCTCCTCTAAAGATCTACTATGTCTCCTCTATAGATCTACCCTGTCTCATCTATAGACCTACCCTGTCTCCTCTAAATATCTACCCTGTCTCCTCTAAAGATCTACCCTGTCTCCTCTATAGACCTACCCTGTCTCCTCTATAGATCTACCCTGTCTCCTCTATAGATCTACCATGTCTCCTCTATAGATCTACTATGTCTCCTCTAAAGATCTACTATGTCTCCTCTATAGATCTACCCTGTCTCCTCTATAGATCTACCCTGTCTCCTCTATAGATCTACTATGTCTCCTCTATGGATCTAACCTGTCTCCTCTAAAGATCTACTATGTCTCCTCTAAAGATCTACCCTGTCTCCTCTATAGACCTACCCTGTCTTCTCTATAGATCTACTATGTCTCCTCTATAGATCTACCCTGTCTCCTCTATAGATCTACTATGTCTCCTCTAAAGATCTACTATGTCTCCTCTATAGATCTACCCTGTCTCCTCTAAAGATCTACTATGTCTCCTCTATAGATCTACCCTGTCTCCTCTATAGATCTACCCTGTCTCCTCTATAGCTCTACCCTGTCTCCTCTAAAGATCTACTATGTCTCCTCTATAGATCTACCCTGTCTCCTCTATATATCTACCCTGTCTCCTCTATAGGTCTACCCTGTCTCCTCTATATATCTACCCTGTCTCCTCTATATATCTACCCTGTCTCCGCTATATATCTACCCTGTCTCCTCTATATATCTACCCTGTCTCCTCTATAGATCTACCCTGTCTCCTCTAAAGATCTACCCTGTCTCCTCTATAGATCTACCCTGTCTCCTCTAAAGATCTACTATGTCTCCTCTATAGATCTACCCTGTCTCCATTATAGATCTACCCTGTCTCCTCTGTATATCTACCCTGTTTCCTCTATAGATCTACCCTGTCTCCTCTATATATCTATCCTGTCTCCTCTATAGATCTACCCTGTCTCCTCTATATATCTACCCTGTCTCCTCTATATATCTACCCTGTCTCCTCTAAAGATCTACCCTGTCTCCTCTAAAGATCTACCCTGCCACCTTTATAGATCTACCTTGTCTCCTCTATAGACCTACCCTGTCTCCTCTATAGATCTACCCTGTCTCCTCTATAGATCTACCCTCTCCCATCTGTAGATCTACCCTGCCACCTTTATAGATCTACCCTGTCTCCTCTATAGACCTACCCTGTCTCCTCTATAGATCTACCCTGTCTCCTCTATAGATCTACCATGTCTCCTCTGTAGATCTACCCTGTCTCCTCTATATATCTACCCTGTCTCCTCTAAAGATCTACTATGTCTCCTCTATAGATCTACCCTGTCTCCTCTATAGATCTACCCTGTCTCCTCTATAGATCTACCCTGTCTCCTCTAAAGATCTACTATGTCTCCTCTATAGATCTACCCTGTCTCCTCTATAGACCTACCCTGTCTCCTCTATAGATCTACTATGTCTCCTCTATAGATCTACCCTGTCTCCTCTAAAGATCTACTATGTCTCCTCTATAGATCTACCCTGTCTCCTCTATAGATCTACCCTGTCTCCTCTAAAGATCTACTATGTCTCCTCTAAAGATCTACCCTGTCTCCTCTATAGATCTACCCTGTCTCCTCTATAGATCTACCCTGTCTCCTCTAAAGATTTACTATGTCTCCTCTATAGATCTACCCTGTCTCCTCTGTAGATCTACCCTGTCTCCTCTATAGATCAATCCTGTCTCCTCTATAGATCTACCCTGTCTCCTCTATAGATCTACCCTGTCTCCTCTATAGATCTACCCTGTCTCCTCTAAAGATCTACTATGTCTCCTCTAAAGATCTACCCTGTCTCCTCTATAGATCTACCCTGTCTCCTCTATAGATCTACCCTGTCTCCTCTAAAGATTTACTATGTCTCCTCTATAGATCTACCCTGTCTCCTCTGTAGATCTACCCTGTCTCCTCTATAGATCAATCCTGTCTCCTCTATAGATCTACCCTGTCTCCTCTATAGATCTACTATGTCTCCTCTGTAGATCTACTATGTCTCCTCTAAAGATCTACTATGTCTCCTCTATAGATCTACCCTGTCTCCTCTATAGACCTACCCTGTCTCCTCTATAGATCTACTATGTCTCCTCTATAGATCTACCCTGTCTCCTCTATAGATCTACTATGTCTCCTCTAAAGATCTACTATGTATCCTCTATAGATCTACCCTGTCTCCTCTATAGATCTACCCTGTCTCCTCTATATATCTACTATGTCTCCTCTATAGATCTACCCTGTCTCCTCTATAGATCTACCCTGTCTCCTCTATATATCTGCCCTGTCTCCTCTATAGATCTACTGTTTCCTCTATAGATCTACCCTGTCTCCTCTATATATCTACCCTGTCTCCTCTATATATCTACCCTGTCTCATGTGTAGATCTACCCTGTCTCCTCTATAGATCTACTGTTTCCTCTATAGATCTACCCTGTCTCCTCTATAGATCTACCCTGTCTCCTCTATATATCTGCCCTGTCTCCTCTATAGATCTACTGTTTCCTCTATAGATCTACCCTGTCTCCTCTATAGATCTACCCTGTCTCCTCTGTAGATCTACCATGTTTCCTCTATAGATCTACCCCGTCTCCTCTATATAACTACCCTGTCTCCTCTATATATCTACCCTGTCTCCTCTATATACAGTGGGGAGAACAAGTATTTGATACACTGCCGATTTTGCAGGTTTTCCTACTTACAAAGCATGTAGAGGTCTGTCATTTTTATCATAGGTACACTTCAACTGTGAGAGACGGAATCTAAAACAAAAATCCAGAAAATCACATTGTATGATTTTTAAGTAATTAATTTGCATTTTATTGCATGACATAAGTATTTGATCACCTACCAACCAGTAAGAATTCCGGCTCTCACAGACCTGTTAGTTTTTCTTTAAGAAGCCCTCCTGTTCTCCACTCATTACCTGTATTAACTGCACCTGTTTGAACTCATTACCTGTATAAAAGACACCTGTCCACACACTCAATCAAACAGACTCCAACCTCTCCACAATGGCCAAGACCAGAGAGCTGTGTAAGGACATCAGGGATAAATTGTAGACCTGTACAAGGCTGGGATGGGCTACAGGACAATAGCCAAGCAGCTTGGTGAGAAGGCAACAACTGTTGGCACAATTATTAGAAAATGGAAGAAGTTCAAGATGACGGTCAATCACCCTCGGTCTGGGGCTCCATGCAAGATCTCACCTCGTGGGGCATCAATGATCATGAGGAATGTGAGGGATCAGCCCAGAACTACACGGCAGGACCTGGTCAATGACCTGAAGAGAGCTGGGACCACAGTCTCAAAGAAAACCATTAGTAACACACTACGCCGTCATGGATTAAAATCCTGCAGCGCACGCAAGGTCCCCCTGCTCAAGCCAGCGCATGTCCAGGCCCGTCTGAAGTTTGCCAATGACCATCTGGATGATCCAGAGGAGGAATGGGAGAAGGTCATGTGGTCTGATGAGACAAAAATAGAGCTTTTTGCTCTAAACTCCACTCGCCGTGTTTGGAGGAATAGAAGGATGAGTACAACCCCAAGAACACCATCCCAACCGTGAAGCATGGAGGTGGAAACATCATTCTTTGGGGATGCTTTTCTGCAAAGGGGACAGGACGACTGCACCGTATTGAGGGGAGGATGGATGGGGCCATGTATCGCGAGATCTTGACCAACAACCTCCTTCCCTCAGTAAGAGCATTGAAGATGGGTCGTGGCTCGGTCTTCCAGCATGACAACGACCCGAAACACACAGCCAGGGCAACTAAGGAGTGGCTCCGTAAGAAGCATCTCAAGGTCCTGGAGTGGCCTAGCCAGTCTCCAGACCTGAACCCAATAGAAAATCTTTGGAGGGAGCCGAAAGTCCGTATTGCCCAGCGACAGCCCCGAAACCTGAAGGATCTGGAGAAGGTCTGTATGGAGGAGTGGGCCAAAATCCCTGCTGCAGTGTGTGCAAACCTGGTCAAGAACTACAGGAAACGTATGATCTCTGTAATTGCAAACAAAGGTTTCTGTACCAAATATTCAGTTCTGCTTTTCTGATGTATCAAATACTTATGTCATGCAATAAAATGCAAATTAATTACTTAAAAATCATACAATGTGATTTTCTGGATTTTTGTTTTAGATTCCTTCTCTCACAGTTGAAGTGTACCTATGATAAAAATGACAGACCTCTACATGCTTTGTAAGTAGGAAAACCTGCAAAATTGTCAGTGTATCAAATACTTGTTCTCCCCACTGTATCTACCCTGTCTCCTCTAAAGATCTACCCTGTCTCCTCTAAAGACCTACCCTGTCCCATCTGTAGATCTACCCTGCCACCTTTATAGATCTACCCTGTCTCCTCTGTAGATCTACCCTGTCTCCTCTATATATCTACCCTGTCTCCTCTATATATCTACCCTGTCTCCTCTATATATCTACCCTGTCTCCTCTATAGATCTACCCTGTCTCCTCTATAGATCTACCCTGTCTCCTCTATAGATCCTCCCTGTCTCCTCTATAGATCTACCCTGTCTCCTCTGTAGATCTACCCTGTCTCCTCTATAGATCTACCCTGTCTCCTCTATAGATCTACCCTGTCTCCTCTGTAGATCTACCCTGTCTCCTCTATAGATCTATCCTGTCTCCTCTATATATCTACCCTGTCTCCTCTATATATCTACCCTGTCTCCTCTATATATCTACCCTGTCTCCTCTAAATATATACCCTGTCTCCTCTAAAGACCTACCCTGTCCCATCTGTAGATCTACCCTGCCACCTTTATAGATCTACCCTGTCTCCTCTGTAGATCTACCCTGTCTCCTCTATAGATCTACCCTGTCTTCTTTGTAGATCGACTGTCTCCTCTATAGATCTACCATGTCTCCTCTGTAGATCTACCCTGTCTCCTCTATATATCTACCCTGTCTCCTCTAAAGATCTACCCTGTTTCCTCTATAGATCTACCCTGTCTTCTTTGTAGATCGACTGTCTCCTCTATAGATCTACCATGTCTCCTCTGTAGATCTACCCTGTCTCCTCTATATATCTACCCTGTCTCCTCTATAGATCTACCCTATCTCCTCTATAGATCTACCCTGTTTCCTCTATAGATCTACCCTGTCTCCTTTATATATCTGCCCTGTCTCCTCTATAGATCTACCCTGTCTCCTCTATATATCTTCTATGTCTCCTCTATAGATCTACCCTGTCTCCTCTATAGATCTACCCTGTCTCCTCTATATATCTGCCCTGTCTCCTCTATAGATCTACTGTTTCCTCTATAGATCTACCCTGTCTACCCTGTCTCCTCTATATATCTACCCTGTCTCCTCTATATATCTACCCTGTCTCCTCTATAGATCTACCCTGTCTCCTATATAGATCTACCCTGTCTCCTCTGTAGATCTACCCTGTCTCCTCTATAGATCTACCCTGTCTCCTCTATAGATCTACCCTGTCTCCTCTGTAGATCTACCCTGTCTCCTCTATAGATCTATCCTGTCTCCTCTATAGATCTACCCTGTCTCCTCTATATATCTACCCTGTCTCCTCTATATATCTACCCTGTCTCCTCTAAATATCTACCCTGTCTCCTCTAAAGACCTACCCTGTCCCATCTGTAGATCTACCCTGCCACCTTTATAGATCTACCCTGTCTCATCTGTAGATCTACCCTGTCTCCTCTATAGATCTACCCTGTCTCCTTTATAGATCTACCCTGTCTCCTCTATATATCTACCCTGTCTCCTCTAAATATCTACCCTGTCTCCTCTAAAGACCTACCCTGTCCCATCTGTAGATCTACCCTGCCACCTTTATAGATCTACCCTGTCTCATCTGTAGATCTACCCTGTCTCCTCTATAGATCTACCCTGTCTCCTTTATAGATCTACCCTGTCTCCTCTATATATCTACCCTGTCTCCTCTATAGATCTATCCTGTCTCCTCTATAGATCTACCCTGTCTCCTCTATATATCTACCCTGTCTCCTCTATATATCTACCCTGTCTCCTCTATATATCTACCCTGTCTCCTCTATAGATCTACCCTGTCTCCTCTATAGATCTACCCTGTCTCCTCTATAGATCCTCCCTGTCTCCTCTATAGATCTACCCTGTCTCCTCTGTAGATCTACCCTGTCTCCTCTATAGATCTACCCTGTCTCCTCTATAGATCTACCCTGTCTCCTCTGTAGATCTACCCTGTCTCCTCTATAGATCTATCCTGTCTCCTCTATATATCTACCCTGTCTCCTCTATATATCTACCCTGTCTCCTCTATATATCTACCCTGTCTCCTCTAAATATATACCCTGTCTCCTCTAAAGACCTACCCTGTCCCATCTGTAGATCTACCCTGCCACCTTTATAGATCTACCCTGTCTCCTCTGTAGATCTACCCTGTCTCCTCTATAGATCTACCCTGTCTTCTTTGTAGATCGACTGTCTCCTCTATAGATCTACCATGTCTCCTCTGTAGATCTACCCTGTCTCCTCTATATATCTACCCTGTCTCCTCTAAAGATCTACCCTGTTTCCTCTATAGATCTACCCTGTCTTCTTTGTAGATCGACTGTCTCCTCTATAGATCTACCATGTCTCCTCTGTAGATCTACCCTGTCTCCTCTATATATCTACCCTGTCTCCTCTATAGATCTACCCTATCTCCTCTATAGATCTACCCTGTTTCCTCTATAGATCTACCCTGTCTCCTTTATATATCTACCCTGTCTCCTCTATATATCTACCCTGTCTCCTCTATAGATCTATCCTGTCTCCTCTATAGATCTACCCTGTCTCCTCTATATATCTACCCTGTCTCCTCTATATATCTACCCTGTCTCCTCTATATATCTACCCTGTCTCCTCTATAGATCTACCCTGTCTCCTCTATAGATCTACCCTGTCTCCTCTATAGATCCTCCCTGTCTCCTCTATAGATCTACCCTGTCTCCTCTGTAGATCTACCCTGTCTCCTCTATAGATCTACCCTGTCTCCTCTATAGATCTACCCTGTCTCCTCTGTAGATCTACCCTGTCTCCTCTATAGATCTATCCTGTCTCCTCTATATATCTACCCTGTCTCCTCTATATATCTACCCTGTCTCCTCTATATATCTACCCTGTCTCCTCTAAATATATACCCTGTCTCCTCTAAAGACCTACCCTGTCCCATCTGTAGATCTACCCTGCCACCTTTATAGATCTACCCTGTCTCCTCTGTAGATCTACCCTGTCTCCTCTATAGATCTACCCTGTCTTCTTTGTAGATCGACTGTCTCCTCTATAGATCTACCATGTCTCCTCTGTAGATCTACCCTGTCTCCTCTATATATCTACCCTGTCTCCTCTAAAGATCTACCCTGTTTCCTCTATAGATCTACCCTGTCTTCTTTGTAGATCGACTGTCTCCTCTATAGATCTACCATGTCTCCTCTGTAGATCTACCCTGTCTCCTCTATATATCTACCCTGTCTCCTCTATAGATCTACCCTATCTCCTCTATAGATCTACCCTGTTTCCTCTATAGATCTACCCTGTCTCCTTTATATATCTGCCCTGTCTCCTCTATAGATCTACCCTGTCTCCTCTATATATCTTCTATGTCTCCTCTATAGATCTACCCTGTCTCCTCTATAGATCTACCCTGTCTCCTCTATATATCTGCCCTGTCTCCTCTATAGATCTACTGTTTCCTCTATAGATCTACCCTGTCTACCCTGTCTCCTCTATATATCTACCCTGTCTCCTCTATATATCTACCCTGTCTCCTCTATAGATCTACCCTGTCTCCTCTATAGATCCTCCCTGTCTCCTCTATAGATCTACCCTGTCTCCTCTGTAGATTTACCCTGTCTCCTCTATAGATCTACCCTGTCTCCTCTATAGATCTACCCTGTCTCCTCTGTAGATCTACCCTGTCTCCTCTATAGATCTATCCTGTCTCCTCTATAGATCTACCCTGTCTCCTCTATATATCTACCCTGTCTCCTCTATATATCTACCCTGTCTCCTCTAAATATCTACCCTGTCTCCTCTAAAGACCTACCCTGTCCCATCTGTAGATCTACCCTGCCACCTTTATAGATCTACCCTGTCTCATCTGTAGATCTACCCTGTCTCCTCTATAGATCTACCCTGTCTCCTTTATAGATCTACCCTGTCTCCTCTATATATCTACCCTGTCTCCTCTATAGATCTATCCTGTCTCCTCTATAGATCTACCCTGTCTCCTCTATATATCTACCCTGTCTCCTCTATATATCTACCCTGTCTCCTCTATATATCTACCCTGTCTCCTCTATATATCTACCCTGTCTCCTCTATAGATCTACCCTGTCTCCTCTATAGATCCTCCCTGTCTCCTCTATAGATCTACCCTGTCTCCTCTGTAGATCTACCCTGTCTCCTCTATAGATCTACCCTGTCTCCTCTATAGATCTACCCTGTCTCCTCTGTAGATCTACCCTGTCTCCTCTATAGATCTATCCTGTCTCCTCTATAGATCTACCCTGTCTCCTCTATATATCTACCCTGTCTCCTCTATATATCTACCCTGTCTCCTCTAAATATCTACACTGTCTCCTCTAAAGACCTACCCTGTCCCATCTGTAGATCTACCCTGCCACCTTTATAGATCTACCCTGTCTCCTCTGTAGATCTACCCTGTCTCCTCTATAGATCTACCCTGTCTTCTTTGTAGATCGACTGTCTCCTCTATAGATCTACCATGTCTCCTCTGTAGATCTACCCTGTCTCCTCTATATATCTACCCTGTCTCCTCTAAAGATCTACCCTGTTTCCTCTATAGATCTACCCTGTCTTCTTTGTAGATCGACTGTCTCCTCTATAGATCTACCATGTCTCCTCTGTAGATCTACCCTGTCTCCTCTATATATCTACCCTGTCTCCTCTATAGATCTACCCTATCTTCTCTATAGATCTACCCTGTTTCCTCTATAGATCTACCCTGTCTCCTTTATATATCTGCCCTGTCTCCTCTAAAGATCTACCCTGTTTCCTCTATAGATCTACCCTGTCTTCTTTGTAGATCGACTGTCTCCTCTATAGATCTACCATGTCTCCTCTGTAGATCTACCCTGTCTCCTCTATATATCTACCCTGTCTCCTCTATAGATCTACCCTATCTCCTCTATAGATCTACCCTGTCTCCTCTATAGATCTATCCTGTCTCCTCTATAGATCTACCCTGTCTCCTCTATATATCTACCCTGTCTCCTCTATATATCTACCCTGTCTCCTCTAAATATCTACACTGTCTCCTCTAAAGACCTACCCTGTCCCATCTGTAGATCTACCCTGCCACCTTTATAGATCTACCCTGTCTCCTCTGTAGATCTACCCTGTCTCCTCTATAGATCTACCCTGTCTTCTTTGTAGATCGACTGTCTCCTCTATAGATCTACCATGTCTCCTCTGTAGATCTACCCTGTCTCCTCTATATATCTACCCTGTCTCCTCTAAAGATCTACCCTGTTTCCTCTATAGATCTACCCTCTTCTTCTTTGTAGATCGACTGTCTCCTCTATAGATCTACCATGTCTCCTCTGTAGATCTACCCTGTCTCCTCTATATATCTACCCTGTCTCCTCTATAGATCTACCCTATCTCCTCTATAGATCTACCCTGTTTCCTCTATAGATCTACCCTGTCTCCTTTATATATCTGCCCTGTCTCCTCTAAAGATCTACCCTGTTTCCTCTATAGATCTACCCTGTCTTCTTTGTAGATCGACTGTCTCCTCTATAGATCTACCATGTCTCCTCTGTAGATCTACCCTGTCTCCTCTATATATCTACCCTGTCTCCTCTATAGATCTACCCTATCCCCTCTATAGATCTACCCTGTTTCCTCTATAGATCTACCCTGTCTCCTTTATATATCTGCCCTGTCTCCTCTATAGATCTACCCTGTCTCCTCTATATATCTTCTATGTCTCCTCTATAGATCTACCCTGTCTCCTCTATATATCTACCCTGTCTCCTCTATATATCTACCCTGTCTCATGTGTAGATCTACCCTGTCTCCTCTATAGATCTACTGTTTCCTCTATAGATCTACACTGTCTCCTCTATAGATCTACCCTGTCTCCTCTATATTCTACCCTGTCTCCTCTATATATCTACCCTGTCTCATGTGTAGATCTACCCTGTCTCCTCTATAGATCTACTGTTTCCTCTATAGATCTACCCTGTCTCCTCTATATATCTACCCTGTCTCCTCTATATATCTACCCTGTCTCCTCTAAAGACCTACCCTGTCCCATCTGTAGATCTACCCTGCCACCTTTATAGATCTACCCTGTCTCCTCTGTAGATCTACCCTGTCTCCTCTATAGATCTACCCTGTCTCCTTTATAGATCTACCCTGTCTCCTCTATATATCTACCCTGTCTCCTCTATAGATCTATCCTGTCTCCTCTATAGATCTACCCTGTCTCCTCTATATATCTACCCTGTCTCCTCTATATATCTACCCTGTCTCCTCTATATATCTACCCTGTCTCCTCTATATATCTACCCTGTCTCCTCTATAGATCTACCCTGTCTCCTCTATAGATCCTCCCTGTCTCCTCTATAGATCTACCCTGTCTCCTCTGTAGATCTACCCTGTCTCCTCTATAGATCTACCCTGTCTCCTCTATAGATCTACCCTGTCTCCTCTATAGATCTACCCTGTCTCCTCTATAGATCTACCCTGTCTCCTCTATAGATCTATCCTGTCTCCTCTATAGATCTACCCTGTCTCCTCTATATATCTACCCTGTCTCCTCTATATATCTACCCTGTCTCCTCTATATATCTACCCTGTCTCCTCTATAGATCTACCCTGTCTCCTCTATAGATCCTCCCTGTCTCCTCTATAGATCTACCCTGTCTCCTCTGTAGATCTACCCTGTCTCCTCTATAGATCTACCCTGTCTCCTCTATAGATCTACCCTGTCTCCTCTGTAGATCTACCCTGTCTCCTCTATAGATCTATCCTGTCTCCTCTATAGATCTACCCTGTCTCCTCTATATATCTACCCTGTCTCCTCTATATATC
Source organism: Salvelinus alpinus (assembly GCF_045679555.1). Taxonomy (NCBI): domain Eukaryota; kingdom Metazoa; phylum Chordata; class Actinopteri; order Salmoniformes; family Salmonidae; genus Salvelinus; species Salvelinus alpinus. Next base: position 71,457,838 of record NC_092093.1, read on the forward strand.
TACCCTGTCTCCTCTAAATATCTACACTGTCTCCTCTAAAGACCTACCCTGTCCCATCTGTAGATCTACCCTGCCACCTTTATAGATCTACCCTGTCTCCTCTGTAGATCTACCCTGTCTCCTCTATAGATCTACCCTGTCTTCTTTGTAGATCGACTGTCTCCTCTATAGATCTACCATGTCTCCTCTGTAGATCTACCCTGTCTCTCTACCCTGTCTCCTCTAAAGATCTACCCTGTTTCCTCTATAGATCTACCCTGTCTTCTTTGTAGATCGACTGTCTCCTCTATAGATCTACCATGTCTCCTCTGTAGATCTACCCTGTCTCCTCTATATATCTACCCTGTCTCCTCTATAGATCTACCCTATCTTCTCTATAGATCTACCCTGTTTCCTCTATAGATCTACCCTGTCTCCTTTATATATCTGCCCTGTCTCCTCTAAAGATCTACCCTGTTTCCTCTATAGATCTACCCTGTCTTCTTTGTAGATCGACTGTCTCCTCTATAGATCTACCATGTCTCCTCTGTAGATCTACCCTGTCTCCTCTATATATCTACCCTGTCTCCTCTATAGATCTACCCTATCTCCTCTATAGATCTACCCTGTCTCCTCTATAGATCTATCCTGTCTCCTCTATAGATCTACCCTGTCTCCTCTATATATCTACCCTGTCTCCTCTATATATCTACCCTGTCTCCTCTAAATATCTACACTGTCTCCTCTAAAGACCTACCCTGTCCCATCTGTAGATCTACCCTGCCACCTTTATAGATCTACCCTGTCTCCTCTGTAGATCTACCCTGTCTCCTCTATAGATCTACCCTGTCTTCTTTGTAGATCGACTGTCTCCTCTATAGATCTACCATGTCTCCTCTGTAGATCTACCCTGTCTCCTCTATATATCTACCCTGTCTCCTCTAAAGATCTACCCTGTTTCCTCTATAGATCTACCCTCTTCTTCTTTGTAGATCGACTGTCTCCTCTATAGATCTACCCTGTCTCCTCTGTAGATCTACCCTGTCTCCTCTAAATATCTACCCTGTCTCCTCTAAAGACCGACCCTGTCTCCATCTGTAGATCTACCCTGCCACCTTTATATATCTACCCTGTCTCCTCTAAAGATCTACCCTGTTTCCTCCATAGATCTACCCTGTCTTCTTTGTAGATCGACTGTCTCCTCTATAGATCTACCATTTCTCCTCTGTAGATCTACCATGTCTCCTCTATATATCTACCCTGTCTCCTCTATAGATCTACCCTATCTCCTCTATAGATCTACCCTGTTTCCTCTATAGATCTACCCTGTCTCCTTTATATATCTGCCCTGTCTCCTCTATAGATCTACCCTGTCTCCTCTATATATCTTCTATGTCTCCTCTATAGATCTACCCTGTCTCCTCTATAGATCTACCCTGTCTCCTCTATATATCTGCCCTGTCTCCTCTATAGATCTACCCTGTCTCCTCTATATATCTACCCTGTCTCCTCTATATATCTACCCTGTCTCATGTGTAGATCTACCCTGTCTCCTCTATAGATCTACTGTTTCCTCTATAGATCTACCCTGTCTCCTCTATAGATCTACCCTGTCTCCTCTATATATCTACCCTGTCTCCTCTATATATCTACCCTGTCTCCTCTATAGATCTACCCTGTCTCCTCTATAGATCTACCCTGTCTCCTCTGTAGATCTACCCTGTCTCCTCTATAGATCTACCCTGTCTCCTCTATAGATCTACCCTGTCTCCTCTGTAGATCTACCCTGTCTCCTCTATAGATCTATCCTGTCTCCTCTATAGATCTACCCTGTCTCCTCTATATATCTACCCTGTCTCCTCTATATATCTACCCTGTCTCCTCTAAATATCTACCCTGTCTCCTCTAAAGACCTACCCTGTCCCATCTGTAGATCTACCCTGCCACCTTTATAGATCTACCCTGTCTCATCTGTAGATCTACCCTGTCTCCTCTATAGATCTACCCTGTCTCCTTTATAGATCTACCCTGTCTCCTCTATATATCTACCCTGTCTCCTCTAAATATCTACCCTGTCTCCTCTAAAGACCTACCCTGTCCCATCTGTAGATCTACCCTGCCACCTTCATAGATCTACCCTGTCTCATCTGTAGATCTACCCTGTCTCCTCTATAGATCTACCCTGTCTCCTTTATAGATCTACCCTGTCTCCTCTATATATCTACCCTGTCTCCTCTATAGATCTATCCTGTCTCCTCTATAGATCTACCCTGTCTCCTCTATATATCTACCCTGTCTCCTCTATATATCTACCCTGTCTCCTCTATATATCTACCCTGTCTCCTCTATAGATCTACCCTGTCTCCTCTATAGATCTACCCTGTCTCCTCTATAGATCCTCCCTGTCTCCTCTATAGATCTACCCTGTCTCCTCTGTAGATCTACCATGTCTCCTCTATAGATCTACCCTGTCTCCTCTATAGATCTACCCTGTCTCCTCTGTAGATCTACCCTGTCTCCTCTATAGATCTATCCTGTCTCCTCTATATATCTACCCTGTCTCCTCTATATATCTACCCTGTCTCCTCTATATATCTACCCTGTCTCCTCTAAATATATACCCTGTCTCCTCTAAAGACCTACCCTGTCCCATCTGTAGATCTACCCTGCCACCTTTATAGATCTACCCTGTCTCCTCTGTAGATCTACCCTGTCTCCTCTATAGATCTACCCTGTCTTCTTTGTAGATCGACTGTCTCCTCTATAGATCTACCATGTCTCCTCTGTAGATCTACCCTGTCTCCTCTATATATCTACCCTGTCTCCTCTAAAGATCTACCCTGTTTCCTCTATAGATCTACCCTGTCTTCTTTGTAGATCGACTGTCTCCTCTATAGACCTACCATGTCTCCTCTGTAGATCTACCCTGTCTCCTCTATATATCTACCCTGTCTCCTCTATAGATCTACCCTATCTCCTCTATAGATCTACCCTGTTTCCTCTATAGATCTACCCTGTCTCCTTTATATATCTGCCCTGTCTCCTCTATAGATCTACCCTGTCTCCTCTATATATCTTCTATGTCTCCTCTATAGATCTACCCTGTCTCCTCTATAGATCTACCCTGTCTCCTCTATATATCTGCCCTGTCTCCTCTATAGATCTACTGTTTCCTCTATAGATCTACCCTGTCTACCCTGTCTCCTCTATATATCTACCCTGTCTCCTCTATATATCTACCCTGTCTCCTCTATAGATCTACCCTGTCTCCTCTATAGATCCTCCCTGTCTCCTCTATAGATCTACCCTGTCTCCTCTGTAGATCTACCCTGTCTCCTCTATAGATCTACCCTGTCTCCTCTATAGATCTACCCTGTCTCCTCTGTAGATCTACCCTGTCTCCTCTATAGATCTATCCTGTCTCCTCTATAGATCTACCCTGTCTCCTCTATATATCTACCCTGTCTCCTCTATATATCTACCCTGTCTCCTCTAAATATCTACCCTGTCTCCTCTAAAGACCTACCCTGTCCCATCTGTAGATCTACCCTGCCACCTTTATAGATCTACCCTGTCTCATCTGTAGATCTACCCTGTCTCCTCTATAGATCTACCCTGTCTCCTTTATAGATCTACCCTGTCTCCTCTATATATCTACCCAGTCTCCTCTATAGATCTATCCTGTCTCCTCTATAGATCTACCCTGTCTCCTCTATATATCTACCCTGTCTCCTCTATATATCTACCCTGTCTCCTCTATATATCTACCCTGTCTCCTCTATATATCTACCCTGTCTCCTCTATAGATCTACCCTGTCTCCTCTATAGATCCTCCCTGTCTCCTCTATAGATCTACCCTGTCTCCTCTGTAGATCTACCCTGTCTCCTCTATAGATCTACCCTGTCTCCTCTATAGATCTACCCTGTCTCCTCTGTAGATCTACCCTGTCTCCTCTATAGATCTATCCTGTCTCCTCTATAGATCTACCCTGTCTCCTCTATATATCTACCCTGTCTCCTCTATATATCTACCCTGTCTCCTCTAAATATCTACACTGTCTCCTCTAAAGACCTACCCTGTCCCATCTGTAGATCTACCCTGCCACCTTTATAGATCTACCCTGTCTCCTCTGTAGATCTACCCTGTCTCCTCTATAGATCTACCCTGTCTTCTTTGTAGATCGACTGTCTCCTCTATAGATCTACCATGTCTCCTCTGTAGATCTACCCTGTCTCCTCTATATATCTACCCTGTCTCCTCTAAAGATCTACCCTGTTTCCTCTATAGATCTACCCTGTCTTCTTTGTAGATCGACTGTCTCCTCTATAGATCTACCATGTCTCCTCTGTAGATCTACCCTGTCTCCTCTATATATCTACCCTGTCTCCTCTATAGATCTACCCTATCTTCTCTATAGATCTACCCTGTTTCCTCTATAGATCTACCCTGTCTCCTTTATATATCTGCCCTGTCTCCTCTAAAGATCTACCCTGTTTCCTCTATAGATCTACCCTGTCTTCTTTGTAGATCGACTGTCTCCTCTATAGATCTACCATGTCTCCTCTGTAGATCTACCCTGTCTCCTCTATATATCTACCCTGTCTCCTCTATAGATCTACCCTATCTCCTCTATAGATCTACCCTGTCTCCTCTATAGATCTATCCTGTCTCCTCTATAGATCTACCCTGTCTCCTCTATATATCTACCCTGTCTCCTCTATATATCTACCCTGTCTCCTCTAAATATCTACACTGTCTCCTCTAAAGACCTACCCTGTCCCATCTGTAGATCTACCCTGCCACCTTTATAGATCTACCCTGTCTCCTCTGTAGATCTACCCTGTCTCCTCTATAGATCTACCCTGTCTTCTTTGTAGATCGACTGTCTCCTCTATAGATCTACCATGTCTCCTCTGTAGATCTACCCTGTCTCCTCTATATATCTACCCTGTCTCCTCTAAAGATCTACCCTGTTTCCTCTATAGATCTACCCTGTCTTCTTTGTAGATCGACTGTCTCCTCTATAGATCTACCATGTCTCCTCTGTAGATCTACCCTGTCTCCTCTATATATCTACCCTGTCTCCTCTATAGATCTACCCTATCTCCTCTATAGATCTACCCTGTTTCCTCTATAGATCTACCCTGTCTCCTTTATATATCTGCCCTGTCTCCTCTAAAGATCTACCCTGTTTCCTCTATAGATCTACCCTGTCTTCTTTGTAGATCGACTGTCTCCTCTATAGATCTACCATGTCTCCTCTGTAGATCTACCCTGTCTCCTCTATATATCTACCCTGTCTCCTCTATAGATCTACCCTATCCCCTCTATAGATCTACCCTGTTTCCTCTATAGATCTACCCTGTCTCCTTTATATATCTGCCCTGTCTCCTCTATAGATCTACCCTGTCTCCTCTATATATCTTCTATGTCTCCTCTATAGATCTACCCTGTCTCCTCTATATATCTACCCTGTCTCCTCTATATATCTACCCTGTCTCATGTGTAGATCTACCCTGTCTCCTCTATAGATCTACTGTTTCCTCTATAGATCTACACTGTCTCCTCTATAGATCTACCCTGTCTCCTCTATATTCTACCCTGTCTCCTCTATATATCTACCCTGTCTCATGTGTAGATCTACCCTGTCTCCTCTATAGATCTACTGTTTCCTCTATAGATCTACCCTGTCTCCTCTATATATCTACCCTGTCTCCTCTATATATCTACCCTGTCTCCTCTAAAGACCTACCCTGTCCCATCTGTAGATCTACCCTGCCACCTTTATAGATCTACCCTGTCTCCTCTGTAGATCTACCCTGTCTCCTCTATAGATCTACCCTGTCTCCTTTATAGATCTACCCTGTCTCCTCTATATATCTACCCTGTCTCCTCTATAGATCTATCCTGTCTCCTCTATAGATCTACCCTGTCTCCTCTATATATCTACCCTGTCTCCTCTATATATCTACCCTGTCTCCTCTATATATCTACCCTGTCTCCTCTATATATCTACCCTGTCTCCTCTATAGATCTACCCTGTCTCCTCTATAGATCCTCCCTGTCTCCTCTATAGATCTACCCTGTCTCCTCTGTAGATCTACCCTGTCTCCTCTATAGATCTACCCTGTCTCCTCTATAGATCTACCCTGTCTCCTCTGTAGATCTACCCTGTCTCCTCTATAGATCTATCCTGTCTCCTCTATAGATCTACCCTGTCTCCTCTATATATCTACCCTGTCTCCTCTATATATCTACCCTGTCTCCTCTAAATATCTACCCTGTCTCCTCTAAAGACCGACCCTGTCCCATCTGTAGATCTACCCTGCCACCTTTATATATCTACCCTGTCTCCTCTAAAGATCTACCCTGTTTCCTCCATAGATCTACCCTGTCTTCTTTGTAGATCGACTGTCTCCTCTATAGATCTACCATTTCTCCTCTGTAGATCTACCCTGTCTCCTCTATATATCTACCCTGTCTCCTCTATAGATCTACCCTATCTCCTCTATAGATCTACCCTGTTTCCTCTATAGATCTACCCTGTCTCCTTTATATATCTGCCCTGTCTCCTCTATAGATCTACCCTGTCTCCTCTATATATCTTCTATGTCTCCTCTATAGATCTACCCTGTCTCCTCTATAGATCTACCCTGTCTCCTCTATATATCTGCCCTGTCTCCTCTATAGATCTACCCTGTCTCCTCTATATATCTACCCTGTCTCCTCTATATATCTACCCTGTCTCATGTGTAGATCTACCCTGTCTCCTCTATAGATCTACTGTTTCCTCTATAGATCTTCCCTGTCTCCTCTATAGATCTACCCTGTCTCCTCTATATATCTTCCCTGTCTCCTCTATAGATCTACTGTTTCCTCTATAGATCTACCCTGTCTCCTCTATAGATCTACCCTGTCTCCTCTGTAGATCTACCCTGTTTCCTCTATAGATCTACCCTGTCTCCTCTATATATCTACCCTGTCTCCTCTATATATCTACCCTGTCTCCTCTATATATCTACCCTGTCTCCTCTAAAGATCTACCCTGTCTCCTCTAAAGACGTACCCTGTCCCATCTGTAGATCTACCCTGCCACCTTTATAGATCTACCCTGTCTCCTCTGTAGATCTACCCTGTCTCCTCTATATATCTACCCTGTCTCCTCTATATATCTACCCTGTCTCCTCTATATATCTACCCTGTCTCCTCTATATATCTACCCTGTCTCCTCTATAGATCTACCCTGTCTCCTCTATAGATCCTCCCTGTCTCCTCTATAGATCTACCCTGTCTCCTCTGTAGATCTACCCTGTCTCCTCTATAGATCTACCCTGTCTCCTCTATAGATCTACCCTGTCTCCTCTGTAGATCTACCCTGTCTCCTCTATAGATCTATCCTGTCTCCTCTATAGTTCTACCCTGTCTCCTCTATATATCTACCCTGTCTCCTCTATATATCTACCCTGTCTCCTCTAAATATCTACCCTGTCTCCTCTAAAGACCTACCCTGTCCCATCTGTAGATCTACCCTGCCACCTTTATAGATCTACCCTGTCTCCTCTGTAGATCTACCCTGTCTCCTCTATAGATCTACCCTGTCTCCTTTATAGATCTACCCTGTCTCCTCTATATATCTACCCTGTCTCCTCTATAGGTCTACCCTGTCTCCTCTATATCTACCCTGTCTCCTCTATATATCTACCCTGTCTCCGCTATATATCTACCCTGTCTCCTCTATATATCTACCCTGTCTCCTCTATAGATCTACCCTGTCTCCTCTAAAGATCTACCCTGTCTCCTCTATAGATCTACCCTGTCTCCTCTAAAGATCTACTATGTCTCCTCTATAGATCTACCCTGTCTCCATTATAGATCTACCCTGTCTCCTCTGTATATCTACCCTGTTTCCTCTATAGATCTACCCTGTCTCCTCTATATATCTATCCTGTCTCCTCTATAGATCTACCCTGTCTCCTCTATATATCTACCCTGTCTCCTCTATATATCTACCCTGTCTCCTCTAAAGATCTACCCTGTCTCCTCTAAAGATCTACCCTGCCACCTTTATAGATCTACCTTGTCTCCTCTATAGACCTACCCTGTCTCCTCTATAGATCTACCCTGTCTCCTCTATAGATCTACCCTCTCCCATCTGTAGATCTACCCTGCCACCTTTATAGATCTACCCTGTCTCCTCTATAGACCTACCCTGTCTCCTCTATAGATCTACCCTGTCTCCTCTATAGATCTACCATGTCTCCTCTGTAGATCTACCCTGTCTCCTCTATATATCTACCCTGTCTCCTCTAAAGATCTACCATGTCTCCTCTAAAGATCTACTATGTCTCCTCTATAGATCTACCCTGTCTCCTCTATATATCTATCCTGTCTCCTCTATAGATCTACCCTGTCTCCTCTAAAGATCTACCCTGTCTCCTCTATAGATCTACCCTGTCTCCTCTATATATCTACCCTGTCTCCTCTATATATCTACCTGTCTCCTCTATATATCTACCCTGTCTCCTCTAAAGATCTACCCTGTCTCCTCTATAGATCTACCCTGTCTCCTCTATATATCTACCCTGTCTCCTCTATAGATCTATCCTGTCTCCTCTATAGATCTACCCTGTCTCCTCTATATATCTACCCTGTCTCCTCTAAAGATCTACCCTGTCTCCTCTAAAGACCTACCCTGTCCCATCTGTAGATCTACCCTGACACCTTTATAGATCTACCCTGTCTCCTCTGTAGATCTACCCTGTCTCATCTATAGATCTACCCTGTCTCCTTTATAGATCTACCCTGTCTCCTCTATATATCTACCCTGTCTCCTCTATAGATCTACCCTGTCTCCTCTATATATTTACCCTGTCTCCTCTATATACCTACCCTGTCTCCGCTATATATCTAACCTGTCTCCTCTATAGACCTACCCTGTCTCCTCTATAGATCTACCATGTCTCCTCTATAGATCTACCCTGTCTCCTCTAAAGATCTACCATGTCTCCTCTAAAGATCTACTATGTCTCCTCTATAGATCTACCCTGTCTCCTCCATAGATCTACTATGTCTCCACTGTAGATCTACCCTGTCTCCTCTATATATCTGCCCTGTCTCCTCTATAGACCTACCCTGTCTCCTCTATAGATCTACTATGTCTCCTCTATATATCTACCCTGTCTCCTCTATAGATCTACCCTATCCCCTCTATAGATCTACCCTGTTTCCTCTATAGATCTACCCTGTCTCCTTTATATATCTGCCCTGTCTCCTCTATAGATCTACCCTGTCTCCTCTATATATCTTCTATGTCTCCTCTATAGATCTACCCTGTCTCCTCTATATATCTACCCTGTCTCCTCTATATATCTACCCTGTCTCATGTGTAGATCTACCCTGTCTCCTCTATAGATCTACTGTTTCCTCTATAGATCTACACTGTCTCCTCTATAGATCTACCCTGTCTCCTCTATATTCTACCCTGTCTCCTCTATATATCTACCCTGTCTCATGTGTAGATCTACCCTGTCTCCTCTATAGATCTACTGTTTCCTCTATAGATCTACCCTGTCTCCTCTATATATCTACCCTGTCTCCTCTATATATCTACCCTGTCTCCTCTAAAGACCTACCCTGTCCCATCTGTAGATCTACCCTGCCACCTTTATAGATCTACCCTGTCTCCTCTGTAGATCTACCCTGTCTCCTCTATAGATCTACCCTGTCTCCTTTATAGATCTACCCTGTCTCCTCTATATATCTACCCTGTCTCCTCTATAGATCTATCCTGTCTCCTCTATAGATCTACCCTGTCTCCTCTATATATCTACCCTGTCTCCTCTATATATCTACCCTGTCTCCTCTATATATCTACCCTGTCTCCTCTATATATCTACCCTGTCTCCTCTATAGATCTACCCTGTCTCCTCTATAGATCCTCCCTGTCTCCTCTATAGATCTACCCTGTCTCCTCTGTAGATCTACCCTGTCTCCTCTATAGATCTACCCTGTCTCCTCTATAGATCTACCCTGTCTCCTCTGTAGATCTACCCTGTCTCCTCTATAGATCTATCCTGTCTCCTCTATAGATCTACCCTGTCTCCTCTATATATCTACCCTGTCTCCTCTATATATCTACCCTGTCTCCTCTAAATATCTACCCTGTCTCCTCTAAAGACCGACCCTGTCCCATCTGTAGATCTACCCTGCCACCTTTATATATCTACCCTGTCTCCTCTAAAGATCTACCCTGTTTCCTCCATAGATCTACCCTGTCTTCTTTGTAGATCGACTGTCTCCTCTATAGATCTACCATTTCTCCTCTGTAGATCTACCCTGTCTCCTCTATATATCTACCCTGTCTCCTCTATAGATCTACCCTATCTCCTCTATAGATCTACCCTGTTTCCTCTATAGATCTACCCTGTCTCCTTTATATATCTGCCCTGTCTCCTCTATAGATCTACCCTGTCTCCTCTATATATCTTCTATGTCTCCTCTATAGATCTACCCTGTCTCCTCTATAGATCTACCCTGTCTCCTCTATATATCTGCCCTGTCTCCTCTATAGATCTACCCTGTCTCCTCTATATATCTACCCTGTCTCCTCTATATATCTACCCTGTCTCATGTGTAGATCTACCCTGTCTCCTCTATAGATCTACTGTTTCCTCTATAGATCTACCCTGTCTCCTCTATAGATCTACCCTGTCTCCTCTATATATCTTCCCTGTCTCCTCTATAGATCTACTGTTTCCTCTATAGATCTACCCTGTCTCCTCTATAGATCTACCCTGTCTCCTCTGTAGATCTACCCTGTTTCCTCTATAGATCTACCCTGTCTCCTCTATATATCTACCCTGTCTCCTCTATATATCTACCCTGTCTCCTCTATATATCTACCCTGTCTCCTCTAAAGATCTACCCTGTCTCCTCTAAAGACGTACCCTGTCCCATCTGTAGATCTACCCTGCCACCTTTATAGATCTACCCTGTCTCCTCTGTAGATCTACCCTGTCTCCTCTATATATCTACCCTGTCTCCTCTATATATCTACCCTGTCTCCTCTATATATCTACCCTGTCTCCTCTATATATCTACCCTGTCTCCTCTATAGATCTACCCTGTCTCCTCTATAGATCCTCCCTGTCTCCTCTATAGATCTACCCTGTCTCCTCTGTAGATCTACCCTGTCTCCTCTATAGATCTACCCTGTCTCCTCTATAGATCTACCCTGTCTCCTCTGTAGATCTACCCTGTCTCCTCTATAGATCTATCCTGTCTCCTCTATAGTTCTACCCTGTCTCCTCTATATATCTACCCTGTCTCCTCTATATATCTACCCTGTCTCCTCTAAATATCTACCCTGTCTCCTCTAAAGACCTACCCTGTCCCATCTGTAGATCTACCCTGCCACCTTTATAGATCTACCCTGTCTCCTCTGTAGATCTACCCTGTCTCCTCTATAGATCTACCCTGTCTCCTTTATAGATCTACCCTGTCTCCTCTATATATCTACCCTGTCTCCTCTATAGGTCTACCCTGTCTCCTCTATATCTACCCTGTCTCCTCTATATATCTACCCTGTCTCCGCTATATATCTACCCTGTCTCCTCTATATATCTACCCTGTCTCCTCTATAGATCTACCCTGTCTCCTCTAAAGATCTACCCTGTCTCCTCTATAGATCTACCCTGTCTCCTCTAAAGATCTACTATGTCTCCTCTATAGATCTACCCTGTCTCCATTATAGATCTACCCTGTCTCCTCTGTATATCTACCCTGTTTCCTCTATAGATCTACCCTGTCTCCTCTATATATCTATCCTGTCTCCTCTATAGATCTACCCTGTCTCCTCTATATATCTACCCTGTCTCCTCTATATATCTACCCTGTCTCCTCTAAAGATCTACCCTGTCTCCTCTAAAGATCTACCCTGCCACCTTTATAGATCTACCTTGTCTCCTCTATAGACCTACCCTGTCTCCTCTATAGATCTACCCTGTCTCCTCTATAGATCTACCCTCTCCCATCTGTAGATCTACCCTGCCACCTTTATAGATCTACCCTGTCTCCTCTATAGACCTACCCTGTCTCCTCTATAGATCTACCCTGTCTCCTCTATAGATCTACCATGTCTCCTCTGTAGATCTACCCTGTCTCCTCTATATATCTACCCTGTCTCCTCTAAAGATCTACCATGTCTCCTCTAAAGATCTACTATGTCTCCTCTATAGATCTACCCTGTCTCCTCTATATATCTATCCTGTCTCCTCTATAGATCTACCCTGTCTCCTCTAAAGATCTACCCTGTCTCCTCTATAGATCTACCCTGTCTCCTCTATATATCTACCCTGTCTCCTCTATATATCTACCCTGTCTCCTCTATATATCTACCCTGTCTCCTCTAAAGATCTACCCTGTCTCCTCTATAGATCTACCCTGTCTCCTCTATATATCTACCCTGTCTCCTCTATAGATCTATCCTGTCTCCTCTATAGATCTACCCTGTCTCCTCTATATATCTACCCTGTCTCCTCTAAAGATCTACCCTGTCTCCTCTAAAGACCTACCCTGTCCCATCTGTAGATCTACCCTGACACCTTTATAGATCTACCCTGTCTCCTCTGTAGATCTACCCTGTCTCATCTATAGATCTACCCTGTCTCCTTTATAGATCTACCCTGTCTCCTCTATATATCTACCCTGTCTCCTCTATAGATCTACCCTGTCTCCTCTATATATTTACCCTGTCTCCTCTATATACCTACCCTGTCTCCGCTATATATCTAACCTGTCTCCTCTATAGACCTACCCTGTCTCCTCTATAGATCTACCATGTCTCCTCTATAGATCTACCCTGTCTCCTCTAAAGATCTACCATGTCTCCTCTAAAGATCTACTATGTCTCCTCTATAGATCTACCCTGTCTCCTCCATAGATCTACTATGTCTCCACTGTAGATCTACCCTGTCTCCTCTATATATCTGCCCTGTCTCCTCTATAGACCTACCCTGTCTCCTCTATAGATCTACCCTGTCTCCTCTATATATCTGCCCTGTCTCCTCTATAGACCTACCCTGTCTCCTCTATAGATCTACCATGTCTCCTCTATAGATCTACCCTGTCTCCTCTAAAGATCTACCATGTCTCCTCTAAAGATCTACTATGTCTCCTCTATAGATCTACCCTGTCTCCTCCATAGATCTACTATGTCTCCACTGTAGATCTACCCTGTCTCCTCTATATATCTGCCCTGTCTCCTCTATAGACCTACCCTGTCTCCTCTATAGATCTACTATGTCTCCTCTATATATCTACCCTGTCTCCTCTATAGATCTACCCTATCCCCTCTATAGATCTACCCTGTTTCCTCTATAGATCTACCCTGTCTCCTTTATATATCTGCCCTGTCTCCTCTATAGATCTACCCTGTCTCCTCTATAGATCTTCTATGTCTCCTCTATAGATCTACCCTGTCTCCTCTATATATCTACCCTGTCTCCTCTATATATCTACCCTGTCTCATGTGTAGATCTACCCTGTCTCCTCTATAGATCTACTGTTTCCTCTATAGATCTACACTGTCTCCTCTATAGATCTACCCTGTCTCCTCTATATTCTACCCTGTCTCCTCTATATATCTACCCTGTCTCATGTGTAGATCTACCCTGTCTCCTCTATAGATCTACTGTTTCCTCTATAGATCTACCCTGTCTCCTCTATATATCTACCCTGTCTCCTCTATATATCTACCCTGTCTCCTCTAAAGACCTACCCTGTCCCATCTGTAGATCTACCCTGCCACCTTTATAGATCTACCCTGTCTCCTCTGTAGATCTACCCTGTCTCCTCTATAGATCTACCCTGTCTCCTTTATAGATCTACCCTGTCTCCTCTATATATCTACCCTGTCTCCTCTATAGATCTATCCTGTCTCCTCTATAGATCTACCCTGTCTCCTCTATATATCTACCCTGTCTCCTCTATATATCTACCCTGTCTCCTCTATATATCTACCCTGTCTCCTCTATATATCTACCCTGTCTCCTCTATAGATCTACCCTGTCTCCTCTATAGATCCTCCCTGTCTCCTCTATAGATCTACCCTGTCTCCTCTGTAGATCTACCCTGTCTCCTCTATAGATCTACCCTGTCTCCTCTATAGATCTACCCTGTCTCCTCTGTAGATCTACCCTGTCTCCTCTATAGATCTATCCTGTCTCCTCTATAGATCTACCCTGTCTCCTCTATATATCTACCCTGTCTCCTCTATATATCTACCCTGTCTCCTCTAAATATCTACCCTGTCTCCTCTAAAGACCGACCCTGTCCCATCTGTAGATCTACCCTGCCACCTTTATATATCTACCCTGTCTCCTCTAAAGATCTACCCTGTTTCCTCCATAGATCTACCCTGTCTTCTTTGTAGATCGACTGTCTCCTCTATAGATCTACCATTTCTCCTCTGTAGATCTACCCTGTCTCCTCTATATATCTACCCTGTCTCCTCTATAGATCTACCCTATCTCCTCTATAGATCTACCCTGTTTCCTCTATAGATCTACCCTGTCTCCTTTATATATCTGCCCTGTCTCCTCTATAGATCTACCCTGTCTCCTCTATATATCTTCTATGTCTCCTCTATAGATCTACCCTGTCTCCTCTATAGATCTACCCTGTCTCCTCTATATATCTGCCCTGTCTCCTCTATAGATCTACCCTGTCTCCTCTATATATCTACCCTGTCTCCTCTATATATCTACCCTGTCTCATGTGTAGATCTACCCTGTCTCCTCTATAGATCTACTGTTTCCTCTATAGATCTACCCTGTCTCCTCTATAGATCTACCCTGTCTCCTCTATATATCTTCCCTGTCTCCTCTATAGATCTACTGTTTCCTCTATAGATCTACCCTGTCTCCTCTATAGATCTACCCTGTCTCCTCTGTAGATCTACCCTGTTTCCTCTATAGATCTACCCTGTCTCCTCTATATATCTACCCTGTCTCCTCTATATATCTACCCTGTCTCCTCTATATATCTACCCTGTCTCCTCTAAAGATCTACCCTGTCTCCTCTAAAGACGTACCCTGTCCCATCTGTAGATCTACCCTGCCACCTTTATAGATCTACCCTGTCTCCTCTGTAGATCTACCCTGTCTCCTCTATATATCTACCCTGTCTCCTCTATATATCTACCCTGTCTCCTCTATATATCTACCCTGTCTCCTCTATATATCTACCCTGTCTCCTCTATAGATCTACCCTGTCTCCTCTATAGATCCTCCCTGTCTCCTCTATAGATCTACCCTGTCTCCTCTGTAGATCTACCCTGTCTCCTCTATAGATCTACCCTGTCTCCTCTATAGATCTACCCTGTCTCCTCTGTAGATCTACCCTGTCTCCTCTATAGATCTATCCTGTCTCCTCTATAGTTCTACCCTGTCTCCTCTATATATCTACCCTGTCTCCTCTATATATCTACCCTGTCTCCTCTAAATATCTACCCTGTCTCCTCTAAAGACCTACCCTGTCCCATCTGTAGATCTACCCTGCCACCTTTATAGATCTACCCTGTCTCCTCTGTAGATCTACCCTGTCTCCTCTATAGATCTACCCTGTCTCCTTTATAGATCTACCCTGTCTCCTCTATATATCTACCCTGTCTCCTCTATAGGTCTACCCTGTCTCCTCTATATCTACCCTGTCTCCTCTATATATCTACCCTGTCTCCGCTATATATCTACCCTGTCTCCTCTATATATCTACCCTGTCTCCTCTATAGATCTACCCTGTCTCCTCTAAAGATCTACCCTGTCTCCTCTATAGATCTACCCTGTCTCCTCTAAAGATCTACTATGTCTCCTCTATAGATCTACCCTGTCTCCATTATAGATCTACCCTGTCTCCTCTGTATATCTACCCTGTTTCCTCTATAGATCTACCCTGTCTCCTCTATATATCTATCCTGTCTCCTCTATAGATCTACCCTGTCTCCTCTATATATCTACCCTGTCTCCTCTATATATCTACCCTGTCTCCTCTAAAGATCTACCCTGTCTCCTCTAAAGATCTACCCTGCCACCTTTATAGATCTACCTTGTCTCCTCTATAGACCTACCCTGTCTCCTCTATAGATCTACCCTGTCTCCTCTATAGATCTACCCTCTCCCATCTGTAGATCTACCCTGCCACCTTTATAGATCTACCCTGTCTCCTCTATAGACCTACCCTGTCTCCTCTATAGATCTACCCTGTCTCCTCTATAGATCTACCATGTCTCCTCTGTAGATCTACCCTGTCTCCTCTATATATCTACCCTGTCTCCTCTAAAGATCTACCATGTCTCCTCTAAAGATCTACTATGTCTCCTCTATAGATCTACCCTGTCTCCTCTATATATCTATCCTGTCTCCTCTATAGATCTACCCTGTCTCCTCTAAAGATCTACCCTGTCTCCTCTATAGATCTACCCTGTCTCCTCTATATATCTACCCTGTCTCCTCTATATATCTACCTGTCTCCTCTATATATCTACCCTGTCTCCTCTAAAGATCTACCCTGTCTCCTCTATAGATCTACCCTGTCTCCTCTATATATCTACCCTGTCTCCTCTATAGATCTATCCTGTCTCCTCTATAGATCTACCCTGTCTCCTCTATATATCTACCCTGTCTCCTCTAAAGATCTACCCTGTCTCCTCTAAAGACCTACCCTGTCCCATCTGTAGATCTACCCTGACACCTTTATAGATCTACCCTGTCTCCTCTGTAGATCTACCCTGTCTCATCTATAGATCTACCCTGTCTCCTTTATAGATCTACCCTGTCTCCTCTATATATCTACCCTGTCTCCTCTATAGATCTACCCTGTCTCCTCTATATATTTACCCTGTCTCCTCTATATACCTACCCTGTCTCCGCTATATATCTAACCTGTCTCCTCTATAGACCTACCCTGTCTCCTCTATAGATCTACCATGTCTCCTCTATAGATCTACCCTGTCTCCTCTAAAGATCTACCATGTCTCCTCTAAAGATCTACTATGTCTCCTCTATAGATCTACCCTGTCTCCTCCATAGATCTACTATGTCTCCACTGTAGATCTACCCTGTCTCCTCTATATATCTGCCCTGTCTCCTCTATAGACCTACCCTGTCTCCTCTATAGATCTACTATGTCTCCTCTATAGATCTACCCTGTCTCCTCTAAAGATCTACCCTGTCTCCTCTAAAGATCTACCCTGTCTCCTCTATAGACCTACCCTGTCTCCTCTATAGATCTACTATGTCTCCTCTATAGATCTACCCTGTCTCCTCTATAGATCTACTATGTCTCCTCTAAAGATCTACTATGTCTCCTCTATAGATCTACCCTGTCTTCTCTATAGATCTACCCTGTCTCCTCTATAGATCTACTATGTCTCCTCTATAGATCTACCCTGTCTCCTCTAAAGATCTACTATGTCTCCTCTAAAGATCTACCCTGTCTCCTCTATAGACCTACCCTGTCTCCTCTATAGATCTACTATGTCTCCTCTATAGATCTACCCTGTCTCCTCTATAGATCTACTATGTCTCCTCTAAAGATCTACTATGTATCCTCTATATCTACCCTGTCTCCTCTATAGATCTACCCTGTCTCCTCTATAGATCTACCCTGTCTCCTCTAAAGATCTACTATGTCTCCTCTATAGATCTACCCTGTCTCCTCTATAGACCTACCCTGTCTCCTCTAAAGATCTACCCTGTCTCCTCTAAAGATCTACCCTGTCTCCTCTATAGACCTACCCTGTCTCCTCTATAGATCTACTATGTCTCCTCTATAGATCTACCCTGTCTCCTCTATAGATCTACTATGTCTCCTCTAAAGATCTACTATGTCTCCTCTATAGATCTACCCTGTCTCCTCTATAGATCTACCCTGTCTCCTCTATAGATCTACTATGTCTCCTCTATAGATCTACCCTGTCTCCTCTAAAGATCTACTATGTCTCCTCTAAAGATCTACCCTGTCTCCTCTATAGACCTACCCTGTCTCCCCTATAGATCTACTATGTCTCCTCTATAGATCTACCCTGTCTCCTCTATAGATCTACTATGTCTCCTCTAAAGATCTACTATGTCTCCTCTATAGATCTACCCTGTCTCCTCTATAGATCTACACTGTCTCCTCTAAAGATCTACTATGTCTCCTCTATAGATCTACCCTGTCTCCTCTATAGATCTACCCTGTCTCCTCTATAGATCTACCCTGTCTCCTCTAAAGATCTACTATGTCTCCTCTATAGATCTACCCTGTCTCCTCTATAGACCTACCCTGTCTCCTCTATAGATCTACTATGTCTCCTCTATAGATCTACCCTGTCTCCTCTAAAGATCTACTATGTCTCCTCTATAGATCTACCCTGTCTCCTCTATAGATCTACCCTGTCTCCTCTAAAGATCTACTATGTCTCCTCTAAAGATCTACCCTGTCTCCTCTATAGATCTACCCTGTCTCCTCTATAGATCTACCCTGTCTCCTCTAAAGATTTACTATGTATCCTCTATAGATCTACCCTGTCTCCTCTGTAGATCTACCCTGTCTCCTCTATAGATCAATCCTGTCTCCTCTATAGATCTACCCTGTCTCCTCTATAGATCTACTATGTCTCCTCTGTAGATCTACTATGTCTCCTCTAAAGATCTACTATGTCTCCTCTATAGATCTACCCTGTCTCCTCTATAGACCTACCCTGTCTCCTCTATAGATCTACTATGTCTCCTCTATAGATCTACCCTGTCTCCTCTATAGATCTACTATGTCTCCTCTAAAGATCTACTATGTATCCTCTATAGATCTACCCTGTCTCCTCTATAGATCTACCCTGTCTCCTCTAAAGATCTACTATGTCTCCTCTATAGATCTACCCTGTCTCCTCTATAGATCTACCCTGTCTCCTCTATAGATCTACCCTGTCTCCTCTAAAGATCTACTATGTCTCCTCTATAGATCTACCCTGTCTCATCTATAGACCTACCCTGTCTCCTCTAAATATCTACCCTGTCTCCTCTAAAGATCTACCCTGTCTCCTCTATAGACCTACCCTGTCTCCTCTATAGATCTACCCTGTCTCCTCTATAGATCTACCATGTCTCCTCTATAGATCTACTATGTCTCCTCTAAAGATCTACTATGTCTCCTCTATAGATCTACCCTGTCTCCTCTATAGATCTACCCTGTCTCCTCTATAGATCTACTATGTCTCCTCTATGGATCTAACCTGTCTCCTCTAAAGATCTACTATGTCTCCTCTAAAGATCTACCCTGTCTCCTCTATAGACCTACCCTGTCTTCTCTATAGATCTACTATGTCTCCTCTATAGATCTACCCTGTCTCCTCTATAGATCTACTATGTCTCCTCTAAAGATCTACTATGTCTCCTCTATAGATCTACCCTGTCTCCTCTAAAGATCTACTATGTCTCCTCTATAGATCTACCCTGTCTCCTCTATAGATCTACCCTGTCTCCTCTAAAGATCTACTATGTCTCCTCTATAGATCTACCCTGTCTCCTCTATATATCTACCCTGTCTCCTCTATAGGTCTACCCTGTCTCCTCTATATATCTACCCTGTCTCCTCTATATATCTACCCTGTCTCCGCTATATATCTACCCTGTCTCCTCTATATATCTACCCTGTCTCCTCTATAGATCTACCCTGTCTCCTCTAAAGATCTACCCTGTCTCCTCTATAGATCTACCCTGTCTCCTCTAAAGATCTACTATGTCTCCTCTATAGATCTACCCTGTCTCCATTATAGATCTACCCTGTCTCCTCTGTATATCTACCCTGTTTCCTCTATAGATCTACCCTGTCTCCTCTATATATCTATCCTGTCTCCTCTATAGATCTACCCTGTCTCCTCTATATATCTACCCTGTCTCCTCTATATATCTACCCTGTCTCCTCTAAAGATCTACCCTGTCTCCTCTAAAGATCTACCCTGCCACCTTTATAGATCTACCTTGTCTCCTCTATAGACCTACCCTGTCTCCTCTATAGATCTACCCTGTCTCCTCTATAGATCTACCCTCTCCCATCTGTAGATCTACCCTGCCACCTTTATAGATCTACCCTGTCTCCTCTATAGACCTACCCTGTCTCCTCTATAGATCTACCCTGTCTCCTCTATAGATCTACCATGTCTCCTCTGTAGATCTACCCTGTCTCCTCTATATATCTACCCTGTCTCCTCTAAAGATCTACCATGTCTCCTCTAAAGATCTACTATGTCTCCTCTATAGATCTACCCTGTCTCCTCTATATATCTATCCTGTCTCCTCTATAGATCTACCCTGTCTCCTCTAAAGATCTACCCTGTCTCCTCTATAGATCTACCCTGTCTCCTCTATATATCTTCCCTGTCTCCTCTATATATCTACCCTGTCTCCTCTATATATCTACCCTGTCTCCTCTAAAGATCTACCCTGTCTCCTCTATAGATCTACCCTGTCTCCTCTATATATCTACCCTGTCTCCTCTATAGATCTATCCTGTCTCCTCTATAGATCTACCCTGTCTCCTCTATATATCTACCCTGTCTCCTCTAAAGATCTACCCTGTCTCCTCTAAAGACCTACCCTGTCCCATCTGTAGATCTACCCTGACACCTTTATAGATCTACCCTGTCTCCTCTGTAGATCTACCCTGTCTCATCTATAGATCTACCCTGTCTCCTTTATAGATCTACCCTGTCTCCTCTATATATCTACCCTGTCTCCTCTATAGATCTACCCTGTCTCCTCTATATATTTACCCTGTCTCCTCTATATATCTAACCTGTCTCCTCTATAGACCTACCCTGTCTCCTCTATAGATCTACCATGTCTCCTCTATAGATCTACCCTGTCTCCTCTAAAGATCTACCCTGTCTCCTCTATAGACCTACCCTGTCTCCTCTATAGATCTACCATGTCTCCTCTATAGATCTACCCTGTCTCCTCTAAAGATCTACCCTGTCTCCTCTAAAGATCTACTATGTCTCCTCTATAGATCTACCCTGTCTCCTCCATAGATCTACTATGTCTCCACTGTAGATCTACCCTGTCTCCTCTATATATCTGCCCTGTCTCCTCTATAGACCTACCCTGTCTCCTCTATAGATCTACCATGTCTCCTCTATAGATCTACCCTGTCTCCTCTAAAGATCTACCCTGTCTCCTCTAAAGATCTACTATGTCTCCTCTATAGATCTACCCTGTCTCCTCCATAGATCTACTATGTCTCCACTGTAGATCTACCCTGTCTCCTCTATATATCTGCCCTGTCTCCTCTATAGACCTACCCTGTCTCCTCTATAGATCTACTATGTCTCCTCTATAGATCTACCCTGTCTCCTCTAAAGATCTACCCTGTCTCCTCTAAAGATCTACCCTGTCTCCTCTATAGACCTACCCTGTCTCCTCTAAAGATCTACTATGTCTCCTCTATAGATCTACCCTGTCTTCTCTATAGATCTACCCTGTCTCCTCTATAGATCTACTATGTCTCCTCTATAGATCTACCCTGTCTCCTCTAAAGATCTACTATGTCTCCTCTAAAGATCTACCCTGTCTCCTCTATAGACCTACCCTGTCTCCTCTATAGATCTACTATGTCTCCTCTATAGATCTACCCTGTCTCCTCTAAAGATCTACTATGTCTCCTCTAAAGATCTACCCTGTCTCCTCTATAGACCTACCCTGTCTCCCCTATAGATCTACTATGTCTCCTCTATAGATCTACCCTGTCTCCTCTATAGATCTACTATGTCTCCTCTAAAGATCTACTATGTCTCCTCTATAGATCTACCCTGTCTCCTCTATAGATCTACACTGTCTCCTCTAAAGATCTACTATGTCTCCTCTATAGATCTACCCTGTCTCCTCTATAGATCGACCCTGTCTCCTCTATAGATCTACCCTGTCTCCTCTAAAGATCTACTATGTCTCCTCTATAGATCTACCCTGTCTCCTCTATAGACCTACCCTGTCTCCTCTATAGATCTACTATGTCTCCTCTATAGATCTACCCTGTCTCCTCTAAAGATCTACTATGTCTCCTCTATAGATCTACCCTGTCTCCTCTATAGATCTACCCTGTCTCCTCTAAAGATCTACTATGTCTCCTCTAAAGATCTACCCTGTCTCCTCTATAGATCTACCCTGTCTCCTCTATAGATCTACCCTGTCTCCTCTAAAGATTTACTATGTCTCCTCTATAGATCTACCCTGTCTCCTCTGTAGATCTACCCTGTCTCCTCTATAGATCAATCCTGTCTCCTCTATAGATCTACCCTGTCTCCTCTATAGATCTACTATGTCTCCTCTGTAGATCTACTATGTCTCCTCTAAAGATCTACTATGTCTCCTCTATAGATCTACCCTGTCTCCTCTATAGACCTACCCTGTCTCCTCTATAGATCTACTATGTCTCCTCTATAGATCTACCCTGTCTCCTCTATAGATCTACTATGTCTCCTCTAAAGATCTACTATGTATCCTCTATAGATCTACCCTGTCTCCTCTATAGATCTACCCTGTCTCCTCTAAAGATCTACTATGTCTCCTCTATAGATCTACCCTGTCTCCTCTATAGATCTACCCTGTCTCCTCTATAGATCTACCCTGTCTCCTCTAAAGATCTACTATGTCTCCTCTATAGATCTACCCTGTCTCCTCTATAGACCTACCCTGTCTCCTCTAAATATCTACCCTGTCTCCTCTAAAGATCTACCCTGTCTCCTCTATAGACCTACCCTGTCTCCTCTATAGATCTACTATGTCTCCTCTATAGATCTACCATGTCTCCTCTATAGATCTACTATGTCTCCTCTAAAGATCTACTATGTCTCCTCTATAGATCTACCCTGTCTCCTCTATAGATCTACCCTGTCTCCTCTATAGATCTACTATGTCTCCTCTATGGATCTAACCTGTCTCCTCTAAAGATCTACTATGTCTCCTCTAAAGATCTACCCTGTCTCCTCTATAGACCTACCCTGTCTCCTCTATAGATCTACTATGTCTCCTCTATAGATCTACCCTGTCTCCTCTATAGATCTACTATGTCTCCTCTAAAGATCTACTATGTCTCCTCTATAGATCTACCCTGTCTCCTCTAAAGATCTACTATGTCTCCTCTATAGATCTACCCTGTCTCCTCTATAGATCTACCCTGTCTCCTCTATAGATCTACCCTGTCTCCTCTAAAGATCTACTATGTCTCCTCTATAGATCTACCCTGTCTCCTCTATAGATCTACCCTGTCTCCTCTATATATCTACCCTGTCTCCTCTATAGGTCTACCCTGTCTCCTCTATATATCTACCCTGTCTCCTCTATATATCTACCCTGTCTCCGCTATATATCTACCCTGTCTCCTCTATATATCTACCCTGTCTCCTCTATAGATCTACCCTGTCTCCTCTAAAGATCTACCCTGTCTCCTCTATAGATCTACCCTGTCTCCTCTAAAGATCTACTATGTCTCCTCTATAGATCTACCCTGTCTCCATTATAGATCTACCCTGTCTCCTCTATAGATCTACCCTGTCTCCTCTAAAGATCTACTATGTCTCCTCTATAGATCTACCCTGTCTCCTCTATAGATCTACACTGTCTCCTCTAAAGATCTACTATGTCTCCTCTATAGATCTACCCTGTCTCCTCTATAGATCTACCCTGTCTCCTCTATAGATCTACCCTGTCTCCTCTAAAGATCTACTATGTCTCCTCTATAGATCTACCCTGTCTCCTCTATAGACCTACCCTGTCTCCTCTATAGATCTACTATGTCTCCTCTATAGATCTACCCTGTCTCCTCTAAAGATCTACTATGTCTCCTCTATAGATCTACCCTGTCTCCTCTATAGATCTACCATGTCTCCTCTAAAGATCTACTATGTCTCCTCTAAAGATCTACCCTGTCTCCTCTATAGATCTACCCTGTCTCCTCTATAGATCTACCCTGTCTCCTCTAAAGATTTACTATGTCTCCTCTATAGATCTACCCTGTCTCCTCTGTAGATCTACCCTGTCTCCTCTATAGATCAATCCTGTCTCCTCTATAGATCTACCCTGTCTCCTCTATAGATCTACTATGTCTCCTCTGTAGATCTACTATGTCTCCTCTAAAGATCTACTATGTCTCCTCTATAGATCTACCCTGTCTCCTCTATAGACCTACCCTGTCTCCTCTATAGATCTACTATGTCTCCTCTATAGATCTACCCTGTCTCCTCTATAGATCTACTATGTCTCCTCTAAAGATCTACTATGTATCCTCTATAGATCTACCCTGTCTCCTCTATACATCTACCCTGTCTCCTCTAAAGATCTACTATGTCTCCTCTATAGATCTACCCTGTCTCCTCTATAGATCTACCCTGTCTCCTCTATAGATCTACCCTGTCTCCTCTAAAGATCTACTATGTCTCCTCTATAGATCTACCCTGTCTCCTCTATAGACCTACCCTGTCTCCTCTAAATATCTACCCTGTCTCCTCTAAAGATCTACCCTGTCTCCTCTATAGACCTACCCTGTCTCCTCTATAGATCTACTATGTCTCCTCTATAGATCTACCATGTCTCCTCTATAGATCTACTATGTCTCCTCTAAAGATCTACTATGTCTCCTCTATAGATCTACCCTGTCTCCTCTATAGATCTACCCTGTCTCCTCTATAGATCTACTATGTCTCCTCTATGGATCTAACCTGTCTCCTCTAAAGATCTACTATGTCTCCTCTAAAGATCTACCCTGTCTCCTCTATAGACCTACCCTGTCTCCTCTATAGATCTACTATGTCTCCTCTATAGATCTACCCTGTCTCCTCTATAGATCTACTATGTCTCCTCTAAAGATCTACTATGTCTCCTCTATAGATCTACCCTGTCTCCTCTAAAGATCTACTATGTCTCCTCTATAGATCTACCCTGTCTCCTCTATAGATCTACCCTGTCTCCTCTATAGATCTACCCTGTCTCCTCTAAAGATCTACTATGTCTCCTCTATAGATCTACCCTGTCTCCTCTATAGATCTACCCTGTCTCCTCTATATATCTACCCTGTCTCCTCTATAGGTCTACCCTGTCTCCTCTATATATCTACCCTGTCTCCTCTATATATCTACCCTGTCTCCGCTATATATCTACCCTGTCTCCTCTATATATCTACCCTGTCTCCTCTATAGATCTACCCTGTCTCCTCTAAAGATCTACCCTGTCTCCTCTATAGATCTACCCTGTCTCCTCTAAAGATCTACTATGTCTCCTCTATAGATCTACCCTGTCTCCATTATAGATCTACCCTGTCTCCTCTGTATATCTACCCTGTTTCCTCTATAGATCTACCCTGTCTCCTCTATATATCTATCCTGTCTCCTCTATAGATCTACCCTGTCTCCTCTATATATCTACCCTGTCTCCTCTATATATCTACCCTGTCTCCTCTAAAGATCTACCCTGTCTCCTCTAAAGATCTACCCTGCCACCTTTATAGATCTACCTTGTCTCCTCTATAGACCTACCCTGTCTCCTCTATAGATCTACCCTGTCTCCTCTATAGATCTACCCTCTCCCATCTGTAGATCTACCCTGCCACCTTTATAGATCTACCCTGTCTCCTCTATAGACCTACCCTGTCTCCTCTATAGATCTACCCTGTCTCCTCTATAGATCTACCATGTCTCCTCTGTAGATCTACCCTGTCTCCTCTATATATCTACCCTGTCTCCTCTAAAGATCTACTATGTCTCCTCTATAGATCTACCCTGTCTCCTCTATAGATCTACCCTGTCTCCTCTATAGATCTACCCTGTCTCCTCTAAAGATCTACTATGTCTCCTCTATAGATCTACCCTGTCTCCTCTATAGACCTACCCTGTCTCCTCTATAGATCTACTATGTCTCCTCTATAGATCTACCCTGTCTCCTCTAAAGATCTACTATGTCTCCTCTATAGATCTACCCTGTCTCCTCTATAGATCTACCCTGTCTCCTCTAAAGATCTACTATGTCTCCTCTAAAGATCTACCCTGTCTCCTCTATAGATCTACCCTGTCTCCTCTATAGATCTACCCTGTCTCCTCTAAAGATTTACTATGTCTCCTCTATAGATCTACCCTGTCTCCTCTGTAGATCTACCCTGTCTCCTCTATAGATCAATCCTGTCTCCTCTATAGATCTACCCTGTCTCCTCTATAGATCTACTATGTCTCCTCTGTAGATCTACTATGTCTCCTCTAAAGATCTACTATGTCTCCTCTATAGATCTACCCTGTCTCCTCTATAGACCTACCCTGTCTCCTCTATAGATCTACTATGTCTCCTCTATAGATCTACCCTGTCTCCTCTATAGATCTACTATGTCTCCTCTAAAGATCTACTATGTATCCTCTATAGATCTACCCTGTCTCCTCTATAGATCTACCCTGTCTCCTCTATAGATCTACCCTGTCTCCTCTATAGATCTACCCTGTCTCCTCTAAAGATCTACTATGTCTCCTCTATAGATCTACCCTGTCTCCTCTATAGACCTACCCTGTCTCCTCTAAATATCTACCCTGTCTCCTCTAAAGATCTACCCTGTCTCCTCTATAGACCTACCCTGTCTCCTCTATAGATCTACTATGTCTCCTCTATAGATCTACCATGTCTCCTCTATAGATCTACTATGTCTCCTCTAAAGATCTACTATGTCTCCTCTATAGATCTACCCTGTCTCCTCTATAGATCTACCCTGTCTCCTCTATAGATCTACTATGTCTCCTCTATAGATCTACCCTGTCTCCTCTAAAGATCTACTATGTCTCCTCTAAAGATCTACCCTGTCTCCTCTATAGATCTACCCTGTCTCCTCTATTGATCTACCCTGTCTCCTCTAAAGATTTACTATGTCTCCTCTATAGATCTACCCTGTCTCCTCTGTAGATCTACCCTGTCTCCTCTATAGATCAATCCTGTCTCCTCTATAGATCTACCCTGTCTCCTCTATAGATCTACTATGTCTCCTCTGTAGATCTACTATGTCTCCTCTAAAGATCTACTATGTCTCCTCTATAGATCTACCCTGTCTCCTCTATAGACCTACCCTGTCTCCTCTATAGATCTACTATGTCTCCTCTATAGATCTACCCTGTCTCCTCTATAGATCTACTATGTCTCCTCTAAAGATCTACTATGTATCCTCTATAGATCTACCCTGTCTCCTCTATAGATCTACCCTGTCTCCTCTATAGATCTACCCTGTCTCCTCTATAGATCTACCCTGTCTCCTCTAAAGATCTACTATGTCTCCTCTATAGATCTACCCTGTCTCCTCTATAGACCTACCCTGTCTCCTCTAAATATCTACCCTGTCTCCTCTAAAGATCTACCCTGTCTCCTCTATAGACCTACCCTGTCTCCTCTATAGATCTACTATGTCTCCTCTATAGATCTACCATGTCTCCTCTATAGATCTACTATGTCTCCTCTAAAGATCTACTATGTCTCCTCTATAGATCTACCCTGTCTCCTCTATAGATCTACCCTGTCTCCTCTATAGATCTACTATGTCTCCTCTATGGATCTAACCTGTCTCCTCTAAAGATCTACTATGTCTCCTCTAAAGATCTACCCTGTCTCCTCTATAGACCTACCCTGTCTCCTCTATAGATCTACTATGTCTCCTCTATAGATCTACCCTGTCTCCTCTA
The DNA here is from genome assembly GCF_045679555.1 of Salvelinus alpinus. Classification (NCBI taxonomy): domain Eukaryota; kingdom Metazoa; phylum Chordata; class Actinopteri; order Salmoniformes; family Salmonidae; genus Salvelinus; species Salvelinus alpinus. Next base: position 71,485,545 of record NC_092093.1, read on the forward strand.
TAGATCTACTATGTCTCCTCTAAAGATCTACTATGTCTCCTCTATAGATCTACCCTGTCTCCTCTAAAGATCTACTATGTCTCCTCTATAGATCTACCCTGTCTCCTCTATAGATCTACCCTGTCTCCTCTATAGATCTACCCTGTCTCCTCTAAAGATCTACTATGTCTCCTCTATAGATCTACCCTGTCTCCTCTATAGATCTACCCTGTCTCCTCTATATATCTACCCTGTCTCCTCTATAGGTCTACCCTGTCTCCTCTATATATCTACCCTGTCTCCTCTATATATCTACCCTGTCTCCGCTATATATCTACCCTGTCTCCTCTATATATCTACCCTGTCTCCTCTATAGATCTACCCTGTCTCCTCTATAGACCTACCCTGTCTCCTCTAAATATCTACCCTGTCTCCTCTAAAGATCTACCCTGTCTCCTCTATAGACCTACCCTGTCTCCTCTATAGATCTACTATGTCTCCTCTATAGATCTACCATGTCTCCTCTATAGATCTACTATGTCTCCTCTAAAGATCTACTATGTCTCCTCTATAGATCTACCCTGTCTCCTCTATAGATCTACCCTGTCTCCTCTATAGATCTACTATGTCTCCTCTATAGATCTACCCTGTCTCCTCTAAAGATCTACTATGTCTCCTCTAAAGATCTACCCTGTCTCCTCTATAGATCTACCCTGTCTCCTCTATAGATCTACCCTGTCTCCTCTAAAGATTTACTATGTCTCCTCTATAGATCTACCCTGTCTCCTCTGTAGATCTACCCTGTCTCCTCTATAGATCAATCCTGTCTCCTCTATAGATCTACCCTGTCTCCTCTATAGATCTACTATGTCTCCTCTGTAGATCTACTATGTCTCCTCTAAAGATCTACTATGTCTCCTCTATAGATCTACCCTGTCTCCTCTATAGACCTACCCTGTCTCCTCTATAGATCTACTATGTCTCCTCTATAGATCTACCCTGTCTCCTCTATAGATCTACTATGTCTCCTCTAAAGATCTACTATGTATCCTCTATAGATCTACCCTGTCTCCTCTATAGATCTACCCTGTCTCCTCTATAGATCTACCCTGTCTCCTCTATAGATCTACCCTGTCTCCTCTAAAGATCTACTATGTCTCCTCTATAGATCTACCCTGTCTCCTCTATAGACCTACCCTGTCTCCTCTAAATATCTACCCTGTCTCCTCTAAAGATCTACCCTGTCTCCTCTATAGACCTACCCTGTCTCCTCTATAGATCTACTATGTCTCCTCTATAGATCTACCATGTCTCCTCTATAGATCTACTATGTCTCCTCTAAAGATCTACTATGTCTCCTCTATAGATCTACCCTGTCTCCTCTATAGATCTACCCTGTCTCCTCTATAGATCTACTATGTCTCCTCTATGGATCTAACCTGTCTCCTCTAAAGATCTACTATGTCTCCTCTAAAGATCTACCCTGTCTCCTCTATAGACCTACCCTGTCTCCTCTATAGATCTACTATGTCTCATCTATAGATCTACCCTGTCTCCTCTATAGATCTACTATGTCTCCTCTAAAGATCTACTATGTCTCCTCTATAGATCTACCCTGTCTCCTCTAAAGATCTACTATGTCTCCTCTATAGATCTACCCTGTCTCCTCTATAGATCTACCCTGTCTCCTCTATAGATCTACCCTGTCTCCTCTAAAGATCTACTATGTCTCCTCTATAGATCTACCCTGTCTCCTCTATAGATCTACCCTGTCTCCTCTATATATCTACCCTGTCTCCTCTATAGGTCTACCCTGTCTCCTCTATATATCTACCCTGTCTCCTCTATATATCTACCCTGTCTCCGCTATATATCTACCCTGTCTCCTCTATATATCTACCCTGTCTCCTCTATAGATCTACCCTGTCTCCTCTAAAGATCTACCCTGTCTCCTCTATAGATCTACCCTGTCTCCTCTAAAGATCTACTATGTCTCCTCTATAGATCTACCCTGTCTCCATTATAGATCTACCCTGTCTCCTCTGTATATCTACCCTGTTTCCTCTATAGATCTACCCTGTCTCCTCTATATATCTATCCTGTCTCCTCTATAGATCTACCCTGTCTCCTCTATATATCTACCCTGTCTCCTCTATATATCTACCCTGTCTCCTCTAAAGATCTACCCTGTCTCCTCTAAAGATCTACCCTGCCACCTTTATAGATCTACCTTGTCTCCTCTATAGACCTACCCTGTCTCCTCTATAGATCTACCCTGTCTCCTCTATAGATCTACCCTCTCCCATCTGTAGATCTACCCTGCCACCTTAATAGATCTACCCTGTCTCCTCTATAGACCTACCCTGTCTCCTCTATAGATCTACCCTGTCTCCTCTATAGATCTACCATGTCTCCTCTGTAGATCTACCCTGTCTCCTCTATATATCTACCCTGTCTCCTCTAAAGATCTACCATGTCTCCTCTAAAGATCTACTATGTCTCCTCTATAGATCTACCCTGTCTCCTCTATATATCTATCCTGTCTCCTCTATAGATCTACCCTGTCTCCTCTAAAGATCTACCCTGTCTCCTCTATAGATCTACCCTGTCTCCTCTATATATCTACCCTGTCTCCTCTATATATCTACCCTGTCTCCTCTATATATCTACCCTGTCTCCTCTAAAGATCTACCCTGTCTCCTCTATAGATCTACCCTGTCTCCTCTATATATCTACCCTGTCTCCTCTATAGATCTATCCTGTCTCCTCTATAGATCTACCCTGTCTCCTCTATATATCTACCCTGTCTCCTCTAAAGATCTACCCTGTCTCCTCTAAAGACCTACCCTGTCCCATCTGTAGATCTACCCTGACACCTTTATAGATCTACCCTGTCTCCTCTGTAGATCTACCCTGTCTCATCTATAGATCTACCCTGTCTCCTTTATAGATCTACCCTGTCTCCTCTATATATCTACCCTGTCTCCTCTATAGATCTACCCTGTCTCCTCTATATATTTACCCTGTCTCCTCTATATACCTACCCTGTCTCCGCTATATATCTAACCTGTCTCCTCTATAGACCTACCCTGTCTCCTCTATAGATCTACCATGTCTCCTCTATAGATCTACCCTGTCTCCTCTAAAGATCTACCATGTCTCCTCTAAAGATCTACTATGTCTCCTCTATAGATCTACCCTGTCTCCTCCATAGATCTACTATGTCTCCACTGTAGATCTACCCTGTCTCCTCTATATATCTGCCCTGTCTCCTCTATAGACCTACCCTGTCTCCTCTATAGATCTACTATGTCTCCTCTATAGATCTACCCTGTCTCCTCTAAAGATCTACCCTGTCTCCTCTAAAGATCTACCCTGTCTCCTCTATAGACCTACCCTGTCTCCTCTATAGATCTACTATGTCTCCTCTATAGATCTACCCTGTCTCCTCTATAGATCTACTATGTCTCCTCTAAAGATCTACTATGTCTCCTCTATAGATCTACCCTGTCTTCTCTATAGATCTACCCTGTCTCCTCTATAGATCTACTATGTCTCCTCTATAGATCTACCCTGTCTCCTCTAAAGATCTACTATGTCTCCTCTAAAGATCTACCCTGTCTCCTATATAGACCTACCCTGTCTCCTCTATAGATCTACTATGTCTCCTCTATAGATCTACCCTGTCTCCTCTATAGATCTACTATGTCTCCTCTAAAGATCTACTATGTATCCTCTATAGATCTACCCTGTCTCCTCTATAGATCTACCCTGTCTCCTCTATAGATCTACCCTGTCTCCTCTAAAGATCTACTATGTCTCCTCTATATATCTACCCTGTCTCCTCTATAGACCTACCCTGTCTCCTCTAAAGATCTACCCTGTCTCCTCTAAAGATCTACCCTGTCTCCTCTATAGACCTACCCTGTCTCCTCTATAGATCTACTATGTCTCCTTTATAGATCTACCCTGTCTCCTCTATAGATCTACTATGTCTCCTCTAAAGATCTACTATGTCTCCTCTATAGATCTACCCTGTCTCCTCTATAGATCTACCCTGTCTCCTCTATAGATCTACTATGTCTCCTCTATAGATCTACCCTGTCTCCTCTAAAGATCTACTATGTCTCCTCTAAAGATCTACCCTGTCTCCTCTATAGACCTACCCTGTCTCCCCTATAGATCTACTATGTCTCCTCTATAGATCTACCCTGTCTCCTCTATAGATCTACTATGTCTCCTCTAAAGATCTACTATGTCTCCTCTATAGATCTACCCTGTCTCCTCTATAGATCTACCCTGTCTCCTCTAAAGATCTACTATGTCTCCTCTATAGATCTACCCTGTCTCCTCTATAGATCTACCCTGTCTCCTCTATAGATCTACCCTGTCTCCTCTAAAGATCTACTATGTCTCCTCTATAGATCTACCCTGTCTCCTCTATAGACCTACCCTGTCTCCTCTATAGATCTACTATGTCTCCTCTATAGATCTACCCTGTCTCCTCTAAAGATCTACTATGTCTCCTCTATAGATCTACCCTGTCTCCTCTATAGATCTACCCTGTCTCCTCTAAAGATCTACCCTGTCTCCTCTAAAGATTTACTATGTCTCCTCTATAGATCTACCCTGTCTCCTCTGTAGATCTACCCTGTCTCCTCTATAGATCAATCCTGTCTCCTCTATAGATCTACCCTGTCTCCTCTATAGATCTACTATGTCTCCTCTGTAGATCTACTATGTCTCCTCTAAAGATCTACCCTGTCTCCTCTATAGATCTACCCTGTCTCCTCTATAGATCTACCCTGTCTCCTCTAAAGATTTACTATGTCTCCTCTATAGATCTACCCTGTCTCCTCTGTAGATCTACCCTGTCTCCTCTATAGATCAATCCTGTCTCCTCTATAGATCTACCCTGTCTCCTCTATAGATCTACTATGTCTCCTCTGTAGATCTACTATGTCTCCTCTAAAGATCTACTATGTCTCCTCTATAGATCTACCCTGTCTCCTCTATAGACCTACCCTGTCTCCTCTATAGATCTACTATGTCTCCTCTATAGATCTACCCTGTCTCCTCTATAGATCTACTATGTCTCCTCTAAAGATCTACTATGTATCCTCTATAGATCTACCCTGTCTCCTCTATAGATCTACCCTGTCTCCTCTAAAGATCTACTATGTCTCCTCTATAGATCTACCCTGTCTCCTCTATAGATCTACCCTGTCTCCTCTATAGATCTACCCTGTCTCCTCTAAAGATCTACTATGTCTCCTCTATAGATCTACCCTGTCTCCTCTATAGACCTACCCTGTCTCCTCTAAATATCTACCCTGTCTCCTCTAAAGATCTACCCTGTCTCCTCTATAGACCTACCCTGTCTCCTCTATAGATCTACTATGTCTCCTCTATAGATCTACCATGTCTCCTCTATAGATCTACTATGTCTCCTCTAAAGATCTACTATGTCTCCTCTATAGATCTACCCTGTCTCCTCTATAGATCTACCCTGTCTCCTCTATAGATCTACTATGTCTCCTCTATGGATCTAACCTGTCTCCTCTAAAGATCTACTATGTCTCCTCTAAAGATCTACCCTGTCTCCTCTATAGACCTACCCTGTCTCCTCTATAGATCTACTATGTCTCCTCTATAGATCTACCCTGTCTCCTCTATAGATCTACTATGTCTCCTCTAAAGATCTACTATGTCTCCTCTATAGATCTACCCTGTCTCCTCTATAGATCTACCCTGTCTCCTCTAAAGATCTACTATGTCTCCTCTATAGATCTACCCTGTCTCCTCTATAGATCTACCCTGTCTCCTCTATAGATCTACCCTGTCTCCTCTAAATATCTACTATGTCTCCTCTATAAATCTACCCTGTCTCCTCTATAGACCTACCCTGTCTCCTCTATAGATCTACCCTGTCTCCTCTATAGATCTACCCTGTCTCCTCTAAAGATCTACTATGTCTCCTCTATAGATCTACCCTGTCTCCTCTATAGATCTACCCTGTCTCCTCTAAAGATCTACTATGTCTCCTCTAAAGATCTACCCTGTCTCCTCTATAGCTCTACCCTGTCTCCTCTATAGATCTACCCTGTCTCCTCTAAAGATTTACTATGTCTCCTCTATAGATCTACCCTGTCTCCTCTGTAGATCTACCCTGTCTCCTCTATAGATCAATCCTGTCTCCTCTATAGATCTACCCTGTCTCCTCTATAGATCTACTATGTCTCCTCTGTAGATCTACTCTGTCTCCTCTAAAGATCTACTATGTCTCCTCTATAGATCTACCCTGTCTCCTCTATAGATCTACTATGTCTCCTCTGTAGATCTACTATGTCTCCTCTATAGATCTACCCTGTCTCCTCTATAGATCTACCCTGTCTCCTCTGTAGATCTACCCTGTCTCCTCTATAGATCTATCCTGTCTCCTCTATAGATCTACCCTGTCTCCTCTATAGATCTACTATGTCTCCTCTATAGATCTACTATGTCTCCTCTAAAGATCTACTATGTCTCCTCTAAAGATCTACTATGTCTCCTCTGTAGATCTACCCTGTCTCCTCTATATATCTACCCTGTCTCCTCTATAGATCTACCCTGTCTCCTCTATAGATCTACCCTGTCTCCTCTATAGATCTACTATGTCTCCTCTATAGATCTACTATGTCTCCTCTAAAGATCTACTATGTCTCCTCTATAGATCTACCCTGTCTCCTCTATAGATCTACCCTGTCTCCTCTATAGATCTACCCTGTCTCCTCTAAAGATCTACTATGTCTCCTCTATAGATCTACTATGTCTCCTCTAAAGATCTACTATGTCTCCTCTATAGATCTATCCTGTCTACTCTATAGATCTACCCTGTCTCCTCTATAGATCTACCCTGTCTTTGTTCATCCTGTAGCATCGTTCTAGTATTCTATCCGGCCTTAAGGGATCCATCAAAGTTTGGAGAATCCTGTAGTTTTGTGTTCTTCACTCGTAGCTCCCGGGTCTCCCTCCCTCCCTCCCTCCCTCCCTCCCTCCCTCCCTCCCTCCCTCCCTCCCTCCCTCCCTCCATTCCTCCCAGCAGTATGAAGTGAAGGGACAGTAACTGCTATGAGAGTTTATCTCAGTGAATGATAATACATTACTCTGAAGCTGTTCTCTCTTTACCTGGAACATATTTCACTTCCATTCCCTCTTTGAAATATAGCTTTGTCGAAAAGAGGCCCTTTGAAACTCTTCCTCTATGAAATGACAGAGGTGTTTTACCCCCACTTCACAGAAACCCTCTCACTGCAAGCATCAAGTAAAAGGAAAAGAGACTGTCAAATACCTCTGGAGCCACTTTGAAACATTTGTTCGAGAAAGCAGGTATCATAGGGGACTCATTAGTGTGTGAAAGTGTGTGTGCCTGCGCACTGTGTGTGTGAGTGTGTGTGTGTGTGTGCGTGCGTGTCTTCCTTTGAACGTCTGTGTTCCCACACAGTAGACAGAGACAGAGAGGAAACGATCAAGTTGTTGCTGTTTATTTCAGATTGACTCATCTTCCTAGCTAGAGGCTGTGTGCTAAACGGCAGGCGGCAGGTAGCCTAGCGGTTAGAGCGTTGGGCCAGTAACCGAAAGGTTGCTAGTTGGAATCCCTGAGCCAACAAGGTGTCGTTGTGCCCTTAACCCAAGGCACCTTAGCCTTTAAGCTTCTGCTAAAGGCTAAAATGATAAACAACAGTGTGTTCTATTGTCAGCTGTCTTCGTGGAGAGACCCCTCACATGTGGGGTGACATCTGCGTTAAAAGACGAACTCTGGTTCCCTTTCCTTTCTCTTGTAGAACACGTGGAAATCCCAAATTCCCCGACTCTGGTGTTTTAATAAAAACTGTTTTTCCTGATCACATGGCCTGTGCAGAAGAACTCTGGGCCCTATAGTTATAAAACGTGGACCTATTATGGCGACAAGAATAAGCAAATAGTTGGTTAAACTATCTTCATATTGTGGTGTTGAATTGTGTTTGTGTGTCTCTATCCTGCCATGTTTAGAATACTGTATATTTGACAAGAGCACACACAAACACACAAGAGAAAGACAAAGTACATCCCCTCTCACAGGGGGGTGAAGAAAGGATGAACGAGTGAAAGGAAGAGGGAGAGAGGGAGAGAGAGAGGGGGGGAGAAGGAAGGGAAGGTGTGTGCTCTGTAGCAGCTGTTGTGTCAATCTTTAATGAAACAGGGGAGTCAAGGGAGAGAGGAGAGGGGGATGAAAACCGAGGATGGGGGGATGATCTGTGGGGATGGTATATGGAAGTAAAGGAGAGGAGAGGAATGCAACACATCATATAAAGTTATATGAGAAATGAGGTGATGGAGTAGAGCACTCTCTCTCTCGACTTCCTGTCTAACCCACTTACCCACGATTCTCTCCATCCTCTCTCCAATTTCAGTCTCCATTTCAAGGTGTCTTATGGCCCTAATGAGAGAAAAGCGCTAAACAATACGATGATTATTTACAGTAAACTGCACAACAACGGAAAAATGCAATTTTCTTATTTTGCATCATTGATTTTAATGATTGGTATCAACAAGGTTAATTTACCCTGGCGCTGTGCGGTATACAGCTTGAGTTTGGTTAGCTATCTGTACACAGAGACTACTGAAACCGCTTTTCTCTTTGTCTCTTTGTCTCTCTCCTTCTCTCAACTCCCTTTCTACAACCACAGCTAATGGAATCACTGCAACCCTAAACAACAAGTTACAGTCAGTTTTAGAATGGGTGGCAGGTCATAAACTGGTCCTGAACATCTCTAAAACAAAGGCATTGTATTTGGTACAAATCCTTCCCTAAGTGCTAGCCCTCAGCTGAATCTGGTAATCAATGGTGTGCCTGAGACTAAATGACTTGGTGTTACCGTAGATTGTAAACTGTCATGGTCAAAACATATAGTTTCAATGGCTGTCTGTCCATGATAAAAAGCTTGTTTTGACACCACACTCCACAAAGCAAGTCCTGCAGGCTCTAGTTTTATCTTATCTTGATTATTGTCCAGTAATATGGCCAGGTGCTGCAAAGAAAGACCTAGTTAAGCTGAAGCTGGTCCAGAACAGAGTAGCAGATTTTGCTCTTCATTCTAATCAGAGGGCTAATATTAATACTATGCATGCCAGTCTGTTGGCAGGAAATGGAGGAGAGACTGACTAGATTGCTTCTTGTTTTTATAAGAAACATTAATGTGTTGAAAATTCCAAATAATTTGCATAGTCAACTTACACACAGCACTGACACACACACTTACCCCACCAGACATGCCACCAGGGGTCTTTCACAGTCCCCAGGTCCGGAACAAATTCAAGGAAACGTACAGTATTATACAGAGCTATGATTGCATGGAACTCCCTTCCATCTTTTCAAAAAACAAATAAAGCAACACTTCACGGCACAACGCCTCTCCCCCATGTGACCTACCTGTTGTGTGTATGTACTGACATGTGTAACTGATAGATGCATACACACACACACACACACACACGCACGCACACACGCACACACACACACACACACACACACACACACACACACACACACACACACACACACACACACACACACACACACACACACACACACACACACACACACACACACACACACACACACACACACACACACACACACACACACACACACACACACACACACACACACACACACACACACGCAGTACATGTTAACCTCTCTGCGCTACGGATCCCTTTAGCGGGATCATTTTCCTAAACAACCGCTGAATTGCAGGGCGCAAAATATTACTAAAAATATTTATAATCATGCAATCACAAGTGAAATATGCCAAAACACAGTTTAGCTTGTTGTTAATCCACCTATCGTATCAGATTTTGAAAATATGCTTTACAGCGAAAGCAATCCAAGCTTTTGTGAGTGTATCAATCAATGCTAGAACAGCTAGCCCCAAATTAGCATGGTCACGAAAGTCAGAAAAGCAATAAAATTTATCGCTTACCTTTGATAATCTTCGAATGTTTGCACTCACGAGACTCCCAGTTACACAATAAATGTTATTTTTGTTCGATAAATATTACTTTTATAATAAAAAAACGCCATTTGGGTTGCGTGTTATGTTCAGAAAACCACAGCCTCGTTCCGGTCCTGAAAGGCAGAAGAAAATTCCCAAACGTATCAGATTCAAATATATTACAAAAAATATTTATAATCATGCAATCACAAGTGAAATATACCAAAACACAGCTTAGCTTGTTGTTAATCCACCTATCATGTCAGATTTTGAAAATATGCTTTACAGCGAAAGCAATCCAAGCTTTTGTGAGTGTATCAATCAATGCTAGAACAGCTAGCCCCAAATTAGCATGGTCACGAAAGTCAGAAAAGCAATAAAATTAATCGCTTACCTTTGATAATCTTCGGATGTTTGCACTCACGAGACTCCCAGTTACACAATAAATGTTATTTTTGTTCGATAAATATTACTTTTATAACAAAAAAACGCCATTTGGGTTGCGTGTTATGTTCAGAAAACTACAGCCTCGTTCCGTCCGATGAAAATTCTAAGAAGTATCCGTAATGTTCGTAGAAACACGTCAAATGTTTTTTTATAATCAATCCTCAGGTTGTTTTTAACATACATAATCGATAATATTTCAACCGGACCGTAACCTATTCAATAAAAGAGAGAAAGAAAATGGAGAGCTACCCCTCTCGCGTGCAGGGAACTAATCAAAGGACACCTGACTAGTTTTGAAAATTCTCGCTAATTTTTCTAAATAAAAGCCTGAAACTATGTCTAAAGCCTGGTCACAGCCTGAGGAAGCCATTGGAAAAGGAATCTGGTTGATACCCCTTTAAATGGAAGAAAGACGGGAAATGAAACACAGATTTTTTTTAAAGAAATCACTTCCGGGTTAGATTTCCTCAGGTTTTTGCCTGCAAAATCTGTTTTGTTATACTCACAGACAATATTTTGAAAGTTTTGGAAACTTTTGAGTGTTTTCTATCCTAATCTGTAAATGATATGCATATTCTACGATCTGGACCTGAGAAATAGTCTGTTTACCTTGGGAACGTTATTTAAAAAAGCGTCAAGAAGTTAATGTTCTCAAATTTATGTAAATTGTAAAGTCTTTTGTCTGTAATGTATTTTCGTTATGTGTCAGACCCTAGTAAGACTAGCTGTCGCCGTTGGCATCGGCTAATGGGGATCCTATAACATCTAAAATCATGCCACTCCTCACTACAGCTCTCTCTACTCACACGCACGTAGGCACACACACACACACACACTCCCCATGCTGCCGGTGCAGGGAAGGGAGTGCAGGTGGCAGGGGCCCCTGAGGAGATTTAAGCCCCAGCAGGAGGGTCTGAGCTGGGGTCCACAGGGAGCTGAGTTGGGAGGCCTGGAGGCTGTGGATGCCACTACTGATGGTTCAGAAGAAATGCCTTACCTTTTTACAGTTATGCTAGCTTTTTACTCAGTACTAAATAAGAGACTAGTTGTGATAGATATTAGCTGCATGTACGGTGACATGGGCAACATGAGATCTCCTGTGAATAATTCTATTCCAAACTAAAATCCTACTCTTGGTGTCTACATATTGAATGGATATGACTGCCTATTTTATCGAAGTTGATTATATATGGACTTATATCCATTCAGTGTGCTACAGACTGTTACAGTATGTTACTGTGTGAGACTTGTGAGACTTTCTTCCTCAGTGCAGCTCTGTTGCCCACAGTTAAGCACTATAAATGGGGAGAATAGAGATAGACAGGTTTCTCTCTCTGGCTTGCCAGGCTCTGAGCCAAGGTACAGGAGGCTGCAGAGGGAGAGAGTTGGGTGAGAGAGAGAAAAAGGAGAGGGGATGGGGAGAGGGAGTCAAACATTTAGGGAGATATAGGGAGAGAATTGAAAAGAGAGAGATGAGACAAGTGCAAATGTGAAAGCCACAGGGCTTTGAAGTGCTTTGAAAACTTTGAAAATGTGTTGGAATATCTGTGTGTGTCTGTGTGTGTGTGTGTGTGTGTGTGTGTGTGTGTGTGTGTGTGTGTGTGTGTGTGTGTGTGTGTGTGTGTGTGTGTGTGTGTGTGTGTGTGTGTGTGTGTGTGTGTGTGTGTGTGTGTGTGTGTGTGTGTGTGCGTGTGTGTGTGTGCGTGTGTGTGTGCGCGTGTGCGTGTGCGCGTGTGCGCGTGTGCGTGTGCGTGTGCGTGTGCGTGTGTGTGTGTGTGTGTGTGTGCGTGTGTGTGTGTGCGCGTGCATATATATGTGTGTATTGGTAAGTAGTGCCCAGCCCAGCAACATTCCATCCCCTGCTGTAACAGCTGGACCCTGGCTAATGAGAGCTGTGTTTGTTTGCATATCTTCAGTGGACAGATGGGCCGCCGGCAGACTCTGTCTCTCATGTCACTCTCCCTCCTTCATGCCCCAATGACCCCTTCTTCACTCTAAACACAGACAGTCTCTCTCTCTCTCTTTCTCTCACTCTCCTTCACTATATTTCTCTCTCTTCTCCCCATCTTGCTATCTCTCTCCCACTCCCTCTTTCTCTCACTCTCTCTCTCTCACACTATCTCTCGACCTTATGGAGGCTCAGTCCTGCCCCTGTTGAAATGAGGTAGTTGAACCTGTAGCTCTCTGAGGTATTCTTGATTATATAAAATAGAATATTAAGAGGTTCTCAAACAGGCTGAGGCTTACCCTAATAGGTAAACATGGAAAGAGATAGCTTTCTGCCTCTCTCCGTCGTTCTGTCTCTCTGTCTCTCTGTCTCTCTGTCTCTCTGTCTCTCGCTCTCTCTCTCTCTCTCTCTTTCCAGCTAATCCAAGTTTATCATTTGTAAAAGGCTAATTGATCATTAGAAAAACCTTTTGCAATTATGTTAGCACAGCTGAAAACTGTTGTTCTGATTAAAGAAGCAATAAAACTGTCCTTCTTTAGACTAGTTGAGTATCTGGCGCATCAGCATTTGTGGGTTCGATTACAGGCTCAAAATGGCCAGAAACAAAGAACTTTCTTTTGAAACTCATCAGTCTATTCTTGTTATGAGAAATGATGACTATTCCATGCGAGAAATTGCCAAGAAACTGAACATCTCGTACAACGCTGTGTACTACTCCCTTCACAGAACAGCGCAAACTGTCTATAACCAGAATAGAAAGAGGAGTGGGAGGCCCCGGCGCACAACTGAGCAAGAGGACAAGTACATTAGAGTGTCTAGTTTGAGAAACAGACGACTCACAAGTCCTCAACTGGCAGCTTCATTAAATATGTCAACAGTGAAAAGGCGACTCCAGGATGCTGGCCTTCTAGGCAGAGTTGCAAAGAAAAAGCCATCTCGCAGACTGGTCAATAAAAAGAAAAGATTGAGATGGGCAAAAGCACACAGACACTGGAGTCGCCTCTTCACTGTTGACGTTGAGACTGGTGTTTTGCGGGTACTATTTAATGAAGCTGTACGCCTATGTAGATATTCCATAAAAAATCTGCCGTTTCCAGCTACAATAGCCATTTACAACATTAACAATGTCTACACTGTATTTATGTTTTTTAATGGACAAAAAATGCTTACTCTTTCAAAAACAAGGACATTTCTAAGTGACCCCAAACTTTTGAACGGTAGTGTATATTTATATATATATAATATATATATATATATGTATACACACACACACATCTGTCTGAAGCCTACGTTCTTATATTGAGGTAGTCATTACCGTGCAGACTAAAGGACAGAGGAATGTCACACACACACACAGACACGCATACACACATGTAAACACGTGCATTAATAAAACCTAGAACAAGTTTGAATGGAAGATAACGCCAGAGGAACTCAAAGATGAATGGCTGCTGTACAGCTTCCTATATCAGATCAGGGACAGAGAGAGACAGAGGGAGGGAGAGAGAGAGAGAGAGAGAGAGAGAGAGAGAGAGAGAGAGAGAGAGAGAGAGAGAGAGAGAGAGAGAGAGAGAGAGACAGCGAGACAGAGAGAGAGAGAGAGAGAGAGAGAGAGAGAGAGAGAACGAGAGAGAGAACGAGAGAGAGAGAGAGAGAGAGAGAGAGAGAGAGAGAGAGAGAGAGAGAGAGAGAGAGAGAGAGAGAGAGAGAGAGAGAGAGAGAGAGAGAGAGAGTGGCCTCCCCTGCTCAGATGTTGCTTGTATTCTGCCCAGTCAGAGTGATTGCTTTCTCTTAAAAACAGAGGGAAAAAACGATGAGAAATGTGCATTAGAAAAGCAATTTACGGCGCGGCTGGCTTTTTGAGATGTAAGAGAGTTAAAAAAAGCTATTCTTCCCTCGCTGGAAGGATCTAACGCAGAGACTTAATGAGATTTCCAAAGATATTTGGCTCTACAATATCTTTTTTTGTGTGTGAAAAGATTGTAAAACTTTTGAAATTAGACATCTCTTGTAGTCATATGTATCAGAGCGAGGAGCTCATACCATCTTCTCAGATATTAGTCTCTACTGGGCCAATATGTCAAACCAAAGCCTCTGTGTGATCCTTGTAATGGATCGTCATAGTATCTGCCATGATTCTCTTTATTATGGATGCTCTGTCTCTCTGTTTCATGTAAACAAGCTTGATTTCTTTTTTCAATTCTTTCCCTCTCCCTCCCTTCATATTCTTCACCTCCTTTCCTCTGGTGATTCTCTCTGTCTAATTTCATTCACGTTTCTCATCCCGTCCGCCTGCAGTGAGCGGTGTCTGTCACAGAGTTAGATGGTGACAAGGGTTCATCCCTATACAACGACCATTGATTGTCTTTCTAAGTGAGTCACCGACTGGAGTTCTTTTTCATCATTTCTGAGATGATTTGTTCTACAATATCTTTACTCTGGGTTGAAGGAAAAACACACTGCCGTCCTCTGCCAATCCCTGTTCATTTGACAGCTGCCTGCGATTCAGTCCCAACCCCCGCATGACCCCAAACAGTCATATTCCGGTTTCGTCTATGACACAATATTTTATGCAATCCAACCCAGCCTGGATAGCAAGCTTATAGCAAACACCTGAAAATATCACAGTCATGTTATAAATAAAACAGATGTCCATAAAACAGATGTTCTTTAACTCTGGTTGTCAGGGCTTCGGAGGGTTCACTACAGTACAGAGAGAGAGAGAGAGAGAGAGAGAGAGAGAGAGAGAGAGAGAGAGAGAGAGAGAGAGAGAGAGAGAGAGAGAGAGAGAGAGAGAGAGAGAGAGAGAGAGAGAGAGAGAGAGAGAGAGAGAGAGAGAGAGAGAGAGAGAGAGAGAGAGAGAGAGAGGGAGAGCGTGCTCTTTTGTGCAGGACTTTCCCACTCGGGAAAGATAGTGGAAAGAAAAGAGGATAAGGACAGCACCCCGACCTCTCCCCTCACCTCAGGCACCCCATCAGCAGGAGCCCAGGCCCATATCACCGCATCAGGTCTGTCTTCCCCCCTACCTGCCTACAGCCACCAGAGCCAAGATCACACCACCATCAGCCTGCTGAGAAACAGTCTGGCTCTGTTAGAGGTATGGGTTACTGAGCTAAAGGAGTGGTCGCCCAGCTACACCACCTCCAGCCCAGACACAGAGCTTCTACAGGACCATAAAAACCAGTGCAGGACCCCCCCCCCCCCCCCCACCCCCAGCCCCACACCATAAAGCCACTACAACAGGCCATGTGGACACCAGCCCCACACCATAAACCCACTACAACAGGCCCTGTGTACACCAGCCCCACACATTAAACCCACTACAACAGGCCCTGTGTACACCAGCCCCACACCTTAAACCCACTACTCTGGCAAAACACACCGAGGTGGCCATCATCATTGACTAAAATGGGAAATTCATCCAAGAGGATAAACTATTCCACCACCACAAGGTGTCCAAAGTATGGTGCCCAAAAATGCAGGATGCACTCCACATTCTGTCCCAGCCTGACTTTGGCACACCAGGCCACATTATTATTAACACCGGCACCAACAACCTGCGAGAGGAGCAGGAGAGAGCAGGCAGGGTTAATAGTTACTGTATTTTTGACTGTGCTATTCTTTCTTTTTGCAACATTGGAACATTCACGGCAAAAACTCGTCAACACTGTCCCACAGGCTACAGAGAGGTAATCGTGCCATCACAGAAACACATCTCTGTCAATAGAGGCAGAGACTCTGGCGGATTGATCGATTGGTTCAAATCTGAACTACAAAATCTAATTGATCCCCTAAAAATGTATAAATATCATATTTGATTAAAAACTGATGAAAATGATGTATTTCTTTCCGCAATATACACTATAAATACAAAAGTATGTGTACTCCCATTCAAATTAGTGGATTCGGCTATTTCAGCCACACCCGTTGCTGACAGGTGTATAAAATCGAGCACACAGCCATGCAATATCCATAGACAAACATTGGCAGTGGAATGGCCTTACTGAAGAGCTCTGTGACTTTCAACGTGGCACCGTCATAGGATGCCACCTTTCCATCAAGTCAGTTCGTCAAATTGCCCTTCTAGAGCTGCCCCGGTCAACTGTGCTGTTATTGTGAAGTGGAAATGTCGAGAAGCAACAACGGCTCAGCCGCGAAGTGGTAGGCCACACAAGCTCACAGAACAGGACAGCCGAGTGCTCAAGCGCGTAGCGCGTAAAAATCATCTGTCCTCACTACCGAGTTCCAAACTGCCTCCGGAAAAAACATGAGCAAAATAACTGTTCTTCGGGAGCTTCATGAAATAGGTTTCCATGGAGGAGCAGCTGCACACAAGACTACGATCACCACGCGGACTGCCAAGCGTCAGCGGGAGTGGTGTAACCTTGCCGCCATTATACTCTGGAGCAGTGAAAATGCGTTCTCTGGAGTGATGAATCACGCTTCACCATCTGGCAGTCTGACAGACAAATCTGGGTTTGGCGGATGCCAGGAGAACGCTACCAGCCCTAATGCATAGTGCCAACTGTAAAGTTTGGTGGAGGAGGAAAAATGGTCTGGGGCTGTTTTTCATGGTTCAGGCTAGGCCCCTTAGTTCCAAGGGAAATCTTATGCTACAGTACACAATGAGATTCTAGACGATTCTGTGCTTCCAAGTTCGTGGCAACAGTTTGTGGAAGGCCCTTTCCTGTTTCAGCATGACAATGCCCCCATGCACAAAGCGAGGTCCATTCAGAAATGGTTTGTGGAGATTGGTGTGGAAGAACTTGACTGGCCTGCACAGAGCCCTGACCTTAACACCATCAAAAACCTTTGGGATGAATTGGAACGCCGACTGCGAGCCAGGCCTAATCGCCCAACATCAGTGCCCGACGTCACTAATGCTCTGTATGGAAGCAAGGCCCCACACCGATGTTCTAACGTCTAGTGGAAAGCCTGAGCAAAGGGGGATCAACTCCATATTAATGCCCATGATTTTGGAATGAGATGTTCGACAAGCAGGTGTCAACATACTTCTGGTCATGTAATGTATATCCCCCCCCCCCCCCCCAGAATCTTCGTATTTCTCAAAAGAGATATTCCCTACCCTTGAGGAAGAGACGTGCCATTTCCAGGCCCAGGGAAATGTGTTCATCTGTGGAGACACAAACACTACCTGATCTAACGAGCACATGAGGGGACCGCTTTATTACAGGTCATTCCATTTCTAACTGTCTTAATTTCCCCCATAGAAACAACTATCAACAAAAATGGAAGGGATCTGTTGCAGCTCTGTTGAAGCCTGGGTCTGTACTTTGTCAATGGTACAGTTGAAGTCGGAAGTTTACATACACTTTAGCCAAATACATTTAAACTCAGTTTTTCACAATTCTCGACATTTAATCCTAGTAGAAATTCCCTGTCTTAGGTCAGTTAGGATCACCACTTTATTTTAAGAATGTGAAATGTCTGAATAATAGAAGAGAGAATGATTTATTTCAGCTTTTATTTCTTTCATCACATTCCCAGTGAGTCAGAAGTTTACATACCCTCAATTAGTATTTGGTAGCATTGCCTTTAAATTGTTTAACTTGGGTCAAATGTTTTGGGAAGCCTTCCACAAGCTACCCACAATAAGTTGGGTGAATTTTGGCCCATTCCTCCTGACAGAGCTGGTGTAACTGAGTCAGGTTTGTAGGCCTCCTTGCTCGGAAAAAGATTTTCAGTTCTGCTCACAAATTTTCTATAGGATTTTTGGTCAGGGCTTTGTGATGGCCACTCTAATACCTTGACTTTGTTGTCCTTAAGCCATTTTGCCACAACTTTGGAAGTATGGTTGGGGTCATTGTCCATTTGGAAGACCCATTTGCGACCAAGCTTTAACTTCCTGACTGATGTCTTGAGATGTTGCTTCAATATATCCACATAATTTTCCTGCCTCATGATGCCATCTATTTTATGAAGTGCACCAGTCCCTCCTGCAGCAAAGCACCTCCACAACATGAGGCTGCTACCCCCGTGCTTCACTGTTGGGATGGTGTTCTTCAGCTTGCAAGCATCCCCCTTTTTCCTCCAAACACAACAATGGTCATTATGGCCAAACAGCTCTATTTTTGTTTCATCAGACCAGAGGACATTTCTCCAAAAAGTACGATCTTTGTCCCCATGTGCAGTTGCAAACCGTAATCTGGCTTTTTTATGGTGGTTTTGGAGCAGTGGCTTCTTCCTTGCTGAGGGGCCTTTCAGGTTAAGTCAATATAGGACTAATTTTACTGTGGATTTAGATACTTTTGTACCTGCTTCCTCCAGCATCTTCACAAGGTCCTTTGCTGTTGTTCTGGGATTGATTTGCACTTTTAGCACCAAATTGCGTTCATCTCTAGTAGACAGAATGCGTCTCCTTCCTGAGCGGTATGACGACTGCGTGGTCCCATGGTGTTTATACTTGCGTACTATTGTTTGAACAGATGAACGTGGTACCTTCAGGCGTTTGGAAATTGCTCTCAAGGATGAAACAGACTTGTGGAGGTCTACAGTTTTTTAAAATCAGTAATAGAACCCATTGCCCTTTATGGTTGTGATGTCTGGCGCCCGCTCACCAACCAAGAATTCACAAATTGGGGACAAACACCAAATTGAGACTCTGCACAACATAAAACACCATCAAACACCAAATAACATAAACACCAAATAATGCATGCAGAGCAGAATTAGGCCGATACCCACTAATGATCCAAATCCAGAAAAGAGACGTTAAATTCTACAACCACCTAAAAGGAAGTGATTCCCAAACCTTCCATAACAAAGCCCTCACCTATAGAGAGATTAACCTGGAGAAGAGTCCCCTAAGCAAGTTGGTCCTGGGGCTCTGTTCACAAACACAAACAGAACCCACAGAGCCCCAGGACAGCAACACAATTAGACCCAACCAAATCATGAGAAACCAAAAACATAATTACTTGACACATTGGAAAGAATTAACAAAGAAACAGAGCAAACTGGAATGCTATTTGGCCCTAAACAGAGAGTAAACAGTGGCAGAATACCTGTCCACTGTGACTGAACCAAAATTAAGGAACGTTTTGACTATGTACAGACTCAGTGAGCATAGCCTTGCTATTGAGAAAGGCCACCATAAGCAGACCTGGCTCTCAAGAGAACACAGGCTATGTGCAATCTGCCCACAAAATGAGGTGGAAACTGAGCTGCACTTCCTAACCTCCTTGTCACGGATCCCTCCGGAACTTTCATTACGCACACCTGTCCCCTATTCCCACTGATTAGTACTTCCCACTGATTAGTACTATGCATATGCATATGAGAGAGGGCATCAATAGACTTTAGGAGGTTATTAAGCAGCTCTTTTTAACCTGACAAACAACATGTAAAAACACCATTGGAGATACAACTCACCACTATAACTGGGCCTCTGTTGCCTCCCTGTTGTGCAGTCTGTCTCTGCATCTTCTCTGCTGTCACTCTGTCTGTCTGTCTGTCTGTCTGTCTGTCTGTCTGTCTGTCTGTCTGTCTGTCTGTCTGTCTCTGCATCTTCTCTGCTGTCACTCTGTCACTCTGTCTGTCTGTCTGTCTGTCTGTCTGTCTGTCTGTCTGTCTGTCTGTCTGTCTGTCTGTCTGTCTGTCTGTCTGTCTGTCTGTCTGTCTGTCTGTCTGTCTGTCTGTCTGTCTGTCTGTCTGTCTGTCTGTCTGTCTGTCTGTCTGTCTGTCTGTCTGTCTGTCTGTCTGTCTGTCTGTCTGTCTGTCTGTCTGTGCTTTCCCTTGTCCTCCTCTGTTGTCTGTCTGTCTGTCTGTCTGTCTGTCTGTCTGTCTGTCTGTCTGTCTGTCTGTCTGTCTGTCTGTCTGTCTGTCTGTCTGTCTGTCTGTCTGTCTGTCTGTCTGTCTGCCTGTCTCTCACTCCTAAGTGTTAATTGTTATTACATATAGAGTCAACATATTAAGGAAGTGGCAGTACATCTGTGTCTCTCTGATTTCTTCCTACCTCCACCACACTCCCCTCTGAGCTGTCTTTGCTAAGCCTAGCATCCTTTACCACAGCACTGGGACCAAAAGACCAGGGGTTAACCCCCTATCCTAAGGGTTAATTAATATTACATATATAATACAGAGCCAAAATATTACAACTGGCAGTACATCTGTGTCAGTGTGTGTCTCCCTCTCTCTGTTTTCTCCCCACATCCACTGCACTTGACTGCTGAGCTGCCTGAGCTGCTAAGCCTAGCATCACTGGGACCAGAAGACCAGGGGACTGCACTGCCTGTGCTGGGCTCAGGCTTATGTCATACCTTATAATAGCCTGACTATATATTTCAAATTAGTGCCTGTCTTGTGTTCCCCACTGCCCACTTAGCTAAGTGTTTAAATATTAGTCTATATATAATTCAATAGAAGAAAACAGAGAGCGAGAAGGAGAGGGAGAGACTGCCAGTTCTTTAATGTTTTGTATAATACAGACAATGGCTACATTAAGGAACTGGCAGTCCATCTCCTGTGTTTGTCATAGAACAACGCCGGAACACTTGTATATGTCCGCGGATAGATTTCCAGCATTGTGCTTCATTTGACAGTGTCCGCGTATCTTTCTTCCAAGAAGTGGCGGGCCTTTCAGCAAAAGAAATAGGCGGGACTTTCCAGCCTCCAGTGGCAGTGGATATGTAATGTAATCCGACACTAGAGTCACTCGTTACTACAGCTCATAAACTAAGACCCACTCGCTGGCTGAAGAAACTGAAATTCAGAGACTAATAAACATTGACAGTCCCTGAATTGACCTTTAACAGAGGATTATTAAGCAATTATTCATGAATTCAGTGTTTCATTGTAATACATGATGACCTGTATTTAATCAAAAGCAGTAGCTGTCACGCGGGACTAGGCTGGTGAGGAAGGAATCAGGTGCAGAGAGTTCCACCGGGAAAAAGGTGCACTTTAATACGGCACACAGAAAAAACCACAAGCCCAAACACAGGGCACGGTTAAATAAATTGGACCACCCAAAACACAGGGTGCCAGTTCCAGAACATAAACACCTCCACCTTACACACACGTAACACAAAACAATCCCGCACAAAACAAGGGCGGGGACACATACTAAAAATAAGGAAGCTCATCAAACACATACAACAGGACACAGGTGAAACTAATAAGACACAACCAACAGACAACGAAAAAGGGATCGGTGGCGGCTAGTAGGCCGGTGACGACAACCGCCGAGCACCGCCCGAACAGGCAGGGGAGCCAACTTCGGCGGAAGTCGTGACAGTAGCACTGTATTTATTGTCTTATACTGTAGATGGCTATTGGTTTATGTATTATAAAAGCCAATCTAGCAACTTTTTAGGCTATTGCAAATTGCCCACCAAACAAAAAGATGGTCCAGCCCATCTGGCATTTGCCTGAATTGCCAGATGGCCAATCGGCCTGCCCGTGCGTGAGTGTGGGTGTGTAGATTGTGTTATGCCCACACATTACCAAGTGCTGAGCTCCATCAGTATGTGCTGCCTGTCTTCATGGCAGGTGTCTGTGGGCTGTAAGATGATCCACACATGAGGATGAATAATACAACAGACACACTCACAACGCTTCTGCTAAGCCATGGAATGGCTAACTACAGAGAGACAGAGACAGACAGAGAGACAGAGAGACAGACAGAGAGACAGAGAGACAGAGACAGAGAGACAGAGACAGAGAGACAGAGACAGAGAGACAGAGAGAGAGCGAGAGAGAGCGAGAGAGAGAGAGAGAGAGAGAGAGAGAGAGAGAGAGAGAGAGAGAGAGAGAGAGAGAGAGAGAGAGAGAGAGAGAGAGAGAGAGAGAGAGAGAAGGGCTGTGTAGACTGTCTGTAAACCATCTGTGTAGAATATAGACTGCCTGTGTAGGACTGTGGGGGGAACAGCAATCTGGAAGACATGGGGAACAATAATGAATCTTCCCTTCCCAACATGCTCAGCGGCAGCTTCAGCCGTAGCCAGCCAGCCAGCCCCGCCTCCTGCCTTCCAATCACCCTCAATGGGCTCCCTTATTTCTAGATGTCTTATTTTTAGCTCACCATCATTTCAGCTCTACTCTTCTCCTTCGCCTCCTGAAGAATGAACTAAGTGGTAGTTGTTAGGACCGAGATGGAGGAAGAGGGGAGAGGGCTGGGGGTGGACAGAGAGGGATGGAGAGAGATATAGAGAGACAGGAGAGGGAGAGAGAGAGAAGAAGAGGGGGAGAGAGAGAGAGAGAGAGAGAGAGAGAGAGAGAGAGAGAGAGACAAAGAATGAGAGAGATGGAGAGAGAGAGAGAGAGAGAGAGAAACATCTAAAATGCAGTGACACCCTCTCACATCATTACCAAGCCCTGCAATGCCAAGAGCTGAACAAAGAAAAACGTCCCCTCATCCAGCTGGCGCTGGGGCTGAGTTCACAAACCTGTTCTACAAAAACACTGAAGCCTCAGGACCAGAACATCCAATCAATCAGTATAAACCAAACTACAACACAGTCAAAACAAAACTACATTACATTAGAAACACGAGCACAAAGTAAAATGGAGTTCTATCTGGCCCTAAATCGACAGTAAACCGTGGCAAATTATTTGACCATGGTTACTGATCAAAACCTTGGAAAAACCATGTCAAAGTACAGGCTCAGTAAGCACAGCCTTGCCATTGAGAATGGTAGACACAGGAAAACCTGGCTCCCTGTAGAGGAAAGGCTGTGTAACCACTGCACCACAGCAGAACCTGAGACAGAGCTGCATTTCCTGACAAAATGTAAAAAATATAAAACAATTAGAGAGTGTAATTTCCCCAAATTTGAAACCCTTATTCAAGGTTTCAAAGACCTCTCTGATGAGGATAGGCTACCCGTCCTGTTGGAGGGGGACACAGAGGGCTATGGGTTGGCAGCGCACTACTTTGCTGCCTGCCATAACATGAGGGACAGTGTCTGACAGACCAACCAACCTGCACATGTCCTCTATGATATTGTTATTGTTATTGTTCAATGTATGGTTATTTTGAACCTTGATTATTGTTGTTACTGTTGTCCAGTTGACAATATTGATTGTTATTATTTTAATTATGTTTAATATTGTAAATCTCCAAAGTTAGTTTGGCAGTATGTACAGAGAAGGGGCATGTATGAGGTACATGTCTTTGGCTTCTTTCCAAGTTAAGTCTTTATTTGTCTATCTGCTCAAACAAACAGTTCAGTATTGCAGCTAGTATGTTGAACATACATTGGTTTCTTTTTGATTAGCTGTTGTGAGCATATTTCCCTGTCATGGATGAATGACTTGGCATTTGACCTTTGAGGTCATGCTACATCATCACGTCAACTCAGAGCCTTGTACGAAGTTGCTGAGGCATGCATGCACACACACACACCCACACACACACACACACCCACACACACACACACACACACACACACACACACACACACACACACACACACACACACAAGATGATCTCTCTATAAACCTGTTGTTGAAACTCCTGGTTTTTATCTTTGACTCAGACTATAGTTGAGCTATAGCTATCTCAGGTGGTTCTGGTTAACTTCCTAATTGTTGTTCACAGACAGGACATCGTTAGCACACACACACACACACACACACACACACACACACACACACACACACACACACACACACACACACACACACACACACACACACACACACACACACACACACACACACACACACACACACACACACACACACACACACACACACAGTAATAGTCTAAAGAGAGACTCTGAGAGGATGGAAAAGAACACAATGGTTTATGGATGGACAGACCCACCAAAGGAAGATGTTATATTGGCAGATAGACAAGGGAACAGACAGACTGACAAGCTGACAGACGATACAGTCAAAGAAACAGACTTTCAAACTGGAAGGCATTAGAGAGAGAACTCCCCAAGGGATACCTCTAACTCTCACTGCCATGCTCCTAGTGACTGAAAGAGAGAGGGAGCAAAGAGAAAAGAAGAGAGAGGGAGAGAGGAGAGAGAACGTGTGTGTGTGTGTGTGTGTGTGTGTGTGTGTGTGTGTGTGTGTGTGTGTGTGTGTGTGTGTGTGTGTGTGTGTGTGTGTGTGTGTGTGTGTGTGTGTGTGTGTGTGTGTGTGTGTGTGTGTGTGTGTGTGTGTGTGTGTGTGTGTGTGTGTGTGTGTGTGTGAGAGAGAGAGAGAGAGAGAGAGAGAGA
This sequence comes from Salvelinus alpinus, assembly GCF_045679555.1. Lineage (NCBI taxonomy): Eukaryota > Metazoa > Chordata > Actinopteri > Salmoniformes > Salmonidae > Salvelinus > Salvelinus alpinus. The sequence continues at coordinate 71,510,126 of NC_092093.1, forward strand.
GAGAGAGAGAGAGAGAGAGAGAGAGAGAGAGAGAGAATGGTCCTCTCTTGACTGGCCTCCAAACATCAATACTGTTTCAATGAAGTTAATGAATCAGCGTCAGACTATAGAACCGTAGGGGAGTGACAGGGACGGGGACAGGGTAGGCTATGATTCAGGAGGAGTACAGGCAGACTGATACACAACTTGATACTGTCTGGAGACCTGTTCTCTGTGGGACACAGGCTCTGTGAAAAGAGGTTTGACTTCTGACAAGGTAGTACCTCTAGATGGCGCCGAAGAGGATAGCTGACGTTTTACATGCCCGTAATCAATTGTGCTATTTTGTTTGTTTTTTTGTGTTGTTTGTAACTTATTTTTTTACTTATTTTGTACATAATGTTGCTGCTACCGTCTCTTATTACCGAAAATAACTTCTGGATATCAGAACAGCGATTACTCACCACAAACTGGAAGAATCTTTTTCCTTTAACGAGTCCGACGAGAACGATATACTGCTCTCCCGGGTAACAGGCCCAAATCCCTGTCATTTGCGTGAAGAAAAGACGGAGGAAAAGAGGACGAAGATCAGTCTGCCTTTTGAGAATCCGTAGGCGAGTGAGTAAACTCCCATTGGCATCAAGTCTACTTGCTAACATGCAAAAATAAAATGGATGACCTACGATTGCGATTATCTTACCAACGGGACATTAAGAACTATAATATCCTATGTTTCACCGAGTCATGGCTGAACGACGACACGGATAATATAGAGCTGGAGGGATTTTAAATGCACCGGCAGAACAGAGAAGCTACGTCTGGTAAGACGAGGGGTGAGGGTGTGTGTCTTTTTGTCAGTAACAGCTGGTGCGCGATGTCTAATATTAAAGAAGTCACAAGGTATTGCTCGCCTGAGGTAGAGTACCTTATGATAAGCTGTAGACCACACTATCTACCAAGAGAGTTCTCATCTATATTATTCGTAGCCGTCTATTTACCACCACAGAACGAAGCTGGTACTAAGACTGCTCTCAACCAACTCTATAAGGCCATGAGCAAAGAAGAAAATGCTTATCCAGAAGCAGCGCTCCTAGCGGCCGGGAACATTAATGCAGGCAAACTTAAATCAGTTTTACCACATTTTTACCAGCAGGTCACATGTGCAACCAGAGGGGGAAAAAACTCTGGACCACCTTTACACACAGAGATGCACACAAAAATCTCCCCCGCACTCCATTTGGCAAATCTGACCATAATTCTACCCTCCTGATTCCTGCTTACAAGCAAAAACTAAAGCAGGAATTAACAGTGACTCGCTCAATACGGAAGTGGTCAGATCACGCGGATGCTGCGCTACAGGACTGTTTTGCTAGCACAGACTGGAATATGTTCCGGGATTCATCCAATGGCATTGAGTATACCACCTCAGTCTTCGGCTTCATCAATAAGTGCATCGACGACATCGTCCCCACAGTGGCCGTACGTACATATCCCAACCAGAAGCCTAGGAATACAGGCAACATCCGCATCAAGCTAAAGGCTAGAGCTGCCGCTTTCAAGGAGCAGGACACTAATCCGGACGCCGATATGAAATCCCGCTATGTCCTCAGGCGAACCATCAAACAAGCAAAGTGTCAATACAGGATTAAGATTGAATCCTACTACACCGGCACAGCTCGTCGGATGAGGCAGGGTTTGAAAACTATTATGGACTACAAAGGGAAACCCAGACGCGAACTGTGCAGTGACACGAGCCTACCAGATGAGCTAAATGCCTTTTATGCTCGCTTCGAGGCAAGCAACACTGAAGCATTCACAAGAGCACCAGCTGTTCTGGATGACTGTGGGTTCACGCTCTCGGTAGCCGATGTGAACAAAACCTTTAAAAAGGTCAACATTCACAAAGCCGCTGGGCCAGACGGATATCCAGGACATGTACTCAAAGCATTCGGGGACCAACTGTCAAGTATCTTCACTGACATTTTCAACCTCTCCCTGACCGAGTCTGTGATACCTACATGTTTCAAGCAGACCACCATAGTCCCTGTGCCCAAGGAAGTGAAGGTAACCTGCCTAAATGATTACCGCCCCGTGGCTATGTCGGTAGCCACGAAGTGCTTTGAAAGGCTGGTCATGGCTCAAATCAACAGCATCCTCCCGGATACCCTAGACCCACTCCAATCCGCATACCGCCCCAACAGATCCACAGATGACGCAATCTCAATCGCACTCCACACAGCCCTTTCCCACCTGGACAAAAGGAACACCTATGTGAGAATGCTGTTCATTGACAACAGCTCAACGTTCAACCCCATAGTGCCCACGAAGCTCATCACTAGTGTGTGTGTGTGTGTGTGTGTGTGTGTGTGTGTGTGTGTGTGTGTGTGTGTGTGTGTGTGTGTGTGTGTGTGTGTGTGTGTGTGTGTGTGTGTGTGTGTGTGTGTGTGTGTGTGTGTGTGTGTGTGTGTGTGTGTGTGTGTGTGTGTGTGTGTGTGTGTGTGTGTTCTGACTACTCTATAACCTGGGAATATAGGACCCTCCAGACAGAGAAACAAGTTAAAAAGACTAGAACTGGCAGGCCTTGAGTTGGCCATCTGTTACTGTGTATATGCTCAGTCTCTCTGTCTCTCTCTCTCTCTCACACACACACACACAGGGCAGCTGGCTGTCCACTCTGGCACGTCCTGTGACCATGTGTCTGGCTGTTGTGTGGGGAGGGTCTGTGGCTGGAGGGGAAGGGCCACACAGATGGACCTATGTGTAGGTGGATGGGTGGGTGTGTGTACGTGCGTGCAGAGAGAGAGAGAGAGAGAGAGAGAGAGAGAGAGAGAGAGAGAGAGAGAGAGAGAGAGAGAGAGAGAGAGAGAGAGAGAGAGAGAGAGAGAGAGAGAGAGAGAGAGAGAGAGAGAGAGAGAGAGAGATGTGGCTAAACCTTAGCTCTGGGCTGAGAGGTGTGGAGAGATGTTTATAAGTGTGGTGTGTTGTTTTGAAGGTGTGTTGATTGTAGTTGTGGAAGAAGTTGTGTTAGAAAGGGTTGTTGTAGGGGCTTGTATAGACTTGTTGTACTAGATAGGTTGGTGTTGGTTATGAAGGGCTCTGTGTGTGAGGGTCAGAGGGTTTATGGAGAGGTTGTAGGGGGTTGTAAAGGGGTTTTATAGTGTAAGTGGTGGGGAGGGTTGTTGTTCTGGAGTGATGGTGTCGGGTAGATTGTGGAGGAAGGTTGTGAAGGCTTGTATGTGTGGGTCTGTGTCTGGGGTGGATGTAGATGTAGATAAAAGTTGTAGGGGAGGTTATTAGTGGCAGATAGGTGGACACAGGCAGACTAGAATCAATCTGACCCTGTGTTCAGGACTATGCACGCTGGTCTGATCTGGTCTCACATCAGAAGACTTCTTACCCTGACAGGGCTGGGGGCTGGGAAGTGGAGGTAGAGGGGAGGCTGACAGCAGGGAGGCAGAGGGGGGCTGGGAGGGAGAGGTAGGGGGGAGGCTAACAGGAGGGAGGCAGAGAGGGGCTGGGAAGTGGAGGTAGAGGGGAGGCTGACAGCAGGGAGGCAGAGAGGGGCTGGGAAGTGGAGGTAGAGGGGAGGCTGACAGCAGGGAGGCAGAGGGGGGCTGGGAGGGAGAGGTAGGGGGGAGACTAACAGGAGGGAGGCAGAGAGGGGAGTGGGTCTGGGAGGGGGAGCTGACAGGAGGGAGGCAGAGGGGGGCTGGGAGGGAGAGGTAGGGGGAGACTAACAGGAGGGAGGCAGAGGAGGGCTGGGAGGGAGAGGTAGGGGGAGGCTAACAGGAGGGAGGCAGAGAGGGGAGTGGGTCTGGGAGGGGGAGCTGACAGGAGGGAGGCAGAGGGGGGCTGGGAGGGAGAGGTAGGGGGAGGCTAACAGGAGGGCGGAAGAGAGGGGAGGGAGGGGGGGAGGGGGAGGTAGGGTGAGGCAGGGGGAGGCTGACAGGGGGGAGGGGGGCTGGGAATGGGGAGGCAGGAGGCAGTAGGCTGAGGGGGAGGCAGGGGATTGGTAGGGGGCTGACACTGTGTCTGGAGCAGGGGGAGGTAGGGGGGAGGGGGAGGAGGGCTGACAGGGGGTGAGCAGCATGATTCATATCCTCCAGCAGCAGGAGAAGAAGTTGCTCTCATACTCCTCCTCTTTAATAATTCACAGCTTCACATTTTTATCAGCTAGTTATAGATAACACATCACCACTGACTCCCGGAGCTAAAAGAGGAACTTGGACCAGGTGTGTTTGAGAATAAGTAAAGGGTAAGGGGTGTGTGTGTCAGGGAGAAAAGCAGCCATTCCCCCTGCACAGGGGTGTCGGGGGATGAGAGGGAGTGTCAGACAAACAGTGGTTGACACCTAACATGTTCCCTGGGTGATGAGAGGAGGAGCAGGGTTGTCTGGAGAGTCCAGGCAGGCAGACAGACAGGCAGAAACCAGCCAGTCAACTAGAGAACCAGCCAGCCAGTCACACAGGCAGTACCAGCCAACCAGACAGGCAGCAGACCAACAAGAATCACTCTCATCCCCCAGGCTGTGAGAGATCTCTAAAACCACCTCTCCTCTGCTCCGCTCCAAAATTGCCCTGGTAAATTTTCTGTTACAGTACTTCATGTACCATTAGTTTTTAGTCATTAGCCTACATGCCAATGCTATAAATATGTTGTTTACCTGTTTTATCGTTCTGGCATATCATCCTTTCTGTCCTTTATGTCCTGTTCCATGTGACCACACCCATCATTGATCATCACAGAGAGAACCTTGTAGAAGGTGGTTACGATGAGAACTGAAGATGGCAGGAGAATCACTGACCCAGAATCAGCTGTGAAATAGTTCCAAAGTCTAATCCAATAGGACGGATCATCTTTGTCCCGGGCAGAAAGACAGAGACAGAGAGAGACAAAGTCTAGAGCATTGTATTGCTATACTTTTTTGTCTTTGCTATCTGCCCTGGAAATCTTCAGGTGCTAAGCTAACTGGCGCTAGGCTAGTTTGCATAGTGGTTATCGTGCATGCAGTTACAATATAATATAGACTAGCAGATTAGTGGTTAGCGTGCTAGGCAAGTTTGCATAGTGGTCATCGTGCATGCAGCTACAATATAATATAGACTAGCAGGTTAGTGGTTAGCGTGCTAGGCTAGTTTGCATAATGGTCTTTATGCATGCAGTCACAATATAATATAGGCTAGCAGGTTAACAGTTAGAGTGCTAGGTTAGTTAGCTAAAATGATAGGAAACGGTAAGAGAGATTGTTTAGGAGAGTTAGGAGAACAATCCCTTAACTTCTACTTGCTACGCATCCCGGATCCGGGAGCACCCCCATCAGTAAAAAAAGCTGACTAGCATAGCCTAGCATAGCGCCACAAGTAAATACTAGCATCTAAATATCATTAAATCACAAGTCCAAGACACCAGATGAAAGATACAGATCTTGTGAATCCAGCCATCATTTCTGATTTTTTAAATGTTTTACAGGGAAGACACAATATATAAATCTATTAGCTAACCACGATAGCAAAAGACACAACTTTTTTTTCTCCACCATTTTTTTCATACATAGGTAGCTATCACAATTTCGACCAAATAAAGATATAAATAGTCACTAACCAAGAAATAACTTCAGATGACAGTCTGATAACATATTTATTGTATAGCATATGTTTTGTTAGAAAAATGTGCATATTTCAGGTATAAATCACAGTTCTACATTGCAGCTGCAATCTGAAATAGCGTTGATGCAGCCAGAATAATTACAGAGACCAACGTCAAATACCTAATTACTCATCATAAATCATTTCTGAAAAATACACAGCGTACAGCAAATGAAAGCCCAACATCTTGTGAATCCAGCCAATGTCAGATTTTTTAAGTGTTTTACAGCGAAAACACAATATAGCATTATATTAGCTTACCACAATAGCCAGAAACACAACCGCATTTACCAGCAGCAAATGTTAGCGATCGTAACAATCCAGCAAAAGATATATAATTTGACTAACCTTGATAAACTTCATCAGATGACAGTCCTGTAACATCATATTACACAATGCATATAGGTTTTGTTCGAAAATGTGCATATTTAGCAGCACAAATCGTGGTTATACAATGTGATCAGTAGCAACATTTCAGGCATTCTGGCCGGCGCCATCTTGGAGAGGCACCTAATCTAATCGATAAATAATCGTAAACTTGACTAAAAAATACAGGTTGGACAGCAAATGAAAGATGCATTAGTTATTAATGCAACCGCTGTGTTAGATTTTGAAAATTAACGTTACTAGACATACAGTGTGCGTTACAGCCAGACCAGTGGCGAAATTAATGGCGGACAAATCCTTTTACATTTTTCCACATAAATACGAATTAAATCATAAATAGCTCTTACTTTTGGACGAGCTTCCATCAGAATCTTGGGCAAGTTGTCCTTTGTCCAAAAGAATCGTTGCTCGGTTGTAAAACGTCCTCTTCAATTTTGGAAATAGCAGCTAACGTTAGCTATGTGGCGCAGACATGCCCAATTCTTCAAAACGCAATACTAAGGAAATTCCAAAAATCGCAATATACTCGCATAAACTGATATAACTCGGTTTAAAATAACTTCGTTATGATGTTTCTAACACCTATATCGAATTAAATTACAGACGGATATATCTAAGGCCGATAACTGAGCGTTTCAAAATGCCATCCTGAGGTCTTGCTTTGCGTCATGACGAACGTCGAAAAGAGAGCTCCCTCCATTCCTTGGGGCTTTATAAGGTCTGAGATCTGCGTAGAAACTCCATTCCAATTCTCATTGGTTACTGACATCCAGGGGAAGGCGGGTGCAGTTCATGTCGACCCATAGGATACATACAGAGCTTTAAACTGATCTGAGAACAGAGCCTCGTTTTTAGACCTTCGCAGTTCCTGTCATGAATTTCGCTGCAGAATGAGTTCTGTTTCACCCACAGACATAATTCAAACGGTTTTAGAAACTAGAGATTGTTTTCTATCCAATAGTAATAATAATATGCATATTGTACGAGCAAGAATTGAGTACGAGGCAGTTTAATTTGGGAACGATAAATGTCCAAGTTGAAACAGCACCCCCTGTAGTGACAAGAAGTTAATTAATGTCAAACAGAACTTATCTAGAAAGTGGTTCCAATGTTCTCAGAATATACAGCATTAATGTTCTAGACGCGATTTGTAGGACGTTGCAAAAACATTCATTTGTGCAGTTTTCTGAGGGTTAGGATAAAAGTATTCCATCCCTCAAAACATACACAGGACATGGTTTCCCTGTTCTCACAATACAATAGACACGTTAAATTAGAACATTCCTGTGTCCAGTTTTCTGAGGGAATAGTCCGTCAACGTCCCAACAAGCACGGTTGTTTTCAACGTACATATTTGACAGACATCATTCCATTGTGCATGTACATAGTCATTATTATTCAACATTGCCTCAACCGGGCTTTGAACTCACAACCTGTTGGATCCCGGTACGCCAATCATGCTGCTACGCTACCATGTCTGTGTCAGGTATTAGTTAATCAGAATATTCTCTCATCATTTATTTTATATACTTATTTCAGCTATTTAAGGGCATTCTGTGTAGTTGTCTAATATTGGTGGGGCATATTAACATGTTTTAATGATACTCCTGAATCAATACGATAAATAAAATATTTTCTTGAGTGTTTTTTTAACAGAGCTGGGATTTACTTCAAAGTGCAATTACCCTATTGCTTCCACCTATCAAGTTGTTTTAGTGCCTAGGGATGAGAGTTTATCCTTTATTCTGGACATTGCCTAACTATACTTGCCCAGTAAGCCCATGTCCTAGAGATAACCCTTATTGGGACAGCGGTTAGGGTGTATGTCACTGGTGATGGTGGCCTGGGTTTGAGACCTGTGAGGGGAATCACCTATAGAAAGTCAACACATTCCCTTTGAATTCTTCACATTTTATTGTGTTACAAAGTGGGATTACAAATTAATTGTGATTTTTTTTGTCAACAATCTACACAAAATACTCTAATGTCAGAGTGGAAGAAGACAGCAATTTTAAAGTATTCAAGCAGATTTAAGTCCAAACTGTAACTTGGCCACTTAGGAACAATCACTGTCTTCTTGGTAAGCAGCTCCAGTGTAGATTTGGCTTTGTGTTTTAGGTTATTGTCCTGCTGAAAGGTGAATTCCTCTCTCTTTGTCTGGTGTAAAACAGACTAAGGCAGGTTTTCCTCTACGTTTTTGCCAGTGCTTAGCTCTTTTCCGTTTATTTTCATCCTGAAAAATTCCCCAGTCTTTGCTGATGTCAAGCATACCCATACCATGATGCAGCCACCACCATGCTCTAAAACAAGGAGGCAGTTACTCAGTGATGTGTTGTGTTGTACACAAGGCATTGCATTTCGGCCAAAAAGTGTATTCCTTTGCTGTGCTTTTTTTGCAGTATTAATTTAGTGTCATGTTGCATACATGCATGTTTATTCTGTATATTTTGTATTCTTCTTTTCACTCTGTCATTTAGGTCATTATTGTGGAATCCCTACATTGTTGTTGATCCATCCTCAGTTTTCTCCCATCACAGCCATTGAACTCTGTAGCTGTTTTAAATGCCAAATGCCCCATGGTGACATGCCTAACACGGAACCCAAACCGGCTGCGCACGTGCGCCATCGTGCACCCGCGTGCATACATTTATTTTGTCCCCCCACACCAAATGAGATCACGACACGCAGGTTAAAATAGCAAAACAAACTCTGAACCAATGACATTAATTTGGGGACAGGTCGAAAAGCATTAAACATGTATGGCAATTTAGCTAATTAGCTTGCACTTGCTAGCTAATTTATCCTATTTAGCTAGCACGCTGTTGCTAGCTAATTTGTCCTGGGATATAAACATTGAGTTGTTATTTTACCTGAAATGCACAAACTCCTCTACTCCGCCAATTAATCCACACATAAAACGGCCAACCGAATCGTTTCTAGTCATCTCTCCTCCTTCCAGGTCTTTTCATCTTTGGACTTATATGGTGATTGGCATCTAAACTTTCATAGTATTACCACGACTACCGGCAAAACAGTTAGTCTTTCAATCACCCACGTGGGTATAACCAATGAGGAGATGGCACGTGAGTGCCTGCTTCTATAAACCAATGAGGAGATTGGAGAGGCAGAACTTTCAGCGCGATCTGCGTCAGAAATAGAAAGGAGTTCTATTTTAGCCTTTGGCATCGCAGGCGCTCGTTGGCGCGCACGAGCAGTGTGGGTGCAATAATTGAATAACATCGATTTCAACATTTATTTTGCGACGCTCGTGCACGCAACGTGTCCCGGTCTGGTCAACATGTAAGGGAGAGGTTGAAATTTACACAATAGTTACCCGGAGGACCATTTTCAATTTCAGTCAGGGAGAGGGTTTAGTATTTGTTTTATTTAGTCCATGGGAGGGTCATGCAATTTGTAATCAATTAAACGTCATATTGCTCAGGGTTTGAGAATTAGCTGCTTATTATTGTATCTCATGTGTGCCCACATCCCTGATTCCCTGCTGGGCACGCAATATCAAGTGCGCCAAGTGTGGTCTCAATAAAATTATCCATAACCTATCCAACGCCTTCTCAAACCCAGGTCTGTGGACTGGCGCCAGTCAGTGGAGGAATGTTTGCCGGTCTACAGCATATTTGTCTTGAATATCAATTTTTCTTTTACAAAAAAGAGATGAACAATCAAAAAAGCAGCACAATAATTTCACATTCAACAAGTGTTTACTGAAGGCTTCATACTTACTCTCTCATAACTTTTCCAAGTGCCAGGCTCCTTTCACTATAGTTGAAAAGCTGGTCATGCCCTCGGTCATGGATGCTTGCCGATAGGTTTTATGCCCGGCTGCTGCTACAAAGATCAGTGAAATCCCACGTTCCAATGACACTGTCACGCGTAGCATCCAGGATACGGCAGATGATAATGAATCACATGCAGGTTTTAGACATAGCCCGCACATCAAATTGGTTTGCAATCCAATTAGATGAGATGACTGACATTTCAAATGCTCGCTTCTTGCATATATTCGCTACATATATGCAGTAGTGATGTGTGGGTAAAATCACTGAGGAAGCCAAGCCAGTAAAAAAGCCATATTACAACCTATGTTGTGAGAATTGCCTTGTTTGCTCTATAACCCATTGGTTCATAAGCCAGCGTGACATACAATAAGGCCGTGATAACAAAAAGACAACAGTCACACAGTGGCGGAATAAATTAAAATACACATATGGTTGTTTTACCACAAAACCAGACAGCAACATCTGTCCGGTGAAGTCCACAAAGCAAATGTAGCATATAACAAAGTTATATCACCTGTTTACTAAACAACTACTGATTTAGAAACACAGAGTTTCCGCAAGTCAGCAGGAGGACTGCCTCTGCTATCCAGCTCCATTTCACCTTTAACATTTAAACATCATCAAATCAACAAGGCTTTATATGCTTAGTGTAATACACTGAAAACAAACTTAAAGATACCAAAAACAATTTAGTCCAATCAATGCCATCCTCCTCTCTTTCATGTTGGCAAACCGGTCTATGGCTCTGTTGTACAGTACACTTTTTCTTTGCCATAGGCTACCTAGCTAAAATGCTTGCAAGCCTAACCTCCTCGCATGGGCAACAATGAACCAGTTAAGTTAGCTAGCTAGTTAACGTGAGTCTACTAGGCTACATCTAGGCTACATATTGAACTTCAATCATCTCTGGCCAGTGGCACAACATATTAATTTATGGTTAGATCATAATCAGCGTCATAATCATTGGCCTGCACAGAGAATTAAATCAAAACAACAATCCAAATCCACATCTCCATCTCCATCATTGTCTTAGGAAAGGAACGATTTAGCAAGCTAGCTACTGCAGGACATCAATACAAGCAGACCAGAAACAGACACTTTTTTCTCAAAATGACTAGGAAGTGATTTGATTCGTGTGAAGCCAAATCCAAACTGGACTCCTTTGGGGGGTGTTTTGCTGCACTAGGACAACCCACAGTTGAGCTAAATTAAAAGCTGATTGGCAAATTATTTTATAATTGTTTTATCAAGGGGGGCCCAATGATTACAGGCATCAATCAATCAAATGTTACGGTGGTAGCATGTTATACTATTTAGGTTCAGACAGCATCAGATGGGCTACACATACTGAGACAGAGTGGCGCTGTTTCCCTCGCTCGGATGATTTCTTCCGTGAGATTGAGCCATTTACGAATTGACAGAAAATTATGAAAACAGAGGCGAAAGAGAAACAGTGGCGGTTCTAGACCATTTCAACTGGGGGGGGCCAAGCTGGGGCCAGTTGTACTGTTAGAGGGGCCAGTTACATTAATAACGGATGTAAAAAAAGAATGATAGCAAAAATGTGTTATGTAAAAATGATTGTTGTCACAGGGGCACTAACCCACCTACCCCTCCCCCCCAGAACCGCTAGTGAAGAGAAATTATTTCATAATTTAAAAAATGTTATTGGTCAAATATTTGGGGAAGCCTGGCTTTCCTTGTCATCCGTGAATACACGCCACTGCATATATGAAGAATGTCACACCCTGGCCCTAGTTATCTTTGTTTTCTTTATTATTTTAGTTAGGTCAGGGTGTGACATGGGGAATGTTTGTGTTTTGTCTCGTTTCGGGTGGTTATATGGAAAAGGGGGTGTTGGGTTTAGTGTATGGGTTTGTGTTGAGTGAATGTTTCTAGGTATGTCTATGGTTGCCTGAGTGGTTCTCAATCAGAGACAGATGTCTTTCATTTGTCTCTGATTGGGAGCCATATTTTAGGCAGCCATAGGCATCATGTTTTTGTTTGGGTCATTGTCTAGGTCTGTGTCTGTGTCTAGGTTGCATGTTTGCATTTTGTTCGGTTATAGCTTCACGGTCGTCTATTTGTTGTTTTGCTTAGTTCATTCATCTCCTAAATAAAGAGAAGATGTATTTTTTACACGCTGCGCCTTGGTCCTCACTCTCTCCCTTGGACAATCGTGACAAAGAATGTCTTTGTTGCAAAGAGTTGCCTCAGAATACAACTGCAGGTTAAATATTCCGTGTTCTGAACGAGTACATAACGGGACATGATTACGATGGTACCCGTGTATCGTTATCTATAGGCGTACGGACGGAACTGCTGCTCAACCCATCCATGAAGGCGCAAGTGACATATTCCAAGCAAACGATACATTTGCCGATTTCCATAAAAAGCTGTACGTCTGGAGAAACTGAGTGGATAGAGACATTTTCGATATGTTCCCCCTATTCTCAACTCTGTCTGACATGGATGATGTGGACATGGATCAAATGCGTAAATTGATGGGGTCACATTTGAGCAAAACACTACACAAATGCGAGGATTACTTCCCTTTACAATCTGATCCACACCCGGGAAAGCAGTGGATGCATAATCCGTTCACCAGCACTGGAGACGCACAGTTTTTCACCGGTTCTTGGTAAACTATTGGAGCTGTCCTGTGACTAAGGCCTGCGCGCTCATTTTAATGACATGCGCCTATCCACATTCTGTCTGTTCAGCAACGGAGAATACCCGCAGCTCCCTGGGCGCTGGCACAAAACGGTTTGAGAAAGTATGGCCTATACTATTGCTATAGGCCTAGGCTATATACGAAGAACCTGCTCTGAGAAGCACAGGGCAAAGTTATATTTCTAAGAAAATATACTTCCTTCCCGAGTTTTTGCGCTGCTGGGACGGTGTAGGCCTATATAAAACTAGGCTCACACTGCATTACACACTGCAATGGACAGGCGTTCCCAGTCATGAGCCCCGGCCTGCCCTGCTCTTGCTGATGTAAATAAACCCGTTTGTGCTGCCTAACCAATGACTGTGTTGTGTAAGGTGGCACTTCAGGAGGCCACTCAATTTGTCAAAAAAAAAAAAAAACATGCTATATCTGTGCTCGCGAACTAGGCATAATGATGTCTTATTCAGTTTGAGAGGGAGAGCATGAAGTTGAGGAGGTAAACTTGCTATTGCTATAATTGATTTTAATTAAAAAATATATATGTTTCGTTGCCCATAATTAAGCTATTTATCAGAGTAATTGACCTCACAATAAGCCATATTCGAATAATTGACATACTGTGTACATTACTATGAAGCGGCAGCCACGGAGATGGACAGCTCATGGGTGCTTCAAGTAGGCTAATTCGAGAATACCTTTTTCATTTAAACAGTCTTCATTTTAGTTTAACTTCAGGCTAGTTACAGTTCATATAAGGAAATCAATCAATTGAAATAAATGAATTAGGCCCTATTCTATCGATTTCACATGACTGGGAGGGCATAGGCCTACCCACTTGGGAGCCAGGCCTAGCCAATCAGAATGAGTTTTTCCCCACAAAAGGGCTTTAGAGAAATTAACTTTAAATTCTCTGGCAACAGCTCTGATGGACATTCCTGCAGTCAGCATGCTCCCTCAAAACTTGAGACATCTATAGCATAGTGTTGTGTGACAAAGTTGCACATTTTATTGTCCCCAGCACAAGGTGCACCTGTGTAATGAGCATGCTGTATAATCAGCTTCTTGATATGCCACACCTGTCAAGTGGATGGATTATCTTGGCAAAGGAGAAATTCTCACTAACAGGGATGTAAACAAATTTGTGCACACCATTTGAGAGAAATATGCTTTTTGTGCATATGGAAAATGTCTGGTATCTTTTATTTCAGCTCATGAAACATGGGACCAACACTCTACATGTTGTGTTTATATTTTTGTTCAGTATTTAACACCGCTTTAGTCTGCTATGCTTTATGCTAGAAACAAGCTGTAAAATGCCAGGGAAAGACGTGACTCCGATGCATATGGGATATATTTGGGTTGTCTCTATGACATTCAAAAAATGTACTTTGCTTGGGAAGTAATATTCTGTCACTATCAATTGACATTCAACATTTCAAAAGGCTATTTTAAACGTCATACTAACTCTAAATCAGTCAGGAGCAAGCCATGTAGCCTAAGAAGGAACAAAAATGAATTATTTAGGCAATATAATTTTTATTTTTAAGGTAATAGCCTGCCATTTAAGAAATCAAGATGATGCATTTGTGACACGCTACAGGCTGGGAGAAGTGCTCAGCATTTCAACAACACATCAACAGCTCTTCAACAACACGCCTATACATTTAGCATTTAAGCTGTATAAAATGACATTAAACAAATAATTACTTAGAATTAAAAAAAACAATGAAACGAAAAATGCCTTATTAGGCTATACAGACATTCTACAGTGCCTCTGAATTCACTTTAGAGACACTAGTTTAGTTGGTCTTTGGTTTGAGGTTCATATGGTGAGCTATGCAGGCTTAGTTTGTTAATTTAGCCTAGCTGTAAGGGGTGCGGAACTGGTGGCAGTGAAGTCAGACGCATGAGAGCAGAACTAGGTAATAGCCGGAGCAGTTTAATTACAAAACCACCTGCAATAAAGAAATAAACAATATGGGTACAAAACCCGACGCGCACCAGTAACACAGGGCACAAGCACTTACAAACAAACAATTCCACACAAAGACATGGGGGGAAACAGAGAGTTAAATACACAACACTTAATGAGGGAAATGAGAACCACGTGTGTAGGAAAACAAGACAAAACAAATGGAAAATGAAAAGTGGATCGACGATGGCTAGAAGACCGGTGACGCCGACCGCCGAACGCAGCCCGAACAAGGAGAGGAACCGACTTCGGTGGAAGTCGTGACACTAGCAGATGCTCTTATATTCCCTTGCCCTAATCACAGTCAACACAAATATTTTTTGTAACAACAATATCATGGAATAAAATATAATAAATTAGAAAATGATAGTTTCCCAAATGAAAAAAAGATTTTTTTCTCAAAATCATTGATGATCAAATACAGTTGTAACTGATTCTGTTGCGCTCAATTTTTACAGTTGATAGACAACTTTAGCACCGTTTTAAACTTAATCAATCCTGTTTTTGAACAACAGCCTGTATAGAAATCGAAACGTCTCCGGTGCTGCAGCATTCACTCATTCGTTGTCATTCTCTGTTATGGTATTAAAAAATGTTCAGCTTTTCACCCTTTTGAGCGGTGTTCACTGAATCCACAGCCTTCTGGCTACTTTGCTATGTAATGCTTACAAAATGAAGAACAGTTTCTAAAACTGCATATATAAGGCTCTGGTCTGTCCTGGGAGTTAGGTAAATGGTAGGCATGATCTCTGCTATCCACTTTATGTTTTCATTATTATTTTTGGTATAGGGGAGGGTCACTTATTTTATTTCAAGCAATCAGGGAGGGTCGGGGAAAAATGTATTTTATTGAAGGAAGGGCCATCCATTTTCATTTCAGAGCGATCCAATTTTCTCCAGGTATCCCTCATTATAAATAAGCAGTTTCTTTCCTGTCCTGCACCTTTGATATGTCTGCGTGGTTTAATGTATCATCCACAGCATAATTTTTAACTTGACCATGCTTCAATATACTGTATAGTCAATGTCTGATTTGTTATTGTTACCCATCTACCAATCACTGCCCTTCTTTGTGGCTTTCCAAAAGCTCTCTGGTCTTTGTAGTTGAATCTGTGCTAGAATTTCAAAACTTGACTGAGGGCCCTTACAGATGTTGTATGTATGGAGGACAGAGGAAGCAGTCAAAAGTACTGCACTACATTGGGAATAGGATCCAATTTGGGATGCATATACAGTCCAACGTTACTGCCAAGACCAGGCAGCTGAGGAGAGGAAGCTTGGCCGTGTGGTTTTAAGGCCTGTACTATACCCAGGGACATTTTATTGTGGACTTTCCATTTAGTATATTATGCAACTATGACAGGTTGTAAAAAAAAAACATCAAACAGACGCCTACTGATTCCACCATGACTAGTGTCCCTTCTCTCTGTCAAAGGCTGTAGTCACACAGTCCCCTAACTGTCCCCTCACTGCACAGCTCAATAGACGGGTTAGCTGACAAGATCCCAAAACAATGGGCAGAGGTCATGTGTTGTTGTGATTCTGGATGACCAGATAGCTAGCAACAATAACAAGAAGCTGCCATGTGGGGAATTGTATGTGGTTCGTTTCAGCTAGTCTTGTTGTTGATACCATGTCTTGTTTTGATTGATGTCATGTCTATGCTAATATGGCAAAAATTCGCTAGCTAGCTAACCAACAACTGTAACAATGTAATTGAGAGACAAGTGCTCATTGTGCAATTGTATTTACAGTGCATTTGGAAAGTATTCAGACCCCCTGACTTTTTCCACATTTTGTTACATTACAGACTTATTTTAAAATGTATTAAATAAAACAAAATGACTCATCAATCTACACACAGTACCCCATAATAACAAAGCAAAAACAGGTTTTAGAAATTTTTGCAAATGTATTAAAACATAAAAACAGAAATACCTTATTTACAAAGTATCCAGGCCCTTTGCTATAAGACTCGAAATTGAGCTCAAGTGCATCCTGTTTCCATTGATCATCCTTGAGATGTTTCTACAACTTGATTGGACTCCACCTGTGGTAAATTTAATTGATTGGACATGATTTGGAAAAGCACACACCTGCCTATACAATGTCCCACAGCTGACAGTGCAGTCAGAGCAAAAACCAAACCATGAGGTCAAAGGAATTGTCCGCAGAGCTCCGGGACAGGATTGTGTCAGGGCACAGATCTGGGAAAGGGTAACAAAACATTTCTGCAGCATTGAAGGTCCCCAAGAACACAGTGGCCTCATTGTTAAATGGAAAAAGTTTGGAACCACCAAGTCTCTTCCAAAAGCTGTCCGCCCGGCCAAACTGATCAATCGGGGGAAAACGGCCTTGGTCAGGGAGGTGACCAAGAACCCGATGGTCACTCTGACAGAGCTCCAGAGTTCCTCTGTGGAGATGGGGGAACCTTGCAGAAGGACAACCATCTCTGCAGCATTCCACCAATCAGGCCTTTATGGTAGAGTGGCCAGATGGAACCACTCATCAGTTTGCCAAAAGGCACCTAAAGGACTCTCAGACCATGAGAGACAAGATTCTCTGGTCTGATGAAACAAAGAGTAAACACTTTAGCATCACATCTGGAGGAAACCTGGCACCATCCCTACGGTGAAGCATGGTGGTGGCAGCATCATGTTGTGGTGATGTTTTTCAGCGGCAGGGACTGGGAGACTAGTCAGGATCGAGGGAAAGATGAACGGAGCAAAATACAGAGGGATCCTTGATGAAAACCTGCTCCAGAGCGCTCAGGACCTCAGACTGGGGCGAAGGTTCACCTTCCAACAGGACAACGACCCTAAGCACACAGCAAAGACAACGCAGGAGTGGCTTCGGGACAAGTCTCTGAATGTCCTTGAGGGGTCCAGCCAGAGCCTGTACTTGAACCCAATCTAATATCTCTGGAGAGACCTGAAAATAGCTGTGCAGCAATACACCCCACCCAACCTGACAGAGCTTGAGAGGATCTGCAGGGCTTGTAGCGTCACACCCAAGAAGACTCGATCCTATAATCACAGCCAAAGGTGCTTAAACAAGGTACTAAGTAAAGGGTCTGAATACTTATGTAAATGTTATTTTTCCGTTTTTAATTTTGAATAAATAGATTGACGAGGGGAAACAAACGATTTAAACAATTTTGGAATAAGGCTGTAACGTAACAAAATGTGGGAAAAGTTCAAGGGTCTGAATACTTTCCAAATGCACTGTATGTATTCAATGAGCATTGAAGAGAAAATATAGTTTACATGTCAACAATCTAAACCAAACCCTGTCTGTTTTGCCCCATAGTTGCTCATAAGTTGGTTTTGTTGCTTAACAACCAAACCCGTCTATGTGAGCTCTGGTTGAGCAGTAAAACCCCAGAGATGAATCCTGTGTGATGGTACTGACACTGACTGTCTCCCCAGCCGATATCTACCTAGAGTACCTATCTTCTCTCATCTCTTCCCAGCCCCTATCTACCTAGAGTACCTATCTTCTCTCATCTCTCCCCAGCCCCCATCTACCTAGAGTACCTATCTTCTCTCATCTCTTCCCAGCCCCTATATACCTAGAGTACCTATCTTCTCTCATCTCTCCCCAGCCCCCATCTACCTAGAGTACCTATCTTCTCTCCTCTCTCCCCAGCCGATATCTACCTAGAGTACCTATCTTCTCTCATCTCTCCCCAGCCCCCATCTACCTAGAGTACCTATCTTCTCTCATCTCTCCCCAGCCCCCATCTACCTAGAGTACCTATCTTCTCTCATCTCTTCCCAGCCCCTATCTACCTAGAGTACCTATCTTCTCTCATCTCTCCCCAGCCCCCATCTACCTAGAGTACCTATCTTCTCTCATCTCTCCCCAGCCCCCATCTACCTAGAGTACCTATCTTCTCTCATCTCTTCCCAGCCCCTATATACCTAGATTACCTATCTTCTCTCATCTCTCCCCAGCCCCTATCTACCTAGAGTAGCTATCTTCTCTCATCTCTTCCCAGCCCCTATCTACTTAGAGTACCTATCTTCTCTCATCTCTTCCCAGCCCCTAATGACCTACATTCCTCAGTCAGTCTCTGAGCTCTCTACAGGGAGTAGGGACTTCACTAAAACACTCCCTTCTCCCTCTTCTATGCTCTCTCCCCTCTCTCTCTCTCTCTCTCTCTCTCTCTCTCTCTCTCTCTCTCTCTCTCTCTCTCTCTCTCTCTCTCTCTCTCTCTCTCTCTCTCTCTCTCTCTCTCTCTCTCTCTCCCCCTCTCAATTCAAGGGGCTATATTGGCATGGGAAACATATGTTAACATTGCTAAAGCAAGTGAAATAGATAATATACATTATATACATACATATATATATTGAGCTGATTTCTTACGTGCTGTTCCTTCTTTTTCTGTATTGTTTTAGTGATTCACCATAGTGAAGGAGTAGACTCAGGATTTCTGAGTCTCTATGTTTTGGTTGGACAAGTTTCTCAATTTCTTTCTTAGATTTTTGCATTCTTCATCAAACCATATGTAATTTTTGTTCATTTTCTATTTGATATTTTTTGATTTGATAGGGAAGCTGAGAGGACAAATATACTGTTTAAGTTTTCTACTGCCAAGTTTACACCTTCACTATTACAGTGGAACGTTTTGTCCAGGAAGTTGTCTAAAAGGGATTGAATTTGTTGTTGCCTAATTGTTTTTTGGTAGGTTTCCACACTACATTCCTTCCCTCTATAGTATTTCTTAATATTACTCATTTCCTTTGGCTTTGATGCCTCATGATTGAGTATTGCTCTGTTCAAGTAGAGTGTGATTTTGCTGTGATCTGATAGGGGTGTCAGTAGACTGACTGTGAACGCTCTAAGAGACTCTGGGTTGAGGTCAGTGATAAAGTAGTCCACAGTACTACTGCCAAGAGATGAGCTATAGGTGTACCTACCATAGGAGTCTCCTACTAGCCTACCAATGACTATGTACATACCCAGCGTCCGACAGAGCTGCAGGAGTTGTGACCCGTTTTTGTTGGTTATTGTCACAGTTGTGCCCAGGGGGGCATATGGGGGAGGGAATGCTGTCACCTCCAGGCAGGTGTTTGTCCCCCTGTGTGCTGAGGGTGTCAGGTTCTTGTCCGGTTCTGGCATTTAGGTCGCCACAGACTACTACATGTCCCTGGGCCTGGAAATTATTGATTTCCCCCTCCAGGATGGAGAAGTTGTCTTCATAGGTAGCACACAGGAGGACATTTTTCTCTGTTAAGATCATTTCCTTTTGAATTTCTAGCCAAATGTAAAATGTTCCTGTTTTGATTAATTTAATTGAGTGAGTTAGGTCTGCTCTATACCAAATTTGCACACGCCCTGAGTCCCTTCCCTGTTTCACACCTGGTAGTAACTTAGAGGCCAACCAGTGGGTCCGATGACAATGTCTGTATTTCCGATTTCTTTGATGAAGTCCAGGTTCCTGCTCTTTAGGCCAAAGGCAGATGACCTCAGGCCTTGGATATTCCAGGATGAGATAGTGAAGGCTTTGTGTTCCATAAAGTGTCCAATGTTGTTGCTTGTGTGGTTTGGCCTCAGAACAGTAAGTGTGAGCAGAGCCTGCTGAGCATCTGGTACATGCCATTGGCTTGGGCTAGTGTAAGAGTGGGGGTTAGGCCTGTTTGCCCGCTCACTGCCTGGGCGTATGTGTGACTTCCATGTTGAGGCCCTCTTTGCGGGGGTGGGCAGGAGGGGCATAGGTCTGATCTGAGGGGGCCTAAATGGGGTGTGGGCATGGTTGACTTGGGGTGGTGTTGATTGGTTGGGGTGGGGGTGTGTTTGTGGCTGGTGGTGTTGTGGTCTGGATGTAAGTCCTCTTGGCGTGGGTCCTCTATGTGTAGGTCCAGGGGGGGTCCAGCAGGTCTGGGAGAGTGTCTCGTTGGTCTGGGCGGGGTGTCTATTGATCTGTTGCTCCTGTGTGAAGTGTTGGGGCTACGTTTGAGAGCGATGTCCTTTAGAGTCCGGGCGAAGGTGGGCACTGCTGCCTTGTATAGGTGGACCTGGTCATAGAGGCTGTTCAAGTCCAGGGTGGAATGGTGGGCCAGAAATACATTTGGTTTTGAGGCACAGTCACGGGAAATACTTGTGTTTACCCGCTGTATGGTAGCAGGGTGGAAGTCAATTTGTGGTAGCAGGGTGGAGACCTGACAGAGACCCACTTGTGCATTGGGGAAAGTAGAAGAAGCTTTTTCAATCACTTCCTTCAGTGCTGTGACCACCCTTTCCTGCTGTGTTCTCTGGTCGTTTGTGCCTGTGTGTATTATCTCTCTCTCCCCTTCTCTCTACCCCCCCCCCCCCCCCCTCGCTCTCGATCTCTCTCTCTCCCCCTTTATTCCCAGTTAAACTGATAAATGTACAAATCTGAAGCAGCGATAGCTGCAAGCTTTGCCGTGTGAAGCTCAGTCTTCTCTCTCTTCTCCCACTCTCCTTTCTCTTTCTCTCCTCTCTCATCTCAGTCACGTATCTCTCTCTCTCTATTTTATCTCTCTCTCTTCTCTCCATCTCTCCTCTCTCTCCCTCTCTCTCTCTCTCTCTTCTGTCTCTTCTCTCTCTCTCTCTCTCTCTCTCTCTTGCTCCCTCTCTTTTTCTCTCTCCCTCTCTCTCCCAGATCAGGGACAGCAACACGCCATGCTATGTTGTTCTGGGCTGGGCTCTAGCACAGCTCTCTGTTGTAAGAGGAGGAGATTACAAAATAAGTTTGGTAAACATGCTGTTATCTTGAGGCTAAATGATGCAGGTGTAGTATATTCTGCATCCAGTAATTTGGAGGTGTAGGTGGAGGTGTGGGTGTCAGTCATTAGCTGCAGTATTGTAATGCCATGTAGGCCTATTTAGCTGAAGCCAATAACCATTCAAATATACAAGCATAGAACTAGTCATCTCTTTATGAATGTTCAGGTTGATGCTGTTCATGTAGAGGTTTCTTTAGTCTCACACCCAACTAGCCTTCAGTCAAATGACCTTTATACTGACCTGCAGTTCTATACTTCTCTATATATGGATTTTCCTTCCCAAGAGGAGGAGAGAGAAGAGATGAAAGCCTTTCATGTGTAGGCCTCTGCTGTCTGTATCCATTCATCCATTGTGACACTGAAAGGTGGAGCAGCGCTGCCCAACTGCACGCTTCAACTCATTTAACTTATTTACTACAGTATTTTAGACAGTGTGTTTGTATCAGTGGAGGCTGCTGAGGGGAGGGCGGCTCATGGTAATGTCTGGAATGCAGTCAACGGAATGACATCAAATACATGGAAACCATGTGTTGGATGTATTTGATACCATTCCACCTATTCCGCTCCAGTCATTACAACAAGCCTGTCCTCCCCAATTAAGGTGCCACCAACCTCCCGTGGTTTATATATGTCCCTTGTCTGCACTGATTGATGTTACAGTGAAGCACTAGATCCTACCAAATTGTTAGTCACCCTGTAAAATCCTTTTTTATTTTTCTGTCTCACGTTGTCTCTCTGTTCACTACCGACCCAAATCTCCATGTGTGTTTTAGAGATATACTGAATACTTTAACATGTTACAGACATGGACTATAAACTGTCAAACAAGTGTGGAGCCCATCTGTCTCTGGTGTGAAAAATGTAGACCACAGGGACTACATAGAACACACACAAAGACAGACAGACAGACACACAGACAGACAGATCGATTGACAGGAAGGAAGCTACTGACAGGAAGACTGACTTATGGCCTTTCTCTTGTCCAAACAGTCATACATAATAGCCACATGCATACCTCCCTGCACCCCCTATGTTATTCTTGAAGGAGAGAAATAATTCTGTGGGAGAAAGTGAGAGGTCCAGGAAATGGGAATATTAGACTATAGATGGAAGGGCATACAGAGAGGTGCACATATTATTCCACATCTTACTTTAAATCACACATTCTACTGACTGACTAATTGGCATGGAATAGCACCTTCAAAGCAGGCAGTATCTACTACCAAAAAATGTATGTTCTGTATGGAGGTTTCACAACTTCAAGCTGTGATCAGATTGAAAAGAATATGTTATTTTAGAGTGGCAGGGATGTGTTAATCATTCTGTCTGAAAGAGAGAGGGAGGGACAGGGAGGAAGGAAGATATGGGGAGGGAGAGGTAGGGATAGAGAAAGAGAGAAAGAGAGAGTGGGAGGGGGAGAGAGAGAGAGAGAGAGTTTGAGAAAGAGAGAAAGAGAGAGTGGGAGGGGGAGAGAGAGAGAGAGAGAGAGAGAGAGAGAGAGAGAGAGAGAGAGAGAGAGAGAGAGAGAGAGAGAGAGAGAGAGAGAGAGAGAGAGAGAGAGAGAGAGAGAGAGAGAGGGAGGGAGAGAAGTAAAGAGAGAGAGAACTTCTCCCCACTTGTAGACTACCTCTAGGGCAATCAAATAGTTAAGAGGAATGATGAGAGTTAGTTTGGTGAACTGGTCCTTGAAGTGTTCTTTTTTATGTTTCTGTAATTTTTAAATGTAAATAGTCTAGGTAGCCATTTGATTAGCTGTTCAGGAGTCTTATGGCTTGGGGATAGAAGCTGTTTAGAAGCCTCTTGGACCTAGACTTGGCGCTCGGGTACCGCTTGCCGTGCGGTAGCAGAAAGAACAGTCTATGACTAGGGTGGCTGGAGTACTTGACAATTTTTAGGGCCTTCCTCTGACACCGCCTGGTATAGATCCTGGATGGAAGAAAGCTTGGCCCAGGTGATGTACTGGGTACACACTACCCTCTCTAGTGCATTCTGGTCGGAGGCCGAGCAGTTGCCATACCAGGCAGTGACACAACCCGTCAGGATGCTCTTGATGGTGCAGCTGTAAAAACCTTTTGAGGATCTGAGGACCCATGCCAAATCTTTTCAGTCTCCTGAGGGGGAATAGGTTTTGTTGACTGTCTTGGTGTGTTTGGACCATGTTAGTTTGTTGGTCATGTGGACGCCAAGGAACTTGAAGCTCTCAACCTGCTCCACTACAGCCACATCGATGAGAATGTGGGCATGCTCGGTCCTCCTTTTCCTGTAGTCCACAACCATCTCCTTTGTCTTGATCACGTTGAGGGAGAGGTTGTTGTCCTTGCACCACATGGCCAGGTCTCTGACCTCATCCCTATATGCTGTCTCATTGTTGTCGGTGATCAGGCCTACCACTGTTGTGTCATCAACAAACTTAATGATGGTGTTGGAGTCGTACCTGGCCGTGCAGACATGAGTGAACAGGTATTACAGGAGGGGACTGAGCACGCACCCCTGAGGGGCCCCCTTGTTGAGGATCAGTGTGGCGGATGTGTTATTACCTACCCTTACCACCTGGGGGCGGCCCGTCAGGAAGTGCAGGATCCATTTGCAGAGGGAGGTGTTTAGTCCCAGGGTCCTTAGCTTAGTGATGAGCTTTGAGGGCACTATGGTGTTGAATACTGATCTGTAGTCAATGAATAGCATTCTCACATAGGTGTTCCTTTTGTCCAGGTGTGAAAGGGCAGTGTGGAGTGCAATAGAGATTGCATCATCTGTGGATCTGTTGGTGCGGTATGCTACAGACGTGAGTGCTACGGGTCAGAAGTCATTTAGGCAGGGACTATGGTGGTATGTTGGTAGTACAGACTCAGAAAAATATCAGCGAAGACACAGTCAGTGCATGCTCGGAGTACACGTCCTGGTAATCCCTCTGGCCATGCAGCCTTGTGAATATTGACCTGTTTGAAGGTCTTACTCACATCGGTTGCCGAGAGCGTGATCACATAGTCGTCCGGAAGAGCTGGTGCTCTCATGTATGTTTCAGTGTTACTTGCCTCGAAGCGAGCATAGAAGTAGTTTAGCTCGGCTGATAGGCTTATATCACTAGGCAGCTCTCGACTGTGCTTCCCTTTGTAGTCTGTAATAGTTTGCAGTTTTTCTGCGAAATCTCAGTTTCCTTCTCCAGCGAATGACGGGGATCTAGGCCTGGTCGGGTGTCTGTAGTATCTCCCTTCCGTCCGACTCATTGAAGAAAAACTCTTAGTCTAATCTGAGGTGAGTAATCGCAGTTCTGATGTCCAGAAGCTCTTTTCGGTCATAAGAGACGGTAGCAGCAACATTATGTACAAAACAAGTTACGAACAACGCGAAAAACAAACAAAATAGCATGGCTGGTTCAGAGCCGATAAGACGGCAGCCATCTGCCTACGGCGGCCTTTCTCAATAACAAGGCTATGCTCTCTGAGTCTGTATATAGTCAAAGCTTTCCTTAATTTTGGTTCAGTCACAGTGGACAGGTATTCTGCCACTGTGTACTCTCTGTTTAGGGCCAAATAGCATTCTAGTTTGCTCTGTGTTTTGTTAATTCTTTCCAATTTGTTAAGTAAATATATTTTTGTTTTCTCATGATTTGGTTGGGTCTAATTGTTTTGCTGTCATGAGGCTCTGTGTGGTCTGTTTGTGTTTGTGAACAGAGCCCCAGGACCAACTTGCTTAGGGGACTCTTCTCCAAGTTCATCTCTATGTAGGTGATGGCTTTGTTATGGAAGGTTTGGGAATCGCTTTCTTTTAGGTGGTTGTAGAATTTAACGGCTCTTTTCTGGATTTTGATAACTAGCTGGTATCGCCCTTCTTCTGCTCTGCATGCAGAATTTGGTGTTTACATTGTACACAGAATATTTTAGCAGAATTCTGCATGCAGAGTCTCAATATGGTGTTTGTCCCATTTAGTGAATTCTTGGTTGGTGAGCGGACCCCAGACCTCACAACCATAAAGGACAATGGGTTCTATTACTGATTCAAATATTTTTTGCCAGATCCTTATTGGTATGTAGAATTTTATGTTCCTTTTGATGGCATAGAAGTCCCTTCTTGCCTTGTCTCAGATCATTCACAGCTTTGTGGAAGTTACCTGTGGCGCTGATGTTTAGGCCGAGGTATGTACAGTGGGGAGAACAAGTATTTGATACACTGCCGATTTTGCAGGTTTTCCTACTTACAAAGCATGTAGAGGTCTGTAATTTTTATCATAGGTACACTTCAACTGTGAGAGACGGAATCTAAAACAAAAATCCAGAAAATCACATTGTATGATTTTTAAATAATTAATTTGCATTTTATTGCATGACATAAGTATTTGATCACCTACCAACCAGTAAGAATTCCAGCTCTCACAGACCTGTTAGTTTTTGTTTAAGAAGCCCTCCTGTTCTCCACTCATTACCTGTATTAACTGCACCTGTTTGAACTCGTTACCTGTATAAAATACACCTGTCCACACACTCAATCAAACAGACTCCAACCTCTCCACAATGGCCAAGACCAGAGAGCTGTGTAAGGACATCAGGGATAAAATTGTAGACCTGCACAAGGCTGGGATGGGCTACAGGACAATAGGCAAGCAGCTTGGTGAGAAGGAAACAACTGTTGGCGCAATTATTAGAAAATGGAAGAAGTTCAAGATGACGGTCAATCACCCTCGGTCTGGGGCTCCATGCAAGATTTCACCTCGTGGGGCATCAATGATCATGAGGAAGGTGAGGGATCAGCCCAGAACTACACGGCAGGACCTGGTCAATGACCTGAAGAGAGCTGGGACCACAGTCTCAAAGAAAACCATTAGTAACACACTACGCCGTCATGGATTAAAATCCTGCAGCGCACGCAAGGTCCCCCTGCTTAAGCCAGTGCATGTCCAGGCCTGTCTGAAGTTTGCCAATGACCATCTGGATGATCCAGAGGAGGAATGGGAGAAGGTCATGTGGTCTGATGAGACAAAAATAGAGCTTTTTGGTCTAACTCCACTCGCCGTGTTTGGAGGAAGAAGAAGTATGAGTACAACCCCAAGAACACCATCCCAACCGTGAAGCATGGAGGTGGAAACATCATTCTTTGGGGATGCTTTTCTGCAAAGGGGACAGGACGACTGCACCGTATTGAGGGGAGGATGGATGGGGCCATGTATCGCGAGATCTTGGCCAACAACCTCCTTCCCTCAGTAAGAGCATTGAAGATGGGTCGTGGCTGGGTCTTCCAGCATGACAACGACACGAAGCACACAGCCATGGCAACTAAGGAGTGGCTCCGTAAGAAGCATCTCAAGGTCCTGGAGTGGCCTAGCCAGTCTCCAGACCTGAACCCAATAGAAAATCTTTGGAGGGAGCTGAAACTCCGTATTGCCCAGCGACAGCCCCGAAACCTGAAGGATCTGGAGAAGATCTGTAGGGAGGAGTGGGCCAAAATCCCTGCTGCAGTGTGTGCAAACCTAGTCAAGAACTACAGGAAACGTATGATCTCTGTAATTGCAAACAAAGGTTTCTGTACCAAATATTAAGTTCTGCTTTTCTGATGTATCAAATACTTATGTCATGCAATAAAATGCAAATTAATTACTTAAAAATCATACAATGTGATTTTCTGGATTTTTGTTTTAGATTCCGTCTCTCATAGTTGAAGTGTACCTATGATAAAAATTACAGACCTCTACATGCTTTGTAAGTAGGAAAACCTGCAAAATCGGCAGTGTATCAAATACTTGTTCTCCCCACTGTATCGTTTTTTCTGTGCTCTAGGGCAACTGTGTCTAGATGGAATTTGTATTTGTGGTCCTAGCATCTGGACCTTTTTTGGAACACCTGTCAGGGCCCACATCTGGCAGAATATGTGCAGAAGATCTAGATCCTTGGTTCTCTCTCTCTCTGTAGACACACACACACTCTCTCTCTCTCTCTGCACACACACACTCTCTCTCTGCAGACACACACACACTCTCTCTCTCTCTCTGCAGACACACACTCTCTCTCTGCAGACACACACTCTCTCTCTCTCTCTGCAGACACACACTCTCTCTCTCTCTCTGCAGACACACACTCTCTCTCTCTGCAGACACACACTCTCTCTCTCTCTCTCTGCAGACACACACACACTCTCTCTCTTTCTCTGCAGACACACTCTCTCTCTCTCTCTGCAGACACACACTCTCTCTCTCTGCAGACACACACTCTCTCCCTCTCTGCAGACACACACACTCTCTCTCTTTCTCTGCAGACACACTCTCTCTGCAGACACACACTCTCGCTCGCTCTCTTTCTTTCTTTCTGTCTTTCTTTCTCTCTCTCTCTGTGTCTCTCACACACTCACACACACACACGCGCACACACACACACACACACACTGAGTGTATGTCACTCTCATCTCATAGCGTCTCACCCAGCAGTTCAGTCAGGAAACTGGAGCTCCTATGTCTCTGTGTTCACTCTTTCTCAATAGACACAAAGGATCAGGTTTCACAGTGTGAGCTTCTGTTTGACCGCACTCCCCTCTACCTGTCTTTCTACCTCCCTCTCCCTCTCTCCCCGTCTCCGCCCCGTTCTCTCCCTGTCGACTCCAATCAGTGATAGAGCCTCCTTCCTTTCCTCCCTGCCTGTCTATCTGACTGTCTATCAATCTATTTATCGGTCTGTCTGCCTGCTTGTCTGTCTGCCTGTCTATCTGCCTCTCTATCTGTCTGCCTGTCTGTCTGCATGCCAACCTGACTAAACAACAACTTAGCTGAAAGATGTGAATGACAATGTTGTAGTTTCCCTGCCTGCATTTGGCCTGCATGCTTTATACCAGGATTTCCTAATTTCCCCCACTCTACTCTGCTCTGCTCTCCTCTACTCTTGTCTCCTCTGCTCTAAACCAAATGGGAAGCAGCACTCTGGAAAGTGGACCCTGCTGCTGCATACTCTGCTGAGAGAGAGAGAGAGAGAGAGAGAGAGAGAGAGAGAAAGAAAGAAAGAAAGAAAGAAAGAAAGAAAGAAAGAAAGAAAGAAAGAAAGAAAGATCGATAGATCGATAGATCGATCGATAGAGAGAGAAACACTATATTTTCTGAAGCTTTTTGAAAGCAATATTTAATGTTAAATTCAAATCGTTTTTTGTTGATGTTATTTTGTGTCTTCTCACTTTTGTTTATTGTTTATTTGTCTTGCTTTTGTAATGTAAACATGTTTCCCATGGATTGAGAAATAAAGAGAGAGAGAGAGAGAGAGAACATGAAAAATAACAGATTTCTGTACTTCAGGACCCCCAGCACAATTCAAAACACATTTTCACAAACCCTCTTTCCTCTCCTTTCCCTTCTGAGAGAGAGAGAGCGAAGAGAGGGAGAAGAGAAAGAAGACTGAGCTTCACACGGCGAAGGTTACAGCTGCCTCAGCATTTCAAATGGTTCAGTTTAACTGGGAATAAGGGAGAGAGGAAGGATCGAGCAGGGAGGAAGACAGCCATGGTGGGAATCTGCTCAATCTAAAGTAGAGGCTATGCTCTGATGAGAATCTCCACTCTCAGTTGTTATTGCAGGCTCCTGAACAAAAGGCTCGTGCATCAGCACATTCAGAACACACAACACACACACTGCGTGCAAGTGGTGTGGGTGTTGTGACAATAACAGTGTGTTAGTAGAGCTTAGTGTTGACCTGAAGGAAGCAACAGCAGCTGAAGCTCCCAGCCCCCTCTGTGACGGTAAAGAACCATAAACTCTCAGAGTGGTCAGAAAATATATTCAAGAGTCAACAGACAGGAAATACGGGAGTGTCAGTGGATGTATTGAGATCTAACAACTTAGGCTGCCTGCCCCCAGAAGCCTTTAGTTTTGTTGCTAGTGGTGAGACAAGGCTGGGGAGAGTGGTCTTACTATTGTCAGAGAGAGAGTACTGTATAACGTCATAATGCAGGAGCAAGACAGTGGCGCACACAGATAAGGTACTGCTCTCATTTCTAAATGAGGCAGCTCACTGGGGTGTCACAGACGAGCGCTGAGTCCCTTTCAATTGTGAGGAGTGGAGAGGCGTGTCAGCCAGCCTCTCTATCCGCCTCAGCACTCACACTCTCAAGACACAGTGCTGCTGAAGCAAAGCAGGGTCCACACCTCAAACAAGAACATAATCACTGGCACAACAAATATCAAGTGTAATTGTTATGCAGTTTGTACTTTATCACCGTTTAACAAGTGACATTTCCCCTTCGTTGATGTGACGGAGGAGGACTGTGACTTTGATGAAACCTTTGGAAAGGTCAGTTCCAGATTCGGGGGAGTTTCAGGCTCTGCCCAAAATGACTCCCTATTGCCTACATAGTGCACTACCTTTGAGAAGTAGTGGACTATAGGGAATCGTGTTTGATTTTCAGAGAGCTGTTTTGTAACTGTGTTGCACACAGAGTATTGATGTGTAAATACTGTCAGCCTCCGTCTACATTGACCAGACATTTTCTGTGTTTGAACATAATGAGAATATGTTTGCGGATCAAACAACAATGGCAAATTGAAATAACAGTTTAAAACTTACAAACACGTACACAGATGCTCTCTCTGTCACCATCTCTCTCTTTCTTTCTCTGTCTCTCACTCTCACTCTTTCTCTCTGTCTCTCCTTATTCCTCTCTTTCTCTCTCTCTCTCTGTCTCGCTCTCCTTCTTTCTTTCTTTCTCATTCTCGGTCTCTCTCTCTCTCACCCTCCGCTCCATCGATTCATTGTTTCAATGAGCCCTTCACTTACTCCCCCGCTCCTGGTACGTTTTATGACTTGGAGTCGATGCAGACAAATGCCCAGAAGAGCAGTCCCCTGATCAGGTAACATACACACACGCACACACACGCACGCACACACACAAACCAAGTTGGTTAGATGTGACAAAACCCCAGCCTTAACATGCCCACATGCTTCAATGTTCTCACCAAGAGAGAGCCCAGAATACTTAGCTATACTACCCAGTGATCCTCAGGTGTCATGAAGCATCAAGCCGACACATCATCATCTAACATGAGTCATATGAAACTTACACATACATGCGGGGAGGTTTGGCACAGTGCATATCCTCTCTTCTCGTCTCTCTTATACACTGCTTTTATCCTTTCATATTGGCTCTTTTCCCTGTTTATTTAACCACTGATGACATCACAGCAGGGAACATCTCAAGCGAGAGGCGATAGCGTATGTTTTGTTCCCAACCTCTCTCTAAGTGACAGTGGCATCCTGGCTGGCATCTATGTCTGTGTCTGCGTCTGTCTGAGTATTGTCTTTGTCTTGTCTTAGACTCTCCCTTCGCTTTCATCTTCTCATTTGACCTCTCTGTTATCGGTCCGTAGTGAATGGATCAAATGGGATAGAATCTGGGCAGATCCCTCTGGATTTATCAGCCTAAGGGCTTTGTGAATGGAGCGGGTAGAGCTGGCCTGCTATATATCCCTATGGAGGGTAAGGTTTGTTACTCAGAACCCTGGCTACCACACTCTTTCTTATAGAAATGGACAAGTGTAACCTTGCCCAGAGAGTCTACTGGGGTACGGATGGAGGGAAGGTATGGACTTCTCCAAGGTGGATCACTCTGGATTCCGGATTCCTTGAGAACAGGATGTTCTGAAATGGTACCCTATTCCCTATTAGACCAGAGACCTATGCTGAAGTAGTGAGCTATATAGGGTATAGGGTGCCATTTCGGACGCATTCCTGGAGTTGATTTCCTAAAAGCAGAGGGATCATGTGATATGGCCTGATTGACCCCTCCCACTGGGACTCAGTGTTTTAGGCTCCTTTCCATCAGGCAGGTCTGAGGACAGCTCAGAGGGCCTTTATGTGGTGGTAGGTATCAGTGGTTCTCTCATGATCTACATGGGACCACCGGAAGACCCAGGACACAGGAGAGTAGACCAGAAACAACACTGGGCCTATGGCTGTTATGTAAAGCAAGGTGAGATTTACATAAGATGAATTACCCAATGTTTAGTTACACAGTGTTTCCCATAGTATTTCTGAAGATCAGGCAATGGGATGACATTGACCTGCCCTCAATGCCTGACTTGTGTGTGTGTGTGTGTTCGGTTTGTATGCATGCAGGTGTGTGTGAGTGTGTGTGAACCAGTATGAACCAGTGAGTAGGATGAATGCTTGTAAGCAGAGAATGTAACCAAATCAGCAGGAGGGAAGAAAAGAAACAACCGTATTGTCCTTCATGGCAAAATGTATGAACACAGCAGCAAACTAAGGCTAACAAAATGTTGCCACGTAATGGCCTCCTGATCTAACTCAGCGCTCTGTGAGGAGCAGGGCATTTCAACTATCTATTCAATTAGCCTATAGGTTAGGCTGTTAGGCTAGCAGCTGTGATGCTACCTTAATAAAATGGATTAGCCTACTGCTGGATTAGCCTTGAGGCTTGGCAGCCTGGCCTCAAGGAGTAGACGTAACATAGTAAATGTAAATATGTGACACTCAAATTAGTATTATATGTTATGTTGGGTATGGCTACATAAGACAGAAGGTTACTTAAGCCAAAAACTAAACTTAAGCATTTTAGCTAATTAGCTACTTTACAACTACTTAGCATGTTAGCTAATCCTTTGCCTAACCATAACCCCTAACCTTAACCCTTTAACCTTAACCTCCATAACTCTCCCTGCAGAACTCTGGAACAGGCACTGACTCCTGACCTGGGCGAACAGCTTACACCTATTCCTATCCCTTTCCCGATTCTGGGTTCGTATCCCTATCCCCCCATCCTATCCCTGTCCTCCACCCTCAGACCTTTCCAGACCCCCTGTTCCTATTCCCCCAACAGACACAGAACCCCAGATTATACCCATCATCAGCACCTTCTCAGACACAAACAGACTCCCTCATTGTAGACTCAAAGTCGCTTTCACCCAAACACAACGTACATTTCCCCCACTTCAGGAATTCAGACCCATATCAGCTATCCGCAGAAATCCCAACCTAAGGGATCTGTTCATTTTTGCAAAATGTTCCAATAAAGCCACTCCTAAACCACCCATTGAACAACACTACTATAGACAACTCCCACACATTCACAATCCACACGCACAAACCTCCCACAACTCATGACCATTCAGAGCACCAATATTGTCTATGCCATAACATGCACATTATGCCACAACATTTATATAGGAGAAACCGGTCACACAGTCTTGACACGCCTCAAACAGCACCTCTACACAATGAAAAAAACATATTACAAACCCACCTGGTAAAACATTTTCAAATCCACCAAACAACCTCCCTCCGCATCACCGGTCTGGAGATGAAATCCACCAAACAACCTCCCTCCGCATCACCGGTCTGGAGATGAAATCCACCAAACCACCTCCCTCCGCATCACCGGTCTGGAGATGAAATCCACCAAACAACCTCCCTCTGCATCACCGGTCTGGAGATGAAATCCACCAAACAACCTCCCTCCGCATCACCGGTCTGGAGATGAAATCCACCAAACCACCTCCCTCCGCATCACCGGTCTGGAGATGAAATCCACCAAACCACCTCCCTCCGCATCACCGGTCTGGAGATGAAATCCACCAAACAACCTCCCTCTGCATCACCGGTCTGGAGATGAAATCCACCAAACAACCTCCCTCTGCATCACCGGTCTGGAGATGAAATCCACCCAACAACCTCCCTCCGCATCACCGGTCTGGAGATGAAATCCACCCAACAACCTCCCTCCGCATCACCGGTCTGGAGATGAAATCCACCCAACAACCTCCCTCTGCATCACCGGTCTGGAGATGAAATCCACCAAACCACCTCCCTCTGCATCACCGGTCTGGAGATGAAATCCACCAAACCACCTCCCTCCGCATCACCGGTCTGGAGATGAAATCCACCAAACAACCTCCCTCTGCATCACCGGTCTGGAGATGAAATCCACCAAACAACCTCCCTCCGCATCACCGGTCTGGAGATGAAATCCACCAAACAACCTCCCTCCGCATCACCGGTCTGGAGATGAAATCCACCAAACCACCTCCCTCCGCATCACCGGTCTGGAGATGAAATCCACCAAACCACCTCCCTCCGCATCACCGGTCTGGAGATGAAATCCACCAAACCACCTCCCTCCGCATCACCGGTCTGGAGATGAAATCCACCAAACAACCTCCCTCTGCATCACCGGTCTGGAGATGAAATCCACCAAACAACCTCCCTCCGCATCACCGGTCTGGAGATGAAATCCACCTGGACCACAGGCCAGAGAAGAGCAGCTGAATCCAGGTGCATTTCAAAACGTAATACCTTGGCTCCACTTGGAATGAAAATTAAGGAGTAGCATAAAACACTAACAGTGGGAGTTAGTGAGGGCCTAACTAAGAGAGCTGGAGGGGCCACCGACATGAGGTTCAATTAAAAATCATGTATTTGATTGCTCAACCTGATTTTGCCATTTTTATATTTCGTATTGAATTTAATATATTATGTACTTTAACATAGCATGTAATCCCTTCATCCCCTTTTATTGAGAGGGGGATTTCTAATTGTGTACTTACATATTTATTTCATTATTTCGTTATTTATTTAATTATTTAATTGATCTAGTAGGCATGTTTTAGTGTGATTTTATATGAAATTTGGTTTAAAGTCAAACCTTTTTACCCTGAAGATTTTGTTGATGATTGTCTTCCTCCTGTTGCTGAATCGTTATGGGTGGCCCCTCGGAGCTCTCGGCTTCTCCATGTTCTCCCACCCTCTCCAGACCGGTTATAACACAGAAACAGGGCAGAAAGTTGCAATAGGCCCGTGCAACCCAAGGTCTGATACCAACATAAACATAAACCCTCTTAAACCTAACCCTAACACCTAGCCTAGCTAATGTTAGCCACCTAGGAATTCGTAACATATCATACATAAGGCAAATTCTTAATATATCGTAGGAATTTCAATTCGTTACATATCACACGAGTTGTAATTCGTAACATATCATACCAAATGGATTATGGGCATCCACATATTAATACAGTACATACCATATGAAACATAACATATCATACTAAATGGAGGGATGCATATTTACATTTACTAGGTTATGTCTGCCCCTGAGTCCAGAAAAAAAGTGCAGTAACTGCAGTTGTGGTATTTTGGATGCAGCTGTCAGATCAATTCTGTCCATTTTTCCCAGCGCCAGCCTTTCGGCCACAGGTCCAACTCCTTAGCCCCCAGGGTATCTACTGCCAGTACAGTATGGGTTGTTGCCTGACTGGTTCCAGAGAAGAAGAAAGAAGCAAAAACATGAGTTCATCTTCAGGAATAACCATGAGTTAATCTGCCAAAATGAAGACAAAATGCTATGCGGGCATATAATTATTATGATGTAGAACAACAACGTACAGCAGTTGCTGTCAGCAGCAGCCGGAATTAGAGATCCTCTGCCTCTGATAGTTGGGTTACTGCCAGACTGGGCAAAACATAGATAATGTGTTAAAGTCATGTAATGATCAACTAGGCTATTGAATCACCAATACGTATTATACATAATTTATTATAAATAATGTATACATACCTCCTCGGTCAGCAATAATCTCCTAATGGCTTCTTCGTGAAACATAGTCGCTACATTAACTCCACACTGAAATACTGAAGTAAAAGTAACAATTAGCTAACTGCCCATGTCAGGCTGGGCCTGTAGCTCTATTTGGCATATCCCATAATAAAAAAGTATGTTTATTTGAAAGAGTTAGCTGGCTAGCTTGTAAAGTGATACATTAAAGTATCTTAACTTTTTCTGTTTAGTTAGCTAGCTAACATTAAGTTATGTAGCTACCTAGCTAACCTTAAGTTACGTAGCTAGCTAGCTAACATTAAGTTATGTAGCTACCTAGCTAACCTTAAG
Source organism: Salvelinus alpinus (assembly GCF_045679555.1). NCBI lineage: Eukaryota > Metazoa > Chordata > Actinopteri > Salmoniformes > Salmonidae > Salvelinus > Salvelinus alpinus. Next base: position 71,545,189 of record NC_092093.1, read on the forward strand.
TTACGTAGCTAGATAGCTAACATTAAGTTATGTAGCTAGCTAGTTTACAAATGTGTGCATTCTAATAAAATGTCAACTTTATTAATCTAGCCTATTGTCTACCATATGACTTTGGCTCAGTATATTTTAATTAAATAATCAACTTTGCTTACCTTAATACATAAAATAATGATGTGCTTATTGGTAGGCTACTTGCAAGTTGGCTCAACCACCATCCTCTTGCGTCATGCTGGAATGGCAGTTGGTTTTTGAATCAGAATGGCACCAAAAGCTTCTATATTTAACCCCTTTTTTAGCTAAGAGTGTATGCTTTTATTAAACACATTATTTACTAGTTTTTACAGCTAGCATTTAGTTCAACAGCACAGCAGGTTTGTATGAACCTTGCTGTTTGCCACTCAGACCTCAGCAACAATGTTGCAAAATATGAATTTGACATTCCCCTTGCCATAGAGAGTTAGCAGTGTCGGACGCCAGCTAACAAAAGCTAACCAAGTCACATCAAACTCTGAAAAGACAGCTAACATTCCCTTTTAATGTGTTTCAGCTGTTTTGCATTGACATTTACAACCAGGAGCCAGTTTATTAGGTACACCACCCCGACACGAAAACGGTTTGTGCCTACAGACAGTGAGTCACGTGGCTGTGGCTTGCTATATAAAGCTGGCAGACAGGCATTGAGGCATTCATTTGCGGTTCGATTGAATGTTAGAATAGGAAAAACGAGTGACAGAAGCAACTTCGAGTGTGGTATGATTGTCGATGTCAGGCACACCGGTTCCAGTATCTCAGAAACGGCCGGCCTCCTGGGCATTTCACATATGACAGTGTCTACGGTTTACAGAGAATGGTGCAGCAAACAAAAAACATCCGGTCCACGGCAGTCCTGTGGGTGAAAACAAAAGACATCCAGTCCGCGGCAGTGACATTGCTCGTTCTAATATTTCTATACTAATTCCTTTCTTTTTCTTTTGGGGATTTGTGTGTATTGTCAGACATTACTGCAATGTTGGAGCGAAGAACATAAGCGTTTTGCTACATCTGCTAAATATGTGTGCTTGTAATGCTCGTCGTCAGAAGGAGTGGACCAAAGCGCAGCGTGGTAAGTGTTCATGATTTTATTTAATATCAAAAACACTCGAACAAAGTAACAAAACGAAAAAGCGAACAGTTCTGTCAGGTGCAGACACTAAACAGAAAATAACTACCCACAAACGAAAGAGGGAAAAAGGACTGCCTAAGTATGATTCCCAATCAGAGACAACGATAGCTGCCTCTGATTGGGAACCACACTCGGCCAAAAACAAAGAAATAGAAAACATAGAAATAAAGAAACTAGAATGCCCACCCTAGTCACACCCTGGCCTAACCAAAATAGAGAATAAAAACCTCTCTATGGCCAGGGCGTGACAGTACACCCCCCTCCCAAAGGTGCGGACTCCGCACGCAAAACCTGACTCTAAAGGGGAGGGTCCGGTGGGCATCCCTTACGGCGGCGGCTCCGGTGCGGAACGTAGACCACCTTCCGCCCGCAGATCCCTCCGCTTTGGTGGCGGCCCTGGTGCATGGACCTTCACTGGAGGAACCGGGCCGCAGATCATCGCCGGAGGAACCAGACCGCCATCATCGCCGGAGGCTCCGGACTGGGGACCGTCGCTGGAGGCTCCGGACCGGCTCCAGACTGGGGACCGGCTCCAGACTGAGGACCGTCGCTGGAGGCTCCGGACTGGGGCCCGTCGCTGGAGGCTCCGGACTGGGACCCGTCGCTGGAGGCTCCGGACTGGGACCCGTCGCCGGAGGCTCTGGACAGTGGAGATGCACTGGAGGCTTGATGCGTGGGACCGGTACCGGTAGCACCGGGCTGATGACACGCACCTCAGGGCGAGTGCGGAGAGGAGGCACAGGACGTACTGGACTGTCGAGGCGTACTGGAGGTCTAGAGTGCAGAGTTGGCACCACTCGTCCTGGCTGGATACCACCCTTAGCCAGGCAAGTGCGGGGAGCTGGAACAGGCCGCACTGGGCTTTGCTGGCGAACCGGGGACACCGTGCGTAGAGCTGGCGCAGGATAACCTGGGCCGAAGAGACACACTGGAGACCAGGAACGCTGAGCCGGCACAATCCGTCCTGGCTGAATGCCCACTCTAGCACGGCCACTGCGGGGAGCTTGCACAGAACGCACCGGGCTGTGGATGCGCACTGAAGGCATGGTGCGCATAACCGCATAGCCTGGTGCTTGACCGGTCACTGGCTCCCCACGGTAAGCACGAGGAGTTGGCTCAGGTCTGAACCCTGACTCTGCCACTCTCCTCGTGTGGCCCCTCCCAAAAAATATTTTTGGAGCTGCCTGTTGGGTTTCTGTGCTAGCCGTGTCCCCTCGTATCGTCGCCGTTCCTCCCTTGCTGTTTCCACCTGTTTCCATGGCAGGGTCTTGTCCCCTGCCATAACCTCCTCCCAGGTCCAGGATGTCCTCCTCTCTCTTTTCTCCCGGGCCCAGGATCCCTGCTCCTCTTGAACACGCTGCTTGGTCCTTCTTTGGTGGGTAGTTCTGTAACGCTCGTCATCAGAAGGAGTGGACCAAAGCGCAGCGTGGTAAGTGTTCAGGATTTTATTTAATATTAAAAACACTCGAACAAAGTAACAAAACGAAAAATCAAACAGTTCTGTCAGGTGCAGACACTAAACAGAAAATAACTACCCACAAACGGAAGAGGGGAAAAGGACTGCCTAAGTATGATTCCCAATCAGAGACAACGATAGACAGCTGCCTCTGATTGGGAACCACACTCGGCCAAAAACAAAGAAATAGGAAACATAGAAATAAAGAAACTAGAATGTCCACTCTAGTCACACCCTGGCCTAACCAAAATAGAGAATAAAAACCTCTCTATGGCCAGTGCGTGACAGTGCTCCAATAAAATTCATTTGATATTGTAGATTATTTAGGCACATGTTGGGATTAGGAAAGTATGTATGAATCATTACAAAAAACAGGTTTGGAGTGGCTTTACACACTAAATATATTGATGAATCAAACACAGTGGCTTGATTCATCCTGAAAGTTGTCATATTCAAGTTCCATCCATGAAATATTGTTCAGGTGGAAAAAAGTGTTCAATAATGCTTGAACAATAGTCCTATAAATCTACACTAACCATGGAACTGTATGACAACAGTCCAGTCATCGTGAACCGTGCGCCAAGCTCCAGGTTTAACCTCCATAATGATTCAAATAGGCTACTTCTCCCAAATGACTGCACAATATGATCCAGTAATTCTAGCGACCCTCAGGACCAGCTACACAGACATGACAGAGGAAAGAAAGGTCAACGGAATGGAAGGATGCAAGATGTAAACTACAAATTGAAAAAAACTAACACTAAAGTGAAAGTTATAAATGTATGTGGGTATTACTGACGGTGGTTTACGATAGGGGCCAATATTTAACATGATACAAATCCTGGGTATATAATTAAACATTCTGAAGTGCATACATCAACTTGGCAGGTTCAGCCCTCCAGAAGCCTATAGTTTGCGCCTCCAAATTTCATCCATGCAAATTATGAGGACGCACATTCTGAATAACGGCACAGCTATTTATAGCCTACTTCACTGTGGAAAAGACGCCACAATACATGTCCTGTTGATATGATTTTCAGTTTGCTTCCATATGACTGGTGTCACATTAGTTTCCAGGGATCATAAGAAAAAATAATCTAGAACAATTGCTATGTGTATTTACAATCCCCTTCTCCAAACGGATTACTCATTTACCTAGCTCTAGTCAATAACTCTTATCAGTTTATAAAATACATTGCATGGAGAATGCTGTTATTTCTATTTGGGGGGGTAGATGCTTTTTTCACTTGGAACTGGCAGGTTCGCTCAACCTTATGCATAGTTTCCTCTCCCGTAAAAGTGGTGGAATTATGAGGGAATTTAAGTTCAGAATAAGGCGTATCTGTAGACACACCTCCGTCACACCTTCATTTCTTAGATCTCCACCCCGAATGAATAGCAGGTGAATAGCATGCTATTCTCAAGCTTAAATTCAAGGTCAGAATACGCATAGAGAGAAAAGTGCATAAAAAGGCAATTACGTTTCATTTACATGCGCTTAACTCGGGTCGATATTCACCTGTGTGAATTTTGATTGTTTCTTAGTAACACAATGTGGAGTGTATAGTAGAGGGTTGGCATGTGTGATCATGGGTACAGTAAATACAGGTGAAAAATGTACTGCTTGTTTGGATGGTAATGGCTTGTTAAATAGGTCAAGTTCACATCCAGGTGCAACATCACATCACCGTGTCCAGAGAGACTGATGTACGACATGTGTGATGTATCTAGCTAATGAGTCCCTCAGAGTCAAACCGCTCATTTAGAATATCACTGTGATCCTGTTAGACATGGAATAGTCCGTGAGGTTATGACTGGGATTACGTCACCTGGGGCGGCAGGGTAGCCTAGTGGTTAGAGTGTTGGACTAGTAACTGAAAGGTTGCAAGTACAAATCCCTGACCTGACTAGGTACAAATCTGTCATTCTGCCCCTAAACAGGCAGTTAACCCACTGTTCCTAGGCTGTCATTGAAAATAAGATTTTGTTCTTAACTGACTTGCCTAGTTAAATAAAGGGAAAATATTATTTTTTTAAAACCTGTTGACAGCCAAAATACTCATGTGTTCTTTCTGTAGTGGAGGTCATGTGAGGAGAACAACAAAGCCATATTACCTGCTTCCTCAGGTGGGGAAAATAACTGGATGTGATTGGCCCGTACTCACGGTGTGTTTTGTGCTAATGGGCCAGTTTTGGGAAAGCTACATTTGCACACATTTTCAGAAGCAAATAAAAACTGTTCTTATTACACATTGATGAGAATCACTGTTAAAACGCAGCGGTCGTTTATCAGCTTTGTTTTGGATCCCGGCCACAGTCCTTGAGACTTATCATCATCACCCCTGGACCAATCAGAGATGAGAGATGAGAGATGCTCATCCAATGAGAGACGGAGAATATTCCTGTCAAAGACGTTGAGTCAGGGAGTTGTTTTTATCTCAATATGCAGCCGTTTTTTAATCTCATTATCAAATCATTTCTGGGTAACAATTAAGTACCTTACTGTGATTGTTTTCAAGCTTCTTAGCAAAGAGCAATTTCTCAAGCAATAGTTTTGATAGGACAGTCTGGGAGTGGTCTGAATGGGGAAGGGAAAACAGAAAACTAGCTGTTATTGGAACTCTCTTATTGGTCTATTAACTAATTTACTGCCTGGTGATGGCACCAGGCAGGCCAAAACTCCATCCCACCACAACAGGCTGGCACTAAAATGCATTATCATCATTTTCACAATTTCACAGTATCATTCCAAACTCATAGTGTGGAAATATATATATAAATATAAAAACAACGTTTTTGACTGCACTGGGCCTTTAACCAACGACTCAGAGTGGATGTGTGTGTGTGCAAGGTGTACCTCCTCTTCCTTTCTTTAGCAAAAGGAATAACCTCATCCACACACACACACACACACACTCAAGGTTTGCATCTAAGCACCTGCTTTAAAGGATCTGGCCCCATTCATTTCATACAGTTGGTGTAACCATGGCAACTGCATGACGTATAATTTCAGGCCAGGGCTACAGAGTAAGTGGAGGGTAATTCTGTAAATGAATTACAAATGTCAATGTGTGTGTGTGTGTGTGCGTGTGCGTGTGCGTGTGCGTGTGTCAGAGAGAGAATAGGATTAAGGTGTGGGAATGTTCCCTGCTGTTGTTTCCTGTTTAGTGAATGGTGCTGTTGTCATAAAGCCTTTGAACTTCGTGAGCCAGGTGAGCCAAAGACAATCCCTCCCATCCCAGGTTCTGAACTGGGTGATCCAGGTAAGCCAAAGACAATCCCTCCCATCCCAAGTTCTGAACTGGGTGATCCAGGTAAGCCAAAGACAATCCCTCCCATCCCAGGTTCTGAACTGGGTGATCCAGGTGAGCCAAAGACAATCCCTCCCATCCCAGGTTCTGAACTGGGTGATCCAGGTGAGCCATAGACAATCCCACCCTTTTGAGGTTCTGCCCAACAGGTAATGGAGCCTCAACCTGGGATACATGGCACAACTTGACCTTACTTTACCTGCTCTGCTCCAGCTTCTCTCTGTTGAGCTGCAAAGCTCATTAGAAGATATTTTGCTCTCTGGAGCATTCACTCTGCTAGACCGACGCTCTCTTGATCTTCAGAGGTAAGGAGGTTAACACACTGTTATTATAGAGCTGAAAACTGATTCTGTGTTGTGTGTTCACTTCTTGGGAGGTATCTGTGGTTCAACAGGCACAGAAATGAGTTCACATGTCCTGAAAATCTCTATTTGCCCTATACACTATTGCTGGACCCAGAACCCCTGCAATAGAGAGTGTCAGGACCTGTCAACTAATTCTGTTGAACCATGAGTCCAAAATGTGTAGCCGACTTGACCAATAAGCTTGCAATATCTGCATTTGCGGAAACCTACCATTGATGTCAGTTATAGTGAATATCAGTTTTGTAGCAAAAATCATATTTATTTCCTCTAACTGTGATAAGACCTAACTGTTGAATCAACATTAGTTTAGAGAGGGACAGGAGCAGCTTACTTATCCTGGGCTACATGGCTGATGTGTCTTTAGGTGCAAATGTAGGTTTGTGTTGCTGCTGATACTGTTGTTTAGTAATTACTGGGGGCATCTAACTGTCTGGCTGGTATAAGGGTATAAGGTAATGAGGTGTGTGTGTGTGTGTGTGTGTGTGTGTGTGTGTGTGTGTGTGTGTGTGTGTGTGTGTGTGTGTGTGTGTGTGTGTGTGTGTGTGTGTGTGTGTGTGTGTGTGTAGGGAGGAGGAGATGATAATCACAAAGGCAGCTGAAGCAGCAGGTCTACCACCCCCATGGCACCTGCTCAACACCTTTATATGCATCACCGCTTTACACACACACACACACACACACACACACACACACACACACACACACACACACACACACACACACACACACACACACACACACACACACACACACACACACACACACACACACACACACACACACACACACACACACACAGTAAAAAGCTATTTAGGAAAAAACCTTAAATTGACATTGAAATGACTAAAATCAAATTGAAACTGTGTAAAAATGATAATGGACGTACATTTATAGTCTCTTCACTCTGTCAGTCATAGAAACGAAAGCTAGACAGTCAGGGTGCGTCTAGAATTCCAAAAGCGATGTATACCTGACTATTTCTTGCATATCTTGACGGCGAAGAAACGTAATACATTTTAAGTGCGGCCCTCCGGACCTCGGTGAAGGCCGAATGCGGCTTGCGGGGCAAAATTAGTTTCCCACCCCTGCACCGCACCACACACACACACACACACACACACACACACACACACACACACACACACACACACACACACACACACACACACACACACACACACACACACACACACACACACACACACACACACACACACAGGCCCGTTATGCAGCACCAGGGTGTTGTGGAGGTTATAATTACCATGTCATCCTATCCTTTGTTTTTGTCTGTGTTATATGTGTAACCTAATTATGCATAGTAGGCTAGGTTGACTGTGTTCATGTTTGTTAATTTTTTTAACCATTTATTGAAGAGGACTTCAATGGAAATATGTTTTCAAACTTTTTGGTGTCATCCTCAATGATTTTAAATTCATTATCCACATGTGTGGTTGTATTGTGTTTGTAATTGTCAAATAAATATATCCATCTATCTACAGTGAGTTCCAAAATGTTTAGGATAGTGACTTTTATTGTAAATAAGAATAGAATAGGTTTCTAGACACATGATTAAGGATAATCCTGAATGAATCATAAATAATGATGAGTGAGAAAGTTACAGACGCACAAATATCTTAGCCCCGAGATATGCTAACCTCTCACCATTACAATAACAGGGTAGGTTAGCATTTTGTGGGGGCATGATATTTGTATGTCTGTAACTTTCTCACTCATCATTATTCACACTTCATTCAGGACTATCCGTAATCATGGTAGCATCCACATTAATGTAGAAGTGTCTAGAAACATTCTTATTTACAATAAAAGTGACTCCAAAATGACACAATACATTATTTACCATTAATTTCTATTGGGCACAAAATAAATCGGAAACACAATCAAAACAAACAGTAAATGCATCCAACAAGTTTGTAGAGACACAAGCTTGATGTGGTCATTACATGCTGTGAATATGGGACCACATACTTAACGTTTTACTACTTTAATATACATAACTGAATTTGTCCCCATACTTTTGGTCCTCTAAAATATGGGGACTATGTACAAAAAGTGATGTAATTTCTAAACGGTCACCCGATATGGATGAAAATACCCTCAAATTAAAGCTGACATTCTGCACTTTAATCTCATAGCAATTTTATCATTTCAAATCAAAGTGCTGGAGTACAGAGCCAAAACAACAAAAAATGTGTCACTGTCCCAATACTTTATGAGCTCGCTCTATATATAGCCGTCTGCTGTGGTGCCTGTATGGAACAGAAGGACCACCCCTGTGACAAGAAGGCCTAGGCAACCTAGTATGGCCGCTAGCAGGTCATTATATACCATTTTACCCCAAACCCCTACTCACACACACCCCCCCCTCCTCTGCCTCTATGTCCCCCTCTTCTCCTCTCAATTCAATTCAATTCAAGGGGCTTTATTGGCATGGGAAACATATGCTAACATTGCCAAAGCAAGTGAAGTAGATAATATACAAAAGTGAAATAAACAATAAAAATTAACAGTAAACATTACACTCACAGTTCCAAAATAATAAAGACATTACAACACTGTATATAGACATAATATGACATTTGTAATGATGTGCAAATAGTTCAAGTACAAAAGGGAAAATAAATAAACATAAATATATGTTGTATTTACAATGGTGTTTGTTCTTCACTGGTTGACCTTTTCTTGTCTGGTTGACCTCTCTCTGTCTCCCCACCACAGGAGGCTGCCGAGGGGAGGACGGCTCATAATAATAGCTGGAATTTTCCCGTTCTCTCCACTCCACTCCCCCCCTCCCCGTTCCCCTCTCTCCCCCTCCCTCTTCCCCTCTGTCCTCACTCTCCCTTGTTACAGCCAGTTATAAATAAATCCTGTTAGCTCTCAGAATGGTGCCCGTAATTCCTCCTCCTTTCTGATAACACGTAAAGAATGCGTAAAATGGCACAAAAGAAAGCAAACAGTATTAGATATATTTATCTGCTCCTTGTTTTCGTATTGATTCTGTAAGCAGTACTGGTCACAGCAGGTTAGAAGGCCAGAGAGTGTGCTCTTCTCTACCTCCACTGCTCCTCATAGCCACACATGTTCATTATGGGATGCACAGACACAAACACAGCGTTTGGCCCAACCTGATATTACAGGTGGAAGCAGTGTTCCTCTTTGTCTGCTTTATCCTTGGCCCTCTCAGTTAAAATGGAATAAAGCAGTTTTTTTTTGAGGGCAGTCATTTCTCTAAAAACTCTTCTCCCGAACCTAAAATCTGATTTGATTGTGAGTGAATTATGATTATTTTTCAACTTTGCTTTAATGAGCAGTCAGTGTTCAGAAATGGTGGGCGAGGAGCTGAACAATGAGAGAAACCGATTTGACTCTCAATAACACCCGTCTCTTTCACCAAATTGCTTGCATGTCTTTGAGCCGGTAGCATCTCTGCTCTTAGCTTCTCTCACTAACAGTTCTCCTCCCAGCACCTAGCTACACACCAGTCTTCATTTGTACCAAATTTCTCAGTGGGTATTGGATGTAAACCTTTTATTCCTGATATAACCACCAGACAAGGGTTCTGGAATGTTTAATAAGTTATGTATTGAGAGAGGCAGGGAACCAGAATAGCACAACGCCTAAAGCCTCGTCTGACTGACTGACTGACTTTACACATTCTAGAATAATTGCAAACCATTATGTCACGTACATTCTTCATAGAAAGAGTCATAAGAAAGAATCCTGGAGATCATTGACACTGCAGGCCTCACACCAAGGCCTTATAAGGAACAGGACTCTTGGGCCAATAACATTATATTTGTATCCTTTTCTAACAGTGGAAGTATTGCATGGTGATGTCTTATAGTTGGTTTTAAGACGGGAACAATAGTCTAAGTGATTGTTTCTGCTAGTCAGCGCTGCACAGTCGGGGGGGGAGAGAAAGAGAGAGATTGTGTTTTCTTTCTCTCATCACTAAACTTTACAGTGCTCCTCTTCCAACAGAAGCAGGAAGCTCAGATAGTCTCTGAAAAGCAAAATTAAGGCCCTGGCAGCCTCCGCTTTGTTTCTGTCTTAATGATTGAGATGCTTAGCCAATTAAAAGACCCTTAAGACTTTAATCATCTATTAAAACGCAGTAACCTCTACATTTACACAACCTAGAGTAAGGTCCCTAACAACCTATATACAACTAATGTAACGTTGCGTAGAGTGATGGGTGGGGAGTCAGGTGCAGAGAGCAGAGGATTCGGGAAAAAAACACTTTATTCCGTACAATAACCGCGCACAAAGAGGGTGACGCCGAACACAGGCGTAAAGCACTCCAAAATCATGTACTACACAGGCACATACGCTGTACAGCGGACAATCCAAAAAACAGAAACACTCCTATACCAAATACAGCAAAACAAACCCGCACGAACACAGGCGGGCTAACTGAACTTAAATAACCCCAACCCAAAACCCCAAACAAGGAACAGGTGAAACCAATTAGACCCAACGAAACGAAAAGGGAAAAAGGGATCGGTAGCAGCTAGTAGACCGGCGACGACGACCGCCGAGCGCCACCCGAACGGGAAGGGGAGCCACCTTCGGTGATATTCGTGACAACTAAAGTATACACACACACACACACACACACACACACATAACTTCAATATGAATGAAAAGTGGATGAATCAGAGGTTGAAACCCATCACATCGTCGGTATCATTATGACACAGAGGAGATTCAACGTAGCACGGCAGGAGGTGTTGTATTCCTGCATATTTGGATGAACCACTAGCTAAAACCCTATCAAGCAGAAGCTGCTTTTGATACCTTCTGTCTGCAGCTATAAGATACACATCCTAGACTAGGCTATCTGCCTCCCCCTCTGCATGCTAATTCTGCACGTGGAATATTCATCAAAGTCAAGAGCTGGTGCACTTGGGCTAAACTGGTGATTGGTTAACATAAATATCTAGTCTCCTACAGGAATTCTCCCTTGACACCAACACACGCACTCCGTCTATAAGGTCACAGATATGTTAAGCCTGCTATAACCCACTCCAGCCCCCCACAGACCAGCTCCCTATGCTTGTGATGGGTGTGGGCACACACACACACACACACTGCGCCCCTGTGGTGTGGGCCTGTGGCCAGGCATACAGTAACGCTCACCATGCAGCCCCCATTCTAACCAGGTAGGACTCCCCGTCGCTATGCACTCAACTGAATACTGTGCTTATCTATTAGTGCACTGCAAAACTGTTGCTTCAACTACCCATAGGAATACACTACTATATTAATATAGGAATATACACTACATGGCCAAGAGTATGTGGACATTGTCTGTCCTCGGTTGCAACACTCACTACAGAGTTCCAAACTGCCTCTGGAAGCAACTTCAGCACAATAACTGTTCGTCGGAAGCTTCATGAAATGGGTTTCCATGGCTGACCAGCATCACACAAACCTAAGATCACCATGCGCAATTCCAAGCATCGGCAAGAGTGGTGTAAAGCTCGCAGCCATTGGACTCTTGAGCAGTGGAAACACGTTCTCTGGAGTGATTAATCACGCTTCACCATCTGGTAGTCCAACGGACGCTACCTGCCCCAATGCATAGTGCCAACTGTAAAGTTTGGTGGAGGAGGAATAATGGTCTGGGCTGTTTTTTATGGTTTGGGCTAGGCCCCTTAGTTCCAGTGAAGTGAAATCTTAGCGCTGCTGCATTCAATGACATTCTAGACGATTCTGTGCTTCCAACTTTGTGACAACAGTTTGGGGGAGGACCTTTCCTGTTTCAGCATGACAATGTCTCCATGCACAAAGCGAGGTCCATACAGAAATGGTTTGTCGAGATCGGTGTTGAAGAACTTGACTGGCCTGCACAGAGCCCTGACCTCAACCCCATCAAAAACCTTTGTGATGAATTGGAACGCTGACTGCGAGCCAGGCCTAATTGACCAACATCAGTGCTCAACCTCACTTATGCTCTTGTGGCTGAATAGAAGCAAGTCCCCACAGCAATGTTCTACCAACATGTAGTGGAAAGCCTTCCCAGAAGAGTGAGGCTGTTATAGCAGCAAAGATGGGAACCAAATCCATATTAATGCCCATGATTTTGGAATGAGATGTTTGATGAGCACGTGTCCACATACTTTTGTAGTGTAGTTCAATGTCATAACACAATTATCACATGACAGGGACAATCATAGATTGGCACAGTGAGGTCACTATTAATGCTAGGTAACACAGCATGAAAGTCTCCCTTACAGAACCAGGGACAACTGCCGAATGCAGAGGCATAGGTTGCATCCCAAATGCCACCCTATTCCCCATATAGTCAACTACTTTTGACCAGGGTCTATAAAGCTCTAGTCAAAAGTAGAGCACTATACAGCTCTGGAAAAAATTGAGGCCACTGTAAAATTATCAGTTTCTCTGGTTTTACTATTTATAGGTATGTGTTTGGGTAAAATGAAAATTTTGGTTTTATTCTATAAACTGCTGACAACATTTCACTCAAATTCCAAATAAAAATATTGTCATTTAGAGCATTTATTTGCAGAAAATGACAACTGGTCAAAATAACAAAGAATATGCAGTGTTGTCAGACCTCGAATAATGCAAAGAATTCAAGCAGCTCGGCTTTATTTGATGGCTTGTGACCATCCATCTTCCTCTTAATCACATTCCAGAGGTTTTCAATGGGGTTCAGGTCTGGAGATTGGGCTGGCCATGACAGGGTTTGATTTGGTGGTCCTTCATCCACACCTTGATTGACCTGGCTGTGTGGCATGGAGCATTGCCCTGCTGGAAAAACCGAGCTGCTTGAATTTTTGCGCCAGTAGTGGCATAAAGTCACCCAACATCAATGTGAAAGACTGGTGGAGAGCATGCCAAGACGCATGAAAGCTGTGCTTGAAAATCAGGGTTATTCCACCAAATATTGATTTCTGAAATCTTCCTAAGTTAAAACAAAAGTATTGTGTTGTTTAAAAATGAATATGAACTTATTTTCTTTGCATTATTTGAGGTCTGACAACACTGCATCTTTTTTGTTGTTTTGACCAGTTGTCATTTTCTGCAAATAAATGCTCTAAATTACATTTTTATTTGGAATTTGGGAGAAATGTTGTCAGTAGTTAATAGAATAAAACAAAAATGTAAATTTTACCCAAACACATACCTATAAATAGTAAAACCAGAGAAACTGGTAATTTTTCGGAGCTGTATAGTGAATACGGTGCAATTTGGGACGTAGACAGAGGCAGGCTGCACCTCCACCTCAGTGAGTTACCAGGCGCAGGAGGACCAGGGGTCGGGGGTGATACTTAGTCTGGACCCCCAACACCAGCCTGGGAACTGACCTCTGACCTCTTACCAGCCAGGACGTGAACTCCAACCTATCCCAGACGGACATGTGATAATGGCAAAGACAGTACAGTATGACAATAGGCTAAAACTGCTTCTCCAATAGCAATCGCCGATCACACTTGTAGGCGATGTCATGGCGACGTTGGCAAGCAAAGCTCATGTGTAGAAACACTTAATCGGGTCTAACGGTCGTCTCACACCGAACTGTGTATGTGCAGGCCGTCAAATCAAAGGCACTCCTTCCATATAAAGTTGTTTTTAATGAAAATGTATCAGTTTGACACTTTCACAAGTTTGGAGTAATAACATATTCAACTACTTAAGAAATTGGCTCACAATCTAAGTTGTACTTTTAGATTTCGAGAAAATGTTTAATTTCTCTCATTAACTTGTCTAACCTCAAACCCTCGCCTGGTTTGTTTGGTCTGTTTCGCAAGCATTCCCCGGAAGTCTCGTGATGTTGCGCCTCTGGGTTTAGAGAGAGAGAGAGAGAGAGAGAGAGAGCGAGAGAGAGACGCACACACATACACACTTACAGGGCAGGGTCATGAAAAGAAAACAACATATGGCACTGGGGTTTCTTGCTCTTTTTAACGACTCTCTTTATGGACTTCTATTTTGTTATTAGCTAAAATTATATTTTGGTACCGAGCAACCCCTCATACATTTATTGCACATTTCTCCCAGCCTTTTTGCTCATTCAAATGTATTTCATTGAATTTATCAGCCCTCTCCTCTCTTACTTATCATTTAATGTTGCGTCAGAATAGTTCCGAATGCTTTAGTCCATTAGCAGCGTTTGTGAAGGAGACTATTAAGGCTCCAGTTTTAAACTGAATCCCATAAATTCAACCCAGAAAATGAAATCATCTGTATATTAATATTCACCACTGTGTCTGGCCCCATGTTAAGTATGGCATAAATCTCTGTGTCCTGTTCCCCTTGAACAAGGCGAAGTGGACAAATTCAATATGAAGAAGGTTAGCTCTCTCTCTCTCTCTCTCTCTGTGAGGCTAGATGTTTTTTCTCATATTCATAAGAACACTGTCCTTGGCTTTTAAGTGCTTGTCAAAGGTTACTGCATGGATGTCTTTTTTTTCTATCTATGGATCACTGTTGCATTCCAATCTCCTATAAAATACATGTATTTTCTACATACTAGATGGAAAGACCGCAACAACAAGATGACTCCCTGTAGACTGAAGCTGTGTCTGAAATGTCACCCTATTCCCTCGGGCCCCGGTCAAAAGTAGCTAACTAACTAGGGAATAGGGAGCCATTTGGGACGCACCCTGAATGTGCAGAATGGCAGCTGAGGACTATTGTTGTGATGCAACCCCGGTAGGACAGTATGTCTTTGTGCTCTGAAACAAGATGATTCACACGTGTCCTCAATGTTAACACATTGTTCTAAACTTTAACCCAGTCCATGTACTACAATGAGAGACACTGTCTAGTGTCTAACCAATAATACCCCATACAGAATGTGTAAAAAGCCATTGTCTACTCATACCTTCCACATCCTCCCTTTCCTTTAATAGTTTTTTTATTATGTTATATTTGCACGTTCTAATTGTAGAAACTGCATTGGACTAGCCTGGTCCCAGATATGTCTGTGCTCTTGCCATCTCTATTGTTGCCATTGTCAAGCAAAGCATGTTTGGCATGAGAACATGTTTAGCATGACAATTCCATAAGGAGTTGACAAGGGCACCACATAAGCAGACAGGCACCCAGGCTACCTTGGACTAGCCAGGCTAAGGGAATGACAAAGACACTGTACTATATCTCAGCGTAATAGGATAATAAGATGAGCGTATTATACCAATGACCAGTGTGTCTAGGCCAGCGGCACATACATTTGTTTTATATATTTATATTATATTTGTCAGATTTAATTGTAGCATCATTGATGGTAAACAACCTTGTTAATGAGCTATAACCTGTGTTATGTTTTCATATGTTTTGGTTTGGTTCAATAAAGGGGAAAAAGCTACTCTGCTTCAACCTTTTCTGTAATACTTTTTGTTTAAAGCAGTTTGGACAAATCATCTGTTTGCATCCAGAGAGCTAGCACCTGTAAACATGTAAATGACACCAAGCTAGTCTCACAGTGACAATGAGAACGCCTTAGTTCCTTGGACTTCCACAGCTGCTTTGTCATCATGGTCGACTATTACTGTGGTCATATGAGCTGAAATGTGTATATTTTGGGATGTGAACACTCAGTGTGTTTGACCTGACGAAGATCCGTTTCGGATCAATGAGGTGTCAATAAAGCGGGGAATTGGGAGATTTAACAGTGTGCGGGCCTTCTTGTTCTATACTAGTATTCATTAGCCCAGCACCTACACTACCGTTCAAAAGTTTGGGGTCACTTAGAAATGACCTTGTTTTTCAAAGAAAAGCTAATTTTTGGTCCATTAAAATAACATAAAATTGATCAGAAATACAGTGTTGACATTGTTAATGCTGTAAATGACTATTGTATTTGGAAACGGCTGATTTCTAATGGAATATCTACATAGGCGTACAGAGGCCCATTATCAGCAACCATCAGTCCTGTGTTCCAATGGCACGTTGTGTCAGCTAAGTTTATCACTTTAAAAGGCTAATTGATCATTAGAAAACCCTTTTGCAATTATGTTAGCACAGCTGAAAACTGTTGTGCTGATTAAAGAAGCAATACAACTGGCCTTCTTTAGACTAGTTGAGTATCTGGACCGTCAGCATTTGTGGGTTCAATTACAGGTTCAAAATGGCCAGAAACAAAGAACTTTCTTCTGAAATTCGTCAGTCTATTCTTGTTCTGAGAAATGAAGGCTATTCCATGCAAGTCATTGCCAAGAAACTGAACATCTCGTACGACGCTGTGTGCTACTCCCTTCACAGAACAGCGCAAACTGGCTCTAACCAGAATAGAAAGAGGAGTAGGAGGCCCCGGTGCACAACTGAGAAAGAGGACAAGTACATTCGAGTGTCTAGTTTGAGAAACAGACGCCTCACAAGTCCTCAACTGGCAGCTTCATTAAATAGTACCCACAAAACACCAGTCTCAACGTCAAACGTGAAGAGGCGACTCCGGGATGCTGGCCTTCTAGGCAGAGTTCCTCTGTCCAGTGTCTGTGTTCTTTTGCCCATCTTAATCTTTTATTTTTATTGGCCAGTCTGAGATATGGCTTTTTCTTTGCAACTCTTCCTAGAAGGCCAGTATCCCAGAGTCGCCTCTTCACTGTTGACGTTGAGACTGGTGTTTTGCGGGTACTATTTAATGAAGCTGCCAGTTGAGGACTTGTGAGGCGTCAGTGTAGACAATAACAATGTCTACACTGTATTTCTGATCAATTTGATGTTATTTTAATGGATTAAAAAAATGGCTTTTCTTTAAAAAATAAAGACATTTCTAAGTGACCCCAAACTTTTGAACGGTAGTGTATGTTTTTAAGGATGTGCGTATGACCACAAACTTTACTATTACTGTCCTACCATCTGTTGTCGTCTGGGGATGTCCCACTGTAATAACATATAATAAATAACTAATGAACAAATAAATAACTAATAAACCTGAAAGTTAAAGATGCTTCCTCAGAGTAACATTATAGTTATAACAGACCAGTTTAATGATTGTCTCTGAGTCCATCCATGACTCACAACGTAACATAACCTGCTCAAACAATTAGCTTTTTGATGAATTAATGCTTTTTTTCATTCACTGGTTTTTCACTTTTACAAACATTATGGATAGTGGAAAACCAAATATTTTATCAGGTTTTGAACATTCAAAATAACTCCCAAAACATCCACTTTGAAGTGTTTTCATAACAAGATACATGAATCATACAGTGTTTATTTCCATAGTTGCAGTTCAATATTCAAGTCATTGTTCATAGGCCTTCAGGCTTTGTCAAAAACATCCAGTTTTCCAGATACAAAAGTAATGGTCCTGTCAAATACAACTGTCTGCAATTGAACTGAAAAATAAAACTAAGATACATTCCAATGTGGCCAAGAAGTGGAATTCCTCAAAAACACTGATTCAAAGTAAAGCTTTTTAATTCCACGATTAACGGAATGGCACTAGATGCAAAATTACATTGAATTCACTGTCTTTGGTGGAAAGGAAAAATAATTGTTTTTCTGTCACAGTTTGGAGACCGTCAGTAGGGACTTACTGAGGTCCTTGGCCTCCCCGGCCGTCCTGACTCTCTCGTAGCCCAGGACAGCCATGGAGTGATGACAGTAGTCCTCCACCTGTTTGATCTGCTGGATGCTGAGCACTGTTCTCCATGCGCTGGCAGCCTGAGTGGCGTTCCTGGAGGACACTATGAATGGCTTGGAGGACGAACTAGATCCACCGGTCATGTTCAGAGCAAACGATTCAATGTCATGGTTGGTGGTGAGGTTGGCGAAGCGGTAAATGTTCCTCAGGATCTTCACAGGGTTTTCCACCAGGTCCTCATAGCGCACGGCCATGTACTTCCCTTTGAGCCAACTGGGAGGGTTTAAGGCAGTCCTCAGGGTCCGGGAGGTGCGGTCACAGATCACCTCCATGGCTCCGATGGAGTGGTAGTCTGAGCCGTCCTTCTTGTTGGCTTTGTGGTTGGGGTCTACGAAGGGGATCCTGCGGAGCTTGGGGTCCCTGCTCCGGACCACCTGCAGGTTCTCACGGATCAGCCCGTGTCGGGACTTGATCCTGGAGTTGGCCACGGCCCGGGGGTCCCTGACCAGGTGGACTACCTTCACGTCCAGCGACGGGTCCTCCATGAGGGGGGCTAGAACATTAACGTCCAGGATACGCACCCCTTTAATAACGATAGTGCTGTATTTGAGGCACTCCTCCTCCAGTAGTCTAAGGCTTTGAGGTGGACACTTTTTACACACCTTGTCGTCCACCATCCCTACCACCTCTTTCCTGTAGGCGGAGCACAGAGGGTAGGAGCACACCACCTTATTCAGGGTGGCCCCAAAGAGTCCTAGGGAAGTAAAGTTCTTTCCCCCTGGGCTGTTGTACAGCTGGAACACAGAGAGATCACAGCGGTATAAGGAGCTGAGCATGTCCCTGGCTGCCCCCTGCAAAGACACTGCGTCTCCCGGGTACAGCTTCTGCCAGATGTGCCACATGGGTTCATACAGGAAGAACACTTCAGGATTTTGGTTAAACAGCTCCCCGAAAAAGGAGGACCCGGACCTCCATGTGGTCAGAACATAGACCAACTGTCTTTTTTTGGCCAGAGAGGGTCTGTAGAGGAACCGGATGTCTGATCTGCCATGATAGGTAGTGCTCCTCATCTGGTGATTGCACTGCTGGGGCTCTTTAGTCCATTTATAGTTGGCCAAGTTCAGCATGGTCAGCACCAGCAGCAAGAAATAGGCTATAAACAACACAATCCGCTTTCTGCGTAGCACCTTCATCACAATGCCGGGCTGGGCTATTATCTTGGTATGGTTCCTGTACGTTTTGAGCTTTCTCCCGTAGCCAGCATCCTTCTCCCAAGGCGCTGTCAACTTCAGTTGTTGATGGTATTGTTTCCCTCTCATCTGTAACCTAGGAGTGAGTGGCTCTCACCACTGACCGAAAGCTTCTTACATTTACAATAGGCGAACCCGTACAGCGTATTGAATATCTCCGGTGGGAATTGATACCGACCGAATCCAATGCTAAATGATTAGGTAATACCCCAGCCAACAGATTCGATATCACAATCCGATTCGCAATCCAAAATACGATAACGCAGCCCTGCCTTTACTGCAGTGCGCAAGGCTCTTCACATGAAAATGTTTCCATTACGGGTATTACAGTGCGTATTGCGTTAGGCCTGCCATCAAAAACAAAACGAAGAACCGTTCATGCAAACAATGTACGCCTTCCTTGACAATATTCAGTGTAGGCATTTCAGCGCAGTTAAAATCTGATGCGCCCCGGTATAGATGGAGCCTATATGAACATTGTACCACAGCACACAAGTAATACGTTAGTAATTACGCGCTCCAGCTTCTTCTTGAATAATACCGCTAAATGTCGCAGGTATATCTAGAGGTGAGTCTATTCGTCCAAAGAATCAAAGATTTCCATTATTCCCGATGTGAGGTATTGTATCTCTTAACAATTGAAACAGGACTGATTTAATCAGAGTACAGGGAGAAAAGCCCTCCCTTCTCTTAACGCCATTGGAGCATGATAGGATACGTGCGTAAGCGAGTAACGCCCTTGGTTCTTCGGCACGTCTGTCAACAATGAATGCAACGCTCTCGAGACGCCCACATTTGAAAAAGGCAACAGTAAACATGTCGCCTCTCACGAATGATGCAGCGCCCCCGCTTGGGCCAATTGAGATATCGCGTGTGACTAATACATTTCAGTTCCGCAAATTTAAGTGAATTACTTTAGCTCTGGTCTTGGGCCAATCAGTGTTATTTTGTAAATGATTGATGTTTATGGCAAGACGCATCATTCACCGAAGTTTCGTCAACATCGGCCAAGTGCTGTCTGAGATATCGCGTGTGACTAACGTACAAAGGCACCGACGGATGGAGACAGATCCACAGTCCCCTCCCCGAATTCATCGTGGGGGACAACAAAGTCTCACAGCAATGGTAGACGTCACGACTGTGGAAAATGATGCTGTTGTTAGGATAGAATAGAAATGGAAGGGATGCTGCTCTGGCAGTGTAGTAGCATTGGGTCGACTCAGCTCCAGTCCGTTCATTTATAGACTTGCTAGTTAGCGCACTGTTATGCAACTAGGCTATTAGTAGAAATCTGTTACATACATTGTTTCAATGTTACAATATATCATATCAATGTGTGGTAGTATTTTCAAATCGTATGTTTTGTTGCATTTTCAGGGAGAACAGACAATAGCCTACATTCAGGTCTGTCGGGAATATTATTGATCATGTTTCACCATATCTGTCTCTTCCTCTCATATTGTGCTGGCCTAGGCAGCAAGTAATCGATAGCTCCCATTAGAGACATGTGTTTTGCCAAGTCTCAAGAGGTACTGTAGACCTGACGCCCGTTTGAAAACGGGACCAATGAAAGATAGACAATGAGAGCAGTTCCCGGTTAGAGCTGTTCAAACTGGTAACTGAACTGCCTATCCTGTCCTCTCAATTCAATTCAAGGGGCTTTATTGGCATGGGAAACATATGTTAACATTGCCAAAGCAAGTGAAGTAGATAATATACAAAAGTGAAATAAACAATAAAAATGAACAGCAAACATTACACTCACAGAAGTTCCAAAAGAATAAAGACAAATGTCATATTGTGTATATACACCATGTTGTAACAATGTGCAAATGGCCAAAGTACAAAAGGGAAAATAAACAAACATAAATATAGGTTGTATTTACAATGGTGTTTGTTCTTCACTGGTTGCCCTTTTCTTGTGACAACAGGTCACAAATCTTGCTGCTGTGATGGCACACTGTTGTATTTCACCCAGTAGATATGGGAGTCAAAATTGGATTTGTTTTTGAATTCTTTGTGGATCTGTGTAATCTGAGGTAAATATGTGTCTCTAATATGGTCATACATTTGGCAGGAGGTTAGGAAGTGCAGCTCAGTTTCCACCTCATTTTGTAGGCAGTGTGCACATAGCCTGTGTTCTCTTGAGAGCCAGGTCTACCTATGGCGGCCTTTCTCAATCGCAAGGTTATGCTCACTGAGTCTCTCTCACCAGGCAAATTGGAATCAGCTGTAATCTACTTTTTGACAGCTGTTAGTGTGGAATTGACAGGCATGGCAAGCGATAAACCCATATGTTTTAGAGGCACGGATCAAATGCCCAACAGATTGAAAATG
Organism: Salvelinus alpinus; assembly: GCF_045679555.1. NCBI lineage: Eukaryota > Metazoa > Chordata > Actinopteri > Salmoniformes > Salmonidae > Salvelinus > Salvelinus alpinus. The sequence continues at coordinate 71,566,648 of NC_092093.1, forward strand.
ATCCGCTCACATGTGTCAGTTCATGTGTTATTACACCAATGGCAGCCAAAAATGGGAGGGTTTGGGCATGTCTATTGGGCGTCCTACAGTTGTCCCAAGAGTTTTAGTTCACTATTAGGCTAATCTTTTCCTGAGAGGATTTCTTGGTAAATGTGTATTTTTATTACTCTTAGGTTTTTTGGATGCAGTCACTGCTGTATGCGCTGCAGTTGCTTTGCAAAGATTGCCATCTGCTGGGGCAAAGGGAATCTTTCAACTCCTGTTGGGTGTGGTAAACCTTTGGATATTATGTAGGCTACTGCACCTGTTGTCAATTATTTATGTCTTATAGAGAAATAAGTTAAATACACTTAATTGATTAATTGTTAAATTTATTATTTTAACTTTTATCTCTTATTCTTATCCATATTTTTTAAAACTGCATTGTCGGTTAGGGGCTCGTAAGTAAGCATTTCACTGTAAAGTCTACTAAACCTGCGCATGTGACTAATCAAATTTGATTTGATTTGATTATTTGTACTCCAGATTTACGCCTAAAGTTATTTCAGGAGATATGTTTACCCAGATTAGAAAAATAAAACCTTTAACCTTTCAAGGGGAAATCTGCCGTTGCTACATCCATTTGTGGACTTATAAATGAATAATATGTACCCATTGATTCCTGAAGAACATCACTTCTAATTGCTTCATGAGCTTAGTTCATCTGTCGTACCCATCAGCTGCCGTACCCATCAGCTGTCGTACCCATCAGCTGCCGTACCCCATCAGCTGCCGTACCCCATCAGCTGCCGTACCCATCAGCTGCCGTACCCATCAGCTGTCGTACCCATCAGCTGCCGTACCCCATCAGCTGTCGTACCCATCAGCTGCCGTACCCCATCAGCTGTCGTACCCATCAGCTGCCGTACCCATCAGCTGTCGTACCCATCAGCTGCCGTACCCCATCAGCTGTCGTACCCCATCAGCTGCCGTAACCCATCAGCTGCCGTAACCCATCATCTGTCGTACCCATCAGCTGCAGTACCCCATCAGCTGCCGTACCCCATCAGCTGTCGTACCCATCAGCTGCCGTACCCATCAGCTGCCGTACCCATCAGCTGTCGTACCCATCAGCTGCCGTACCCCATCAGCTGCCGTACCCATCAGCTGCCGTACCCCATCAGCTGCCGTACCCATCAGCTGCCATACCCCCATCAGCTGCCGTACCCCATCAGCTGCCGTACCCCATCAGCTGCCGTAACCCATCAGCTGCCGTAACCCATCAGCTGTCGTACCCATCAGCTGCCGTACCCATCAGCTGTCGTACCCATCAGCTGCCGTACCCCATCAGCTGTCGTACCCATCAGCTGCCGTACCCCATCAGCTGTCGTACCCATCAGCTGCCGTACCCATCAGCTGTCGTACCCATCAGCTGCCGTACCCCATCAGCTGTCGTACCCCATCAGCTGCCGTAACCCATCAGCTGCCGTAACCCATCATCTGTCGTACCCATCAGCTGCAGTACCCCATCAGCTGCCGTACCCCATCAGCTGTCGTACCCATCAGCTGCCGTACCCATCAGCTGCCGTACCCATCAGCTGTCGTACCCATCAGCTGCCGTACCCCATCAGCTGCCGTACCCATCAGCTGCCGTACCCCATCAGCTGCCGTACCCATCAGCTGCCATACCCCCATCAGCTGCCGTACCCCATCAGCTGCCGTACCCCATCAGCTGCCGTAACCCATCAGCTGCCGTAACCCATCAGCTGTCGTACCCATCAGCTGCCGTACCCCGTCAGCTGTCGTACCCATCAGCTGTCGTACCCCATCAGTTGTCGTACCCATCAGCTGTCGTACCCATCAGCTGCCGTACCCCATCAGCTGCCATACCCCATCAGCTGCCGTAACCCATCAGCTGTCGTACCCCATCAGCTGCCATACCCCATCAGCTGCCGTACCCCATCAGCACCCAGAATATAAACTTGTTCTACTCCAATGTTTGTAAACATGGTTAGTCCTTGCATCCATAGCGCTGTCTGAATTTGAGTGGTTACATTTCTCCAGCCCCGTCCTTTAGCTTTTTTTTGCGAAACAGGTGGCGGGGGAAAACACTTTGTAATTGGTTCAACTGCTGATTGTACCTTGTTTCAACGCCTCATGTTGAAAGATGCATGTGTGCACCATAATTATTAGCCCTCTTAGTGTAATTTTACCATCATTTATCCCAATCTTCCTTGGTTTAATGGTACAATGGCATGTTCATTACCTAAAAGCCCTCTGGTATTAAATGGTGCCGTATAGGCCTATGTGACATTTATCTGCAGTTACACTATGTCCTCAAAGTCATGCTGCTCCTAGACACATTGTCATTATATTGATCTAAAATGCTTTGTATCTTTGTCATCCAAATGTCTTTCTGTGAGGGAAGATGGGAAAGATCACATACAGGCACACACACACACAATGTGCTCATATAATTCCTGTCAGTATGAAGAAATTAGCAAGGTAAATAGCCAATTTGTTGAGATTTTATCTTATGAATGTGCAAATAGAAACTTTGAGACAATATTATTCCAAATTAAACCGCTTATTTGAGCATTATTATTGCAGACTATGATTGTAGTACAGTGTTTTGGAAATACTTCAGGGGCAACTTTATATTTACCTCTCTAAATATGATCACGAAAATGAATGGTTGAAAAACGATTAGAATCATTTCCCTTTATGACACGTCCGCGCTGGGTTTTAGTGGACCGCTGAGAATTCTTGCTGCGCTGTGCCAGCGAGATGAGATTGAGCATGCGCAGCAGCAACACCATCAGGACCAGAGGACTGTCAGGAGCCTGCGAAGCGATGCGAAAAAATTGTGCATGTAAACACGTTGATGGAGAGTTCTATGTATGCACTGACTGCGTGCGGTATGTTTACATCTGATGAAGAATAGCGTATGTCAAAGGGTTATTACGAGGAAACAATTGGGAAGGTCGTTACGCACGCCAAACGCCGACGCTGCGTAAAAAACGGATGAAACGTTAGCAACACGGATGCGACGATAATAATAGCTTACATATTTATTTATTTATTTTTTCCGGGAAGACGTTTACACCTGCCGTTCTTTGGGGGGAAATACATTAACCGTCTTTTTGCAGTATATGTCATCCCATGTGACGGGCTTTCATGGTTAAATGGTCGCTGGCGCCGAGTAGTGGGATGCACATCAGTGTTCTGCCCTACTCCTTCTCCGTCGCAATGGCCGCTCTATATCAGGTCACGGACGTGTCCTCTCCGGATAAATTTCTGGCCCTGAAAGACGTGAGGGAGGTGAAGGAGGAGACTACTCTGGATGAAAAGCTCTTCCTACTGGCCTGTGAGAAAGGTGAGTTATTATAGGCTTCTAGGTGGATTCATTTATCAAAACAATAAATAAGTATATGATGTTATTAACATGGCATTAGAAAAACACGTGACTTTATGACAGCGTAATGTAACATGTTGTTTAAGAAAAGGTGTGAACATGTAGTCTTTTATTCTTTGAAACACTTCATGTCATATCACACTATTATTACCAACAGTCATCCTCTCTTACCTTATGATGGATGAGTGAGTATACTTTGGATGAATGCCTACTGCAGCAGCCCACATGTAGCTACACTGGAAGTTTGCCCACAGGGCTGAGTTTTATTTAACCTAGTGGAGCTATATGCTCTTGTGTAGAGCTATGTGGAGCTATATGCTCTTGTGTAGAGCTATGTGGAGCTATATGCTCTTGTGTAGAGCTATGTGGAGCTATATGCTCTTGTGTAGAGCTATGTGGAGCTATATGCTCTTGTGTAGAGCTATGTGGAGCTATATGCTCTTGTGTAGAGCTATGTGGAGCTATATGCTCTTGTGTAGAGCTATGTGGAGCTATATGCTCTTGTGTGGAGCTATGTGGAGCTATATGCTCTTGTGTGGAGCTATGTGGAGCTATATGCTCTTGTGTAGAGCTATGTGGAGCTATATGCTCTTGTGTAGAGCTATGTGGAGCTATATGCTCTTGTGTGGAGCTATGCTCTTGTGTAAGCGTTGTCATGATTTTGCTAGCCTGTGACAAAGACTATATATTTACTGCATTCTGTATTCTGTCATCCAGGCCAAGTTGAACACACACACACACACACACACACACACACACACACACACACACACACACACACACACACACACACACAGAGAGAGAGAGATATCAAACACATGTACATAATTCCCATGAGAGGAGGGGTATAAAGACAAATAATTTCCATGTGTCAGAAGCAAGAAGCTATGATAATCGTAACAGTATCCTAATGAAATGAGATAGTATTTGAAATCAATGACAAGTGAAGCTGAGGTGGATGTTTTTATAGGGGCCAGCAGGTTGTCCCAGAGAGTCTCACCATATAAAGCCAGTATAAACATGGCTCAACAGACTATCTTTGTCCTTTGATGGAGATTGTTATTGTTACAGTAAGCTGGGAGTGTAGGGTGCTGGAGTGTTGGAGTGGAGCCTACTCTCTGTGTGCAGTGTGCAATCTGCGTCTCTCTCTGTGCATCTGCGTCCCACTCTCTTTCTGTGTGTGTATATGTGTGTGTGTGCGTGGGAGCACCCGTGTGTGTGTGTGTGCATTCGTGTGTCTCTCTGTGTTCTTTTCTTTCTTTCTTTCTTTGTGTGTGTGTGTGTGTGTGATTTTTGTTGCGTGTGTGTGATTTTTTTTTCCTTCTCTGTGTGCATTTTTGTGTGTGTGTTTCTGTGAGTGCGCATTTGTGCGTATGAGTGCGTGTGCATTTTTATGTGTGTGTGTGTGTGTGTTGTGTGTGCTCTAATGTCACACTGTTCCAGGTGACTACTACATGGTGAAGAGACTGCTGGAGGAGAAGACAGAGCTCAATATCAACTGTGTAGACGTGCTGGGGAGAGACGCTGTCACCATCTCTATAGAGAACCAAAACCTGGACATCCTTAAGCTTCTGCTGGAGCACGGCTGCCAGGTAACACACACACACAGACACAGAGCAAGATGCTTCACACAATGTAGCCTCTGGCCCTGCGCTGTTGACTATTTTACTATAACTATCTATCTATCCTGACTCTATTCTCTGTTGTTGTGTCTGTGGTTGGCCCAGACTCTCTCTCTCTCTCTAACCCGGTCCTGTTGTTGTGTTTGGTCCAGGCTCTCTCTCTCTCTCTCTCTCTCTCTCTCTAACCCGGTCCTGTTGTTGTGTTTGGTCCAGTCTCTCTCTCTCTCTCTCTCTCTCTAACCCGGTCCTGTTGTTGTGTTTGGTCCAGGCTCTCTCTCTCTCTCTCTAACCCGGTTCTGTTGTTGTGTTTGGTCCAGGCTCTCTCTCTCTCTCTCTAACCCGGTCCTGTTGTTGTGTTTGGTCCAGTCTCTCTCTCTCTCTCTCTCTCTCTAACCCGGTCCTGTTGTTGTGGTTGGTCCAGGCTCTATCTCTCTCTCTAACCCGGTCCTGTTGTTGTGTTTGGTCCAGGCTCTCTCTCTCTCTAACCCGGCCCTGTTGTTGTGGTAGGTCCAGGCTCTCTCTTTCTCTCTCTCTAACCCGGTCCTGTTGTTGTGTTTGGTCCAGGCTCTCTCTCTCTCGCTCTCTAACCTGGTCCTGTTGTTGTGTTTGGTCCAGGCTCTCTCTCTCTCTAACCTGGTCCTGTTGTTGTGTTTGGTCCAGGCTTTCTCTCTCTCTAACCCGGTCCTGTTGTTGTGTTTGGTCCAGGCTCTCTCTCTCTCTAACCCGGTCCTGTTGTTGTGTTTGGTCCAGGCTCTCTCTCTCTCTAACCAGGTCCTGTTGTTGTGGTTGGTCCAGGCTCTCTCTCTCTCTAACCAGGTCCTGTTGTTGTGTTTGGTCCAGGCTCTCTCTCTCTCTCTAACCCGGTCCTGTTTTTGTGTTTGGTCCAGGCTCTCTCTCTCTCTCTCTAACCCGGTCCTGTTGTTGTGTTTGGTCCAGGCTCTCTCTCTCTCTCTCTCTAACCCGGTCCTGTTGTTGTGTTTGGTCCAGGCTCTCTCTCTCTCTCTCTCTAACCCGGTCCTGTTGTTGTGTTTGGTCCAGGCTTTCTCTCTCTCTAACCCGGTCCTGTTGTTGTGTTTGGTCCAGGCTCTCTCTCTCTCTCTCTCTCTAACCCGGTCCTGTTGTTGTGTTTGGTCCAGGCTTTCTCTCTCTCTAACCCGGTCCTGTTGTTGTGTCTGTGTTTGTCCCAGGCAACAGATGCTCTGTTAGTGGCCATTGACTCGGAGGTGGTGGGAGCTGTGGACATCCTCCTCAACCATCGCCCCAGGAGGTCCTCTAAGCCCTCCATCGCTGTTAGTCTCTTCTCTTCTCCACCATTGTATTATGAAAATAAATGGATTATTACCTGCCACAGCCAAGTGACTGTCCTGACCCTGTATTTTAGAGGAAAAAGTACAAGACATTATCAGGACAACTGAATGCTTTTAGAGGATTAAAGACGGCATCAATAACAACAAGTCTCTTCTCCTTTCCTCTCTGTCAGAAACTGATGCAGCGGATCCAGAACCCTGAGTACTCCACCACCATGGACGTGGCGCCAGTGATCCTGGCGGCCCATAGGAACAACTATGAGATACTGACCATGTTGCTGAAGCAGGATATCTCCCTGCCCAGGCCTCACGCTGTGGGCTGCGAGTGTACTCTCTGTAATGCCAAGAACAAGAAGGACAGCCTACGGCACTCCAGGTAAGATCCTGTAGAACACACACACACACACACACACACACACACACACACACACACACACACACACACACACACACACACACACACACACACACACACACACACACACACACACACACACACACACACACACACTCTCTCTCTCTCTCTCTCTCTCTCTTTCTCTGGGAAGGATTGAATAGCCAAGTAAGTATTCACTATCATACATCCCCCAACATACATAATCTCCCTTTTCAGGGTTGACTGGCTGCATCTGAAATGGCGCCCTATTCTCTATGCAGTGCACTACTTTTGACCAGGGCCCATAGGACTCCCCTATATAGTAGTGCACTATATAAGGAACAGCGTGCCATTTAGGCAGGGTTAGCCTCTAGTTGCACAGGTGACATGTTGGTAGAAATGAGGTAAAACGGATTTCAGTTTCCCTGCAATAAAATCGCCGGCCACTAGTAGGTCCTTCCCCAAAGATTATCCAACATTAATAAACACTGGGAGGTAAGGACTACAGCAGTGGTGTAGCCTACAGGCAATATGGATATCATGTATTATTGATATCTAGGCTACATAGCACAATGATGTGAATCACACTGCTGCTCTCTCATTCAGCTATTTGCACCTTACGAATTGTGGATGTTGTGAATGTGGATGGCTGTTCACAGATGTACACAGAGTGTACAAAACATGAGTAACACCTTCCAAATATTGAGTTTCTACCCCTTTTGCCCTCAGAACAGTCTCAATTCATCAGGGCATGAACTCTACAAGGTGTCAAAAGCAATCCACTGGGATGCTGGCCCATGTTGACTCCAATGCTTCCCACAGTTGTTTCAATTTGACTGGATGTCCTTTGGGTGGTGGACCATTCTTGATATACACGGGAAACTGTTGAGCGCAAAAACCCCAGCAGCATTGCAGTTCTTGACGCACTCAAACCGTTGCTCCTGGCATCTACTACCATACCCTGTTCAAAGGCACTTAAATACAGTATTTTGTCTTGCCGATTCACCCTCTGAATGGGACACATACACAATCCATGTCTCAATTGTCTCAAGGCTTAAAAATGCTTTAACCTGTCTCATCCCCTTCATCTACACGGATTAAAGTAGATTTAAGTGATATCAATAAGGGATCATGGCTTTCACCTGGATTCACCTGGTCAGTCTATGTCATGGAAAGACCAGGTGTTCTTAATGTTTTGTACACTCAGTGTATGTGTATTTTAACCCAATAATAGTCGAATTGAAGAAGTTTTAGATGCCTATCAATCGTTGTTTTTGCGACTGGGGGTGTATCCATTAAGGAAACCGTTTACTGTTGAAGAACCAAACAGAAGAAAACAGATAAAAATGTGAGTTTATTTTGGACAAATTCAGGTACGTCTCACCCCTTTTCATTCCGTTCACTTACGTTTAAGAAATGTTTTGCAACAGAATTGGCGTAATGAATATGCCCCTTTGGACAGCCAGAATAAAATGCGCTCTTGCAATAGCCGCATAGTGCGGATCCCAGCCTATGGAATAAAAGTTCCTCCCTTCTAAACTCCACCTTGGTATTGTGCTCCATACTGTCAAAAACGAGTTTAATTTAAGAAGACCACGAGTGGAGCTTTTATTCCTCAATCAAGACACATGCTCAAACTCGCAGACTTTTGATAGACTTAGACAGCTGCAAATTATCAAGATATCAAAGTGTCACCAACAAACATGTAAACCTCTGTATTCAAGGCATGCCATTCCGAGAGCAGCATTTATTTTTCAACTCAAATCAATGAGCCCAATCTCTCTTCCATGACAACAAAATCATAAACAACAAGGTAGGCTAATTAGTTCTTACTTTTAGGGTTACGCTCATGTTAAACAATTTGGCTTATCTATATTTCCAAGTCCTACTTTTGAAGATCAATGGGTATTAAATGAATTGGAATGACTGGAAATCTGACAGATTGTTTTTTTATTTTAATAAAACCTAATCGTATTATTATCTGTAGTAGAGAGCAATGGGTTAGAAGAAGCCTACATAACCAAACCTTAAAGTAAAATGCAACAACCATTTATGGCCAGCTACGTAAACTCTAACATTGATTTATCCTGCAATGGATGTCGTTCAATTGGTAATATTCATTTTTGTCTTCTTCTAATGCCTTTTAAACAGGTTGACATTTATTGGGATGAGTCTTGTCCTTGATTCAGAACCGAGAAGTTTCCTCTAGATGGGCCAGCTGCAGAGTCAAAATTGCCAATATTGTAAAAATGTATGAAAACAAAATGTTGCTTTTTGGTCTTATTTTAAGGTAGGGTAAGGCATTATGGGTTGGCAGTGTGGTTAATGTTAGAGTTAAGGTTAGGTTTAAAACTCTGCAGAGCTGCCTCCAGAACAAGATTACCGTAATTATGAAAAATGCTACTTTGCGCCTCTTAAAGGGAATATAATCTAGAAGTAACTGAAAGTAATCAGATTATATTACTGAGTTTGGGTAATCCAAAAGTTATGTTACTGATTACACTTTTGGACAGGTAACTAGTAACTGTAATGGACTGCATTTAGAAAGTAACCTACCCAACCCTCCATTTTGGACACAATGACTGACTCCACTGACCAGAGCTGGATGACTTGTCTTACACAGACATTAGGAAAAACTTAGCACTCTTATCTTTGAAGCAATAGGACAATTTCTGGGTTTCTGTTTAGAAGTATTAGCAGGAATCAATGCTATGTTCTGCTTGGTGTTTATATTCTAACTGTATGACAGAAGCCTCCCACACAGCCCACTGTGAATCAGCACACAGATCACAACAGCATGTCGATGGGAATAAGTTTTAAATAGATACAGAACAAGGAACAAGGAGTTTTAAATAGGTACAGAACAAGGAACAAGAAGTCAAATGATGTAAACTTTTAAAAACAGCTTTGTGACTCTTGTCTTCTCTCTCTCTCTGTCTGTCTGTCTGTCTGTCTGTCTGTCTGTCTGTCTCTCTCTCTGTCTGTCTGTCTGTCTGTCTGTCTGTCTGTCTGTCTGTCTGTCTGTCTGTCTGTCTGTCTGTCTGTCTGTCTGTCTGTCTGTCTGTCTGTCTCTCTCTCTCTCTCTCTCTCTCTCTCTCTCTCTCTCTCTCTCACTCTCTCTGTCTCTCTCTCCCTTCCTCTATCTCCCCCTCCCTCCCTCCCTCCCTCCCTCCCTCCCTCCCTCCCTCCCTCCCTCCCTCCACCTACTCTTCCCTCCCTCTTGCTTTCTTTCTCCCTTTCTCCTTCCTTTCTCCTTATCTTCATCTTTCATTCCCTTCCTACCTCCTTCTCCCACAACTCTCTCCCTCCTTACTTCAACCTCCTCTCACCGCCCTCCCTCCCTGGCTCCCCTACCAACCCCCCAGGTTTCGTCTGGACATCTACAGGTGCCTGGCCAGCCCGTCTCTGATTATGCTGACCGAGGAGGACCCCATCCTCAGGGCCTTTGAGCTGAGTGCAGACCTCAGGGAGCTCAGCCTGGTCGAGGTGGAGTTCAGGTACGCCACACACACACACACAGACACACACACACACACACACACAAACATCAGGTGAGTTCAGGTGAGAGCTTCTAGCAGGACACTCAAAGGCAGGGATCATCAACTTAAAATAATATATATATATATATATCTTAATCGGATGGTCGGGGGGCCGCAAGAAGATAATAAACAGATAAACAGATAATATTTTATTTCAAACAAACTTCCTTACATTTGTATACAAACACATGCAAGTCTCTCTATTGTGCGTGAGAATAAATTGAAACAGATTTCCAAAATTAAAATCACTTGGAGCTGATTTCCTGGTGTTTTTTTACAGTCTTTTATGTCCAACAATGAAGATTGGGGGGGTTGCCAGTTGGGGAACCCTGCTCAAAGGCTTCCTTCCATCAGTGGTGTAAAGTAGTTAAGTAAAAAATACTTTAAAGTAAGTACTACTTAAGTAGTTTTGGGGGTATCTGTACTTTACTATTTATATTTTTGACATGTTTGACTTTTAATTCACTACATTCCTATAGAAAATAATGTACTTTTTACTCCATACTCCATCCCTGACTCCGAAAAGTACTCGTTACATTTTGAATGCTTAGCAGGACAGGAAAATGGTACAATCCACGCACTTATAACATCCCTGGTCTTCCCGACTGCTTCTGATCTGGCGGACTTTGTAAATGATGCTGGAGTGTGTCCCTGGCTACCAGTAAATAAATATGTGCCGTCTGGTTTGCTTAATATAAGGATACTTTTGATACTTCAGTATATTTAAAACCAAACACCTTTAGACTTTTACTGAAGTAGTATATTACTGGGTGAGTATGATAGTTGTGTACTTTTTCCACCACTGCCTTCTATAGCCTTCTATAAGGGCTGTGTTTCTGTCCTATGACTGGTTTATGGCTGGATGTATGGGTATAAGGGATCTTTCAGATTCCACTCTGCATAGCTACTAGTTTCTCAATTAACTGAAGCTAAAAGACTGACAGGTGTTACTGATTGGACTATCCTGGCTAAATAAATTCTATGAAATTATATTACTTAAAGCTGGAATACGTAAAGGGGGAAACAGCGCCACTGTTCACACGAGCACCTTTGTTATTGTTTTTGTTTTGTTAATGAAACGGAGGAGAGGAGCATCCAGCGTTGTGCTAAAAAAAGTCACACCTGCAATGACGTCAGAGGGGAAAAATGTATTTGTTGTTTGCAGTAACTTCTTTGTTTTTGTAATATCCAAAACGGACATAGCAGTTTCGCAGCTACGAATTTCAGCTTTCAGCCGTTTTGCTCATTCTGTGTGTCTTTGACACCCACTCTTCCTCCTTTTCTTCCTGTTCTTCCTCTTCATCATCGTCAAATAAAATAAAATGTATTTCTTACATCAGCTGATATCTCAAAGTGCTGTACAGAAACTCAGCCTAAAACCCCAAACAGCATGCAATGCTGCACCTCAGGAGTGAATGTCAGTTGGCTTTTCATAGCCGATCATTCAGAGTATCTCTACTGCTCCTGCTGTCTCTAGAGAGTTGAAAACAACAGGTCTGGGACAGGTAGCACGTCCGGTGAACAGGTAAGGGTTCCATAGCCGCAGGCAGAACAGTTGAAACTGGAGCAGCAGCACGGCCAGGTGGACTGGGGACAGCAAGGAGTCATCAGGCCAGGTAGTCCTGAGGCATGGTCCTAGGGCTCAGGTCCTCCGAGAGAGAGAAAGAAAGAATTAGAGAGAGCATACTTAAATTCACACAGGACACCGGATAAGACAGGAGAAATACTCCAGATATAACAGACTGACCCTAACCCCCCGACACATAAACTACTGCAGCATAAATACTGGAGGCTGAGACAAGAGGGGTCGGGAGACACTGAGGCCCCGTCCGACGATACCCCCAGACAGGGCCAAACAGGCAGGATATAACCCCACCCACTTTGCCAAGCACAGCCCCCACACCACTAGAGGGATATCTTGAACCACCAACTTGCCATCCTGAGACAAGGCCGAGTATAGCCCACAAAGATCTCCGCCACAGCACAACCCAAGGGGGGGCGCCAACCCAGACAGGAAGATCACGTCAGTGACTCAACCCACTCAAGTGACGCACCCCTCCTAGGGACGGCATGGAAGAGCACCAGTAAGCCAGTGACTCAGCCCCTGTAATAGGGTTAGAGGCAGAGAATCCCAGTGGAGAGAGGGGAACCGGCCAGGCAGAGACAGCAAGGGTGGTTCGTTCCTCCAGTGCCTTTCCATTCACCTTCACACTCCTGGGCCAGACTACACTCAATCATAGGACATACTGAAGAGATGAGTCTTCAATAAAGACTTAAAAGTTGAGACCGAGTCTGCGTCTCTCACATGGGTAGCTAGACCATTCCAGAGAAATAGAGCAGTTAAGAGGCCTGCGTCTTGTGACCGTCGCGTACGTGTAGGTATGTACGGCAGGACCAAACCGGAAAGATAGGTAGGAGCAAGCCCATGTAATGCTTTGTAGGTTAGCAGTAAAACCTTGAAATCAGCCCTTGCCTTAACAGGAAGCCAGTGTAGGGAGGCTAGGACTGGAGTAATATGATCAAATGTTTATTTCTAGTCAAGATTCTAGCAGCCGTGTTTAGCACTAACTGAAGTTTATTTAGTGCTTTATCCGGGTAGCCGGAAAGTAGAGCATTGCAGTAGTCTAACCTAGAAGTGACAAAAGCATGGATTAATTTTTCTGCATCATTTATGGACAGAAAGTTTCTGGTTTTTGCAACGTTACGTAGATGGAAAAAGCTGTCCTTGAAACAGTCTTGATATGTTCGTCAATAGAGAGATCAGGGTCCAGAGTAACGCCGAGGTCATTCACAGTTTTATTTGAGACGACTGTACAACCATCAAGATTAATTGTCAGATTCAACAGAATATCTCTTTGTTTCTTGGGACCTAGAACAAGCATCTCTGTTTTGTCCGAGTTTAAAATTAGAACATTTGCAGCCATCCACTTCCTTATGTCTGAAACACAGGCTTCCAGCGAGGGCAATTTTGGGGCTTCACCATGTTTCATCAAAATGTACAGCTGTGTGTCATCTTCATAGCAGTGAAAGTTAACATTATGTTTACGAATGACATCACCAAGAGGTAAAATATATAGTGAAAACAATAGTGGTCCTAAAACGGAATCTTGAGGAACACTGAAATTTACAGTTGATTTGTCAGAGGACAAACCATCCACAGAGACAAACTGATATCTTTCCAACAGATAAGATCTAAACCAGGCCAGAACTTGTCCATGTAGACCAATTTGGGTTTCCAATCTCTCCAAAAGAATATGGTGATCGATGGTATCAAAAGCTGCACTAAGGTCTAGGAGCATGAGGACAGATGCAGAGCCTCGGTCTGATGCCATTAAAAGGTCATTTACCACCTTCACAAGTGCAGTCTCAGTGCTATGATGGGGTCTAAAACCAGACTGAAGCATTTCGTATACATTGTTTGTCTTCAGGAAGGCAGTGAGTTGCTGCGCAACAGCTTTTTCATTTTTTTGGAGAGGAATGGGAGATTCGATATAGGCCGATAGTTTTTTATATTTTCTCGGTCAAGGTTTGGCCTTTTCAAGAGAGGCTTTATTACTGCCACTTTTAGTGAGTTTGGTACACATCCGGTGGATAGAGAGCCGTTTATTATGTTCAACATAGGAGGGCCAAGCACAGGAAGCAGCTCTTTCAGTAGTTTAATTGGAACTACTGAAAGAGCTGCTATGTCTTCCTCCTCTTCTCTCATCTCCTCCTCCCTTCTCCTTCCCACTCCTCATCCTCTTCCCCCTCTCCTCACCTCTCCTCCTCCTCTTCCCGCTCTCCTCTTTTCCCTCTCCTCTTGCCCTTCTCCTCTCTTCTTCCCCCTCTCCTCTCCTCTTTCCCCTCTCCCCTCTTCCACCTCTGCTCTCCTCTTCCCCCTCTTCTCCCTCTCCTCTTCCCCCTCTCCCCTCCTCTTCCCCCTCTCCCTCTCCCCTCCTTTTCCCCTCTGCTCTCCTCTGCTCTCCTCTTCCCACTTTCCTCTCCTCTCCTTTTCATGGTTCCAGGAATGACTATGAGGAGCTGGCTAAGCAGTGTAAGATGTTTGCTAAGGATCTCCTGGCCCAGGCACGTAACTCCAGAGAACTGGAGGTGATCCTCAACCACATGGCCAATGAGGACACAGTGGACAAGAGAGGCCTGATGGAGGAACGCATGAACCTCAGCCGGCTCAAACTAGCTATCAAGTACAACCAGAAAGAGGTGAGACTCAAAATAACTGGCCATCAAGTACCAGTATGTTCAGGTAATTCTTCTAAAGTTTTCCAGAAATCCTTCCTTGGAAGATTCCCAGACCTGGGAATTTTGCAACCCTAGGTATTTGGTATTTTATTAGGATCCCCATAAACTGTTGCAAAAGCAGCAGCTATTCTTCCTGGGGTCCACACAAAACATGAAACATTACATAATACAGAACATTAATAGACAACAGCAGCTCAAGGACAGATATGTAGGCACACGTAGCCTACATATCAATACATACACACACTATCTAGGTTAAATAGAGAGGCGTTGTGCCGTGAGGTGTTGCTTCATATGTTTTTTGAAACCAGGTTTGCTGTTTATTTGAGCAATATGAGATGGAACGGAGTTAATGGCTCTATATAATACTGTACGCTTTCTTGAATTTGTTCTGGATTTAGGTACTGTGAAAAGACCCCTAGTGGCATGTCTGGTGGGGTAAGTGTGTGTCAGAGCTGTGTGTTAGTTGACTATGCAAAAATTTTGGATTTTCAACACATTAATGTTCCTTATAAAAAGAAGAAGTGATCCAGTCATTCTCTCCTCAACTCTTAGCCAAGAGAGACTGGCATGTTTAGTATTTATACCAGCCCTCTTATTACAACGAAGAGCAAGACGTGCCGCTCGGTTCTGGGCCAGCTGCAGCTTAACTAGGTCTTTCCTTGCAGCACTCAACCACACGACTGGACAATAATCAAGATAAGACAAAAGTGTGGTGTCAAAAAGCAGAGCATCTCATTATTACAGGCATACCTCTCCCCATCTTTACAACCATTGAATCTATATGTTTTGACCATGACAGTTTACAATCTAAGGTAACGCCATGTAATTTATTCTCCTCAGCTTGTTCAACAGCCACACCATTCATTACCAGATTCAGCTGAGGTCTAGAACTTAGGGAAGGATTTGTACCAAATACAATGCTCTTAGTTTTAGAGATGTTCAGGACCAGTGTATTACTGGCCACACATTCCAAAACAGACTGCAACTCTTTATTAAGGGTTTCAGTGCCTTCATTAGCTGTGGTTGCTGATGCATGTATGGTTGAATCATCAACATACATGGATACCCCTTCTTTTTTTTAATGCCATTTGCAGGTCATTGGTAAAAATAGAAAAGAGTAGAGGACATAGAGAGCTGCCCTGCGGTACACCACACTTTACATGTTTGACATTAGAGTAGCTTCCATTAAAGAAAACCCTTTGAGTTCTATTAGATAGATAGCTCTGAATCCACGATATGGCACATACATTTTTTCAAGAACAGGTTATGGTCAATAATATCAAAGGCTGCACTGAAATCTAACAGTATAGCTCCCACAATCTTCTTATTACAAATTTCTTTACACCAATCATCAGTCATTTGTGTCAGTGCAGTACATGTTGAGTGCCCTTTTCTATAAGCATGCTGAAAGTCTGTGGTTTGTTTTGTTGACAGAGAAATAGCAAACACATTTTTTTCCAACAGTGTTAAGAGCTGGCAGCAAGCTTATTGGTCTGCTGTTAGAACCAGCAAAGGCCGCTTTACCACTTTTGGGTAGTGGAATTACTTTGGCTTCCCTCCAGGCCTGAGGACAAAGACTTTCCTCTAGGCTCAGATTAAAGATATGACAGATAGGAGTGGCTATAGAGTCAGCTACCATCCTCAGTAGCTTTCCATCTAAGTTGTCAATGCCAGGAGGCTTGTCATTATTGATCGATTACAAAAAACAATCCAACTCTCCCACACTAACTTGACAAAATTCAAATTTACAATGCTTTTCTTTCATTATTAGTTTTTTATGCATGAGTACAATGGCCCACTGTTCGTTGTTGGCATTTCCTGTATTGTGATCACTGCATCCAATGGGTACGGATACAGCTTTAGAACAAGGTTCTACAGTATTAGTTAAAATGTGAATCGATGGGGCCTCCTGAGTGGTGCAGTGGCCTAAGGTACTGCATCGCAGTTGCTAGCTGTGCTGCTAGAGATTCTGGTTCGAGTCCAGGCTCTGTCACAGCCGACCGGGAGACCCATGGGACGGTGCACAATTGGCCCAGCGTCGACTGGGTTAGGGGAGGGTTTGGCTGGCAGGGATGTTCTTGTTCCATCGTGCTTTAGCGACTCCTGTGGTGGGCCGGGTGTAATGCACGCTGACACGTTCGCCAAGTGTACACAGTGGTGCGGCTGGCTTCCCGGGTTAAACGGGCATTGTGTCAAGAAGCAGTGCGGCTTGGTGGGGTCATGTTTAGGAGGATGCATGGCTCTCGACCTTATTCTCTCCCAAGTTCGTACGGGAGTTGCAGCGATGAGACAAGACTGCAACTACCAATTGGTTACCATGAAATTTGGGAGAAAAAGGGAAAAAATAAATACAAATAAAATAAAATGTGATTGATATATTATGTGGATGATCTTGTTCCTGTAGTGTTTGTAAACACCATGGTAGGTTGATTAATAACCTGAACCAGATTACAGGCACTGGTTACAGTGAGAAGCTTCCAGCTTGATGAAAACCAGTCAATATTTAGGTTCCCAAGAAAGTAGACCTCTCTTTTTACATCACATACACTTTCAAGCATTTCACACATATTATTTAGATACTGACAGCTTGATGAAAACCAGTCAATATTCAGGTTCCCAAGAAAGTAGACCTCTCTTTTTACATCACATACACTATCAAGCATTTCACACATATTATTTAGATACTGACCGTTAGCACTTGGTGGCCTATAGAATCTCCCCTAAAGAAAGAGTTTTAGATGTGCCAAGTGACCCTGAAACCACAACGCGTCAATAACACTTGACATAAGAGGCTCATAGTGTCCATCATATAGAAGCAGAAAGAGGTGAGGGAGGGAGGGACCACTCCCTCACATGCATTAGCATACAGCGCTAGGCTAAACAAATAAAAAATGATGAATAGGTGGAAATCGTTGACAGTTGAAAGCACTGTTTTTATAGCAGGCATCATTTATATTTCTATATATACAGAACATACATCATGTGAACAGTTTGGGCTGTTTTATTGTAGCCTACACAGACAATAGCAGACTGCTAGTTGTAGCCTACACAGACAATAGCAGACTGCTAGGTAAAGAGGGTGATTATAGTGAATGACTATTCATCACATAAAACGGGAAGTCCACAACATGTGTTTTTCCTGTAGTTGTCTGGTGGAAATATGACCCTGATTTAGCTATGGTCTCTCCAGGCTACATCCAACCGAGGACAGGACCAGCTCAGACCAGAGCAGAGACAGACTGTTATGAGGGTGGATGTTTGAAGCTGTTCTTTTATTTATAACTGTGCTTGCTCAGCCTGGCAGGTTGTGTTTGGATTTATATTTTATATCACAGTGAGGCTCGAGCATGCTGCTACCATTCTGTCTCACATTGATAAATTATGCTAATAAGAGCTCCTCTAGTACCAGAACCTGGAAGAGAGAAAGAAAGAGGGATAGAGAAAGAAAGAGAGAGAGAGAGAGGGAGAGAGAGAACTTGTGCAGCAGAGCCCTAAACACTTTCTCTTCATAGCCTTGACTGAATCTGTGTTTGATAAACATGCCTCCTATTTCTGTTTTGTGTCAGTGGTGGTATGAGGATAACATTAGTACCGTTTGTTATGACTGGGAACAAACCATAAAGATGGGATCATGTACAGTTTTCCACAGAAAACAAATCCAAGGCAAGACACGTGATAAGCAAGCACACTGTTGACAATGTGCATGTACCGTATTCTGGAATGAATTACCATTCTGAATAACCCTTTACTTCTTCTCTCTTTGTTTCCCTGTTGACTCCTACATCTCCATCCACATCATTGTTCTGTGGCGCCTCCTACTGTCCCTGCATGGCACCACCTCCTCCCCACCCCCTCCAGTTTGTGGCCCAGTCCAACTGCCAGCAGTTCCTCAACACCGTCTGGTTCGGCGAGACGGCCAGCTACCGGCGTAAACACACGTGTCTGAAGATGTCCACGGTACTGAGCGTGGCGGTGCTGTGGCCGCTGCTCTCCCTGTGCTACCTGGTGGTGCCGCGCTCCCGCGTGGGCCATATCATCCACACGCCCTTTGTCAAGTTCATCATACACAGTGCCTCCTACTTCACCTTCCTCCTGCTCATCAACCTGTACTCTCTGGTGTATAACGAGGGCAAGAAGAACACCATGGGTCCTGCCCTGGAGATGATCGACTACCTGCTCATACTCTGGATCATAGGTGAGACGTCCTTCCATCTCCTCTCCCCTCCTCTTCTCCTGCCCTCTCCCCTTCTTCCCTCTCATCTCCCCTCCTCTAGTGTCCTCTCCCCTTCCCTCCCCTCCGCTCCTGTCCCCTCCCCTCCTCTCATGTCCTCTCCTGTCCTCTCTCCTCCCCTCCTCGCCTTCCCTCTCCACTCCCCTCCTCCCCTCTCCTCCCCTCCGCTCCTCTCCTCTCCCCTCTTCTCCTGTCCTCTCCCCTCTTCTCCTGGCCTGGCCTGTCCCCTCCTCTCCTGGCCTGTCCCCTCCTCTCCTGTCCCCTCCTCTCCTCTCCTGTCCTGTCCTCTCACCTCCTATCCTGTCCAGTCCTCTCCCCTCTTCTGTCCTCTCCCCTCCTCTCCTGGCCTGGCCTGGCCTGTCCTCTCCTCTCCTGTCCTGTCCTCTCACCTCCTATCCTGTCTAGTCCTCTCCTGTCCCCTCCCCTCCTCTCCTGTCCCCTCCTCTCCTGTCCTCTCACCTCCTATCCTGTCCAGTCCTCTCCTGTCCCCTCCCCTCCTCTCCTGTCCCCTCCTCTCCTCTCCTGTCCTGTCCTCTCACCTCCTATCCTGTCCAGTCCTCTCCTGTCCTGTCCTGTCCTCTCACCTCCTATCCTGTCCAGTCCTCTCCTGTCCTGTCCCTGGATCATCATTTTAAATATACAGTGGGGTCTGAAATTATTGACACCCTTGATAAAGATGAGCAATAATGACTGTATAAAATAAATAATACAACTTTTTTTCCAAAAGGTAAGGGTCAAAAAGAGTCTTTTAAATAAAGTGGTCAAATGTTTGGCAGTTCGTCCAATATTCCTGTCACGCAATGACTACATCAAGCTTGTGACTGCTTTTGTCAGTTCGTTTTGGTTGTGTTTCAGATGATTTTGTGCGCAATAAAAATGAATGGTGAATAATGTATTATGTCATTCTAGAGTCACTTTTATTGTAAATAAGAATATAATATGTTTCTAAAGACTTCTACATGAAGGTGGATGCTACCATGATTACAGATAATCCTGAATGAATCGTCAATAATGATGAGTGAGAAAGTTACAGAGGGTCAAAGATCAAACCCCCAAGACTTGCTTACCTCTCACCATTACCAATAACAGGGGAGGTTAGCATTTTTGGGGGGTTATGATCTTTGACCCTCTGTAACTTTCTGTGTCATTATGACTCCGTAATGACCCAATACATTATTTACCACTCATTAGTATTGGCCACAATATGATCTGAAACACAACCAAAACGAACTGAAAATGCATCCAACAAGCTTGATGTGGTCATTGCATTATAAGAATATGGGACCAAATACTAAACTCTTGGCTACTTTATTTATACAAATCTTTAGGGGTGTCAATAATTTTGACCCTTACCTTTCTGAGAAGAAAAGTATTACTTGTTAAACAAAATCTCTTTCTCTGAGCAATTGTATTAGTATATAATAAAATAATGTCAAATTTTTTGGAGCATAAAATAAGGTCCGTTTTTTAATTATTTATTTAAAACAGTCATTTTTGCTCATCTGTATGAAGGGTGCAATCATTTTGGACCCCATTGTATTTTTGGGGGGTGTATTTTCATCTTATTGTGACAGACATAGATGAGGGGTAACGTGTATGTGCTGCGGGCAACAGTGTTACCTGCTAGCCTCAGGCACAGGTAAGAGATCATTTACAGTGCCATCAGAAAGTACTCACACACCTTTTCCATATTTTGTTGTTACATTTGTTACAGTCTGAATTTCAGATTGACTCAATTGAGATTGTTCTCTCACTGGCCTACACACAATACCCCATAATGTCAAAGTGGAAATATATTTTTCAGCATTTTAAAAAAATGTATAAAAAATTGTTATGGCAAGCCTAAATAAGTTCAGTAGTTAAAATTTGATTAACAAGTCACATAATAAGTTGCATGGACTCACCCTGTGTATAATAATAAATAAAGGTTAAAAAAATAATTTAAATCAAATGTATTTATATAGCCCTTCTTACATCAGCTGATATCTCAAAGTGCTGTACAGAAACCCAGCCTACAACCCCAAACAGCAAGCAATGTAGGTGTAGAAGCACGGTGGCTAGGAAAAACTCCCTAGGCCAAAACCTAGGAAGAAACCTAGAGAGGAACGAGGCTATGAGGGGTGGCCAGTCCTCTTCTGGCTGTTCAAATGGTCATAAATGACCAGCATGGTCAAATAATAATAATCACAGTAGTTGTCGAGGGTGCAACACGTCAGCACCTCAAATTTACATTTTTTTATTGTGTTTAACATTATTTTTGAATGTCTAACTCATCTCTGTACCCCACATAAACAATTGGCTGTAAGGTCCCTCAGTCGAGTAGTGAATTTCAAACACAGATTCAACCACAAAGACCAGGGAGGTTTTCCAATGCCTCTTGGTAGATGGGTAAAATAAAATAAAAAGCAGGTATTGAATATCCCTTTGAGCATGGTGAAGTTATTCATTACATTTTTGGAGGGTGTATCATTATACCCAATCACTACAATGATGCAGGTGTCCTTCCTAACTCAGTTGCTGGAGAGGAAGGAAACCACTCAGAGATTTCACCATGAGGCCAACGGTGACTTTAAAACAGTTACAGAGTTTAATGTATGTGATGCGAGAAAACTGAGGATGGATCAACAACATTGTAGATACTCCTCAATACTAAACTAATTGACAGAGTGAAAAGAAAAAAGCCTGTACAGAAAAAAAATATTCCAAAACTTGCGTCCTGTTTTGGCACTAAAGTAATACTTCAATAATGTGGCAAAGCAATTAACTTTTGTCCTGAATACAAAGTGTTATGTTTTGCGGCAAATCCAACATCAAACATCCCTGAGTAACACTCTTCATATTTTCAAGCATGGTGGGGGCTTCATCATATTATGGGTATGCTTGTAATCATTAAGGACTGGGGAGTTTTTCAGGATAAAAAAGAAACTGAATGGAACTAAGCACAGGCAAAATCCTAGAGGAAAACCTGGTTCAGTCTGCTTTCCACCAGACACTGGGAGATAAATTCACCTTTCAGCAGGACAATAACCTAAAACACAAGGTCAAATCTACACTGGAGTTGCTTACCAAGAAGACAGTGAATGTTCCTGAGTGGCTTAAATCTGCTTGAAAAATCTATGACATGACTTGAAAATGGTTGTCTAGCAATGATCAACAACCAATATGACAGAGTTTGAATAACTTTTTGAAGAATAATGAGCAACTATTGTACAATCCAGGTGTGCAAAGCTCTTAGAGATTTACCCAGAAAGACTCACAGCTGTAATTGCTGCCAATGGTGATTCTAACATGTAGAGACTCAGGAGTGTGAATACTTATGTAAATGAGATATTTCTGGATTTAATTTTCAATACATTTGCAAACATTTCTAAAAGCATGTTTCCACTTTGTCAATATGGTGTATTATGTGTAGATGGGTGAGAAGAAATATACATTTTGAATTCAGGCTTTAATAACACAACAAAAGGTGGAATAAGTGAAGGGATATGAACACTTTCAGGAGGCACTGTATGTAACAGCATAAAAATACTGTTGATGTATGGCATTGGCTCAATTCCAGAAAAAAACTATAGGTCAGTCCTCATTGGTGGAGTTCAGCAAGCAGGACTTCCTGACTTCTCATTGGGCTAAAACCAGACTTGAGTATAACTTCCTGTATCATTTCATGCCCTCCTTCTGTGACAATAGAGTTTAGGGTCACACTGTCTTTGGTTAGTCCACAACAGATGCCCTGTAGAAGATAATTTAATCAAATTAAATAGTAGAGAATAGCAACGCAGTGCATTGATTAGCATAGACCAGACAAGACCAGACCAGACCAGATTAGAATATGCAGCTGTGCAGTGAGTAACCCAAGATGCAGCATGTCCTCTCTGTCACGTTCCTGACCTGTTTTCTGTTGTTTTGTATGTGTGTGATGGTCAGGGCGTGAGTTTTGGGTGGGCAGTCTATGTTTGCTGTTTCTATGTTGGTTTTGGGTTGCCTGGTATGGCTCTTAATTAGAGGCAGGTGTTTTGCGTTTTCCTCTAATTGAGAGTCATATTAAGGTAGGTTGTTCTCACTGTTTGTTTGTGGGTGATTGTCTCCTGTGTCCTTGTCGGTGTACCACACGGGACTGTAGCGTTTGTTCGGTTTTTGTGTAGTCTGTTTTCCCTGTCCGTGCGTTCTTCGTGTTTTATGTAAGTACTCTCGTTCAGGTCTGTCTTCTTCGTTTTGTTGTTTTGTAAAATATTCAAGTGTTCTTCGTGTGTTTAGTTTTGTCTTGTAAATAAAGTTTCATGATGTATTCAAAACCCGCTGCACGTTAGTCAAATCCATGCTACTCCTCTTCTGATGAGGAGAAGGAGGAAGCGCGTTACACTCTCTATACCACCCTTTCTGTGCTCTGGTACTGTAACAATCTGTAGCAGTCTGCTATCATGATAACGGCGCCTGAGGGGATGGCTGCCATTTTACGGGCTTCTAACCAACTTTTCTATTTTGTGTGTTTTTCTGCATTGTTTGAAACGTATTTTGTAAATAATGTTGCTACTACCGTCTCTTATGACCGAAAAGAGCTTCTGGACATCAGAACAGTGATTATGCACCTCGAACTGGACAAAAAATATATATTTAATGAGCGACGCAAAGGATGGACTGCTTCTCCAAGACCAGGTCCAAATCCTCGTCATTCATGTGAAGGAAAGACGGAAATACAGGGGGCGGAGATCAGGGTCCTTTGTGAGAATTTGTCGGTGAGTGGGTAACCCACCTCTACCATCTGTTCTATTGGCCAACGGGAAATCACTGGAGAATAAACTTGATGATCCCCATTCGAGACTACCCTACCAACGGGACATTAAAAACTGTAATATCTTATGTTTCACTGAGTCATGGCTGAATGACGACACGGATAATATACAGTAGGCTGGCTTCTCCATGCATCGGCAGGACAGAGCAGCTACGTCTGGTAAGATGAAGGATGGGGGTGTGTGTCTATTTGTCAATAACAGCTGGGGTGCGATGTCTAATATTAAGAAAGTCTCGAGGTATTGCTCACCTGAGGTAGAATAACTCATGATAAGCTGTAGACCACACTATCTACCAAGAGTTTTCATCTATATTTTTCATAGCTGTCTACTTACCACCACAAACCGATGCTGGCACTAACACACTCAACGAGCTGTAAAAGGCCATAAACAAACAAGAAAATGCTCATCCAGAAACGGTGCTCCTAGTGGCCTGGGAATTTAATGCAGGCGAACTTAAATCCATTTTACCTAATTTCTACCAGCATGTCACATGTGCAACCAGAGGAAAAAAACTCTAGACCACCTTTACTCCACATACAGAGATGCATACAAAGCACTCCCTCGCTCTCCATTTGGCATATCTGACCATAATTATATCCTCCTGATTCCTGCTTACAAGAAAAAATAAAGCAGGAAGTACCAGTGACTCGCTCAATACGGAAGTGGTCAGATGACGCGGATGCTACGCTACAGGACTGTTTTGATAGCACAGACTGAAATATGTTCCAGGATTCATCCAATGGCATTGAGGAGTATACCACCTAGTCACCGGCTTCATCAATAAGTGCATCGACAACGTCGTCCCCACAGTGACCGTACGTACATATCCCAACCAGAAGCCATGCATTACATGCAACATCTGCACCGAGCTAAAGGCTAGAGCTTATACGAAATCCCATTATGCCCTCAGACGAACCATCATAAAGGCAAAGCGTTAATACAGGACTAAGATTGAATCCTACTACACAGGCTTTGATGCTCATCGGGTGTGGCAGGGCGTGCAAACTATTACATACTACAAAGGGAACCCCAGCTGGGAGCTGCCCAGTGGCACGAGCCTAGTAGACGGGCTAAATGCCTTTTATGCTTGCTACGAGGCAAGCAACACTGAAGCATACATGAGAGCACAACTGTGTGATCATGATCTCCGTAGCCGATGTGAGCAAGACCTTTAAACAGGTTAACATTCACAAGGCCGCAGGGCCAGACGGATTACCAGGACGTTTAGTCAGAGCATGCACGGACCAACTGGCAGGTGTCTTCACTGACATTTTCACCCAGGTGGTAAGGGTAGGCAACAACACATCTGCAACTGTGCGTGCTTAGTCTGTGCGTGCACAACTGTGCGTGCTTAGTCCCCTCCTGTACTACCTGTTCACCCACGACTGCGTGGCCAAGCACGACTCCAACACCATCATTAAGTTTTCTGACGACACAACAGTGACAACGATGAGACATCCTATAGGAAGGAGGTCAGAGACCTGGCAGTGTGGTGCCAGGACAACAACCTCTCCCTCAACGTGAGCAAGACAAAGGAGCTGATCGTGGACTACAGGAAAAGGAGGGCCGAACACGCACCCATTCAAATCAACAGGGCTGTAGTGGAGCGGGTCGAGAGTTTCAAGCTCCTTGGTGTCCACATCACCAACAAACTATCATGGTCTAAACCAAGTCAGTCGTGAAGAGAGCACAACAACACCTTTTCCCCCTCAGGAGACTGAAAAGATTTGGCATGGGTCCCCAGATCCTCTCAAAGTTTTACAACTGCGTCATCGAGAGTATCCATCACCACCTGGTATGGCAACTGCTCGGCATCCGAGCGGTGTCAGAGGAAGGCCAAAAACATTGTCGAAGACTCCAGTCACCCAAGTCATAGACTGTTCTCTCTGCTATCGCATGGCAAGCGGTACCGGAACTCTAGGTCCAAAAGGCTCCTTAACAGCTTCTATCCCCCAAGCCATAAGACTGCTGAACAATGAATCAAATGGCCACCCGGACTATTTACATAGTTTTTACACTGCTGCTACTCGCTGTTCATTATCTATGCATAGTCACTTTGCCCCTACCTTCAGGTACAAATGATCTTGTCTAACCTGTACCCCCGAACATTGACTCAGTACCGGTAACCCCTGTATATAGCCTCGTTATTGTTACTTTATTGTGTTACTTTTAATTTAATTTTTTACTTTTGTTTATTTATTACTTTTTCTTAACTCTATTTCTTGGACTTTGTTGTTGGTTTTAAGGGCTTGTAAATAAGCATTTCACATTAAGGTCTACCCCTGTTGTATTCGGCGAATGTGACAAATAAAATGTTATTTGATTTGATATTCACACCACGCTGAATGATGGCTCTTTGGTCTCACACACACACACACACACACACACGCACACGCACACGCGCACACACACACACACACACACACACACACACACACACACACACACACAGATCAATGACACTGACTGTAGAACTACTTATTGGTTTCTCAGGACAGCCACCTTTCCTGTCCTCTCTGCTCCTCCCCATCCCTTGCCCTCTCCTCTCATCTTCGCTCTCTCCCCTCCCCTCCTTTCCCTCCACTCCCCTCCTCTCTGCTCTGCTCCTCTCCTCTCATCTAATCTCCTCTTTTTTTCTCTCTTTCTACTTTCTCCGCTGCCCAAAAAACATGATCATCCAATCAGTGTAATGGCCTGTGTTCCCAAATTAGTCTCCTCTCTCTAGCATCCCTCTGCTCTCTGGAGAATCAGTCTGTTTCAATACCAGACACAGTAGAAAGAAAGAGAGAGAGAGGGGTAGAGGAGAAGAGAGAGGAGAGGAAAGGAGAGAGAGAAAGAGAGAGAGAGGGTAAAGAGATAGACAGAGGGAGACAGAGAGTGAGAGGTAGAGAGGGATATAGTTGTTCTAGTATGTTCTGTAGTTGCTACGTGCTTGTTTCTTTTGATTCATTGCTCAAATTACTTTTCTAGACGGGAAATTAAATAAAGTACAGCACAGGTCCTATTGGCTCACGGATCATGTCAATAAACAATGTCTTGTCTATTATCTAGTTCATTGTGTAGCTTGGCAGTGAGCGAACACTACTCTACATGCCTTTCTGTCTGGAGAGGAATCTTGTTAGAGGCTGTGGGAGAGAGGAGTTTGGATACAGGTTTTAGGGGTTTGAGGACACAGAAATAGCCCACTAGAGGGAGGAATACTCCTTAACTAATACAACAAGACCAGCACATCCATCCATGTACAGTTTCCTGATACTTCTTTCCATGTAATCAAATCAGTTATTGATCAAAGTCGTTATTAAGATCGAGATCAATCTAATGAAAATCATCAACAGTTTTGACTATTAAAATGGCCATGGGGTAGGCATATGTAAATAAAGTATTGGATTGCAGTTCAATAACAGATAGTTGTTGCCTATTACCTCTGTTTTTCTGCTATTCTGTTTCTGAAGACTTTTACTACTGTTGGTTCTTATTGCTGAAATTCTAAGGCGAATACTGGGTTTGTAGAATTTTTATTGGCCCTTTTAGTTCCAGATGTGTGTCTCCTTCCAGTGTCTAGGGAGCAGTTTTATTATATGGCCTCCTTTCATTTCCATTGTTCTGTCTCTCCATCCCTCCCCTCTCTCCATCCCTCTTTCTCTTTCCCCCATTCTGTTAATCCCAGGAGCCAGATGCCTCACGTTAATGCCAAAATCAGATATGTCAACTGCCAAATGCGCCAATTGCCAAATGATTTTGGGAACTTGGGCAGAAAAAGTTCACGTTGATCTACTGAGGCAAAAAGAGTACTGTCAGAGTTTAATTCAATAAGAGAAAAGCTGCGAGGGAGGGCCAGAAAAGTAGCCTAATGTTTGGGAAGGATTTGGTGAAGTGGTAAATGTGGATGATAGCAGTGCCGGCTATATTACAGTATATGTAATATAGTCACAAGGCAGGGACTTCAACTAGCCTATGGCACGTCAAGGGAACTGTACTGTTCAGATGAGTTAAATGGAATAGTAGTCTACCTCAAATCAAATCAAATTGTATTTATCACATACACATGGTTAGCAGATGTTTTTGCGAGTTTAGCGAAAAGCTTGTGCTTCTACTTCTGACAATGCAGTAATATCTAACAAGTAATCTAACAATTTCACAACAACTATCTTATACACACAAATGTGAAGGGATGGAATAAGAATATGTACATAAAATATACGGATGAGCGATGGCCATGTGACATAGGCAAGTGGCCAGTGATTTGGGTCTGTATGTTGGCAGCAGCCAATTTATGTTAGTGATGGCTGTTTCACAGTCTGATGGCCTTGAGATAGAAGCTGTTTTTCAGTCCCAGCTTTGATGCACCTGTACTGACCTTGCCTTGTGGATGATAGTGGGGTGAACAGGCTGTGGCTCAGGTGGTTGTTGTCCTTGATGATCTTTATGGCCTTCATGTGACATCAGGTGCTGTAGGTGTCCTGGAGGGCAGGTAGTTTGCACCTGGTGATGCGTTGGGCAGACTGCACTTTCCTCTGGAGAGCCTTGTGATTGAGGGCGGTGCAGTTGCCGTACCAGGCGGTGATACAGCCCAACAGGATGCTCTCGATTGTGCATCTGTAAAAGTTTGTGAGGGTTTTAGGTGACAAGGCAAATTTCTTCAGCCTCCTGAGGTTGAAGAGGCGCTGTTTCACCTTCTTCACCACGGTGTCTGTGTTGGTGGACCATTTCAGTTTGTCCGTGATGTGTACACCAAGGAACTTAAAACGTTACACCTTCTCCGCTACTGTCCCGTCGATGTGGATAGGGGGGATGCCCCTTCTGCTGTTTCCTGAAGTCCACGTTCATCTCCTTTGTTTTGTGACGTTGAGTGAGAGGTTGTTTTCCCAACAACACACTCCGAGTGCTCTCACCTCCTCCCTGTAGGCTGTCTCGTCATTGTTGATAATCAAGCCCACTACTGTTGTGTCGTCTGCAAACTTGATGATTGAGTTGGAGGCGTGCATGGCCACGCAGGAGGGGGCTGAGCACACACCCTTGTGGGCCCCAAGTGTTGAGGATCAGCGAAGTGGAGATGTTGTTTCCTATCTTCACCATCTGAGGGCGGCCCGTCAGAAAGTCCAGGACCTAATTGCGCAGGGCAGGTTGAGACCCAGTGCCTTAAGCTTGGAGGGTACTATGGTGATGAGCTTGGAGGGTACTATGGGTACTATGGTGTTGAATGCTGAGCTGTAGTCAATGAACAGCATTCTTACATAGGTATTCCTCTTGTCCAGATGGGATAGTGCAGTGTGATGGCGATTGCATCGTCTGTGGACCTATTGGGGCGGTAAGCAAATTGAAGTGGGTCTAGGGTGACAAGTCAGGTGGAGGTGATATGATCCTTGACGAGTCTCTCAAAGCACTTCATGATGACAGAGTAAGTGCTACGGGGCGATAGTCATTTAGTTCAGTTAACTTTGTCTTCTTTGGTACAGGAACAATGGTGGCCATCTTGAAGCATGTGGAGACAGCAGACTGGGATAGGGAGCGATTGAATATGTCCGTAAACACACCAGCCAGCTGGTTTGCGCATGCTCTGAGGATGCGGCTAGGGATGCCGTCTGGGACAGCAGCCTTGCGAGGGTTAACATGTTTCAATGTCTTGCTCACGTCGGCCACAGAGAAGGAGGGGGGGGGCGCAGTCCTTGATAGCGGGCCGCGTCAGTGGCACTGAATAATCCTCAAAGCGGGCAAAGAAGGTGTTTAGTTTGTCTGGAAGCAAGACGTTGGTTTCCGTGACATGGCTGGTTTTAATTTTGTAGTCCATAATTGCCTGTAGACCCTGCCACATAAGTCTCGTGTCTGGGCTGTTGAATTGAGACTCCATTTTGTCCCTATACCGACATTTCGCTTGTTTGATTGCCTTGCGGAGGGAATAACGACACTGTTTATGATGGCCGTATTCCCCGACCTCTTTCCATAGTTGAATGCGGTGGTTCGCGCTTTCAGTTTTTCACGAATGCCGCCGTCTATCCACGGTTTCTGGTTGGGGTAGGTTTTAATAGTCACAGTGGGTACAACATCTCCAATGCACTTCCTTATAAACTCACTCACCGAGTCAGCATATAAATCGATGTTATTATCTGAGGCTTCCCGGAACATTTTCCAGTCCACGGAACACGGACCTGAAATTTGGACACTGACTTGTAGGCCTATAACATTTAGACTCTTGAACAGGAGTGGAGAAATATTATTTATTTCTTTCAGCATCTTGAGGGAATGAATGCGTGGTTAGGGACCATCTGTAAAGGTGCAGTCTTAATTTTAATCAGCATCATAAAAGCTGATAGTATTTCAACCACATAAAATATACATCCAAGCCAAACTTAATTTAACTTCCTTAAAACCAGTCAAACTGATGTCATTTGGAAATTTTGTATGGAAATTCTTTCCAATTTTTTTTTGTTATTACATTTTCTCCCTAAACGTATTTTCTGCATGAGAGAAAGAGGAAAGCCAAAACAAATGTTACAGATGACAACTACATTGTATGTACATTCTATCACTATGTGCCGTTATTCTGGTGAGCAAGGGTTTATTTAGTCTTCCAGGGCAACAAGTAATGACTGAAGAAAAGTTGCATGTATCTAATTATAGGCAAGTTGACTAACTAATAGCCTACCAAAATTTCGCAAATTATAATCAGAAACATAGATCTATCTACAAGGCCTGTCAAAATTCATTATCCCATATTTGACTGTACTGCACATGTTCTATTATTTCCTGGTTAGGGTTGGGTGTGTCCCTCAGATTTTCACTTTATCACATATAGTCAGGAGGTTGCGGATCAGTTATTAGCAGTGGTGTAAAGTACTTAAGTAAAAATACTTTAAAGTACTACTTAAATCGTTTTGGGGGTATCTGTACAACTTTTACTTTTACTAAAGAAGATAATGTACTTTTTACTCCATACATTTTCCCTGACACCCAAAAGTACTTGTTACATTTTGACAGGAAAATGGTCCAGTTCACGTACTTATCAAGAGAACATGCTTGGTCATCCCTACTGCCTCTGATCTGGCGGAGTCACTAAACTCACTTTTACTTGAGTCATTTTCTATGAAGGTATCTTTACTTTTATTACAGTATGACTTTTGACTACTTTTTCCACCACTGGTTATTAGCAATTGTGGGCAAGTGTAGGTGAACAAACAGCTGTGTCTTTGTATGTGTGTGGTCAACCAAAAAATAAATCACCCAAACAAATTCTAATAAGCTGCAATGATTCCCTGACCAAAACAACGGACGTGTAAATTTGGTGTGAAAAATCCTGATACACCAGAAACCTGCATTCCCCTATTCATGTTCCTGACAGTGGGTCCCATTAAGACCCAGAAAGGGTTTGTAATACAAATTATTTCATTAACCCCCACACACACACACACACACACACACACACACACACACACACACACACACACACACACACACACACACACACACACACACACACGCAGGAGGATAATACTTCTAAACCCCACCTCACTGGATCGTAGAGATTCCACACATAAATCCTGTGGTTTCTATTTCTCAGACTGACCAATCCCAGGAGCCTCTCTGTGGGATAACTTACGGCATTCCCTGTTGAATCTGGAAGTCATTGTAAAATGTCAAGAATGAGAACCTTGCGAGGTGAACACAAAATGCCTTTCCCATTCCTCTGTTAATTTTTCTGTTTGGTGAATTGAATATGGTCAATTCTACACAGTTTAGCGTGGAGCTGAGAGAAAATGTTGCAGTTTTAAAGGCCCAGTGCAGTCAAAATTCTGTTTTTCTTGTGTTTTATATCATATTGTACAAAAAACGAACACTGTAAAAGTGTGAAAACATTTGCTCAACTGAGACATGGAGTGTGCACTGTATGTGTGCCATTCAGAAGGTGAATTGGCATGACCTTTGACCTGGGTAGGTATGGTAGTAGGTGCCAGGCGCAGCAGTTTGTGTCAAGAACCACAATGCTGCTGCGGTTTTCACGCTCAACAGTTTCCTGTGTGTATCAAGAATGGTCCAACACCCAAAGGACATCCAGCCAACTTGACCCAACTGTGGGAAGCATTGGAGTCAACATGGGCCAGCGTCCCTGTGGAATGCTTTTGACACCTTGTAGAGTCCATGTCCCGACGAATTGAGGCTGTTCTGAGGGTATAAGGGGGGGTGTCCTTAATGTTTTGTACAGTCAGTGTGTATGTTTTATTGTCACATGCACCTGAGATGTTACAGATCTGCTGTATTGGAAGCACCACTCCCTTCTGCCCAGTTTCCCTGAGGTTGCTATGGCAACCGAGCTGTTTTTACCATTCCTGTAACTGTCACTTCTGCGGAGAGATAGTTTTCTAAACTAAAACTCACAAAGAACTACAGAAGCGTTAGGTTCTCGGTTTGATATGAGCGTTTGAACACCTGAGCCACCTGAGTCACCTGAGTCACCTGAGTCACCTGAGCCACCTGAGCCACCTGAGTAAGCGCCACTCATTACACTGGCGCAGTCTTAGCCTTGACCAAGACATTTCTTCACCAGTATCCCGCATACTTTTTTCTCAGTTAAATTTTTTCCTTTTTCAAGATCTTTTTCTAGTCACATTCCTGAAGCCCAGGATACCAAAACTTGGCTTCGTAGTATATATGGAAATTAAAAAGGTTTATGAATTACCTTTTGGAGGGTTACTGTCAAAATTATTTATTAAATAAATAAAAATTGACTGATGTCAGGCGCATGGACCCCCCCCGCCTTGTGGAGGCTGTGGGAGTGTCCCGTACCCCAGTTTGAAAACCCCTGGTCTATGGTACTTTCCTTTCACTCTGTTTGGTGATAGTAAATTCTTTCCTTCCCTCTAGGGATGGTGTGGTCGGACGTGAAGCGTCTATGGTACGAGGGCTTGGAGGACTTCCTGGATGAGTCGAGGAATCAGCTGAGCTTCGTCATGAACTCTCTCTACCTGTCCACCTTCGCCCTCAAGATAGTGGCTCACAGCAAGGTGTGTCTGTGTGTGTCTGTGTCTATGTGTGCGTCTGTGTGTGTGTGTGTTTGTGTACTAACGTGATCTCCTCTGTGCCAGTTTAAGAACGTGGAGGACACAGAGAGGAAAAATTGGGATGCCTTCCACCCCATCCTTGTGGCTGAGGGGCTGTTTGCCTTCGCTAACGTCCTGAGCTACCTACGACTGTTCTTCATGTACACCACCAGCTCAATACTGGGCCCACTGCAGGTACACGCACCAAGTAACAGACGCACACATACACACACTCACAGTACATTAGCTATCACTTCTGCCACTAGCAGCAGAAGGAGCACAATCACCAACATCATCATTATATCATCACCTCACATGGAAACTATTCCCCTGGTGAACATCCCAATTAATAAAGATTCATTCTGCCATTGTTTCTCCTCCAAACCCTGTCCTCCGTCCTCAACACTGGGCCGAAAGTCTGTTTTGAATATTCGGCTAGAGTTCGTGTAGTGCCATAGAATAGGTGTCTCTCTTTATTTCTTTAGAGAAACCTTCAACCTCTCCCTCACTGTCTCAGCCTGCCAGCTAGGATGAAAGTCCCAGCTCTCTCCATTGTGTGGGTATTTCCTATTTTCCTATGGCCAGGAATCTCTTTTTCTCTATTCAATTTGGCTAGATTTATGGACATAAGGTAATATGGCAATTCATTATAATACGAGCAGTTATGAATGAGTGATGCGGTAATTCTGCCATCTAGGACTATTTCCTATGTCCTGTTATTATGTGAAAGGGTTGTTGTGGTTTTCCTATCAGACAGCAGGACTCTCCTGTGGATTGGAATAATATTCCTAATACCAAAAGGTGCTATCTAGAACCAAAAAGGGTTCTTTGGCTGTCCCTATAGGAGAACTCTTTGAAGAACCCCTTTAGGTTCCAGGTAGAACCCTTTTGGGTTCCATGTAGAACCATTTCCACAGAGGGGTTCTACCTGGATCCAAAAAGGGTTCCCTCTATAGAGACAGCCGCAGAACCATTTTGGAACCTTTTTTCTAAGAGTGTACCTTACTTCACTCTCTCTCTCTTTCTCTCTCTCTCTCTGTCAGTCACTCTCTCTATATCTGTCTTTCTTTTTCTCTCCTCTTTTAGCTCTCTGTCTCTCTCTCTTTCTCTGACCTTCTCTTTTATCTATCTATCTATCTACCTATCTCAATTCAATTCAATTCAAGGGGCTTTATTGGCATGGGAAACATGTGTTAACATTGCCAAAGCAAGTGAGGTAGATATTATACAAAAGTGAAATAAACAATACAAATTAACAGTAAACATTACACATACAGAAGTTTCAAAACAATAAAGACATTACAAATGTTATATTATATATATACAGTGTTGTAACAATGTACAAATGAATAAATATCTCTCTATCTATCTATATATCTATCTCTCTATCTATATATATATCTCTCTCTCTCTCTATCTATCTCGCTATCTATCTCTCTATCTATCTATCTATCTATCTATCTATCTATCTATCTATCTATTCTATTCTATTCTATTCTATTCAATTCAAGGGGCTTTATTGGCATGGGAAACATGTGTTAACATTGCCAAAGCAAGTGAGGTAGATATTATACAAAAGTGAAATAAACAATACAAATTAACAGTAAACATTACACATACAGAAGTTTCAAAACAATAAAGACATTACAAATGTTATATTATATATATACAGTGTTGTAACAATGTACAAATGGTTAAAGCACACAAGTTAAAATAAATAAGCATAAATATGGGTTGTATTTACAATGGTGTTTGTTCTTCACTGGTTGCCCTTTTCTTGTGGCAACAGGTCACAAATCTTGCTGCTGTGATGGCACACTGTGGAATTTCTCCCAGTAGATATGGGAGTTTATCAAAATTGGATTTGTTTTCAAATTCTTTGTGGATCTGTGTAATCTGAGGGAAATATGTCTCTCTAATATGGTCATACATTGGGCAGGAGGTTAGGAAGTGCAGCTCAGTTTCCACCTCATTTTGTGGGCAGTGTGCACATAGCCTGTCTTCTCTTGAGAGCCATGTCTGCCTACGGCGGCCTTTCTCAATAGCAAGGCTATGCTCACTGAGTCTGTACATAGTCAAAGCTTTCCTTAAGTTTGGGTCAGTCACAGTGGTCAGGTATTCTGCCACTGTGTACTCTCTGTTTAGGGCCAAATAGCATTCTAGTTTGCTCTGTTTTTTTGTTAATTCTTTCCAATGTGTCAAGTAATTATCTTTTTGTTTTCTCATGATTTGGTTGGGTCTAATTGTGCTGTTGTCCTGGGGCTCTGTGGGGTGTGTTTGTGTTTGTGAACAGAGCCCTAGGACCAGCTTGCTTAGGGGACTCTTCTCCAGGTTCATCTCTCTGTAGGTGATGGCTTTGTTATGGAAGGTTTGGGAATCGCTTCCTTTTAGGTGGTTGTAGAATTTAACGGCTCTTTTCTGGATTTTGATAATTAGTGGGTATCGGCCTAATTCTGCTCTGCATGCATTATTTGGTGTTCTACGTTGTACACGGAGGATATTTTTGCAGAATTCTGCATGCAGAGTCTCAATTTGGTGTTTGTCCCATTTCGTGAAATCTTGGTTGGTGAGCGGACCCCAGACCTCACAACCATAAAGGGCAATGGGCTCTATGACTGATTCAAGTATTTTTAGCCAGATCCTAATTGGTATGTTGAAATTTATGTTCCTTTTGATGGCATAGAAGGCCCTTCTTGCCTTGTCTCTCTATCTATCTATCTATCTATCTATCTATCTATCTATCTACGTGCACTCAAGCTGGAACTGTGATATCACTGTTCACATGGCAGACACACCCCTCAATGATTGTCTGACAGACATTTACATACATGTACACACATGCCACGCAAACAACCACTTACATTAACATATGAGCACACATTCTGTATGTACAAATACTCTCTCTCTCTCTCTCTCTCTCTCTCTCTCTCTCTCTCTCTCTCTCTCTCTCTCTCTCTCTCTCACAAACAAACAAACAAACAAACAAACAAACAAACAAACAAACAAACAAAAGCACTGAGTCAATAGTCCCACCGCAGACTGACGGTGTAGTGTGGTTAGGAGTAATGAATACTTGCCTGGTTATGCCTGGTGATTCCATCCTACCCAGAGAGGCCAACTCACTCTTCTATAGAGGAAGTACCCCACACAGAGGCCCTCCTAGCTGGAAAATGTGGATGTGTGGAAAGTGTGGATGTGTGTGTGTGTAGGTGTGTTTGAAAGGTGTGTGTATCCACCCCTCCCCTCCTGCGTCAGTACCCCCTAGTCTGCGTTAAGAGCTCCTGACCCCCTACATTCCTGCTCTGTTTGTACAGTAGGTTAGAGGCTAGCTGACAGCCAGGCAGATCATGCTGAGACCATGGAACTCCCACAGCTACTAAATAAGCCATCTTCTAAGAGGGACGGAGGGAGTAGAGCGACCCGCCACACCAGATGATAGAGGAAACACTGGGGAGATTCACATGTGTCAAGATAATGACTCATACTAATGGAGGAGCAGCTCTCTCTCTTTCTCTCTCTGTCCCGAAACAACCTGGCGAATTGCACCTTGTGGTCGTCCCTCTCGACTCCTGTTGGCTCTTGGTTAGGGAGTGTGTCTTCTCACTGAGGTCTCTCTCACACTGGACCATCTGTGTGTATGTGGGACAGGGGTGTTTGGGATGGTTAGACCTGGGCCATGGAGCTACAGGTCTGGATAAATAAAAACCACCAGCCTTGCTCTCAGGGCTATATATAGAGACTTAAACCCTGCTCTCAGAACAGTTTCAATGTCCTTCAGCTTGGTCAATGTTTATCTGTGTGCTACCTCAACTCGCTAGGGTATCTGCTTGTCAAGGTTGTTTTGAACAGAACAGTTCTCTTCAGTAGGTGGTACAGAGAAGAACTATTTGACCATGTTTATTTGCTCACTCTAAAGATAGACATCTTAATGAAAGGGGTTTGCTTTCCAATGTAGCTCTTTTGGAGAGAAAAAATTACTAGGCATAAGTACACACTACTATCCCTGGACTTGTTTGACCTGGGTGGTTGGTTGTGTGTTAGCTAGTCTGTTTTGGTCCAAGGTTGTGTTCATCAGGAGTCGCACACCGTAACAAAAATATTTTGCAATGAACAATGTTGTTTTATTTATGGACCAGCTCAGGTAGTAGTTACCTCCCGGTCAGAAGATGGTAATTTAGCTCATGACAGAGTGCTCTTGTGTTCCCAGATCTCCGTTGGCCAGATGCTGCAGGAGTTTGGTAAGTTCCTGGGTCTGTTCCTGCTGGTGCTCATCTCTTTCACCATCGGCCTGACGCAGCTCTACGGGAAGGATCAGAAGGACCCGGCCAAGAGTCCCGCCAAAGACTGTGAGGGCATCTTCTGTCAGCAGCAGAGCAACGATGCCTTCCACACGTACGTACAGTCTACCTAAATTCTCTTTCTCTCCCCTTTCCCTGTTTCACAGGTTCATGGGTACCTGTTCTGACTGTTAACCTCTGACTCATAGAGATCCAATAATTCAGTGTTCTACTGTATATGCCATTATATTTTCCATGACCTCCCTATTGACAAATTCATGGGTACTGTACCTGTTACTCCCTGTTCTGACCTTTAACCTTCCTGTTGACAGATTCATGGGTACTGTACCTGTTACTCCGTGTTCTGACCTCTAACCTCTGACTTTCCTGTTGAAAGGTTCATGGGAACGTGCTACGCTCTGTTCTGGTACATCTTCTCTCTGGCCCACGTGGCTCTCTTCGTGACCCGGATCAACTACACGGAGGAGCTGAGGTCATTTGTGGGAGCCCTCATCGTGGGCACGTACAACATCGTGGTGGTCATCGTTCTCACCAAGCTGCTGGTCGCCATGCTCCACAAGAGCTTCAGGCAGATCGCTGTAAGTCAACCAAGCGATCAATCAATTAACCATTTAAATCAGTCCAATGTATTTATAAAGCCTGTTTTGCATCAGCAGTTGTCACAAAGTGCTTTTCAGTAACCCGGCCGGAAGTGACTGCAAGTCACAGATAATGACATTGTCCATCAAGTTACAACAACAACAAAAACAATAGGACTTGATAACACTGTATCTAAGTGTTCATTTGGAGTACTTTATTTTCGATTCAGTGTTTGGAGTTCAGGCAAAGATCAGCCGTATAATTCACATCAATGAATCAACTTTAATGCTTCATATCATCAACTCAACAATCATCATTCTGAATGGAAAACACAACTCCACTCCAAGAACACTTCAGTGTAACAGATGGTAGTGATTTCTTAACATTTCTCTGTCGATTAACACGTTCCCCTATTTTCTCAGTGAATTCCTAAATCTCCCATTTCATTCCATTTCCCTCTAAACCCCCGAATCCCCTAGAACCACGAGGATAAGGAGTGGAAGTTTGCCCGCGCCAAGCTGTGGCTGAGCTACTTTGACGACAAGTGTACCCTGCCGCCGCCCTTCAACATCCTACCCTCCCCCAAGACTGTGTGTTACCTTCTGACCAGTATGAGTAAATGGATCTGCTCCCACACCTCCACGGGGAAGGTCAAGAGACAGAACAGCCTCAAGGTAAGAGAGACGGGACACTATCCAATCAAGAAGTGATACCTCTGTATACTTTAAATGTATGACCGTTTCTCATCTTATCCTCCCATGATATCCAGATAAGTAGACACTGTGTTCAGTCTCCAGTCCTAACCTCCCATGTTGTTGTTGTCCCATCCATCCAGGAGTGGAGGAACCTGAAGCGGAAGCGTGATGAGAACTACCAGAAGATCATGTGTTGTCTGGTCCATCGCTACCTGACGTCCACCAGGCAGAAGATGCAGAGCACCGACCAGGCCACCGTAGAGAACCTCAACGACCTGCGGCAGGACCTCTCCAAGTTCCGCAACGAGATGAGAGACCTGCTGGGATTCAGAACCTCCAAGTACGCCATGTTCTACCCCCGGAGCTAAGACTGACCTGATCTGAACCTCAACCCAACCTCAACCCAACCATGTTCTACCCTTGGAGCTAGAACTGATCTGGTCTCAACCTCCACCCAACCTCAACCGGCCAGCTAAGACTGGTCTCAACCCCAACATCAACCCCAACCAGCCCTGTCAGCTTCTTCACCCAGGGGGTCCTATCTCTGACCCTAGCATGCTCAGAAATGACCTTGTGTCCAGTCACAGAGAGACATTTAAACCTGGAACTCCACTGGAAATATATATATATATTCTGCACCAAAGTCTCCAGATTCACCCAGATCCCTTATGTAATAATATTTAGTCATCCTACTTGTTTTCTAAAATTGTCATTGTTTTCAACAAAGGACTTAATAAAATGTAATGGAAAATACAGACTGGCTGTGACTTTTTGTCTTGGCAGTGAGAAACGATTAGAGGATAAATATTGAGTTGCATCACATGCTCAGCTGGCACGAGGACGGAGCCAGTTGGTTTTAATTGTGAAATATCTGTGAATGTTACTCACTGTTCAGAGCCAGCACTTCCCTGGTCAAAACACACCTGACCATTCCCAGTGCTCAGTGGAGCGTTCACGACTGCCCTACTAACAGCTGCCTCCACACCTGGCCATAGTTACCACATACTCTATGTAGGCTAGATATAAATGTTGTTTTTTAGTTTGGTTTTTTACCCCTTTTTCTCCCCAATTGGTAGTTACAGTCTTGTCCCATCGCTGCAACTCCCGTACGGACTCGGGAGAGGCAAAGGTCGAGAGCCATGCGACCCTGCCAAGCTCCACTGCTTCTTGACACACTGCTCGCTTAACCCGGAAGCCAGCCACACCAATGTGTCGGAGGAAACGGGATCGAACCCGGATGTAGTGACGCCTCTAGCGCCTTAGACCGCTGCACCACTCGGGAGGCCCTTATATGCACTGTTAACATGACATATTACAACGCACTGCTGGTCTGTAAATAAATTAATGATGACACTCCATTTGAAGAACCACCTCGTTAAAATAAACTTTATTTTTTATTTGGTCAGATGAAAACAATAAAATATAAATAACATTTACCAATTGAATCATATGAAAATACTTTATATTGTAATTCATTTCATATCTCTTTTTATTACATACATTACAAACCAAGCTGACATTATGATAAGGAGTGCTTTGTTGAATCCATTCATTGTAAAAGCTTTGGCTAATAAGTGACAGTACTAAACGTAATACCAGCATGAAAACAAATCATTTCAAAAGGAATGCTATATATTCAACTATTGCACTTATCGACACCACATAAAATTCCTCCCATATCTTGTCCATTCAATGTGAACATAGGAAATAAAGAGCAGTTTGTAAACACTGTCCATAAAACTATAACACCCCGTCCTCAATAATGTACTTCCTCTAACAAACTCCTTCCTGTCGGATGTTTGATCCAAGCTAACACTCATCACGACATCTGGGTTGTGTTCAGGGGCTTGAAACGTGAGAAAATGTTTTTGAAACAGAAAAGGTAAATGAGCTCTCTCATTGGACATATTTAGGTAGTATTTAGTTTCAAAACATTTTCTCCTGTTTTGTTCTAACTGAACGTGACCCAGGTGAGTTCCCCCCTACTATCGGTCTCTCTTCCTCTCCTCCCTCTCTTCAATTATCACACTCATTCTTCACATTGCACTCAAAACAGGTCCAGTTCAGAGGAAAGAGAAAAAACAGCATAGAAAAACAAAACAAAGGAAAGAGACAGCCAGACACCTCCAGGCAGTAACAGCCTGAGCTCTGTAGACTAGTCCTGTGGTGACGGATGATAGGTAATGATGGGCGGAGCCAGGACACTAACAAGAACAGTCACACCCTTTTGTGGGTGGGGCATGGTGGTTGGGTGGAGACTCAGGCAGCATGTAGCTGATCTCAGCAGCGTTTGTTCTTCAGTACGTTGAGTCCCCTCTGGTTCTTGGCCTTGAAGGCCATGACGAAGTGATGCGGAGCGATCTTCCCCTTCCCATCCTCGTCCGCTGAGCCCATGAAGATGTAGTTGAGGCCTAGTGAGATCACACAGAAAGAGCCTGAATGCAGTGGCGGAACGGCAGAGACATTCAGGAAGGTAGCACATCAGCATCAACTCTCCTCTGGGTTCCATATATGTTTATAGCTACAGTTGAAGTGGGAAGTTTACACACACTTAAGTTGGAGTCATTAAAACTCATTTTTCAACCACTCCACAAATTTCTTGTTAACAAACTATTGTTTAGGCAAGTCGGTTAGGACATCTACTTTGTGCATGACACAAGTCATTTTTCCAACAATTGTTTACAGACAGATTATTTCACTTATAATTCATTGTATCACAATTCCAGTGGGTCAGAAGTTTACATACACTAAGTTTACTGTGCCTTTAAACAGCTTGGAAAATTCCATAAAATTGTGTCATGGCTTTAGAAGCTTCTGATAGGCTAATTGACATAATTTGAGTCAATTGGTGGTGTACCTGTGGATGTATTTCAAGGCCTACCTTCAAACTCAGTGCCTCTTTGCTTCACATCATGGGAAAATCAAAAGAAATCAGCCAAGACCTCAGAAAAGAAATTGTAGACCTCCACAAGTCTGGTTCATCCTTGGGAGCAATTTCCAAATGCCTGAAGGCACCACGTTCATATGTACAAACAATAGTACGCAAGTATAAACACCATAGAACCACGCAGCCGTCATACCGCTCAGGAAGGAGACGCGTTCTGTCTCCTAGAGATGAACATACTTTGGTGCGAAAGGTGAAAATCAATCCCAGAACAACAGCAAAGGACCTTGTGAAGATGCTGGAGGAAACAGGTACAAAAGTATCTATATCCACAGTAAAACGAGTCCTATATCGACATAACCTGAAAGGCCGCTCAGCAAGGAAGAAGCCACTGCTCCAAAACCGCCATAAAAAAGCCAGACTATGGTTTGCAACTGCACATGGGGACAAAGATCGTACTTTTTGGAGAAATGTCCTCTGGTCTGATGAAATAAAAATATAACTGTTTGGCCATAATGACCATTGTTATGTTTGGAGGAAAAAGGGGGAGGCTTGCAAGCCGAAGACCACCACCCCAACAGTGAAGCACGGGGGTAGCAGCATCATGTTGTGGGGGTGCTTTGCTGCAGGAGGGACTGGTGCACTTCACAAAATAGATGGCATCATGAGGATGGAAAATTATGTGGATATATTGAAGCAACATCTCAAGACATCAATCAGGAAGTTAAAGCTTGGTCGCAAATGGGTCTTCCAAATGGACAATGACCCCAAGCATACTTCCAAAGTTGTGGAAAAATTACTTAAGGACAACAAAGTCAAGGTATTGGAGTGGCCATCACAAAGCCCTGACCTCAATCCTATAGAAAATATGTGGGCAGAACTGAAAAGGCGTGTTCGAGCAAGAAGGCCTACAAACTTGACTCAGTTACACCAGCTCTGTCAGGAGGAATAGGCCAAAATTCACCCAACTTATTGTGGGAAGCTTGTGTAAGGCTACCCGAAACGTTTGACCGAAGTTAAACAATTTAAAGGCAATGCTACCAAATACTAATTGAGTGTATGTAAACTTCTGACCCACTGGGAATGTGATGAAATAAATAAAAGCTGAAATAAATAATTCTCTCTTCTATTATTCAGACATTTCACATTCATAAAATAAACTGGTGATCCTAACTGACCTAAGACAGGGAATTTTTACTAGGATTAAATGTCAGGAATTGTGAAAAATGGAGTTTAAATGTATTTGGCTAAGGTGTATGTAGTACATTTCCGACTTCAACTGTACATCTATAAACGTATAGAGTACTGTACAGTATGTTTGTATATATTCACAGTATGGATCAGCGGCTGAGGGGGAAGGTATAGATCTTATTGCACAGTGAGTTTTGCCGCTTACCTCAGACCTTGGTCAAGCTCCTTCAGGTGAGCGTGAAGATAGGTTACAGCAATGGAGGCAAACTCAGAGCCATAAACCAAGTAGTATGTCCAACCACCTCTTTCTTATGTATCTTGTATATTTGGAACATGCCGCTGTTACAAGTGCTTACTCAGTGCCACACTGTGAAACCGTGTCAGTATTACTCAATCATAGAATTTGAACTGAAATAAAAACACATGGTTCAATAGTACAATCATGGACTAATACCTGTGCTAATACCTGTGCAATACAGTGCCACTGACACGGTCCGCTAACAAAACCTGCGGGCTCTCCTTCACTGCAGCCGAGGTGAGTAAAACATTTAAACGTGTTAACCCTCGCAAGGCTGCAGGCCCAGATGGCATTCCCAGCCGCGTCCTCAGAGCATGCGCAGACCAGCTGGCTGGTGTGTTTACGGACATATTCAATCAATCCTTATCCCAGTCTGCTGTTCCCACATGCTTCAAGAGGGCCACCATTGTTCCTGTTCCCAAGAAAGCTAAGGTAACTGAGCTAAACGACTACCGTCCCGTAGCACTCACTTCCGTCATCATGAAGTGCTTTGAGAGACTAGTCAAGGACCATATCACCTCCACCCTACCTGACACCCTAGACCCACTCCAATTTGCTTACCGACCCAATAGGTCCACAGACGACGCAATCGCAACCGCACTGCACACTGCAGTGTGGTTGTCCGTCTGGACAAGAGGAATACCTATGTGAGAATGCTGTTCATCGACTACAGCTCAGCATTTAACACCATAGTACCCTCCAAACTCGTCATCAAGCTCGAGACCCTGGGTCTCGACCCCGCCCTGTGCAACTGGGTACTGGACTTCCTGACGGGCCGCCTCCAGGTGTTGAGGGTAGGTAACAACATCTCCACCCCGCTGATCCTCAACACTGGGGCCCCAAGGGTGCGTTCTGAGCCCTCTCCTGTACTCCCTGTTCACTCACGACTGCGTGGCCATGCACGCCTCCAACTCAATCATCAAGTTTGCGGACGACACTACAGTGGTAGGCTTGATTACCAACAACGACGAGACGGCCTACAGGGAGGAGGTGAGGGGCCTCGGAGTGTGGTGTCAGGAAAATAACCTCACACTCAACGTCAACAAAACAAAGGACATGATTGTGGACTTCAGGAAACAGCAGAGGGAGCACCCCCCAATCCACATCGACGGGACAGTAGTGGAGAGGGTAGTAAGTTTTAAGTTCCTCGGTGTACACATCACGGACAAACTGAATTGGTCCACCCACACAGACAGCGTTGTGAAGAAGGCGCAGCAGCGCCTCTTCAACCTCAGGAGGCTGAAGAAATTCGGCTTGTCACCAAAAGCACTCACAAACTTCTACAGATGCACAATCGAGAGCATCCTGTCGGGCTATATCACCGCCTGGTACGGCAACTGCTCTGCCCACAACTGTAAGGCTCTCCAGAGGGTAGTGAGGTCTGCACAACGCATCACCGGGGGCAAACTACCTGCCCTCCAGGACACCTACACCACCCGATGTCACAGGAAGGCCATAAAGATCATCAAGGACAACAACCACCCGAGCCACTGCCTGTTCACCCCGCTATCATCCAGAAGGCGAGGTCAGTACAGGTGCATCAAAGCAGGGACCGAGAGACTGAAAAACAGCTTCTATCTCAAGGCCATCAGACTGTTAAACAGCCACCACTAATATTTAGTGGCTGCTGCCAACATACTGACTCAACTCCAGACACTTTAATAATGGGAATTGATGGAAATTTATGTACAAATTTATCACTAGCCACTTTAAACAATGCCACTTAATATAATGTTTACATACCCTACATTACTCATCTCATATGTATATGTATATACTGTACTCTATATCATCTACTGCATCTTGCCATCTTTATGTAATACATGTATCACTAGCCACTTTAAACTATGCCACTTTATGTTTATATACCATACAATACTCATCTCATATGTATATACTGTACTCTATACCATCTACTGCATCTTGCCTATGCCGTTCTGTACCATCAGTCATTCATATATCTTTATGTACATATTCTTTATCCCTTTACACTTGTGTGTATAAGGTAGTAGTTGTGGAATTGTTAGGTTAGATTACTCGTTGGTTATTACTGCATTGTCGGAACTAGAAGCACAAGCATTTCGCTACACTCACATTAACATCCGCTAACCATGTGTATGTGACAAATACAATTTGATTTGATTTGATTTGCTATCGTGTCACGGTGAATGTCTGAAACTAAAGCAAGAGAAACTGATGACTATATCCAGGGGAGAGTTAGCCTGAGTGCCAGTCTGTTTTTGCTATCATGCCAACTCCTTGTCACTCATTGTC
This sequence comes from Salvelinus alpinus, assembly GCF_045679555.1. Lineage (NCBI taxonomy): Eukaryota > Metazoa > Chordata > Actinopteri > Salmoniformes > Salmonidae > Salvelinus > Salvelinus alpinus. The sequence goes on from NC_092093.1 coordinate 71,611,400, forward strand.
ATGCCAAACCACATTGTCTTGAGTTGGAGTTGGCAAGAGCACAAACAGATCTGTGACCAGGCTATAGAAACAGACAACAGATCTGGGACCAGGCTATAGAAACAGACAACAGATCTGGGACCAGGCTATAGAAGGAGACAACAGATCTGGGACCAGGCTAGTGGAGAGTGAGCTCCAGAGTCCTTTGGCAGTGGTCCACCGTACTACTACTCACCTCGTCTGATGGATGGACACTTCTTGCAGAGCACGATGATCTTGGTGCTCATGGTCTTGCCGGCCTGCTGGATGGCCAGGTTGCCTTCTTTGTAGACGTTGATGATGGAGATGGTGGCGTACACGCTGCCTCCTCGCACCGCCGCCGTGATGACAGTTCCTGTTATCACTGTCACAGAAACATAGGGAGTTTAGATGGCTCAACAACAAGCACTCAACAACATCTACTTAGATTGGAAGTCTGACAACTGTGTCATCATTATGAAATGGTGGTGTATAACATTCAACTCTGTAATTGCCTTGACCAAATATTGTATGATCGAGATCGGATATCTTTCTATACAAATACTCTGATGCTCGGCTTGCAAAATGTACTGGTTGAATAGCTTTGAATAAGATGATCAGATCAATGTGTAAACAGGAAGGAAAGGCCGGGTCAGGTCAGTCTTCTGTTAGGTCCTTTTGTGTCTAGCCTAGTCATTAAAACTTGTGATGCAACACCCTTGGCTTGATATGACTGCAGACTGTCTGCCACTGTATTATACAAGACATTTTGACACTAACACCAAATTACTGGTCTTCACAGACTGGTCTTCATTTTCCATGCAAATCTGACCTAACATCCCTGAGGAAAAGCAATTATTAAAATACCTGCCTCATTCCATCAACATCTACTCGGAGAAAAACATCACAGAGCTAGTCTAAATACTGTGGTAGCAAACTAAGGTCATGGAGTATGTTGGCTGAATCAACACCTTCATTTAGCAGCAGTTTACCTACAGTTCGGCTCTTCTCTGGCATGTGTGTTACCTCTATTAGAGGAAGAGAACTGTGTCCAGTCCCATACACAAATCCACTGGGCTGCCCTGTCAGAAAACCCTCAAGGACGCTTTTCAGACGCTCTGAAACCACGCAGATAGTGTATCATGACAACATGGGTTTGTTGAGAGAGGGACGGCTCATATGGACTGGGTTGATGCTGGGGTAAATGTTGGAAAATTTTCTGCCACCCCACCCCCCTGACTGACACACACACACACACACACACACACACACACACACACACACACACACACACACACACACACACACACACACACACACACACACACACTGTTGACCTGTTGTTGTTTGTTGCTGTAGCTTAGTATCTGTGACGGCAGTAGTGGCGGCTTTAGGTAGGTCAGCCATAGTAATATATGTAGCATTAGCTGTAGGGGAATAGTATCTCTCCTACCAAAGTCACTGGTACAGTAGTTGCTCTCAACGGTTCCACTTCTTTTGCATTTCTGCTGGCACAGAGCTACAGAGTACTTCAGGGCTGGGGAGACAGAGAAAAAGAAAATATAGTTACTTAGTTCACATTCATCTTCCACATTCAAGGGATGCACGTAAGTAGGGTTTGGGTTGATTTTGTTTCACATTGAGTCAATTCAGGGAATGAATTGAAATCAATCGTAGGCTAATACATTAGTATGAACACTTCCCATTGAAAACTGTGGGCAACTTAGAATCCTACAGTTCACATCATGCTTAAGGTATAGGGTTCTTTTTTCGTCTGGCGTTAAGGAGGGGCAAGTGTCTAACGCACGCATGTTGTAAAAAGCCGGCGCTCTGCTATTTTCCAGCCCTTGTGCCAGGGTTGGTCATTTACCTGTCTAACATCAGCTTGCTTGCGCTGAGATGGGAGTGGTGAAACTATTTGAGGTGTGTCCTTAAAAACGAGCACCAAACTGCCAATTTCAGTCAGAGTAACTGGAGATAAACTGATCTTAGTGGTAACGCATGTTGGTTATGGCATCAATTTTGCCAGCGGAGGTGCACAGTAGCCTAATCAGTGGCATTTCATCAATCTTTTATTAAAAGATCATCTTTGAGAGCAGCAAAACAGTCTACAGACATTCACCTTTTTAGTAAATTGGAATGTATTTAGGCGTCACGACAGACCTGGGCTCGATCCCAGGCTGTATCACAACCGGCCGTGATCAGGAGTCCCATAGGGTGTTCTGGTTCTGCACATTAGTTTGCCTGAGTAAGAAGGAACAAGGTGTCTCTTTGGAGTGACTACTTGCTTCCCTTCCCCTTAACTCTGTCATAGTAGAGAAATCACAGATTTAAAAAGACAAAAAAAAACGAGAAAATAATACATGGAAGTGATAAGTTAGAGGGGACTGATGTTTTGACTGGCATCTAACCTCGTCCCCAATTGCTACAGATAGAGCCGGCTAGGGACAAGATTAACAGCCATCCAGCCTTCATTGCCTTTCATCCTGGGGGCAACAGCCACTACCATGGTAGATCTGATCTGGAACCAGGCTAATGAAAATGCCTGGAAGCCACTCTACTAGTGGGAGGGAGGGAGCCACAGCAGCTACACCACATGTTGGCATCAGCAAAGACCACTGGGACCAGGCAATCAAATCTGTCTCTAAATCCACAACTCCTAGTAGCAGATCAAATGGACCAAACACCCATGTGGCCTGGAGATGACGATGATGAATTGGATTCAAATTGTGCTAAAAGCACTTTACATTGTAACAACAAGACTGAAGAGATGTGTCAAGACAAGGGAAGAGTTACACATATGTCCTGCTTGGATTAAACAGAGAAAAAGGAGCTACCTACGTATGGGTCTGGTGGTAGCTGCTGGGCTAGTGGTGGTCGGTGGTACCGTGGTGATGGGGAACTTCTTGGGTCTAAACTTGTAGTGGCTGATGAACCCGTCTGCTGTTAAACTGAGGTCTGAGAAGAACTGGATCAGGAGCTGGTTACCTTCAGAGAATACTGGACTGAAGAGAGAGAGAGAGAGAGAGAGAGAGAGAGAGAGAGAGAGAGAGAGAGAGAGAGAGAGAGAGAGAGAGAGAGAGAGAGAGAGAGAGAGAGAGAGAGAGAGAGAGAGAGAGAGAGAGAGAGAGAGAGAGAGAGAGAGAGAGAGAGAGAGAGAGAGAGAGAGAGAGAGAGAGAGAGAGAGAGAGAGAGAGAGAGAGAGAGAGAGAGAGAGAGAGAGAGAGAGAGAGAGAGAGAGAGAGAGAGAGAGAGAGAGAGAGAGAGAGAGAGAGAGAGAGAGAGAGAGAGAGAGAGAGAGAGAGAGAGAGAGAGAGAGAGAGAGAGAGAGAGAGAGAGAGAGAGAGAGAGAGAGAGAGAGAGAGAGAGAGAGAGATCGATATATAGAGATAGAATGTTAGCTTACCTGGTAAGTAGTTGATATATCGAATATGCTCATGGATATCTTGTGCTTAGGTAAACAGTTAATCATGCATTAGTAGGTTTATGATCAAGGATCAAGGTCATAAGCGAAGTGGTACATTAGCTAGATGAATGCAGAGTAGAAACAGGTGTGTGACGTACGCTGGAGGGCTGTCGCCACAGTACTTCCCGATCCTCTTGGCATCGTTAATCTCTGCCCCGTTGAAAATGGCCACATAGTCATATCGACAGTAGTTGTCTCTTTCCACATCGAACTTCTCAAACTTCACCTCAATAATCTGTGTTGGTGGACAGGTTACATAGAACACAGGTTACACACAACGCAGGTTACATAGACCACAGGTTACAAAGAACACGTTACACTGAACAAATTACTTTCAGCCCACATTCTGAAGGTGCATTTCATTGTGCAACACTAACCAAGAGCAAACCACAAAGCAATTATGTGCAAATTTACATCTTAGGCGATCTCAATCTCTCTCAATTGTGTCAAGTTGAACTGTGAGTAAAGTAAGAACCTCTGGCTGTAGACTAACACTCACCTGGTTCTTAGGAGCCACTATGTGCCATGAGCAGGTGACCCCTGCGGGGTAGTCTTTCTCGGGCCAGTTAGGGGTCTTGAAGGACCCGGAGGGTTTAACCAGACGACCGCCACAGTACTGATCCCCTGGTGGGTGCAAAGTCAAACTACAACGTTTAGTTATACTGCCCAGATAGTACTGCTTCACATGCTATTCATTTGACGCACCACTGGACATCATCCTGTGACTCTATGTTTATGTGCAAGATATATCGCTTCCTTCTGAATGTTAAAGGACGGAAGGTTGTGCACGCACGCGCATGACATAATCCCATAATGGAACAAACATTTTCGAATAAGTAGGCTCTTGTCTTATGCTTCCTTTGTGGTTATGAGTAAATTAAGAAGACATCGGTCGGTCCCTCTGCCTTGGTCCCATGCTGCAACGTGCAGTTAAAAGGGAGTCTATATGCTAGGCATACCATCACACATCTGAGAGATCACATCATCAAACCACACAAGCTGCTTGGACTGGCAAGGGATCTGTGGATCTTTAAAAACCATGGCTGGATCTCCTGTAACATGTAGTTAGTCGCTATAGCAGTTAGTTCCACTACAGCTGAGCTCCCAGCCTCATGACTGGCAGACGGACAAGCCCAATTTGACTCTGTAACTAAAATAGACATTGAAGAAATGGAGGAGTGCTGTGTGGTGCTTTTCAGTTTCAACCAACCACACCCAGGAACAGGGAGAACACCAGTCAACCTAAACTGACAGACCGAGAGGGATTCCAGCTGTCAGCTACTGTAGAGGTACGGAGACAGAGAGAAGGTATACAGGGAGGCGCTCAGCCCCCCAAAAATTCCACAAACTCATTCGGGGAGAAGTAACGTCACCGGGTCAGAAGAGGAAGGGACGGCTTAGCGCTGACCTGTCTGACCCTAGAGCTCACCATCTGGAAAATGAGCCGTGAAAAATTCCTCGTCATGCTGTGAAATGTGTAGAGATTCACCTCCTCCTCGAGCAAGCTTTAAGTCAAGAGGTTTCGTCTTAACTGCACAAGAGGTCTGAACTGAAAGAGCACTGGTACTTTATCTTACCAAGCAGAAGTCAAACTTTCCCTTGACCTGCTATCTGATGGGAGTGATTTATTTAGCTAGAACTGCCCTTTAGTCTCAGATGTAAATAATTGACCTCTCAGATCTCATCATCTGGGTATTAGTATTATTACAGTGACACGGTGCAATGACCTTGCTGGGGCAGCTAGCAGTTAAGAGGCTAGTTAATTAGCTCGTTAAAATGTGAACCTTAGCACTAAACACGCACACACATATCTGAGGTCTTTACGATGTGGAGTCCGAGCAGAGTCACGGCTAGGGCTCAGTCCCTAATGCTCTGTTGAACATGCTTGGGTAGAGCCTGGATACAGATGACTACAGTTTTCACTACACACTACATCCAGGCGTACAACAACTTAGAGATGACACAACCCCTCTTCAACCCACACAGTGGTTCGTGGCCCGGAAGGTAGCCTAGAGGTTAGAGAGGCAAGCCTGCAACCGGCGGGTAACTAGTCCAACAGAAGAAAATCTAGTAGGATCCTAGATCCCGTCTCCTGCCACTGTGCCATTGAGCAAGGCACGTTTATTTTATTTTTATTTTATTTAACCTTTATTTAACTAGGCAAGTTAAACGTTAACTAACCTTAACTACTACATTATTCTTCTATTCTTCTTCTATATTCTATCCTGCTTACCTCTCTCATGCGGCTGGGCAGCAGAGTACACCGCCAGGAAGCCACTCCCAGCTGTGTTGGCATCAGACACCATCTGAATGAGCATCTTGTTGCCTGTGGAGACCAGGGCGCCTGGCCTGAAAGTCCCACAGAAGCGGCCCAGCCTCTGGCCACTCACATGGCCACTGTAAACATCCACGTAGTCATAGCGACACAGGTTGTCACTCTCCAGGTCAATGAAGCGGAAGGACAGGACCACCACTTTACCCTCAGGGACCTGGGGACAACATTCAATCCAATACAATATACATTACAATCTATTCAATCACATAAGGGGCATACAGTGCCTTCGGAAAGTATTCATACCCCTTGACTTTTTCCACATTTTGTTACGTTACAGCTTTGTTCTAAAATTAATAAAATAAAATAAAAACTCAGCAATCAAAACACAATATACCATAATGACAAAGCGAAAACTGGTTTTTAGATTTGTTTGCAAATGTATAAAAGTATTTAGACACTCTGCTATGAGACTCTAAATTGAGCTCAGCTGCATTCTGTTTCCATTGACCATCCTTGAGAAGTTTCTACCACTTGATTGGAGTCCACCTGTGGTAAATTCAATTGATTGGACATGATTTGGAAAGGCACACACCTGTCTATATAAGGTCCCACAGTTAACAGTGCATGTCAGAGCAAAAACCAAGCCATGAGGTCAAAGAAATTGTCCGTAGAGCTCCAAAGTAGGCTTGTGTCGAGGCACAGATCTGGGGAAGGGTACCAAAACATTTCTGCAGCATTGAAGGCCCTCAAGAACACAGTGGCCTCCATCATTCTTAAATGTAAGAAGTTTGGAATCACCAAGACTCTTCCTAGAGCTGGCCGCCCGGCCAAACTGAGCAATCGGGGGAGAAGGGCCTTGGTCAGGGAGGTGACCAAGAACCCGATGGTCACTTGACATGACAACACCTCTGGTGTTCAACTTTCCCAAGTTCTCTCACGTCACCCCGCTCCTCCGCTCTCTCCACTGGCTTCCAGTTGAAGCTCGCATCCGCTACAAGACCATGGTGCTTGCCTACGGAGCTGTGAGGGGAACGGCACCTCCGTACCTTCAGGCTCTGATCAGGCCCTACACCCAAACAAGGGCACTGCGTTCATCCACCTCTGGCCTGCTCGCCTCCCTACCTCTGAGGAAGTACAGTTCCCGCTCAGCCCAGTCAAAACTGTTCGCTGCTCTGGCACCCCAATGGTGGAACAAACTCCCTCACGACGCCAGGTCAGCGGAGTCAATCACCACCTTCCGGAGACACCTGAAACCCCACCTCTTTAAGGAATACCTAGGATAGGATAAAGTAATCCTTCTAACCCCCCCCCCTTAAAAGAGTTAGATGCACTATTGTAAAGTGGTTGTTCCACTGGATATCATAAGGTGAATGCACCAATTTGTAAGTCGCTCTGGATAAGAGCGTCTGCTAAATGACTTAAATGTAAATGTAAATGTCACTCAGAGCACTAGAGTTCCTCTGTGGAGATGGGAGAACCTTCCAGAAGGACAACCATCTCTGCAGCACTCCACCAATTAGGCCTTTATGGTAGAATGGCCAGACGGAAACCACTCCTCATTAAAAAGGCACATGACAGCCCGCTTGGAGTTTGCCAAAAGAAACCTAAAGACTCTCAGACCATGAGAAACAAGATTCCCTGGTCTGATGAAACCAAGATTGAACTCTTTGGCCTGAATGCGAAGCGTCACGTCTGGAGGAAACCTGGCACCATCCCTATCGTGAAGCATGGTGGTGGAAGCATCATGCTGTGTGGATGTTTTTCAGCGACAGGGACTGGGAGATTAGTCAAGATTGAGGCAAAGATGAACGGAACAAAGTACAGAAAGATCCTTGATGAAAATCTGCTCCAGAGTGCTCAAGACCTCAGACTGGGGCGACGGTTCACCTTCCAACAGGACAACGACCCTAAGCACACAGCCAAGACACGCAGGAGTGGCTTCGGGACAAGTCTCTGAATGTCCTTGAGTGGCCCAGCCAGAGCCCGTACTTGAACCCGATCGAACATCTCTGGAGATACCTGAAAATAGCTGTGCAGCAACGCTCCCCATCCAACCTGACAGAGCTTGAGAGGATCTGCAGAGAAGAATTGGAGAAGCTCCCTAAATACAGGTGTGCCAAGCTTGTAGCGTCATACCCAAGAATACTCGACGCTGTAATCGCTGCCAAAGGTGCTTCAACAAAGTACTAAGTAAAGGATCTGAATAGTTATGGAAATGTGAAATCAGTTTTTTTGTTTTTAGACATTTTCAAAAATGTCTAAAAACCTGTTTTTGCTTTGTCATTATGGGGTATTGTGTGTAGATTGATTAGGGGGGGAACAAGTTCATCAATTTTAGAATAAGGCTGTAATGTAACATAATGTGAAAAACTCAATGGGTCTGAATACTTTCCAAATGCACTGTATGTGACAACTCATATAAGAGGAAACAAATATTCCTCTGATTTACCTTTAATTGGTTGCAGCCATGTGACCATGCTGCATGTTAATAAAAATGCCAAGCAGGCAGCTCAAATTGCCTGAGGGGTGCTGTGTGGCTAGTTGCCAAATATCAGACTACAAATTAGACCTACACAGTTAGGGTTAGTGAATTAGTATCTCATTGCAGTTTATTACAGAAACATTGCGTCATTTCTGTTCTCTGATATGGGTGCTGTTAACTGTTAAACATGGATCATGTATTTACAGTAGGGTACAAGTATGTTTGACTCACCGTGATTCTCCAAACACATTTGGTATTTGGGGGGTACACCCCTGGATACCCCGGGCTCCCAATGACCCCAGAATCCCCCGTTATATTCCCTCCGCATGTAAACGTTGTTCTGGAAACATTGGGAAAAATATTTTAGACACTTCTCATTCTAATACAAATATGTAGCCTATGCTATCATGGAATCTGGAAGGGAGCAGAAGCCTAGGTGTTAATGGTTGGTGTTCATTCTTGGGTTGTCTCGGCAATGCGCCAATGTGCGTCCTCATGCCTACAGCGCAGACTGCAGATTCCACCAAAATAACAACTCCTCAGTCATGAACAATTTAACATTATTGATGCCGTTCATTCATTCATTGTGCCGTAGGCTAACGGATCATTGGCACCTCACGATAAGGCTTTGTAGACTACAATACACACGTGTTAATTCTAACAAATAGCCCAACGCAAAACCAAAAATAATCAATTGTAAAAAAAAAAATAAAAAAAAAGTGAAGAGTACCTCCGTTGTGACTGCCCGCAGACTTCTGTCAAAAACAGTACACTCCATGCGCAAAAAAGACTGCATATTCTCAACATTATCGGGTGAACTGACCAGGCACCACTTCGCCTGTTTTCGCCCGCTGGTATGAATGACATTGTATTCAGTCGCTCGAGCGGTTGGGAAAAGTACCCAGAAGTTCCTGGAGGGAGTTTCGCAAGCTGTAGCACAGAGATGAATATAGCGTTTGTTCTGCGTGGTAGGAGGGAGCAGTCGGCAGGCAGCTGCCTTTTTCCAAAACCTGGGATCAAAGACGCATTAGAAGTATGGGGGGGTTGCTTTGGTTTAGTACCACACCTGGCATAACCTACCTTGGGTAAAATAATGTTAATATCCTAGTGAAATATTTATTCAAGGCACAGAGTTCAGGTGATCATGATGAATATCTGGTCATATGTACAAACTGTATGTACTTTGCACATAGGCTGTTTATATGTGCTCTTCAGAATAAAATGAATTTAAAAACAAGTGAATAGCCTGATTAATAAATGACGCAAAATAGGTCTAAACAACAAACATATACTATTACAGTACATACATATACTACAGTATTTACAGTATAGATTCCAGAATGTGTTCTTATGCACTAATATGTGTGCTATGTGCTATCTACTAGCCTACTTACACAGAGTGACAAAAAGACTGAAAGACAGACAGACAAACACTGATGGCGGCGCTGAGGAGAGCACTCATCTTTTTTAAATGTTTTATTTAACCTTGATTTAACTATCAGTTAAAAACAAATTCTTATTTACAATGACGGCCTACCAGAAGGCAAAAGGTCTCGTGCGCGGACGGGGGCTGGGATTAAATATAAAAAACATGAATTATAGGACAAAACACACATCTCGACAAGAGAGACACCTAAAATGTTTATTTTATTATACGGAGCCATTTACTTTATGTTCGTATACTTATCCTTTAATAGTTCTTATTGGTGTTGCATTGTCGATGAGGAACCTGCAGGTACACATTTCGTAGGACAAGGTGTATACCAGACGTATCCCGTACGTATATAACATACGTATGTATGTATACCTTATGTAACAGTATAACTTTAAACCGTCCCCTCGCCCCGACACGGGCGCGAACCAGGGACCCTCTGCACACATCAACAACGGTCGCCCACGAAGCATCGTTACCCATCGCTCCACAAAGGCCACGGCCCTTGCAGAGCAAGGGGAAACCCTACTTCAGGTCTCAGAGCAAGTGACGTAACCGATTGAAATGCTATTAGCGCGTACCCGCTAACTAGCTAGCCATTTCACATCCGTTACACTCACCCCCCTTTCAACCTCCTCCTTTTTCCGCAGCAACCAGTGATCCGGGTCAACAGCATCAATGTAACAGTATAACTTTAAACCGTCCCCTCGCCCCGACACGGGCGCGAACCAGGGACCTTCTGCACACATCAACAACTGACACCCACGAAGCGTCGTTAACCATCGCTCCACAAAAGCCGCGGCCCTTGCAGAGCAAGGGGAAACCCTACTTCAGGTCTCAGAGCAAGTGACGTAACCGATTTAAATGCTATTAGCGCGTACCCGCTAACTAACTAGCCATTTCACATCCGTTACACTTACATACGACTAATAAAAAAACTTGAAACACATGTAATGAGACAGATCACACAGAGAGTATGCTATAAATGGCACCATCTAGTGGACCAAATGAAGCATCGCTTTTCGAATACATGTTTTCAGGTTGTCCGATTCTGATTGTGTAATATTGGCTTGAAAAATCTGATTAAAAGCCATACATCTACAGGTCATCAATAGTACACAGTTGGGTAAGGCTATTGAAATATCGGGTAAACCCCAACCCCCCCAAAAAAAATATTTACGAATGTGATTTGCATTAGGCTGATTAATAGTTGTAGTATTTTTAATCCATACATTTATTATTACACGGCCACCATTGAATCATAATGGGTTTATGTTTTCTTTGTAAATAAAACGTATCGGTTGGCATCCATATTTCTGTATTCGACTATTTTGAACTAGGTGAAAAAACGTATCCAACAATTGGTAATCGATTAGAGTTAGTACAACCAAAATGGCGGACAGAACGCCTGGTGGTACGCAGAAAGCCAACGCAAAGGTGAATTTATTAATCGATGTTTACTTGATGCATTGGGTATTAAATGCTATAAGAACTGTTTATTGTAGTTATAAACGTTATGGTTATGAACGTTGTACAGCTGTTGCCATATGTTCCCATTTATAACTAGTAATTGTGTACGAAAAGAACACGTAGCTAACGCTAACGTTAGCAAAGTCAGGCCCCAATCACCGGTATTTTTCCTGTCCCAAACATTGCAATGATTTCGCCATGTGTTTACATAACTGGCTAATCTAGCTGCGGTATACTGGTAACTAGGGTGGCAATTGTTTACATAACTAATTAGTATGTTTGAGTTGGTGTGTGATTTTGTTTGTCGCAACGTGGAATATGAACAGTCACTACTAGCAAGCTACCGTTAGCTAACTCCACCCTGCACGAGTCCTTTGGCTTTGCCGCCTTATGAAGCAGTGGTGAAAAGCAGTCGGACCCACCGTAGGCTTATTGACTGCTAGCTAGTTAGCCAACTATATCACTGCTAACAGCTACTGGAAAACTAATATCCAATTCAACAACATCCGTAATTAGCAATTGTTCGCTATAGGATAGCTAACGCACTATTGCAACAAGCTGTCGCCGCTACATCAGGGTGTATTCATTAGTCAAATTCCGTTGCAAAGCGTTTTGCAATGGGAACCGTTTACTCTAGGAAGCAAACAAAGCATTGGAAACTGGGAGGGACCTACGTGTATTTGTCCAATAGAAACGGTAGTTTTCGTTGCAAAACTCCAAAGCGAAAATGTTTTGCAACGGAAATCGACTAATGCATATACCCAGTAAATTAGCTAGCTAACTTGGCTGCTTTACAGCTTTGCTTGACGGGTCAGTGTGCTAGTGAAACTAATGCCTTTATTAATGAGATCGCGCTAGCAACCTCAAGGGAAATACAGAAGTTATATTTCTGAATGTTGTAACTAACTCGTTAACGTTACTGTAACATTCAAGTTTTGTTTTGTTTAATTTTGTAGGCGCTGCTGGAGAGCAAGTTGAAGTCCTTCAGCATTGGAAAAATGGCCGTGAGTAAGAGGACCCTAAGCAAGAAGGAACAAGAGGATATCAAAAAGAAGGTAAGACTAAATATAAGTGTTACACTGCAGTGGCAAATGCACCTTGCCTTTGAAATGAACATTGTGTTCGTTAGGGCACACAGTAACAAAATGTTTTGCAACGGAAAATAAAATACATTTCTTATTGGTTTCTTATAATTTTTTTGTTGTCTTATCAAATCATTTTTTGGGGGGGCCATATACCCATATTTAGCCGATGTTATTGTGGGTGCAGCGAAATACTTGTGTTCCTAGTGCAGTAGTATCTAACAATTCACAACAATACACACAAATCTAAAGTAAAAATAATTGAATGAAGAAATATATAAATATTAGGACGAGCAATGTCGCAGTGGCATTGACTAAAATACAGTAGAATAGAACACACTATATACATATGAAATGAGTAAAGCAGTATGTAAACATGACCCTGATGTTGTGACATGGCTTATGAGAGATGGTGTTGGTCTGGTCCTTGACAGGAGGATGAGCTGGCAGCTGCAGAGATCTATGAAGAGTTCCTGGCTGCGTTCGAGGGAGGAGAGGGAAAGGTCAAGGCCTTCGTCCGAGGGGGCATTGCTAATGCAACTAAAGGTAAATAGAACCATGTCAACCTTCATAAACAGCACAATATTATCAGGGATATGGTTAGCTAGATATTAAATGTTTAGATACAGTGGGGCAAAAAAGTATTTAGTCAGCCACCAATTGTGCAAGTTCTCCCACTTAAAAAGATGAGAGAGGCCTGTAATTTTCATCATAGGTACACTTCAACTATGACAGACAAAATTAGGAGAAAAAAATCCAGAAAATCACATTGTAGGATTTTTAATGAATTTATATTTGGTCAATAACAAAAGTTTCTCAATACTTTGTTATATACCCTTTGTTGGCAATGACAGAGGTCAAACGTTTTCTGTAAGTTTTCACAAGGTTTTCACACACTGTTGCTGGTATTTTGGCCCATTCCTCCATGCAGATCTCCTCTAGAGCAGTGATGTTTTGGGGCTGTTGCTGGGCAACACGGACTTTCAACTCCCTCCAAAGATTTTCTATGGTGTTGAGATCTGGAGACTGGCTAGGCCACTCCAGGACCTTGAAATGCTTCTTACGAAGCCACTCCTTCGTTGCCCGGGCGGTGTGTTTGGGATCATTGTCATGCTGAAAGACCCAGCCACGTTTCATCTTCAATGCCCTTGCTGATGGAAGGAGGTTTTCACTCAAAATCTCACGATACATGGCCCCATTCATTCATTCTTTCCTTTACACGGATCAGTCGTCCTGGTCCCTTTGCAGAAAAACAGCCCCAAAGCATGATGTTTCCACCCCCATGCTTCACAGTAGGTATGGTGTTCTTTGGATGCAACTCAGCATTCTTTGTCCTCCAAACACGACGAGTTGAGTTTTTACCAAAAAGTTCTATTTTGGTTTCATCTGACCATATGACATTCTCCCAATCTTCTTCTGGATCATCCAAATGCTCTCTAGCAAACTTCAGACGGGCCTGGACATTCTAGTAAGAAACTACACTAACTTGTGTTGATGTACTGTGTTTCTTCCTACAGAGGAGGCTGCTTCTGATGACAAGAAGGGCAAGCTGTATAAACCCAAGTCACGCTTCGAAACAGCAGCAGCACCGAAAAGCAGCTTCCTGCCTTTGGAAACCCCTCCGCAGTTTTTAACATTAGATAAAAGACATGTATGTATCATCGCAATCAACATTTATTTTAATGTTGTTAGACTAAGCAAATAGCTAGTCCTTTTGCCGGCCTCTTACAAAAAGTAATACTTTTTGTTGTTTATCTTCCTTTCAGACACTGAAGAAAACAAATGAAAAGGAAAAGAAGAAGAGTAATCTAGAGCTCTTTAAGGAAGAACTTAAACAGTAAGTCATTTCACATCCCTCATCTTTTGCTCCCTGGACTCGGGTAGACATAACATAGTAAATATAAATCCGACACACTCCAATTAGTATAATATCTTAAGAATTGCAAATCGTACAATATGTTATGAATTGCAATGCGTACAATATGTTATGAATTGCAATTCATACAGTGTTTTACAGACTGTAATTCCTACTATATTATTCGAATGTGCAAAACGTATGATATCTTACACATGATATCTTGTGGCTAATGTTAGTTAGGTGGCTAACGCTAACATTTGTTAGGCAAGGGGTTAGGGGAATGGTTAACTAACATGCTAAGTAGTTGCAAAGTTGCTAAAGTTGACCGTGATGGGATTTGAATACGCAACCTTCGGGTTGCTAGACATTCACGTTATTCGACCTCCCATCAACTTTTGCCTTAAGCAGCCTTCTCTTATGTAACCAAACATAACATATCATACTAATTTGAGTTTCCCGGATTTGCCTTTATTATGTTGCGTCTAGTCTGAGACCAGGCTGATGTACTTGGCATTGCACTGGATTGCATATATTCTCTGTCTCTCCCAGAATACAGGAAGAGCGGGATGAAAGACACAAGATGAAAGGCAGAGTCAGTCGATTTGAACCTCTCTCCGGGATGGAGGGAAAACGCTCCTCATGTAAGTGTCTGCCAGGGTTCGCACCAGGTGCTTGAGGTGCTTAAAGTACTTCAATAAGGCACTCTGAAATTCAGGTACTGGAATACCTTGAAAATCAGACATTTTCTCAAGTTGTGAGTTGGTACTTGACTTAAAATGAGAGGGGAACATGATCAAATGTGTTTATGAAAAATCTTAAATATTTATTGGTCTTCCGAATGAATTTCGAGGCATACTACCAAGTTTTATTTACTCAAGTGTTTCGTGCTGTGGTTGCAAGGTGAGCTCGCTCTTTCCACCCACACTCCCACTCAGCCAGGCAGGTACAGAACTGACTGATTAGGCGCCACCTAACTTCCCATTGAGAGCTAAAATGCCGGGCAGATGTAGATTCAACCCTGCCTTTTGTGCATATGGACCACTTTTGGGAACTTTTATTTCAGCTCAGGAAACATGGAACCAACACTTTACATGTTGCGTTTTATATTTCCGTTCAGTATAGATCACCAACTTTTTTTACCACTACATCACTGGACCCAATCAACCCACACTGTGTGAGGTGCAAAACATGCGTCAGTTTGACATTGTGAGCATGGGTGAATCGTCACCGAAGAGCCACATGAAGGGGGAAAGACACAATGCTGCATTCTGCACTGACACCAGTTCTATATTGTGACTTATTCAACCTCCAGAGAGTTTTTGCCAATCGGCGCCCGCAATATTCCGCTTTATCAAGCGGCAGCCGTGCTCCTTCCCTCACACACAGCCCACCCGCCCTTCTTCCGACCGACGACACTAAAGCTGCCAGTTGGAAGCAAGACGCTTTTTCGTAGCTATTAAATAGTAGATTCCCAAATGCCCAATAAAAACAGTCATTAAGCTGGAATTGTGTAGTGATGCGAATAGGAAATGTGTGTTCACCAGTAGGCATGTCCAAAAACTCTAGTCATCACTACTCAAATGACAAAATCCTCAGTACTGACTTACCACTCATGTACACTACCGTTCAAAAGGGAGATTTGTACAGGGTAAAAGGGATCTTGAAGAAGGAAGGCTATCACTCCATTTTGCAATGCCATTTCCTCCTACAACAGGACAATGACCCAAAGCACAGCTCCAAACTATGCAATAACTATTAGGGAAGAAGCAGTCAGCTGTTATTCTGTCTATAATGGAGTGGCCAGCACAGTCACCGGATCTCAACCCTATTGAGCTGTTGTGGGAGCAGCTTGACCGTATGGTACGTAAGAAGTGCCCATCAAGCCAATCCAACTTGTGGGAGGTGCTTCAGGAAACATGGGGTGAAATCTCTTCAGATTACTTCAACAAATTGACATCTAGAATTCCAAAGGTCTGCAAGGCTGTAATTGCTGCACATGGAGGTTTCTGTGATGAAAGCAAAGTTTGAAGGACACTATTATTTCAATAAAAAATCATTATTTATAACCTTGTCAACGTCTTGACACTATTTCCTAATCATTTTGCAGCTCATTTCATGTATTTTTAAAATCTTTTTTATTTTAATTCCCCTTTATTTAACCAGGTAGGCTAGTTGAGAAACATTTCTCATTTACAACTGCGGCCTGGCCAAGATAAAGCAAAGCAGTGCGACACAAACAACAACAGAGTAACACATGGAATAAACAAACATACAGTCAATAACACAAAATAAAAAAGTCTATATACAGTGTGTGGAAATGAGGTAAGATAAGGGAGGTAAGGCAATAAGTAGGTCATAGTGGCGAAATAATTACAATTTAGCAATTAAACACTGGAGTGATAGATGTGCAGAAGATGAATGTGCAAGTAGAGATACTGGGGTGCAAAGTATGGGGATGAGGTAGTTGGATGGGCTATTTACAGATGGGGTGCAGTGATCTGTGAGCTGCTCTGACAGCTGGTGCTTAAAGTTAGTGAGGGAGATGTGAGTCTCCAGCTTCAGTGATTTTTGCAGTTCGTTCCAGTCATTGGCAGCAGAGAACTGGAAGGAAAGGCGGCCAAAGGAGAAATGGCTTTGGGGGTGACCAATGAAATATACCTGCTGGAGCGCGTGCTACGGGTGGGTGCTGCTAATGGTGACCAGTGAGCTGAGATAAGGCAGGGCTTTACCTAACAAAGACTTATAGATGACCTGGAGCCAGTGGGTTTGGCGACGAATATGAAGCGAGGGCCAGCCAACGAGAGCATACAGGTCGCAGTGGTGGGTAGTATATGGGGCTTTGGTGACAAAAACGGATGGCACTGTGATAGACTGCATCCAATTTGCTGAGTAGTGTGTTGGAGGCTATTTTGTTAATGACATCGCTGAAGTCAAGGATCGGTAGGATAGTCAGTTTTACGAGGGTATGTTTGGCAGCATGCGTGAAGGATGCTTTGTTGCGAAATAGGAACCCGATTCTAGATTACATTTTGGATTGGAGATGCTTTATGTGAGTCTGGAAGGAGAGTTTACAGTCTAGCCAGACACCTAGGTATTTGTAGATGTCCACATATTCTAAGTCAGAACCGTCCAGAATAGTGATGCTGGACAGGCGGGCAGGTGCTGGCAGCGATCGGTTGAAGAGCATGCATTTAGTTTTACTTTCATTTAAGAGCAGTTGGAGGCCACGGAAGGAGAGTTGTATGGCATTGAAGCTCGTCTCGTGGTTAGTTAACACAGTGTCCAAAGAAGGGCCAGAAGTATACAGAATGGTGTCGTCTGCGAGGAGGTGGATCAGAGAATCACCAGCAGCAAGAGCGACATCATTGATGTATACAGAGAAGAAAGTCGGTCTGAGAATTGAACCCTGTGGCACCGCCATAGATATGTATGTTTTCATGGAAAACAAGGACATTTCTAAGTGACCCCTAACTTTTGAACTGTAGTGTATGTGGTAAATAAGTAG
Organism: Salvelinus alpinus; assembly: GCF_045679555.1. NCBI lineage: Eukaryota > Metazoa > Chordata > Actinopteri > Salmoniformes > Salmonidae > Salvelinus > Salvelinus alpinus. Next base: position 71,628,967 of record NC_092093.1, read on the forward strand.
TGAAACAATGTATTATTAAGTAGAACTTGTAAGGTACTGATGAATATGAAGTTGTTGTTTTTTCTCATGAGGTTGTGGTGATATACTGCCATCTGATGGCAACTAGAAACAATGGCAAAATAAGAACTATTACAAATTGATGTTCCTTGAAAATAAATATTAGTGCTTGGAAATGTCATTGAATTTGACTTGCCCCTGTAGGGAACAAACCCTGGTCTGCTTATTAACTACTGACAGGGCAAGGCTAGTCTGGAATCCAAACTAATTTGCTCGGTTTCAATTGGTCAAACAGAGGATTATATCTTATTTTTCTGTGACCTTTATTTAACTAGGCAAGTCGGTTAAGAACAAATTCTTATTTACAATGACGGCCTACTGAGGAACAGTGTGTTAACTGCCTTGTTCAGGGGCAGAACGACATATTTAAACAAAAATTACCTTGTCAGCTCTGGGATTCGATCCAGAAACCTTTTGGTTACTGGCCCAACGCTCTTGGGATATCAGTTAAGATTTCAGGCTAGGAAACTGTTAGACTATCTAAAATACATTAAGACCCGTTGGCTCTTGGACATGCCCCCTTCCTTCCTTCCTACAACTCTCATACTGACTGCTTCAAACCTCCACCCACTCCATTTCCTTTGCCTGGAAACAACATTTATATACTGCCTTTCTGCTTTTTTTAGTGGATGGTTCTTCAAGAAGAAACCGTCCGTCCAGTGGTAATTTGATAAATTTATACAGTGGCTTGCTTTTAATATCTAACATCTCACTAAGATTATATATTCTATAAAAGGCTTCTCTACTCTGCTCTCTCTGCAGTTCTGGATGACGCTGCACCTGGTTCCCATGACGTCGGAGACCCCTCTACAACTAACTTATATCTCGGAAACATCAACCCACAGGTAAACCTTTTTATGGCTCATGAATGTTTTATATGCTTATTTATGCAATATGTTACATACCTAATTGCCTATATTAATAGCATATATCCTACTGATATATTACATTACAATGTAAAATGACACCAATAACAACAAATCCACATGCCCCGCTCCCTCCCTCGGTTGCTGTGTGTAGATGAACGAGGAGATGCTGTGTCAGGAGTTTGGGCGCTATGGCCCTCTGGCCAGCGTGAAGATCATGTGGCCGCGGACAGATGAAGAGAGGGCCAGGGAGAGGAACTGTGGCTTTGTGGCCTTCATGAACCGGAGGGATGCGGAGAGAGCTCTGAAGAACCTCAACGGTATTAAAGCCTTAGTTATCATCATACCACTGACCGACCACAATGCAACTTTACTCCTCTCTGTGGGACATGATACTTGTAGAGTTCACCAGCATGTATCACATGTACACTACCGTTCAAAAGTTTGGGATCATTTAGAAATGTCCTGGTTTTTGAAAGAAAATGACATTTTTGTCAATTTTTTTAATAACATCAAATTGATCAGAAATACAGTGTAGACATTGCTAATGTTGTAAATGACTATTGTAGCTGGAAACGGCAGATTTAAAATAAAAATAAATAATAAAAAAAAATTAAAAAAAAATGAATATCTACAGAGGCCCATTATCAGCAACCATCACTCCTGTGTTCCAATGGCACGTTGTGTTAGCATCCTGGAGTCACCTCTTCACTGTTGACGTTGAGACGGGTGTTTTGCAGGTACTATTTAACGAAGCTGCCAGTTGAGGACTTGTGAGTCGTCTGTTTCTCAAACTAGACACTCTAATGTACTTGTCCTCTTGCTCAGTTGTGCACCGGGGCCTCCCACTCCTCTTTCTATTCTGGTTAGAGCCTATTTGCGCTGTTCTGTGAAGGGAGTAGCACACAGCGTTGTACGAGATGTTCAGTTTCTTGGCAATTTCTCGCATGGAGTAGCCTTCATTTCTCAGAACAAGAATAGACTGACGAGTTTCAGAAGAAAGTTCTGTTTCTGTCCATTTTGAGCCTGTAATCGAACCCACAAATAATGATCCTCCAGATACTCAACTGGTCTAAAGAAGGCCAGATTTATTGCTTTAATCAGCACATCAGTTTTCAGCTGTGCTAACATAATTGCAAAAGGGTTTTCTAATGATCAATTAGCCTTTTAAAATGATACACTTGGATTAGCTAACACAACGTGCCATTGGAACACAGGAGTGATGGTTGCTGATAATGTGCCTATGAAGATATTCTATAAAATAAAATGAGCCGTTTCCAGCTACAGTAGTCATTTACAACATTAACAATGTCTACACAGTATTTCTGATCAATTCTATGTTATTTTATGGACAAAAAATGTGCTTTTCTTTGAAAAACAAGGCCATTTCAAAGTGGCCCCAAACTTTTGAACGGTAGTGTATATGTAATGAAAGGGGCTGGTTATTCATCGGCAATGTATTTAGCAGCACAAACTGGTTATAGTGGTTATAGACGGCCAAACAGGACATCAATGTTTTATTTTATTTGCAACATCAACATGACGTATTGGCATTCTTAGTGTATTCAAAACAGCAACTGATACAGTATAATTGGTAGTAAGGTCAGATGAGATGCACAGTAATAAAAGGCAAATAGGCTGCTTGTGGTTTTTTACGTTTTTTCACTGTTTCCAGCGAAGATGATCATGAACTTTGAAATGAAGCTGGGCTGGGGTAAAGGCGTGCCCATCCCCCCTCACCCCATCTACATCCCCCCGTCTATGGTGGAGCACACCCTCCCCCCGCCGCCCTCCGGCCTGCCCTTCAACGCACAGCCCTGCGAGAGGCTGACGAACCCCAACGCCGCCCTGCTCCCTCCGCCCAAGAACAAGGAGGAATTCCACAAGGTAACTCTCCATGTCATGTCTGGGATGCTGCTGTGTACTGTATTAGGCCTGTCAGTTGTACCATGTGTATTTCTTAGGCATAGACCTAGTTTAGGCTATTTGTCATGTAGTGAATATTTTGCTCATATCTTCTGCTAGTCATGGGTTTACTTTTATTGACCAAACTATGCTAGATTTAGCATTTTGTGAGGTGTGTTTAGTGTATATAAAGAAGCAGTGGTAAGTTGTGTGGGAATTTAAGAACTGTAATCATTTGACCTGAAACTGACAGCAGTAGAGGAAAGTACTTTTTCATATGATGCAGTTTTTAATGCATTTAATATTTTTCACCTGTTGCCTTTTAACAATACTCACATATTCTATGTTTATTATCTGATGTGACTTCATATACAGACTCTGTCGCAAGCCATAGTCAAAGTGGTTATCCCAACAGAAAGGTACATGTTTTTCTTTTTTAAATTGATGTAAAACGTAGAAAAACATCCCATAATGAATAAACCCCAATTTTAAAGTTTGATCAATTGGATCACTGCATGCTACGGGGGGTCGTTCAGTATGGGTGAGCAATGGTTGAGACAAGCAGACGTAGGCTTATAACCCCATCAGGTTCCTGTTAGTAGACTACAAGATACTCATTCCCACAGCCCAGCTTTTTGCTGCCACACAGTGTCTATGTTTTTCCTTTCACACATTCATTCCAACACTCCCTCCAAACATCAATACAGTCCACGGACCACCATGCCATTACTCGTCTGACGGTGTAGAGGACATCAAAGGAATTTTTACCACCACTTGTCAGTCGTCACATGTAGGCTAATAATACCCATGTTATGATGCTAGCTACATAACACAGTCACATGCCATACATACCGTGCTGGCTGTGATTAGGTTGTTTAGACCGGTCTTGCACTCTGACTATTGCTCACTCCCACCGACACGCCCCCTTGGCCTCTGTCACCTAATCACGGGCTCAGCAACACCTGGCCCCAGCTCAGACCTCCAATCCAAACTTCCCGTTAGTCTCAGTGACCTTTTGACATTGGCCTTGGTGAGCAGCACAAGTTGAACTGTCTGCGGCAGCGAGGGACCTGAAAGCATCATGGGATGGATTGGGAAAGTATACAGCATTTTACCCACCATGCATTGGTACGATCGGCTCCAATACTATATGGTAAATGTGATTTGCGTTGTCTACATATAAATGAAAGACATCCTTTGTTGTTGTGTTGTCCCCTTTAGGCTAATTTGTTCAACATGCTCCAATATTAGGTCGCTCTAAAATGTTCCAAAGGAGCTTAGGCCTAATTCCCCCCCATTTGGACATTTTGTGTTTATTCATACATCATTATGTAGTAGAATCATATGACCAGTAGAGAGCCTTTTGTTATTTAGCCTGTTTAGGCCAACAATCCTATAGTGCTTTGGTTCTTCATGAGAGTCAGTCAAGAAGAGTTGTCAGGCTGGCTTTGACAGGCTCTGTATGGGCTGATGCGTCACTCAATACAGAGTCACTCAAACCTCTCTCAAACATAATTTATCTTATCCAGCTTCACTGTCCTCCCTTCCTTATACTCTGTACTGCGGGGAGATGGTAGTTAGCATTGTCTTGACTTACAAAGATCCATACACCATTTTTTTTAACTAGTAGAAGTACTAACTAATGTTAGTTTTAGGCAGCTAATGGCTCTTAAAATTGGTGTTAGGTGCTCTTAGCATTTCTGAAATGATAAGGTTGGAAACATTTAGGAAGATGTTTCTTCCATCATTCTTACAAATTAAACATTTTAACACATTAGATTAGTTAAGCTTATCAAACACAATGTAGGAAATAGTATAGTAGTAGTTATCAAACACAATGTAGGAAATAGTATAGTAGTAGTTATCAAACACAATGTAGGAAATAGTATAGTAGTTCCATGTGTCTTACACCTTCGTGTGTTGTGTTACTTAGTGTATTTAGACCCAGAGGCTGTACTAGGTCAGGGCAGCAGACAGACAGGCTTTGCCTTGGGGAGAAGAAGGGTCGCCTGCTCTGAATCCGTTTGTTTTAACTGTGTTTTTCTTCTAGGAATTTGCTCTCTCTCATCCACCGAATGATCGAGTTTGTGGTGCGTGAGGGCCCAATGTTCGAAGCCATGATCATGAATCGAGAGCTCAGCAACCCCATGTACAGGTACGTCTGTCTGTCTCTGTCAGTCAGTCAGTCTGTCTCTGCATCTTCTCGTCTGTCTGTCTATGCACGTGTTTTGTGATCACTTTTTCAGTTGACAATGTATTGTAGTACAACAAGTTGACTGTCATTGTGTTGCCTCTGTTGGCCAGGTTTCTGTTTGAGAACCAGAGCCCAGCACACGTGTACTACCGCTGGAAACTCTACTCCATACTACAGGTCAGTATGGACCAGCCATTGTCTGGCATCTTCTCCTGCATCACATTCTTAGACCAATTTTATCCTCCCTTTTTTTACTTCTTCTTTATCACCTCTTATCTGTCCCCTCTCGTGACTGGTTAGGTAGAAAGCAGTATAGATCAAACACGTCTGTCCTCTTAATATTGTCACATTTATAGGGGGGGGGGGTCTGTGAATGCATTGTTGACATGCTGCTATTTGATAGCCTGAACACATGACAATGGGGCTCCCGAGTGGCGCAGTGGACACTGCATCTCAGTGCAAGAGGCGTCCCTGCAGTACCTGGTTCGAATCCAGGCTGCATCACATCTGGTTGTGATTGGGAGTCCCATAGGCGCACAATTGGCCTAGCGTTGTCCGGGTTTGGCTGGGGTAGCACGTCATTGTGAATACAAATTTGTTCTTAACCGACTTGCCTAGTTAAATTTAAGAAATGTCCTCGTTAGAGAATAAGAAGGTTGTCTAATGTGAATGACATAATAACTTGTCCCCACAGGGAGAAGCACCAACAAAATGGCGGACGGACGACTTCCGCATGTTCAAGAACGGCTCGCTGTGGCGCCCTCCTCCCCTCAATCCCTACCTGCACGGCAACTTTGAGGAGGGGGAGGGGCCTGAGGAGGAAGAGGAGGAGCCTGGGAAGAAAGGCTGCTTAAAAGAAGAGTATGTTCCCTGTTTATAATACCATTACCATGGTATTAGCTTATGGTTACTGTCACCCAAACACTCTCAAGTCTCTGCGATAGACTAGCATCCTGTCCAGAGGGTTGTACTTGTACATGAAGCTGCCTCACACTACAGAAACAGATGGGCTCCTGTTGGGCCAAGGTTACTAACTTTTACTTTTAACATTATCTATGCTCAACTCCTCTTCTTTCTTATCACCCCTCCCTCCCTCCAGAGAGCGTGATCAGCTGGAGGAGATGTTGAGGGCTCTGACTCCTAGAAAGGGGGACATAGCCGAAGCCATGCTGTTCTGTCTCCTGCACGCCGAGGCTGCTGAGGAGATCGTAGAGTGTGTCACAGAGTCCCTCTCCATCCTCAAGACACCACTCCCCAAGAAGGTAAATAACATAGAAAACACCATACTATGTTCTATAGAGAACTTTCTTTCTGCCATGTTATATTGCATGTATATAGTGTATTGTTTTTGTGCTGACCTCACAAAAGGAATTTCCATGTAAATGGCCAATAAATAAAAAGTATTGTATCACAGTCCAAAACTTAACAAAACCTGCTACTTATCTTTTACCTTCTCTTGAGTTTGTTGCTTTCGTAGCCGGTTTTGCCTTGTGTTATTTGGTTTTGGAAAGAGCTTTGAGTGGCACGTGTAAATGTGCAGTCAAATAAATTATTTGTATTAATTATTCAGTTATTCCGTTCTATCAGGGAGGACTGGCCAGTTTGTTTGACTGTCTGAAAATAATTCCTTGTTTTTCAGATTGCACGGTTATATCTTGTCTCTGATGTGCTGTACAACTCATCTGCTAAAGTAGCCAATGCGTCGTACTACAGAAAATAGTAAGTAGTCGAGTTTGGGTTCAGGGGTTGTGATGTTTGCTTGTGACTGACTGACTGACTCACTGGGTGTAGAGGACCCTGCTTGTTCATGGATTGCGTAACTTTTCAGTATACATTATTTGCATTATTAAAGATGTTTTCCTGCATAAGTGAATATGTTAAATTTGTCCCTGACACAGCTTTGAGACCAAGCTTTGCCAGGTCTTCTCAGACCTCAATGCAACGTACAAGACGATACAGGGTCACCTGCAGTCTGAGAACTTTAAGGTATATTCAATTGTATACATTTTCCAATCACAATTTGAATCATGATACCTACCCCTATCTTTAAGAAATACACAATTATTTCACGAAGCATCTGAGTAGAAGTCCTGATCTAGGATCCGTCCATACAATCATAGTCATTATGGTCTAAAAGGCTAAACTGATCCTGAATCAGCACGCCTGCTCTGAGATGCTTTGTGTTTAGGGGCTAGGGATTGCTTCTGGACAGGGTATTACCGTTTCACCTGTCTAATGTTGTATATCCTCTTCTCCAACAGCAACGAGTGATGTCGTGTTTCCGTGCGTGGGAGGACTGGGCCGTGTACCCAGATCCCTTCCTCATCAAGCTGCAGAACATCTTCCTGGGTCTAGTCAACCTATCAGCTGATAAGGAGGCTCCCGCTCCCATCACAGTAGAGGTCAGCTAGCATACTCCCTTTTCTTTTCCGGTCTTTCTCCTGATGCTGCTACCTAACCTTGTTGTTAGATAATGAGTTGAAAATGTGTGATGATTTGTAAATGGTGTGTGTTGATTGGAGAATGTTGTGTGATGGTTGGAGAATGTTGTCATCGTTTGAACATGTCATGGATTGAAAATGTTGTCTGAAGGTTTGAAAATGTTGTGATTTGATCATGTTGACAAAGTGTAACATTGCCCACGCAGCACTACTGCCCTAATACATGTTGGAAGCTTATTTTCTGAATATATGTATATATATATTCCTAAACCACTCCACTTCTCCTTTCAACAGAAACCATCAGTTGAACACCTGGCCCCTGGTCTACAGCCTGAGCCAGCAGAGGACATCGACGGGGCCCCCATCGGGGAGGATATGGACGGGGCCTCTCTGGAGGACGTGGATGGGGTCCCTATAGGGCTGGATGGAGGGACCATGGTGGACGGAGCCCCCCTAGGCTCTGCCCCCCTTGACGGAGCCCTGCTGGGGATGGATGATCTGGACGGAGTGCCCATCAAGGCCCTGGAGGAGGACATAGACGGAGTGCCCTGTGAGTGGCCTTATGACCTCTATACTACCACATCCTCATAGGAATTATTAAAGGGATACTTCTTCCCCCAAATGACACTAACATATTTGTTTCCGTACCTTGTCAACAGTCTATTGACTAACCCTGACCTTAGAATTGGAGGACATTTTTCTAACCTTGTTCTCCTTGTCTTTTAGTGGATCATGCTGCGGCCAAAGCAGCATCCTTTAAAGTAGCACCTTCAAAATGGGAAGCAGTGGATGAGTCTGAGCTAGAAGCACAGGGTGAGTGAGACCACAACTACAGCTAGTTTCTACCAAGCTAGGATTCCAATTTAAAGTGTCCTAAACCTGTTTCTATGGTCAGTTTCTATCAAGCTACGATTCTGTCCTAATTCTCTGTCTCCTCCTCAGCCGTGACCACCTCTAAATGGGAGATCTTTGAGCAGCCAGAGGAGAAGAAGGACGAGGATGACAGTGATGATGAGGACACCAAGAGTTCCCGGTCAGAAGAGCCTCCGAGTTACCCCAACCCCATCAGAGACGACTTGGACTCCAAGACCAAGCACTCTGAGATGAATGAGGACAGACGCACCAAGCTCCGGGAAATAGAGGTAAACTAGTCAGCATTTTACTGGAATCACAAAGTACACAACAGGTTATTTAGACGTCTGAAAATAAACAAGCACAGCTCTGAGTTGTTTGTATATTTTTATTTCTTTGGGCTAAATTGGTTCAAAGAAGTTTGGTTTACTTCGCTTGTTCAATGGCCACACCCTGAAAGTTGATCCTGTTGTATTTATATCTAAATTTTAACATATATTTGTTTTATTATATTATTATTTTCTTCCAGGTCAAAGTGATGAAGTTCCAGGATGAGTTGGAGTCTGGGAAAAGGCCCAAGAAGTCTGGCCAGAGTCTCCAAGAGCAGGTGGAAAACTACAGAGAGAAACTCTTACAGAAGGTATTACATACTGACTGTCCTCTTGGTTCCTGGAGGAACATGTGGCCTGTACTATTGTTTTCCAACATTAGATTCATTAAGGTCATTGCTATTGACCTTTTATATTCAGCTGTTAGACGGTACGATATGTGTAACCATGCTGTTTATCTGATGAAATACGGTCATTGCTGTTTACCTCAATATCTAAAGTATCCTCTTGAAAATGTTTTTAAGCTATAAACTTCAGTTTATATTAAGGTATTATCACACAACTACCTTGAATACAGTGGAAGTTGTTACTGAGTGGACTATTGTAGCGAAATAACCAAAAATTAAGTGAATTTGGATAATGTTGGTTTACATTCAATAATATAAAGTTGGCGCCTTGTCTTTTTCTTTTGCAGGAAAAAGAAAAGGAGAAACTGGAACGAGAGAAAGAGAGGGAGAAAAAGGACAAGGAGAAAAGCGAAGCTCGCTCTAAAGACATCAAGAAGGAGAAGGAGGAGTCTACTCCGACCAGGAAAGACAGGTTAGTCCCTCATACATTGTGACGCATTCATTAGAGACATGATGGCTGTGTGTGGTTGGATAACAGGGGGAAACTCTGGTAGAGCTGTGTAAATGGGATCCTAGGAAATGACTTAAACAAAGGACTCCAACTCATGATCAGGTTTAAAGTTCATGCACCCTTGAAATACAGGGGCAGTTTAGGGCTCCTTTAAAAAGAGATTCATGTATCAATGGGATTCACCTAATGAAAACAAGCGTAGACCGTTGTAACATCATCGCTGACAAAAAAATATATTTAATCCGCCGATGTCGTCTCTGACAGGCGTGGCCTGTCTCCTGTGGTTGCTAGGAAACGGCGCCACAGCGGCTCACCCGGCAGCCCCCCACGGAGCAGCAGTAGACGGGTGCGCTCCCCATCCCCCCGCTCTGAGAGGTCAGAACGCCTCTACTCCAAGGACGTAGGGTCATCACGATCCCGCTCCTCCCACAAAGACTCCCCTCGAACCACCATCATCAAGAAGTCCTCTAAAAGGTACTAAATCATCTAGATGTGTTTAAAACATTCTAAAAGTAACATTTCTATACTTTATTATGCTGTCCCTGGCCTTTCTGGCTCCACTGTTTTGAGAATAGTGCTGATCTTCTCTTAACATTGGAGAGGGAAATAAACTTAAGTGGATTTGTATTTGATTGACATAGTCTTTGTGGTGGGCTAACTTCCTGTAACTTCCCCAAGACCATTGCAGTTTGGTTGTCCTGGTGTCCCTCTGACTGTCCGGTCTGTGTTTTCTCTCCCCCAGGTCTCCCTCGTTATCCCGCACGCCCAAACGGTCCCGGAGGTCACGCTCCAGAACACCCAAGAAATCCACCAAAAAATCCCGTTCAAAATCACGGTCCCCACACCGGTCCCACAAGAAATCAAAGAAGAGTAAACACTGACAAATCACCAACCCCTCGTTCTGAACCTCCTCCCTCTCCATCCCTCTGCTGTGATGTATAAATAAAAGAATGAACAGTGGCAGCTCAGTTCCCTGCCTGAATGTTCCTGTGAAGAAGAGGATGATTAAGATGAGAAATGGTTATGCACAGGTTGCCATGTTGAGACTCAATGGATTGAGCAATGTTGCCATGTAGGGTCTACTCTAAATGGATCCTTCCGGGTTGCCATGTTGGGTCTAAATGGATCCAGCGATGCTGTTTTATATTGTAAATAAATAAGTGTCCTGTCCACTCCCCCCACCGCCCAATGGGATTCATCCTCGTGGTAGACCACACCTGTACCCAGTGTGAAGATGACTAGTCTTATTTCCATGCTGTAGTTTTCTTTTTTGTAGTTCACAATTAATAAATATGATTCATTATATTATCTTGTTAAACTTTTTGCATTGTAAATCCAAAATGAAAGCTACAGAGAGGCCCTGGAAGTCCTCCCCCTGCTGTTTCAGTCCATTTTCCTCCATTTGGTACCTAATGAACGCTGCCCAGATCTGTTAAGCACTGGTATTTATTTAACACATGGCTGTAATGGTAGTGAGTCCTACGTTTTCACAGTTGTCAAGCTGTGGTGGAGACGGAGGGAAACTAGAAAACATTTGCGGCTCTGAACTGTACGTGACAATACTGAAAATATAGAACCCCAACTGTTTCAAATGTGTCATGGTGAGATTGTCCTTTGTAGAAATAAACGTACTATATGTTTATTGTAACTTAGACTACACAAATCTTTAAAGCAATAACAACCATTTGAACGTTTGAAATTATGATCACAGTGCATTGAGTTCACTCCATGCTGGGTGTAGAGACCCTAGACCTGTCAGTGGTTCGACTATGGTGGATATATGGACACTCAATCACGTTGAACTCTGAGGGGTTAGATGTCTTGATAAGTTGCCATGGTCAACAAGTAAATTGTATAAATATTATCTACGTTGCTTACACTTGAGCAAACAGGGATATCATGAGTATTGCTACAGAACTTTTACTAGCCACTAAAACACATACTTTTTTTATTATACTACATATCCACTAGATGTCAGTAAGAAGCTTTATAGTTCAGATATCTAGAGACTTCTGAAAATCCTGTATTTTGTCATTCATTTGTATGTTTATCTTTGAAGTTTGCCTACATCAACGTCTCGAGCACAGAAGGCAAGCCATCAATCCTCAGTCCCTCTGACGTGTTTCTGGGAAATAATAGATGTATAATGTGTTATGAAAGGGATCGCTTACACATTATCTCTCACTCGCTCTCTCTCTGGGGTTCCTAGAACTGTAATTCATCTAACATATCGCTCACTATTTGTAGTGAGAAAGAACAATGGTCTTTGCCAGGATAGGATATGGGGTGTTTGCTGTGTAACCGTCCCACAGGGGGAGCCCCATGCTGAATGAATGATGTGCTGTCTGTTTCCCTTGGCCTCTATCTGGAATAGAGTCCTTGCTTGTTTAGAGCCCAGCATCTGTCCTCACAGATCCTCAGTGGGGTTTAGACCATGATACAATGGGAAACTGTCTCCATGATGTCGGATGTGTTGGGTCCCATCCATGTATACAATACAGAGAGCGGGAGAGAGGAGAGTGTCCTGCTGAGACACTGGCCATTAATGCTGTCTTTTGACAGAAGGCTTGGATGAGTCTCCTCTCAGGAAGTGCGAATCAAAAGCACAGATGTGATGATCTATAGAGGATGGCCCCATAAAGATAAGGGAAGACAGACTGTGCTTGTTTGTGTGGCCCCTTGGATAAAAACATGGGGACAAACGACTGATTCATACAACTCATTGGTTTGGAAGGAATAGTAAACTACAAAGGACACCTTTTAAAGCCTCTGATGTCTTGAGGTTTATGGAAGTATATAGACCCCTTGGAGAAGCAATTAATTACTGTTATTGATACCTTGTTTTGACGAGTGAATGGTGGTGATATGGCTGGCTGTATGGTTAAACGTGTATGATCTAGACTATGATCTATAGACCCATAGGCTAGACCGTAAAGCACCTGATATAATACACATTGATGGAGTTATCGTTATGTTTTTACTTATATAAGTCATAGGCTACTTTGGAAAAGTCACATAACTTCTTCCTATTTATAAACATGCAGTAAATACTGTACCTTGGCATCTACCCTTCTCTCCCGCCTCTACGCATTCCCACTCTGATCGAAAAAACACGTGCGCTCAATGTGGATTCCGATAACATTTGAACGCAGAAGCTAAACTAATTTACCCAAGTAGCCTATCTTTATTTGCGCAAATTACCCACTAGTGGTAATGTGTTTGTCTGAAGAATTAGTTCGGCTAAAAAATAAAGCTCGCGCTTGGAAGCTGGAGTTCTACAACCGCACCTCTCCGTCTCGCGATCAAAGCTCTTGTCGCCTCTGCTCCCAGTAAAGGCGGTTGAAGGTCTTTGACGGGTAGGCTATTATGCCGCGTTCATGTACTATTGGAAACTCGGAACCTCAAAGCAAAAATGAACGTAAGTTATTTGCGTGGAACTTCCTATTGGTTGGTTCTGATAGCCTACTTCCCAAGCGGGAAACTCGAGAATGGGATCACTTTTCTACAACGAGTTGGCAAGTTGAAAATGTCCGAGTTTTCTAGTTCCGACAAGCATATGAACGCGGCAGACCGGTGTTGTGGTTTCCCAGTGCGCTGTTTACTGAACAGTGCGCCACAGTCTCGGTTCGGCCTCGCGACCTAGGGCTGTTTTGTAACTGCTTTGATGTTTGCATACAAAAAGTATGACATGATTTGCTGAAGGTTTTTCATAGTTCAAGATAATACAACTTTTTATCGTTATGTTGGCTACAATAATCATCATGTTGACAGTTTAGGAACTAGTCTACATGTGCGGGCGCAAGGTGAGACTTCGTGGAACGGGGAAATCGAAGGCTGCGCTATCCCCGAGACAGTTGAAAACTTAATAGAATACTACAGGCGAGGAAAATGGATGATAACAACAATGACAACGCTCGCTGCAAGTCGTCTGAGGATAACCACCGCGACTCACCAGTTGGTAGCGGGGCAACAGGCGATGTTGGAGCTGGAGGTCTGGAAGAAGTACAGCTGCATCTCACGTGCCTACCGGAGCGGTACATGATGGCCAAGTTCACCTTATCAGCCTATATGCTCTGCTGGGCAGCGCTGAAACTCTACCAGGTACGATGGTCTGACTGAAGCTTTCTAAATCACAATACAGTGGTGATGACCTATACACTCTGTTGCCCTTTTAGTTTATGAAAATCAAATCATTTTGAAATGCCTATATGGTCGTTTTATTATTGCCCACACCCTCTGAATAATATACTGTACTTCTGAACTATATTGAGCCACTGGAATAAAATGATCCTAGTGTTTGCTTATACAAACCTCTTCAAAGTGTTTTGCAAAATGTATCCAGTTTCATGTTCTCAAATATGACCGCTGTATATTTTTCCTGGAGGCCTACGTTGGTATTGTTCAAACATGTCAAATTGCCGTGTGAGAAAAGCCTACTGGTGTATGGATACTTTCAGTCACCATTCATACCGATAATGTTGAAGAAAAACAACAAGCCTATTCATAAACCAGATATCAATCTAAAATCTCCTGCAAGTGATGTCTTGTGTTTTCCAGTATTTCTCCCTCTTTTATATTAAGTACCATGCATTCACACTCATAAAATGTGTTGCTATGGAAACTCCCTTTGGTTGGTTTTGCTGGGCTCCTGCATTCTGTTATTTTAACACGGGCCCCAATTATCAATGCATGGGAACGTTTCACAATTATCAATACATGTGATCGTTTCACTCTTAACGAAGCCAACCCACTGAAACCCCCACACTTACCACAGTGAAGGGCAAGAGTATAAAATGTCCAAATATTTGGTTAGAGATTCTACATGGCACATTACAGTGTTATCTCTCTTAAATCTTAAAGGTTGGTGAAAAGCCATTCAAAGTACCATTCCAGGCTGCCAAAAGATTTCAATCAAAACCAATTAAAACCCGACAAGGAGCAACAGAGAGCTATGTAAAGTCCTGCCTTGACAAAGTAGTGATATATTGATAGTTGAATCATTGATTGATTAAGAGATTCCTAATTTTCTAGTCTTTGTATGTTTGTCCCCGTCACTGGATAGAGAGAGAATCGTATTTGTGTTGGCTTTTCAGTGCAGTTGGATTACAGGGCTGCCAGAGCAGACAGCTGTGGAAGTGAACTAAAGTGTCTCATGTGGTTGGGTTCCTCGGTGCTGTCCTGCCTGCCAACCCCTCAGCTTAACTGGCTCTTTAGACAGGATGCCAGTTGTCATGGTTGCAGTGCTAAGCAGCAGCATATAGGCCCTCATAAGCACACAATCCCATTCACCCAGGGGTAAAGATATTAGGGTGCGTTCGACGTGGCATCCTATTCCCCTACGTAGTGCACTACTTTTCAACCACAGAGTAATGTACTATATATGGAATAGGCTGCCATTTGGGACGTAGACATAGGAAACACAACATAGGAAACACAACATAGAAAACACAACATAGAAAACACAACCCATAATAGATGTTTATCATGCAGAGTTAACACACACCACTTTTATTAGAATACAGCTATATTTTTAATCATGCAGTACCTGGGTTTATCCAAATAAAGTCACATTTTTCCAGAAATGTAATCATGGTTGGGTGTTATGGAAAAGTGTGATGCTTTTAACTATTTTCCATTTTGTTCTGTTTTGATGTCGGTGTTATCAGCATGACAATAGTGATATGTACTTACTGTATAGGACTGTATCCCAAATGACACCCTATGCCATACAAAGTGCACTACTTTTGGCCAGAGCCCCATGGGCCCTGCCAAAGTAATGCAATATCAAGGGAATAGGGTGTAATTTGGGATGCATTCATAATGTTGGTCTGGAACATTTCCTCTGTCCCCAGGGAGGGGCTTGGATCCAGTTTGTCAGGTTCTTGACATTTGCATCGGTCCATTACCCCTCTCAAATACCCTCACAGTGACTCCTAGTTTATTAAAACGTTGTCAGCAGCCTTCTACTTCTGACTTTTGCCGTGTGATCAGCCCTGTATTGGTTACTAAAGTGTATCAGAGAGGAATGCTCTGGAAAGGAGTAACAGATCCACTGCACATCAGGTTGACACAGCAGTTAGTCCTATAATAACACATGACAGTCAAAGGGTGTGTCAGTGTCAGGAAGGGATGGAGGCCATAACACTTCTCTCCCTTCGGTGTAACTAACGTCACTGTGGATTTGCCCCCAGATTCCCCCTGTATCAGGGCAAGCAAAGTCTTGTCCCAGAAGTCTCCCTAGGGCTCCCTCTACCATTCCTCACGGTGCAAGGAGTAACCACGGACACCAAGCCCAGACAAACACACCACACACACACACACACACACACACACACACACACACACACACACACACACACACACACACACACACACACACACACACACACACACACACACACACACACACACACACACACACGCACAAAAACATACACACACACACACACTAAGCCCAACCCCAGAGCCAGTCTCATCTCAACTCATGCACAGATTCAGCTCTTCTTATCACATCAAACTCTTTAGTTCACTTTGAACTGGCTCCTCCCTGAATTCCTAAGGTTATTATGGCTATGAGATATGAGATATGGTAATTGGGCAGGTGTGCACTGCGCATCGCTTAATTCACTGGTACGATCTGTCAAAATCAAAGGTATATGAATCAGGGTTTTTTTGGTACAAAAAATATATATACAGGACAGGTAATTATAATTATGTAATAATACAGGTAACTGCCAAAATAAAGGAAACACTTGAGGAAATGAGAGATAAAAAGCTTCCACACAGGCTTAGTTCCTAAGTTGATTAAGCAATTAACATCTCATCGTGTTTTTTTATATAAAAAAAAATATATTTTACCCATTTTTCTCCCCAATTTCGTGGTATCCAGTTGATAGTTACATTCTTGTCTCATCGCTGCAACTCCCGTACGGACTCGGGAGAGGCGAAGGTCGAGAGCAGTGAGTCCTCCGAAACAAAACCCAGGCTTAGACCTCTGTGCCACTCAGGAGGCCATCCCATCATGCTTAGGGTCATGTATAAAAATGGCCAGTTGCCCATTATTTTGGCTACCATGGCTAGAAGAAGAGATCTGTGTCTTTGAAAGAGGGGTCTCAAAGGAGTATAGTGGGGGGGGGGGGGGGGGTAAAAGGTGTGTGTGTGTGTCTCAGTCACCAGATCTCAACCCAATTGAACACTTATGGGAGATTCTGGAGTGGTGCCTGATATAGCGATTTCCACCACCATCAACAAAACACCAAATGATTGAATTTCTCATAGAAGAAGGGTGTCACATCCCTCCAATGGAGTTCAGACACCTGTTGAATCTATCCCAAGCCACATTGAAGATGTTCTGGCGGCTCGTGGCCCAACGCCCTATTAAGACACTTTATGTTGGTGTTTCCTTTATTTTGGCAGTTAACTGTGTATTTGTAATGTACACATATGAAGTGTTTGTGCCTTCTTGCTATGGTGATGGCCTACCTCCTTGCCCAAACTGCCGAGGTTAAAGCCCCTCCCCCCTGCTGTAGTCAGGGCTGGTAACCCGGCAAGTCCAGATGGTTCTGGAATGTGTTGGTTTGATTAGAAGGTAGGATTCAGTTTTAAAAAGCCACTATAGGTCCCAGTCTGAGAGGAGAGGTGGTGGATCCCATCTTAGTGCCACAACATGCCCTCTGTGACATAACAAGCTGGGAGAGGTCAGAGGTCAAGAGTCTTGTGACCTTGTCTCAGGTCTGCTGTTCTCATAAACTCCGTCAGTTAAGGACACACACACACACACACACACACACACACACACACACACACACACACACACACACACACACACACACACACACACACACACACACACACACACACACACACACACACACACACACACACACACACACACACACACAGAGGGTGGCCAGGTAGGTCAAAACACACACACATGTTAATTTTTTATAGTCACTTGACATAACGGGCAGTAGCCCATATGTTAGCAACCAGTCAGGAAACAAGGACTTGATAATCACCTTTGATGATTTGGGTTCAGTGGCAACAATGGTATTGATGTCATCCTTCTGGAGGTCATTTATGTCATAAGGAAGTACTTCAGGCAGGCACTTCCTCCTACACACCAGTGTTGTGGCGACGGACAACGTGATTTTAATTTACCGGCCATTTGAGAAATTTCGCGGATGCATATGCATTGGGTGCATAATCTATCGGAGCATCCACCCACAGTGCTCAGAATGACAGAAATGATCACACCCTGATCTGTTTCACCTGTCTTGTGCTTTTCTCCACCCCCCACCAGGTGTCTACCATTTTTACCCATTATCCCGTGTATTTATACCTGCATTTTCTGTTTGTCTGTTGTAAGTTGGTCTTGTATTGTCAGGTCGTCCCAGCGTGTTTCCTGGGTTTCCCTGCGCTCTAGTTTTTTGTTTCTAGCTTTTCCTGTTCTGACCTTTCTGCCTGCCCTGAGCCTGCCTGCTGTTCTGTACCTGCCTGATTCTGATGTGGTTTATGAACTTCTGCCTGCCCTGACCCTGAGCCTGCCTGCTGTTCTGTACCTGCCTGATTCTGATGTGGTTTATGAACTTCTGCCTGCCCTGACCCTGAGCCTGTCTGCTGTCCAGTACCTGTCGGACTCTGATGTGGTTTATGAACTTCTGCCTGCCCTGACCCTGAGCCTGTCTGCTGTCCAGTACCTGTCGGACTCTGATGTGGTTTATGAACTTCTGCCTGCCCTGACCCTGAGCCTGTCTGCTGTCCAGTACCTGTCGGACTCTGATGTGGTTTATGAACTTCTGCCTGCCCTGACCCTGAGCCTGTCTGCTGTCCAGTACCTGTCGGACTCTGATGTGGTTTATGAACTTCTGCCTGCCCTGACCCTGAGCCTGTCTGCTGTCCAGTACCTGTCGGACTCTGATGTGGTTTATGAACTTCTGCCTGCCCTGACCCTGAGCCTGTCTGCTGTCCAGTACCTGTCGGACTCTGATGTGGTTTATGAACTTCTGCCTGCCCTGACCCTGAGCCTGTCTGCTGTCCAGTACCTGTCGGACTCTGATGTGGTTTATGAACTTCTGCCTGCCCTGACCCTGAGCCTGTCTGCTGTCCAGTACCTGTCGGACTCTGATGTGGTTTATGAACTTCTGCCTGCCCTGACCCTGAGCCTGTCTGCTGTCCAGTACCTGTCGGACTCTGATGTGGTTTATGAACTTCTGCCTGCCCTGACCCTGAGCCTGTCTGCTGTCCAGTACCTGTCGGACTCTGATGTGGTTTATGAACTTCTGCCTGCCCTGACCCTGAGCCTGTCTGCTGTCCAGTACCTGTCGGACTCTGATGTGGTTTATGAACTTCTGCCTGCCCTGACCCTGAGCCTGTCTGCTGTCCAGTACCTGTCGGACTCTGATGTGGTTTATGAACTTCTGCCTGCCCTGACCCTGAGCCTGTCTGCTGTCCAGTACCTGTCGGACTCTGATGTGGTTTATGAACTTCTGCCTGCCCTGACCCTGAGCCTGTCTGCTGTCCAGTACCTGTCGGACTCTGATGTGGTTTATGAACTTCTGCCTGCCCTGACCCTGAGCCTGTCTGCTGTCCAGTACCTGTCGGACTCTGATGTGGTTTATGAACTTCTGCCTGCCCTGACCCTGAGCCTGTCTGCTGTCCAGTACCTGTCGGACTCTGATGTGGTTTATGAACTTCTGCCTGCCCTGACCCTGAGCCTGTCTGCTGTCCAGTACCTGTCGGACTCTGATGTGGTTTATGAACTTCTGCCTGCCCTGACCCTGAGCCTGTCTGCTGTCCAGTACCTGTCGGACTCTGATGTGGTTTATGAACTTCTGCCTGTCCTTGACCTGCCCTTTGCCTGCTCTCCATGTTATAGTAGATCCCAGATCTGAGAACTGAACCATCCGCCTCCTGTGTCGGTATCTGGGTCTTTACCTGAGTTCTGATAGAAATCACATTTAGATTCTGGTAATGCATCTTAACAGAACATGCAACTCATGTAATGAAGCAGCCAATAAAACATCATTTTCAGACATCTGCCAAAATGCAATTTGCGGGAAAATGCCATTCCTAACAGCGCACCTGGGAAAACGCCATTCCTAACAGCACACCTGGGAAAACGCCATTCCTAACAGCACACCTGGGAAAACGCCATTCCTAACAGCGCACCTGGGAAAATGCCATTCCTAACAGCGTACCTGGGAAAACGCCATTCCTAACAGCGCACCTGGGAAAATGCAATTCCTAACAGCGCACCTGGGAAAATGCCATTCCTACCAGCACACCTGGGAAAACGCCATTCCTAACAGCGCACCTGGGAAAACGCCATTCCTAACAGCGCACGTGATAGCGGTTCCATATGTGACAGAAATAGAAATCTCTGTTGGAAACTTAGAGGGGGAATCTAAAGATTCAACCAGTAGGGTTGACTAGGATTGTTCATTTGGCTTCTGGACAACGAAAATAAGGTATGAAAACCAATAGAACAGGAGAGAAATGGCATAGTGGTGGGTCCAATAGGGAAGTAAATGGAAATACATTAGCCAGAATTATATAATTACTCCTGTCTATACAGAAATACATGAAATTATTCAATATACTTCACTAGAAAGCATGACTTAGCCACAGCTGAATCAAGGATCATTAGCTTCTTTAAATATTTTTGCTGTGGATTGTTTCAAATCACAAGCTCGTAGGCCTATGGCTATTTGGGAAGCCTGCGATTTGGGCAGTGTGTGTGGCAAAAGGCCTTGCTGACTATTGAGGTGCGGCTGTCAGTGAAAAGCATCTAAAACATGTGTGAAGATAATGTGTCTTGAGTATAATTTAAAATGTTACGGCAAGAAGGGGAGGTGTGGCGAAGATATAGGAAAGTCTCTCTCCAGAATGACGCAGCTGTCTCCCGCCAATTCTAGTGCATTCATTACTTCATTGAGTGAATTGTTTGCCCATAGATTTTACATTTTGATCAATTCCCCATTACATATGTCACCGGTAGTAAATGTAACCATTAATGCATGTCATTTGGTTACTTACATTTATGTTAATGTATGTATTAATTGCAGTCATTTCTCATTCTCAAACTGGAAATGTTGTTTGCAGCGTTCACAACCTGCTACACTGGTGAGAAACATGTTTTGGTTAATTTCATAACCATCATTTAAGTGATTTATTTTGTTTGGTGTACTCCATGTGAGCAATGAGCATGTGTTTCTCTGAGCAGGTTTCTCTGTCCTGATAATGTTGAGGGAGCGCGCTCGCGAGAGGGCTCATAGATTTACCTGGCCTGCTGCAAATTATTATATACTACAACTATAGTTCCTCACAGTAAGCTATTTGAAAAATATTTTCAACAATCTCTCACTCGATAATCACCAATCCTCGGTGTGAAAGAGCAAGTTGTAGGCCTACAGGCTATGAGTTCCATGCGCTAATTTCTTTAGCCGCCAATCGGATCACAGTGTATCATTGTGTCCATATGACAGAGGCTGGTGATCTTGCATTAGTTGATTTTTCTCATTTTAATTCAGATATTTATGATTAACCGCATGACAATGATTCTGAAAAACTAAAACTTTATTATTGATATGAAACTGTTCCATGAAAATGTGCATATGAAAATCATAACTGGCACACAGAATGGTAGAAATCGTGGAATAAATTGTAAGCTTCTCCAAACTTGGGGCGGCAGGTAGCCTAATGGTTAGAGTGTTGGGCCAGTAACCAAAAGGTAGCTGGATCGAATCCTCGAGCTGACAAGGTACAAATCTGTCGTTCTGCCCCTGAACAGGCAGTTAACCCACTGTCCTAGGCTGTCATTGTAAATAAGAATTTGTTCTTAACTGATTTGCCTAGTTAAATAAAGGTTAAATAAATAACTTGAAACTCACGCTCCTCCTATGAAGTCTTTATAAAAGAATTGCCTCCATGTTTCTATGATTTTTCCTATAGGCTACTTTGAAGCAAGGTAAGACATGCCTCATAATATGAAATAAAACATTCAAACAATTAAGTATGTTTTCAAAATGCATACTGCTTCCAGCTCACATTGTAAAGTGGTGGGTAAACACGCTGATAGCCTATTGTCTGCACTTGAATGGTGAATGGGAGGTGACCTTCAATTACCAGTTGAGAAATAAAAATAGTATCTCTTTTTAATCGTGCACCAAAACTGTTTCGAACATGCAATTGCATTTAGAATTGTTGTGTAATGAATGGGCTTATAATAGCTTGTTTTACTCCAGCAGCAACCAGCTGAGAAGCTGCAGGAGAAATCCCACTCAAAATAGTATGCTGTGCGCAGGTGATGGATAAGATACAACGAAAATACACACAATGTATTTACATCGACTGGTATTTCCATCAATGAATAAAAAGCATTAAAAGCATTTTGCTAGGGGATTTTTCTTCTCCCGGTCATTTTGCTAGGGGATTTTTCTTCTCCCGGTCATTTTGCTAGGGGATTTTTCTTCTCCCGGTCATTTTGCTAGGGGATTTTTCTTCTCCCGGTCATTTTGCTAGGGGATTTTTCTTCTCCCGGTCATTTTGCTAGGGGATTTTTCTTCTCCCGGTCATTTTGCTAGGGGGTTTTTCTTCTCCCGGTCATTTTGGCCGGCAGCAGTTTTATTTATCAGCTTTTCACTTTTTTTATTGGCCACAAGCCGGCAATTGCCGGATAATGGAAACCCTGTTGCACTCACATGCAAGCACGCCGGCCCCCCACCACAGAAGTTCTATGCAGGTTTGATGTGCAGTAGCTGTCTGCCTCTCTGGTGCAGCATGGGAAAACCCAGCAGGGAAACAACTAGTTCTCACTGCAGCATCATGAAAATGCAAAACATCCCATCAGAATTAAATGAATGCCTATACACTCCGGATGTATATGAAGTTAATCTTTATTAGGCAGACTGAAAGATCTTTTTGTTGGGCTCTGTCTGCCATTTTATGATTCACTGCGTGGAGTCCTACTCAGCTGCTTCATTGTATGGCACCCTATTCCCTACATAGTGCACTACTTTTGACCAGAGCCGTATGGAGCCTGTTCAAAAGTAGTGCACTATAAAGTGAATATGTTGCCATTTGGGCCGCACACATTGTGTGAAGAAGGATACCTCAGGCCTGTTTTACTGAGACAGACTTCCCTCAGCATCAAAGTGGCAGTAAACGCAACATATGCTACGGTTAGTTTAGCTTGTCTTCTGAAGTGAGATGATGAGGTTTATGTGCAGTTTTTTTATTAGGCTACCCACTTCTCCTTCTAGCACTTCTGAAAGGTCAGGGATGCTAACTGAAAGAACAGACATAACCTACTGTATTTATGACGCCATAAGTAACTGGCCTGGCAGTGTACCAATTTCATACTCATGCATGTTGCTGTTGTAGACAAATGACTAAACCTAAGGACCACTGGGCAGCGCACAACCTCTAATGCGTTGTTCTCTTCTACCTCTTCATAGAGACTACGATGCACTCCTGCCACTCAACAGGTGAAACAGGTAAGGAATACCATTTTCATTTGATTTGGTTTTATAGATATTAACATCCATTTCAATGGACATCTTCCTGTTCCCCCACATAATGTATGCATTTTAAAAGGTACCCTATTCCCTATATATTGTACTACTTTTCACCAGGGCCCATAGGGTTCTGTAGTGCACTATATCGAGAATAGGGTGTCATTTGGGAAGCACCCAATGTAAACCCTTTTTGATTGCACTTTTACGGCAGTGGGCTAAATCAGAGTCTGATTCTTGGTAGTCTTAAACAAATCTACTTTGAAGCAAAAGTATACACCTCACACACATGGTTATGGGCTTAGAAAAAGAAGACACCTGTACCATGTCAGATATAGACTTGAAATCTATTCAACTTTGAGTTTTTATTGCAATATTCCACTTTATATACATCACAGAAGACTGAAAAATAACTAAACGGTTTGACATAAAAATGCTGGATTTTCGGCTTAAAAAAATTTGTTTATTCATTAAGAAATTATGAAAAATATTAATACCATTCCACCAATGTTACCTTAAACATTTTTTGGCACTAAGCAAATTTCAGGTCTGCTGAGTGCAAACTTCTCTGCAACTTCTCTGCAACTTCCAGCACATGTTTACTGTGAACACTGAGGCTGTATCCACCTTAAGTTACAGTTTTAACAGTGGTTAACCTGTTTATCCACTTGTCATTCAGACAAGGAGGTGACTGAAAATGTTGTTGTGTTGTTTGATGCAAGAAACCACTTTACAAAATAAAATGCATTATTGTAACCTTACCGCTATTACAGAGAATCAGACAAATTATGATACCCTCAGCCTATTGCCTACTTAGCTTATTCAAGCCTGTCTCAAAATACAACACTGCCCCTTTAAGACAAAAAAAAGCTCTTCACCTGACTCGCTTTTCAAAGATGTCTGGAAATGTACACGTTTTGTGCTATTGTAGGAAGCAATCACTCCCTCATTGTTGACTACAAATGATCTATAACTGGGCTAATAACTCACTAACTAGCAAATGATATGAACAAATGTGCACACGTGGCTACATGCAGCTCTCGTTTGATCTCAAAACAAGTACATCTACTCACGACCGCTCATGCTGTAAACACAGTTCAGTTCAAGGTGAATGGTAAAGATCCATATATGGCAATGGTCTATTTGCATATAGGCTTACTGCAACTCTGATTGGTTATGCAGTACAGGTCTGTGTAGAGTACGGGTGTCCGTGTCATTGCAATAGAATCCTACTCCAATGTGCTCTGCCTATAACAAAATCTCTTGCATAGTTAGTTTTGCATACTAAGTCTGGCATAGTTTGCGCCCGCAGGCGCACGCAGCTTAGAGGGAACATTGCATTCCTCCCATGAGGCCACTAGAGG
This sequence comes from Salvelinus alpinus, assembly GCF_045679555.1. NCBI lineage: Eukaryota > Metazoa > Chordata > Actinopteri > Salmoniformes > Salmonidae > Salvelinus > Salvelinus alpinus. The sequence goes on from NC_092093.1 coordinate 71,653,347, forward strand.
GAGCTTTGATCATTCGACTGCAGGAAAGGGGTCTACTAAGGTCTGTATCTTCAGTATGAACAGCTCTGGTATCATAAGTATTGGAACATTGAGATGCTGGTGAATGTTTTGCTTCAGAGTACAGCACACAAAGAGATCAGAGGTGTGTTTGAATAGTGAATGTAATGCGTATAAAAGGAAGGGCTGGGTTACTTATTGATGACTTCTAGTCAACTACACTCTAGCTATCTTGGATGGGAAGTCTACAATTTCAAGTTCTAGCTTGTTTGTTTGTCTTGAGCTTGTGTCATGAAATATCCGTGTTAAACTAAATATGGTATCGACTCGAACTGGAAGGATGGAATCATGGCAAACACACACACACACACACACACACCGACACACACACACACACACACACACACACACACACACACACACACACACACACACACACACACACACACACACACACACACACACACACACACACACACACACACACACACACACACACACACACACACACATGGCTTTTTCACACCCCTTTTCACCTCAACCCAGGAAGGAACAGGTTTCTTCAGACATTTGTTTCTAACTGCTCACTGTTCTCTTTTGTTTATAAAAACAACATTCACCCGTCCCAACAATCACCCGTCCCAACAATCACCCGTCCCAACAATCACCCGTCCGAGAGAACATTGGATGGAAGGGATTTGATTTCACATATTGTCAGCAGACACCAGCCTGTTTGGATGCACTGAAAGTATTTGTGTGTTCTCTCTACCTGTCTGTTTGCTGGATCTTTGGCTAATGCCTTCTAAATGCCGACTTCAAAGACTCACGTGGCTTCAAATAGCCACTGCATAGTTAGAACCATATGCTTACAGTATTATGCCGGTCTGAGATTTTCATGCTGGGGCGTTTACAGTATTTAACCCCTTAATAAATACTGAAGCAAGGGGTTTGTATAATGAGCTCCCAGTAATGTTCACAGGGGCTTTGCCCTCGTGGAGATCTGAAAAAGCCAACTCTTGTTTCATAGTACAAGGTACAAAGTGGAGAGAATTCAGTGAAATTGGCTTTTATAAGCTCTCTGAAAAGGAACATCCTATTGCCCTTTCTCTTTGTTGCCGAGGCACCTTTGCTGAGCAGAGCTGTACAATCAAAGTGTGTGTGTGCGCGCTGTGCTGAACGAGGGGTTGAAATCGGCTCCAGTAACCATGACCCAGAGCTGAACCTAAAACTCTGAAATCTGTCAGCAACCGTTCCGCTTGCTAGCAGTCTTCCGGGGACATGGATTTACCGTGCCAACGCAAACCAAAGCCCGGGCAATGCTTTCAAAGGACCGTTCTGGGTAAAACGTGGAACCTGTGTAATTTACACTGTCATGGCCCAGTGAGGGAGCTGCTGCTGGGGAGACAACTAGGGGTTAAATAAATTCCACCACAATGCTCTCAGATGCTTTCTGAAACTACACCACAGCTATAATAAATACTCTCAGAGCACCAATGGTCACTTTTTGTACACATTGATGTTTGCGATTCATCAGTAGACTGCTAGGCTCTGGGGGCTTTGGTTCTGTAGAAGGATTACTTACTGAGGTCTCTTTTCTCTGAGCCAATTAGTCTAGCTTTTAAAACCAGATCAAACACTGGCTTTCAATGGCTGTTAATTCTTAGAAACTATTTACAACCCTAACCTTAGCCAGGCAACTCCTATGTCACTTTCAAAACTTTCTAGCTAGACTACCTTCAGAATTGAAGAAGCTGACATGTTTACTTCGCTAATGTTCGCCACACAGCTTTGCTTGAACAGTAGTTGTTGTTCACATGGCTGCATTCACTGGGTTATTAGAGGGGGGAAACTGAAATAACACAGCCATCTGAACGCTGACCGACTGGGCCAGTCTTCACCGTCTGCTGCCAAGAGCTTCCCTTTCTACCCAGTAGAATGACACTTTACTCTTCCAGACTGGCATGCCCCCCACCTCTCTCTCTCTCTCTCTCTCTCTCTCTCTCTCTCTCTCTCTCTCTCTCTCTCTCTCTCTCTCTCTCTCTCTCTCTCTCTCTCTCTCTCTCTCTCTCTCTCTCTCTCTCTCTCTCTCTCTCTCTCTCTCTCTCTCTCTCTCTCTCTCTCTCTCTCTCTCGGCTGGCTGGGAGGGGGGGATCTGGACTCTGCTGGGAGGTTTATAGTGGGGCTTCAATCAGTGTCCATCCCAGACACATTGTCCAAGCTAGGCCGTTCCTGCCACTGCCAGCAGTCAGCAGTACCCCCACTGCTTTTCTCAAGGGAATCGGTTCAAGTTTGAGCTCTATGCATTTGGTTAGCTGCTACAGTCTAAGCCGTTTACAGGGGCACAGAACTGAGCCTCTGTGTCAGCCAGCCACATCAAGCCCCTACAGAGCCAACTAAACTTGAATGGACACTGAATTGACCAATAGAGAGCATGTTTACTGGAGGTGCCCTTACAATCAATGGCCCTGATTGGTGAAACAGGTGCAGGTCTTGGTCTTTGGATGTCTTCTGTCAGAAAACAGTGTAAATGTGTCTTGGTAATGTACAATACCACTATTCCGTCCTTTATGTTAAGGTTGATGAGGACAGATATTTCCACATCCTTCCTGGTAGACAGGCTGAGTTTGCACTTTCCCTTTAGTCTTCAAGAGGAAAGTAGTAAGTAGTCTCTGGAGAGTCACCCACCTGCTGCTGTATCTTACAGGCGCTAACAGTCTCTCACCTGGATCTGCTTCCAGTGTGAGAAAGGGAAGTGACACACACACACACATACACTGACCCACATACTATCACCCACAAAACCAGCTGGTCCTCTTCTATCCTGCAAACTGCTTTTCTCAGAGACTTAATTGCTGGCCAGCCTAGCCTCCACCACCAACCCTCCCTCCCTCTCTTTTTTCCCTCTTGTGTTTCTCTGGGGTTGGGCTCGCTGCCTCCGGAGACGACACAGGCTGTAGCGTTAGTGCTGCTGTCTGTTTGTGTGAGTTTGAGCTGCCTCCGTGCCGTGAGAGGGACTGTCTGTCTATCTGCTGGAATGAATGCTCTGCTTGGGTGTGTTGGAATTCCAGAGCTAGCCTAGCGACCTTGCTAGTAGCCACCTAGCCTCACGTTTCCCTGTGTCTTGCTGGCTGTCAAAGGATGTCACAGCAGCACTACTATGGCTCAGGTGAGAACACTTTCACAGAACAGCTGGCTTCACTCAACTCAGGAAAATGGAGGGAATGTTTAGAGCTGTGGAAAGAAGGAAAGCAGGTTTATTTGGGGATTTAGTGAACCCTGTTCTCCTGAGAACAGAGGGAGCTGCTGAAGTTCTGTAATATCTTGTTAGTTCCAGGTGATCGGTGTTGTCATAGTGGGATGGTTTAAAGCAGTCCAGGGTGACTTTGTGTGTGGCTGCGGAGCTCAGAGTACTTCACTAAGTCAGCCAGGCTTTTGGGTTCCGTCATCTACAGTCATTACATCTTATGATGATCTAGATGTTAAACCTTTTTTAATAATAATATCAACAGCTGCTGGTTTCTTTTGTGTGTGGAAAGTGTTATAAATGAACTAATGTGCACCTGTGTTTGAGTGAGAGAGACCGGCCTGTGTTAGGTGTGAGTTCAAGGTGGTGGGATGCGTTGACGATGTTGTTAGGTGGTCCGTATGTTTTTTCCTCCTCGCCTGTGATGCTTAACTATGTGTGTGATGTGTGTGTGGTGTTCTGAGAACTCTGTGTGCACTTACTTACACACTGTGATCGTTAAATCACAGTCCAGAGGCAAATCCCTCACATTCCTCTCATACAAGAGGGTCAAGGGGCTGGTCTATTGGCCATGCAGGCTTTAATACTGTTGACACAGGGCAGATATCCAGGAATTGTTCAAATTTCACTTGCAGTAGAAGGCTCAGACAAGGAGAGGATGGGAGGACTGCTGGACAGAAGTCTGTGTCCCATGCTTTCAACCATCATGCCCAGGTGTCTGTGTGTATGTGCGTGTGTGCGGGCGTGTGTGTGTGCGTGTGTGCGTGGGTTCTTCTATCCTTGAGGGGATCTAAAATCCCCAAAAGTATAGTAAAACAAGGAAAATTCTCCCTTGTGGGGACATTTCCCACGTCCCCATGCGGACAAAGCCTATTTTAAGTTTAGGGGTTAGGTTTAGGGTTAGAGTTACAATTAGGGTTAGGGTAAGGGTAAGGGCAGGGGTTAGGTTTAGGGTTAGGAGTTAGGTTTAAGGTTACGGGTTAAGTTTAGGGTTAGGAGTTAGGTTTGGGTTTGGGTTAGGGTTACGGGTTAAGTTTAGGGCTACGGTTATGGTAACGGGTTAGGATTAGGGGTTAGGGAAAATAGGATTTTGAATGGAAATTAATTTGAGGCTAGAAGAACATAACGTGTGTGTGTGTGTGTGTGCATGCGTGTGTGTGTTGTGTCTGAGACTGTGTGTTTGTGTGGCTCAGTTGGTAGAGCATAGCGCTTGCAACGCCAGTGTTGTCGGTTTGATTCCCATGCGGGACCAGTACATAAAATCATGCACTCACTACTGTAAATGGCTCTGGATAAGTGTCTGCTACATGTAGTGTTGAGAAGTTCATGTTAGCAGAATATTTGGATGGTAGTAAAGCTGTGTACATTCATGCTGTGTGTTGCTCTGCCCATATCATTACTGCCCTTTAAAGTCAAGAGCTCCAGGTTCAAATTCTGGTTTTATCCACATAGAATATCCATCTTCATTATGTCATATTAAATTACTTTAGAATAGCTTCACAGAATAACATAGGTGAAATAGAGACCTGAAGAATACTAATACTAAAGTAGATACCAAGAAAAAATACCAAAGCTAATTAAACATTTCCATGTGAGTTCCAGGACTTGGGCAAAATGCTGGCTCATCTCCTTGCACAAACAACACACACACACGCACACGCACACTAGGGCTGCACGATATGGGCAAAAAAATCTAATTGCGTTTTTTTAACCAAATATCACGATTTCACTTTCGATATAGATCAAAACTTTTAGGTGATTGGTTGGAATCATAGAAATAGATTGATTGATATTAAGAAGCAAAGTGGGAAGCAGCATCGTTCTGTTGACTGCATTGGACCAAACAGAACAGCATGCAAACTTTTAGTGAATCACAGAGGAGGAGGAACTGCGGCTGCTTGAGTGACAGGGGGCGGGGCTTGGTGTGTATGTGGGAAGCAGGAGAGAGAGAGCGAGAGAGAGAGAGAGAGAGAGATGGGGGGGGGCATGCCAGTCTGGAAAAGTAAAGTGTCATTCTACTATAAAAACTGATGTGACATGAGGCTAAGTGGTGTTTCAAAATATTGCTATATGGAGATCTCTTGATATATGTATATTGTACATGTCAATAATGCTGCCCTAACATACACATACATACACACACGCACGCACGCACGCACGCACACACATACACACACACCTCCCAAGTGATGTTGTGGTCCAGTGGTCAATCCCCTTAGTGTGTGGTCACTGGCGCGGACAGCGGCCTCATGGAGCTGGCACGGTCAGGGACCGCCTGGCCAAGTATGACATCACCCCACCGGTTACTGGGGTCCGCTACCGGTCAGCCCAGCACTGTTGAGCTGTCAACAGGGAGGGGGGGAGGCACCAGGGGTGAAGGAGAGGGTCCGGGATTACATCTGTCCCAGGCCAAGCTGTGGAGTAGGTTACCTGGGGTGTCTAATAATGCAGAGACCCTCCCTCTCCACCTATGGGCTTTCAGGTTGGATAGCATGTGCTCATGAACCCACTATGCATGGAAATTGGGCCACTCTGGTTCCCAACGTCTGAATGTACTCAACTTTCCATTTCCTGTCTGTTTTGATTTGATTTATTAGAATCCCCATTAGACGAAGCCAATGGCAACAGCTAGTCTTACTGGGGTCCGACACATAACAAAAAATACATTACAGACAAAAGATTTTACAATTTGCATGCATTTCTCTCTATGTTGTTGGTCAGGGTTAGGGGTCAGGTTTAGGAGGGCGGAGGTCAAAGGTGACAAGGCTCAAAGCAGACCAGTGACATCACTGCGTGAAGAACACACACACACACACACACACACACACACACACACACACACACACACACATACAGTTGAAGTCAGAAGTTTACATACAACTTAGCCACATACACAAAACTCAGTTTTCACAATTCCTGACATTTAATCCTTGTAAAAATACCCTGTCTTAGGTCAGGTAGGATCACCACTTTATTTTAAGAATGTGAAATGTCAAAATAATAGAAGAGATAACTATTTATTTCAGCTTTTATTTCTTTCATCACATTCCCAGTGGTTCAGAAGTTTACATGCACTCAATTAGTATTTGGTAGCATTGCCTTTAAATTGTTTAACTTGGGTCAAACGTTTCGGGTAGCCTTCCACAAGCTTCCCACAATAAGTTGGGTGAATTTTGGCCCATTCCTCCTGACAGAGCTGGTGTAACTGAGTCAGGTTTGTAGGCCTCCTTGCTCACACACGCTTTTTCAGTTCTGCCCACACATTTTCTATAGGATTGAGGTCAGGGCTTTGTGATGGCCACTCCAATACCTTGACTTTGTTGTCCTTAAGCCATTTTGCCACAACTTTGGAAGTATGCTTGGGGTCATTGTCATTTGTGACCAAGTTTTAACTTCCTGACTGATGTCTTGAGATGTTGCTTCAATATATCCACATAATTGTCCTCCCTCATGAAGCCATCTATTTTGTGAAGTGCACCAGTCCCTCCTGCAGCAAAGCACCCCCACAACATGATGCTGCCACTCCCATGCTTCACGGTTGGGATGGTGATCTTTGGCTTACAAGTCTCCCCCTTTTTCCTCCAAACATAACAATGGTCATTATGGCCAAACGAGTTCTATTTTTTTTCATCAGACCAGAGGACATTTCTCCAAAAAGTATGATCTTTGTCCCCATGTGCAGTTGCAAACTGTAGTCTGGCTTTTTTATGGCGGTTTTGGAGCAGTGGCTTTTTCCTTGCTGAGTGGCCTTTTAGGTTATGTCGATGTAGGACTCGTTTTAATGTGGATATAGATACTTTTGTACCTGTTTCCTCCAGCATCTTCACAAGGTCCTTTGCTGTTATTCTGGGATTGATTTGCACTTTTCGCACCAAAGTACGTTCATCTCTAGGAGACAGAACGCGTATCCTCCCTGAGCGGTATGACGGCTGCGTGGTCCCATGGTGTTTATACTTGCGTACTATTGTTTGTACAGATGAACGTGGTACCTTCAGGCGTTTGGAAATTGCTCCCAAGGATGAACCAGACTTGTGGAGGTCTACAATTTATTTTCTGAGGTCTTGGCAGATTTATTTTGATTTTCCCATGATGTCAAGTAAAGAGGCACTGAGTTTGAAGGTAGGCCTTGAAATACATCCACAGGTACACCTCCAATTGACTCAAATGATGTCAATTAGCCTATCAGAAGCTTCTAAAGCCATGACATAATTTTCTGGAATTTTCCAAGCTGTTTAAAGGCACGGTCAACTTAGTGTATGTAAACTTCTGACCCACTGGAATTGTGATACATTGAATTATAAGTGAAATAATCTGTCTGTAAACAATTGTTGGAAAAATTACTTGTGTCATGCACAAAGTAGATGTACTAACCAACTTGCCAAAAGTTGCGTGTGTTTGTGTGTGTATCTGCATGCATATGTGCTCTGCGTCTGTGTGTGTGTGTGTGTGTGTGTGTGTACGTGTTTGTACAGTCACACAGACTAACTGGTTCCCACAGGTCAGTGTGAGCCTACATCACAGTAGCAATGGTCTGGTCTCCTCTGCTTCCTCCCTCTCCCCTATACTGTACCACTAATAGCAGACCTGTTCTCTACCAGGCCTCCCCAAGCCTCTACAGCTTCAATTAAACCGTCCCTCAGGGGTCAGAGGTTAGGGTAGACTGTGACCACACTAACCCTACAGTCACTGGGCTGCCTTCACTACCCTTTGTTTTATTTTGCCTCCGTGCTATTTCAGGCCTGTGTATGGCTGTATGATTGTATGTTAATGGGGCCTGACCAGGAAGTACCAGAGTGTAGAGTTATTTTCTACAGTTAACTCCTAACTGACAATAAATCTCTCGCTTTTACATGGAAATGATGGGGAAACAACTTCAATTCAACCAGTTGTTGACCAGTGGGTTGCCTCTTCCCATGGTCTTGTTCTCACAGATTCTAGCTAGGGAGGCAAATAGATGGAAGCTGCACCTAGACATCCAACAGGCATTATTACAATCTAGCTATCCCATGTAAAACATCTCCTTACTGTGGCCTAGCCAGAAACTCAGCGGTTTGTGGGCCTGCAGAAATTTGGGTGGGCAAAAAAAACATACAAAACATCCCGGAAGAGTGAATGTCATTCCAGTCCATCTGTCCTGTTATATTTCATCCAATCTGACTAAGCCAGTGCACCGCTTGCTATGAATGATTTGTTTGCGTGTTAGGTAAAAAGACAAATAATGTCCTGTTTGGAACACTGACAATTAAAGAGCATAAACATAAATCAAAATTCAATCTGATTGGGTTGGCCTAGCTCCCCAGTGGGACCACCCAGGCCCACCGTTCGTACGTCCATATCTCCTGGGTAGATAATGAGATATCAGACTTGTATAAACTAGCTCTCCTTCCGCTGCTTCAAACACAGCCCCAGGTCACAATACACCTCCCAACCGGATTTACCTCAGCTGTCTGAAACAGGGCATGCAGGACAGATGGTGGTTGTTTGATTGCCCCAATTCCCTTTGTTGGGGTTTGATTATTTGGGGTTATGTATGGTACAAAGCAGCGAGTTAAGTGAAACCAGTTGAGTCTGAAGAGAGAAGCGAGTACAGTGAACCTGGTACTGGCTGAGCCAGGGGGCTGATTCTTTTCTCGCCATGGAAACGCTTGGTGGAGTCTGAGACTGGCTCCTTCTCCCTCTATTCCCAGCCGACACTGGCTAACACTGAGCCTTTTAATAGAGGACAAGATATATTTTTTAGGTGGATGGGAACTTTTGAAACTGTAGTATGTTGTCAAAGGTTGAAGATTAGTAGAGGAAGTGCACAGTGTGTGTGTATGCGTGCGTGCGTGAGTGAGTGTGTGTGTGTTTATGCGGTGGATGAGAACGGGGTGTACCCTCCCCTCTCCTCACCCGGGCTCCCCCATCCATCTCTCTGCACTGAGGTGAAATAGAGAGTGGTAGAGAGGTAGTGAGACAGGCAGGAAAACATTCCAGGTTCTCCACATCCTTGATGTTCCAGTCAGAAGGCTCGTGGCCATGCCAAGGGCTGAGGAGGAAGCCAAAGAAAATTCATCTGGAAAGTATTCCTTACCAAGGAGGACTAAAGGTCGGGAAGAGGCAGAGGCAGGGATACAGAGGTAGAAATAGAGGCAGAGGCGGACAGAGAGAGGGAAGCAGAACGATGGTTGTTATGAGTGAATCCTCTTTCTTTTCTCTGTCTAGTCCTGTGGTTTGTCTGTTTCTCTGTCTAGTCCTGTGGTTTGTCTGTTTCTCTGCCTAGTCCTGTGGTTTGTCTGTTTCTCTGTCCAGTCCTGTGGTTTGTCTGTTTCTCTGTCTAGTCCTGTGGTTTGTCTGTTTCTCTGTCTAGTCCTGTTGTTTCTCTGTTTCTCTGTCTAGTCCTGTGGTTTCTCGGTTTCTCTGTCTAGTCCTGTGGTTTGTCTGTTTCTCTGTCTAGTCCTGTGGTTTGTCTGTTTCTCTGTCTAGTCCTGTGGTTTGTCTGTTTCTCTGCCTAGTCCTGTGGTTTGTCTGTTTCTCTGTCTAGTCCTGTGGTTTGTTTCTCTGACTGGTCATTAAGTTTCTCTGGCCTCCCCAGCTACGGACATGTGGAGGATGGCTTTGTGTGTGTGTGACAAAGAGAGTAAAAAGAAAGAGTCTGTTTGACACAGTTCAGCGGTGTGTCCCCACCCTGTACAATGCACAGACACCTATTTTAGGACTGACAGGCCTCTTTCAGACGCCTCATGTCCTTTCAGTCCAGTGAAAGAGAGGAATGTAACTCCATTCTCATTGTCTTGGGAAGACATGGTGCTATATGTCGTTGTAAGGCGCTGTGCTCCACTGACTTCTAACACTGCCTTCCAGAGTACATGGGACAACAGTGTGTGTGTGTGTGTGTGTGTGTGTGTGTGTGTGTGTGTGTGTGTGTGTGTGTGTGTGTGTGTGTGTGTGTGTGTGTGTGTGTGTGTGTGTGTGTGTGTGTGTGTGTGTGTGTGTGTGTGTGTGTTAGGGGGTGCATGTATGTCAGTGTGTTTGTGGGTTGTCATGCCACTTTGGACCCTCTCCATCTAACACTACAGGGCTAAGGAACAACCAGCCCGAGAGCATACCTTCCCAGTCATCAGTGCTTTCCATGGAAGACCACACAGACACAACATTAAACACAGACCAGCATTAGCACTCTGCCTGGTTCTATCACCATGCACGTCCTCCTGCTACATTGAACAAACCGTCTCAATGAGTCGACTAGCTCTACTTCCTCCTCTTCCTCTTCCTGCCTCTCTGGACCCCAAGTAGAGAGGACTTTACATGGTGTCCTTATGAAGGAGGCTTGTACATGGATAAAGACTTTGAAGACATAGGTTGTATTTATTAGGGCACACCGTAGCTACAAATGTTGCTAAAGGAAAATGAATGTTTCTTATTGGACAAGCTCAGGTAGTCCCTCCCTGTTTCAGTCTGTTCTCTTCCGTTTGGTGACCTAACGAACATGATCCTGTACTTATCAAACCCAGGACACGTCCCTAACCTCCCCACTGAATAGAAAGTCTTCCTAATCAAATATTCCCCTAGGGAGACACAGTCCAGTGTTAAGTGGGTGCTTGGAGACCGGATGGGAAGGACAGGACGGGTGTGTGGGGGGATTCTTTATGCACAAGTGCTCGTGTCTTTAGGAGGTTGGGAGACGAGGCATTTGTGATGCAAATGAAGGAGCGGATGCATGATTATGTCCTCCGTTAGGATGGGTTACCGTGGAGATTCTGAAGGCCGGGACCTTTCAGGGAGATGAGTAGAGAGCGAGGGAAAGAGAGAGAGAGAGAGGCAACATTCTCTGTGTTCTCGAGGACAGTTGTTAGTTTTCTCTCCTCCTGTACTCCTTGTGCCCCTCTCAGTGTGTGTTTGTGTTTGTGTTTGTGTTTGTGTGTGTGTGTGTGTGTGTGTGTGTGTGTGTGTGTGTGTGTGTGTGTGTGTGTGTGTGTGTGTGTGTGTGTGTGTGTGTGTGTGTGTGTGTGTGTGTGTGTGTGTGTGTGTGTGTGTGTGTGTGTGTGTGTGTGTGTGTGTGGCATGTACGGTGCAGTATGAGTATTGAACTTCAGGTTCTGAACAACTTTGACCTTCTTTGCTTCATTTGTTCATAACAAGATCAGCTGGGAGGGGCTGCTTCTCACTCTGTTCCCCTGTAGGATTGGAAAGTGACTGTATTTTCTGGAAAAGTGAAGAAAATAATGTGTCAGAACAAGGTTCAGCATTGCCTGGCTGTAATTATTTGGAGTTAGACTGTGTGGAGCTTCTCTTGCCTGTAAAACAAAGTGTTAATTGTACGTAAAAGCAGCAATGTTTCCACATTTGAGAGAGCTACATGTTGTTCAGTGTGTATAAACACAGTGTAAAGTTTTAGTGTTCTTTTCAGCTGCATGTGGGTGGTAACACGACGCGTCGGACCAACACATGGCCCATGAACATATGCACGTGTGTCCGTGTGTATATGTGTGTGTATGCATGTGTCCGTGTGTGTATATGTGTGTGCGTATGCATGTGTCCGTGTGTGTATATGTGTGTGCGTATGCATGTGTCCGTGTGTGTATATGTGTGTGCGTATGCATGTGTCCGTGTGTGTATATGTGTGTGCGTATGCATGTGTCCGTGTGTGTATATGTGTGTGCGTATGCATGTGTCCGTGTGTGTATATGTGTGTGCGTATGCATGTGTCCGTGTGTGTATATGTGTGTGCGTATGCATGTGTCCGTGTGTGTATATGTGTGTGCGTATGCATGTGTATGTCAACTAAATAAGTCCATGTCCTCTAACATCAACCATGATCAGTAGCTAAGGGGATAGTGGAAAATGCCATGTGTGCTGTGGCTGGATCCATACCTGGCAGACACCATTAGTGTCTATAATGGTTGATGATTGGCTATAAGACCTGGAGAGAAAAAACATCCTCATTGAGTGAAGCCATCCTTCCTCTGCTCCATTGAGGACTGAAGAGGCACCTCTCCTCTCCTTTCTTCTCCTGTCCTCTCTTCCACTCTCCTCTCCTTTCTTCTCCTCTTCTCTCTTCCCCTCTCCTCTCCTGTCCTCTCTTCCCCTCTCCTCTCCTGTCCTCTCTTCCCCTCTCCTCTCCTGTCCTCTCTTCCCCTCTCCTCTCCTGTCCTCTCTTCCCCTCTCCTCTCCTGTCCTCTCTTCCCCTCTCCTCTCCTGTCCTCTCTTCCCCTCTCCTCTCCTGTCCTTTACTCTCTTCCATTGAGGACTGAATAGGCTCCTCTCCTCAACAGAGAGAGAACAGTCCATGGCTTTGTTTATCACTGTGGGGGAAGGAGGAAGGATGAAGGTGGAGGGTTATGGAGTGGTTTTCTCACGCTCTGAGGTCCGAGCAGGTCTCGTTTCTCACGAGAGAGCAACACACAGATTGAGTCCTGGCTTTGGCCTTCTACACACACATCACATGACAATCTAAGTCCACACTTAATCCTTCTGCTTTGATGGCTTATAAGACACTGCTAACAGCTAGTCAAGCTCCGTGGTCCTCCAGGGCCTGTCTGTCACGTGTGCTTAGTATGTAGCATTAGCATAACAATACATTGTTGTGTGTGTTGTGTGTTACGTGCAAGGTTTCTATCCTGCGTGAGTAGGAGTGGCAGTCGAACAGCTTCTAGAACAGCCCATGGTGTCCCTTTCATTGACAGCGGCCCTCAAGGCCATGAAAGAGAGAGCTGCAGCAAACAGCCTTTCAGCAAGCCAGCGGCATCACGGCTACATTACCCAGTAGTGCTGAAACGATGATATCATCTGTTTAAGGGCTCCTGTCTTTGTACCAGGGGTTTAAACTTTGACCTCTGTCTGTACTGTGTTTTATATGACACCTTGTTATGTTTGAGTTCCGGGTAATGAGGGAAGAGAGGGAGCTAGCTAGCCTACTTAGAGCAGGTGCTTCTATTCAGGACTGGGCTGAGCTGGATTAGCCTGGTCCCAGATCTGTTTGTGCTGTATTGCTAACATCTTTGTTCATTGGCAAGACAGCACAAACTGATCTGGGACCAGGCTGGAGCTGTATTACCAGGCTGCAGCCTTGTGTTCCCTATTGGTAGATTTGTCTGGGCAGACAGCTCCTGTTGGGCTACTAGAGAGAGAGAGTTACTAGTGAGAGACTGGTAAAGCTGGATGTCTAACTGTCTGGTGTCCTAAAAAAACTGTTCCAACTGCCAAACCCTAGATTTGAAAACAGGATTAGTCCATGGAGAGCAGGCAAGGCAACAAACTAGATTGTTTATTGTTTCACAAATGGGAATTTGAGCAACTGTGAGGTACTGTCTCTCATAATTTTTTTTGTCTGTGTTCAGGGGGGATAAACAGATAGGCCTACATCTAAGATTCAGTTGGACATCATACTACAGTCGTGGCTAAAAGTTTTGAGAATGACACAAATATAAATGTTCACAAAGTCTGCTGCCTCAGTTTGTATGATGGCAATTTGCATATACTCCAGAATGTTATTACAAGTGATCAGATGAATTGCAATTAATTGCAAAGACCCTCTTTGCCATGCAAATTAACTGAATCCCCAAAGAGCATTTCCACTGCATTACAGCCCTGCCACTAAAGGACCAGCTGACATCATGTCAGTGATTCTCTCGTTAACACAGGTGTGAGTGTTGACGAGGACAAGGCTGGAGATCACTCTGTCATGCTGATTGAGTTCGAATAACAGACTGGAAGCTTCAAAAGGAGGGTGGTGCTTGGAATCATTGTTCTTCCTCTGTCAACCATGGTTACCTGCAAGGAAACACGTCATCATTGCTTTGCACAAAAAGGGCTTCCCAGGCAAGGATATTGCTGCCAATAAGATTGCACCTAAATCAACCATTTATCGGATCATCAAGAACTTCAAGGAGAGCGGTTCAATTGTTGTGAAGAAGGCTTCAGGGCGCCCAAGAAAGTCCATCAAGCGCATGGACCGTCTCCTAAAGTTGATTCAGCTGCGGGATCGGGGCACCACCAGTACAGAGCTTGCTCAGCAATGGCAGCAGGCAGGTGTGAGTGCATCTGCACGCACAGTGAGGCGAAGACTTTTGGAGGATGCCCTGGTGTCAAGAAGGGCAGCAAAGAAGCCACTTCTCTCCAGGAAAAACATCAGGGACAGACTGTTATTCTGCAAAAGGTACAGGGATTGGACTGCTGAGGACTGGGGTAAAGTCATTTTCTCTGATGAATCCCCTTTCCGATTGTTTGGGGCATCCGGAAAAAACTTGTCCAGAGAAGACAAGGTGAGCGCTACCATCAATCCTGTGTCATGCCAACAGTAAAGCATCCTGAGGCCATTCATGTGTGGGGTTGCTTCTCAGCCAAGGGAGTGGGCTCACTCACAATTTTGCCTAAGAACACAGCCATGAATAAAGAATGGTACCAACACATCCTCAACTCCTCCACAACTTCTCCCAACCATCCAGGAACAGTTTGGTGACGAACAATGCCTTTTCCAGCATGATGGAGCACCTTGTCATAAGGCAAAAGTGATAACTAATTGGCTCGGGGAACAAAACATCGATATTTTGGGTCCATGGCCAGGAAACTCCCCAGACCTTAATCCCATTGAGAACCTGTGGTCAATCCTCAAGAGGCGGGTGGACAAACAAAAACCCACAAACTCCAAGCATTGATTATGCAAGAATGGGCTGTCATCAGTCAGGATGTCACCCAGAAGTTAATTGACAGCATGCCAGGGTGGATTGCAGAGGTCTTGAAAAAGGGTCAACACCAAAACTTCATGTAATTGTCAATAAAAGCTTTTGACACTTATGAAATGCTTGTAATTATACTTCAGTATTCCATAGTAACATCTGACAAAAATATCTAAAGACACTGAAGCAGCAAACTTTGTGGAAATTAATATTTGTGTCATTCTCAAAACTTTTGGCCACGACTGTACTTTACATACCATCAGTAGGTAACACTTGTCAATAGTCTGTTACACCTTGGTATTCCAGTAAAGCACGTTCTCATGAGAAACCATCTGTCAGTCTGCGGGGTGAAAGAGAGGAATTACTCGCTCGGATACTTCATAATCCTTAACGTTCCCTAATGTCCTGGGATAGGCCTCTCTCTGTGTGTGTGCGGGTGCGCACGTTCGCGTGTGGTGCACACGTGCATGTGTGTCTGTGTCTGTATGTGTGGTGTGTGTGTGTTTATTCCTCACAATAGTGTCACTTGACAGGAGAGTGTATTGCACCTCGAAGAACTAGAGTGTGATGGCAGCCATTACAGCTATGTACATCATTAGTTTAATGATGTAAAATAACATCTCAGCTTGTGTTCCTACAGTTGTCACGTTCCTGACCTGTTTTCTGTTGTTTTTGAACTTTGTTTAGTTGGTCAGGACGTGAGCTGGGTGGGTAGTCTATGTTATGTGTTTCTATGTTGGGTTAAATGTGTTGCCTGATATGGTTCTCAATTAGGGGCAGGTGTTTGACGTTTCCTCTGATTGAGAACCATATTAAGGTAGGCTGTTCTCACTGTTTGTTTGTGGGTGATTGTTCCTGTGTCTGTGTCTGTTTGCACCACACGGGACTGTTTCGTTTGTTCGTTCGTTTGGCTAGTCTTTCCTGTTTGTGCGTTCTTCGTGTCTATGTAAGTTCTCAAGTTCAGGTCTGTCTACGTTGTTTTGTTTCTATTCAAGTGTTCTTCGTATGTTCGTCTTTGCTTTAATAAATATTAATTGTGTCTACATACCTCGCTGCGTGTTGGTCCGATCCATGCTCCTCCTCGTCCGAGGAGGAGGAATATGACGAACGTTACAACAGTCCTGAATTTATTTTTCATTTTTGGAGGCTCAGACCACAGGTATTGATTTGGTTTGGTCTTTGACTCACAGTTCTTAGGAAGAATGTGAAAGTATGTAGTGCATCCTACTGCCTGGTTATCCCTGCACACAATCTCTGTTGGTGCATGTAATGACACACAGTGAGGACCCCGAACCAACCCCGCTCCACTAAGCCCACTCACAGCCACTAGTCGGCCTGCATTACCCCACACACTCACTGGCAAGTCACCTGTCACCACACACACTAGTCACCACAGGAGCTGTCATCTGGCTGAGCCGGTTCAGAGGAGAGGGGAACTCGGACACACTCAAGGGCAACCACAATGCTCTGAGAATGAGCAGATGAGGCCACACACACCCTGACCTTGAGGAATTGAGGAGAGTATAAAGGAGAGGAGAGCAGGAGAGGAGAGGCGGAGGTGAGATGGGGGAAAGAATAAGAAAAGGGGATAGGAAAGTAGTGGGGAGGACAGAATATAGAAAAAAGGGAGATTACAGTAAAAGCGAAGGACCTAGCCACTCATGACAGTGCTGGTCCCAAGCCAAGGCACTCTACTGGGCTTCCATAATAACCGAGAGGCATTGTACTGTCCCTGGGAAGAGACTGGAACAGAGGGGAGTGGAGGGAGGGAGAGGAGAGGCGCTGACTGACTGGACACACTGAGAACACAGCAGCTGAAGTGTTTTCCTCTGTGGTTCAAATCTCTGGAATGAATGTAAATACTGTTAGAGGAAAGGGAACAACTCATTGTAAGACCGAACTTCATAGTGGCGGCAGGGTAGCCTAGTGGTTAGAGCGTTGGACTAGTAACCGAAAGGTTGCAAGTTCAAATCCCCGAGCTGACAAGGTACAAATCTGTCGTTCTGCCCCTGAACAGGCAGTTAACCCACTGTTCCTAGGCCGTCATTGAAAATAAGAATTTGTTCTTAACTGACTTGCCTAGTTAAATAAAGGTAAAATAAAAAAATAAAAAATAAATAAATAGTGATGTAGGGTATTCCCTCAAACTTAGGTATGTTGTTGTTGTCTGTGTTGAGTCGATGATACAGTTGAGAATGTCACTGCTAGCAACAGCAGTTATCCACGTTTATGGCCATGCTCTCTGTTTAGCCTTGTGATTTGGGTTTCCCTAGCTGTCTTGCCAAACACCAAACTTGGTATCTTTGTTGTTTTATTAGGATCCCCATTAGCTGTTGTGAAAGCAGCAGCTCCTCATCCTGGGGTCCACACAAAACATAGAACATGACATAATACAGAACATTAAGAAACTAGAACAGCTCGAGGACAGAACTACATAGCCTACATATCAATACATACACACAAAATATCTGGGTCAAATAGAGGCGAGGCGTTGTGTCGTGATGTTGTTTTTTTAAACCAGCTCTGCAGTTCATTTGAGCAATATGAGATGGAAGGAAGTTCCGTGCAATAATGGCTCTAGGACCAGGCTAAAGGGCTTCGGCTTTCACATTACATTTCGGAATTCTCTCTCTCTCTCTCTCTCTCTCTCTCTCTCTCTCTCTCTCTCTCTCTCTCTCTCTCTCTCTCTCTCTCCTTGTCCTCACTCTGAAGCAGAGGCCTCTGCCATACGTTCTTCTCTGGTATTAATTCAACCAATCAACATTCCTTCTCACAAGCATTCCTGTTCCCCATCTCATTCTCCTTTTCTCTTCTTCTCTCCTTCTCTTCTTCTTTTCTTCTCCCTCTTTCCCACAGAAAACGAAACAAAAGCCAAATGCAGAAAAAAATGTTGTCTGAACCTGCCAGTGCAGTACCAGCCAGTCACATCAGAGTCACTGCCATCGGTAGAATAGAGGCTGGCCCTGGCATGGAACCCAGAGTCTCTCTTTTGTTGTCCGGGTACCTAAGGCAAACCTGTAAACCTGTATAGCAGACACACAATAGCCAGGCCTGTTTTGAACCAATAAGCAATAAGACCCAAGGGGGTGTGGTATATGGCCAATATTCCACTGCTATGGACTGTTTTTATGCACGACGCAACTGGGAGTGCCTGGACACAGCCCTTAGACGTGGAATATTGGCCATATAGCACAAACTCCCGAGGTGCCTTATTGCTATTATAAACTTGTTACCAATGTAATTAGAGCAGTAAAAATAAATGTTTTGTCATACCCGCGATATACCACGGCTGTCAGTCAATCAGCATTCAGGGCTCGAACCACCCAGTTTCTAAATGAGTTGATATAATATTCTAGGTCGGCTCTCATGAGAGGACATTAACACTTCAACCTGTTCTAATAAATAGAAGGATGTTTTTGATTATCATATTAATATGGCCCATGGGGCCCTGGTCAAAAGTAGTGCACTGTATAGGGAATAGGGTGCCATTTGGGATGGCAAGCATGTCTCTCCTCTGTGAGGTTATATAAGGTTATAGAGGTTATATAGGGACCACAGACAGAGGCAGCTGCTGGCATTGGCCTAACTAACCTAAGGATGTGTCACTCTGTGGACTGGTGATAGGTTGATAGCTGAAGGGTGGATAGGGACATACATGGATGTCTATGTAGGATAGTGGAGTGGATCCTGTGTAGATGGAAATATTGCTAACTGGACCCCATATGCTCTGCTCATATGCTCTGCTCTCAGAATAGACTGGAAGCCCCCTGTTAAACACACAAACACACACACACACACACACAGCCTTGGTGTCATCCCATCTATAAATGGACCACTGATGATTCAATGCGTAAAACTGTTCAACAACTGCTATTAAACCAGTAAACATGCCATGCAGAGCCAAGGGGAATTTGGGGGGATGACTACCCAGCAAACCAGGAACATTCCCAGGACATTAGTTAACATTCCCATTAAGTTCTCTGACCTAAATAGCTGTAGCATCTCCCTCCGAGCACATCTGGTGTTTGGGTTAAAGTTAAAGATAAGATGTACCCTTAGCATCAGGATGTCAGGAGCTGCTCAGAGAAAGCAGTTGTAAGCAAAGCCTCAGTAGAGTAAGGACATACTGCTCCATATGAAATGATAGTCTGCTCAGCTTACTGAGGTTAGCAACGTTTTATTGAAGAGTATGAAAATGTATTCTTATTTTGTGTGTAACTGGTGGATGCTGCTGGGTGTGAGTGTGATGCGGGGAATGAACATTGAAATGCAAAACAAGTTTATGAGAACCGGAGGAAACTCCATAAGAGAACTGGCGGAAACTCCATAAGAGAACTGGCGGAAACTCCATAAGAGAACTGGAGGAAACTCCATAAGAGAACTGGAGGAAACTCCATAAGAGAACTGGAGGAAACTCCATAAGAGAACTGGCGGAAACTCCATAAGAGAACTGGCGGAAACTCCATAAGAGAACTGGAGGAAACTCCATAAGAGAACTGGCGGAAACTCCATAAGAGAACTGGCGGAAACTCCATAAGAGAACTGGAGGAAACTCCATAAGAGAACTGGCGGAAACTCCATTAGAGAACCGAAGGAAACTCCATTAGAGAACTGGAGGAAACTCCATTAGAGAACTGGAGGAAACTCCATTAGAGAACTGGAGGAAACTCCATTAGAGAACCGAAGGAAACTCCATTAGAGAACTGGAGGAAACTCCATTAGAGAACCGAAGGAAACTCCATAAGAGAACTGGAGGAAACTCCATTAGAGAACTGGAGGAAACTCCATTAGAGAACCGAAGGAAACTCCATTAGAGAACTGGAGGAAACTCCATAAGAGAACTGGAGGAAACTCCATTAGAGAACCGAAGGAAACTCCATTAGAGAACTGGAGGAAACTCCATAAGAGAACTGGAGGAAACTCCATTAGAGAACCGAAGGAAACTCCATTAGAGAACTGGAGGAAACTCCATTAGAGAACTGGAGGAAACTCCATAAGAGAACTGAAGGAAGCTCCATAAGACAATCGGAGGAAACTCCATATCAAGGGGATTTTATTCATTTTAGGAAGTACAATGCATCCAGAAAGTATTCAGACCCCTTGACCTTTTCCACATTTTATTACGCTAGAGCCCTATTCTAAAATTGATGACATCATTTTTTTTCTCATCAATATACACATAATGTAGGTACACACAACTCTTACTGACAGTTGTGGCTGCTTTGTGTTGTCTCTACCTTCTTGCCCTTTGTGCTGTTGTCTGTGCCCAATAATGTTTGTACCATGTTTTGTTCTGCTGCCATGTTGTGTTGCTACCATGCTGTGTTGCTGCATGCTATGTTGTTGTCTTAGGTCTCTCTTTATGTAGTGTTGTCTCCAAGCCATGAGGTCGAATGAATTGTCTGTAGAGCCACTCCTCAGTAAAAGGCACATTATAGCAATC
Organism: Salvelinus alpinus; assembly: GCF_045679555.1. Taxonomy (NCBI): domain Eukaryota; kingdom Metazoa; phylum Chordata; class Actinopteri; order Salmoniformes; family Salmonidae; genus Salvelinus; species Salvelinus alpinus. The sequence goes on from NC_092093.1 coordinate 71,673,688, forward strand.
TTCGATTTGATTTAGTTCTGTCCTTCAACTGTAATTGTATATTAATGTTAATTATTGTATAATGTTTTGTGTTTAAAGTGGACCCCAGGAAGAGTAGCTTCAGCTTTGGCTGTAGCTAATGGGGCAATAATAAAATAAAAATGCAATTACTAATTAGGGTTTTATCTTACATTAGGATGATTACATCCCAAAAACATTCAAATAATGTTTTTGATAACAAAAGCTTATTTTTTTTCAGAAACATGTTTTTTTGTGTCCACAACATCTGTTACAACCACCACACAGAACATTCCTCCAACATTCTTATTAGGTTTCCAGGTCATGTAATAACAAACCTGAACAGTTTGTGTGTTATTATAACTTTTGAGGCAACCTAATGAATGTTCTGGAACATTCACACAACCAATTTTGGTTTGCTGGTTGGTCTCATTCTGTGTGGTCAAGTGAAGTGACCACATTAAGAACTTGTCCATATGGCCATATGGTGTTCTTGTCCCAACCTGGGATCGGTTACAGTCATGACACAGTGTGACCTTTTATATTTCACAATAACAGGAAAACTGTTCAACCAACCAATGAGAATCACTTCCGGTTATTTCTACCTCTTCTGATGTGTCATCATGGAGGTATGATCCATCCAGATCAGTCAGTTGGTCAGATGTTACAATCCACAGCAGCTTAGAAAAAGGCTCAGCCCATTCCCTCAGTTCTAAGGGCTGTGCTGTGTAGCCAGGGAAGCTGTGTAGCCAGGGAAGCTGTGTAGCCAGCACATATCCATTTTATTTCAGTCCTTCTGGGAAGAGGAGCAGGCCAGAGACAGAGTTGCCTGAGAGAAAAGGCTGAGTCATCATGGCCTACAGCTCCAGCTCCGGGAGGAAATGTACTGTTTTCTTCTGTTACTGCTGGCTCTCAGCTCTATCTGAAACACAGAGCAGCACGGCTGCAGAACCCATTAAATATGCTTTTATTTGACACGGATGATAGGTTCAATTCAGAGTGTGCAGAGATGCATGAGGTGTGGAGGGAGGGAGGGCGAGATGTTGGGTGGTAGGGAGAGATGGTGGGTGGTAGGGAGAGATGGTGGGTGGTAGGGGGGAGGGAGTGAGAAAGAGAGAGTGTTGGAGGGAGGGAGGAAGGAGAGGGAGAGGGAGGGAGGGAGGATGAGAGAATGAGGATGAATTGACATGGTGTAATGACATGTTGACACAGCAGAGGGCGATGTGTATCTATGTTCTGTCATTTTTGCGGGCATTGAGATTAGCCACGATAACACAGGTATTATTTTACAGGTCTGGTTGCATTGAGAACAAATGAAAGCAATATGCCAATGTAGGGACCGTATGAGAAGTCTGTCAATGTATGACATGAGCACCATTTCATGAAAATCAAAGCCAGCGTTTAGATTTGCTCTTCACCGCAGTCCCAAAGTATACATTCAACATGACCCTTTATAACACACAAATACCTGTAAATGCATCTTTCACATTGGAAAGATTCTCCCAAGTTTGTATCACTCTCCTGTCTCACTTCTCTTAATAACAGCATTCCCCCTGTGCTGTTTTGGCTAGTTCCGTTCCGTTCCGCACGTGCCTGTTCCGTTCCTTTCTGTTGATATACAGTGTTTACATGGCCAGTCTCTGCACTATGTCTGGTATCCCCTATCCCTGTCCACAGTGCATGGATCACCACAACTGGGACTGCGTAAAGATTACATGTTAGATGTGTAAATCAAATCAGTTCAAATAGTCTTCTGACCAACTTTGTCTGCCTTAATCATGCTGAAAAAGTGTGTGAGTTGCATGTGGTTGATTAAGCTCTGAGTAATGTTAAAGATATCATTCATCTGTTGAGTTACAGTACCAGTAGTGACACTGTACACCTTTGCTGTTGATTTGTACAGCTGGATATGTTGCTGAAGCAGTTCATGACACCTGTGTTAGAACCCGAACCAGACCTCCTAGAACTCTTAGAGTTACTATAGATCCTTCAAGTGCTGAGCTCCTCCTCCAGTGTAAACCACTTGGAACACCACTTTTGTGGGCTCTCAGAAAATACTTAAAAACGGCTTGCCTGTAACGATCTCGCTCTCTCTCTTTGGGGTGTACGAGCCATGTGCGGGAAACATTTAGTGAATGTGGGGGAGGTATGCAGTTCTCTCTTAAACACTCGTAAGTAACACTAAAGTGTGGACATTAGAGTGTGGACATTAGAGTGTGGACTACAGGCTGCTTGCTTATTGCGGCACAATAACTCCTTTAACTCCTAAACACTTCCAGAGTAACACTAGAGTGTATAACTAGACTGGAGGCTGTGCTGCTTATTGCTTATTGCAGGCACAAGGCCTCCTATGTTGCCCTGTGGTGATTAGCTCTCATTGTTATGCAACTCCTTAGCAGCATAAGCTTCTGGCATGGCTCCTTCCTTCCCTCCCTTCTTCCCTCGTTCCCTGTCTTTTTTTCTCTCTCTCTCTCTCTCCCTCTCTCCGCTCCCTCCCTGTCCAGCTCTAAGTCTATTTAAAATAGCAACAGGTTGAGTGAGCATGAGGCTAGGAGAGCTGCCAGGACTACAAACCCTGCGCCGGAGCACGGCCTGGGAGTAGAGGAATAAGAGGGGGAGAGTAGAGGAAGAGAGAGGGGGAGAGACGAAGGGTCTCTCTCCTCCACCAGCACACTCTCAAAATGCTGAGTGTTATGTACTTCCTCCGCTCTTTCTTCGAGGTAAGGGATCTTCGGTTTCTTTCTTTGACTCTCTGAGGTAAAGGGAGCACTGTTTTCCTTTTCTTTCTCGCTCTCTCTCTATTCCCTGTTTCTTTCTCTTACAGGAACTTTTGTTTTTGTCTCTTAGTTTGTTCCCACACTGGGAGAGAGAGGGAGTGGACTAGCTAGATTTACTGAGTGCTAATTTCACGTTTGTTGTCATGAGGTGGTTCTCTCTCATGCAGAACTCAATGGCAGACAGAAACTCCTACCTCTGCTGTTAACCATCAGTAAGCCAGAACAAGATGTCAGTTGTCCTGTTATTGTGTTTGGTTGTTTGGAGTGTCAGGTGACATGGTCATTGCCAAGATTGAACCACACTGTATGCTCATTTCCCAGTATTGTAAACTTGCCTCTTCTGTGTGGAAAATGTCTTATTGATAGTCATGTGAGGGCAGTTTTTATCTGCCATTCAGATTGAAATGAGCACCTGGGTTTGCTTTGTAAATGTTTTCTCTTCGTGTTAGTGCTCCATAGTTCTTCTAGGTTTAAAAAAAAGTTTCTGTGATCTAACTGCTCAGATGTTGATGGATGGTTGGACCTGTACCATGATGCCTGTTGGATCCTGTCCCTATTCACACACACACACACACGCCCACACAAACACACACACACACACAAACAATGGGGCGTACTGCTTTATGCAGGAGTGAAAAAAAAGCAGAGAGAGAGAGAGAGAGAGAGAGAGAGAGAGAGAGAGAGAGAGAGAGAGAGAGAGAGAGAGAGAGAGAGAGAGAGAGAGAGAGAGAGAGAGAGAGAGAGAGAGAGAGAGAGAGAGAGAGAGAGAGAGAGAGAGAGAGAGAGAGAGAGAGAGAGAGAGAGAGAGAGAGAGAGAGAGAGAGAGAGAGAGAGAGAGAGAGAGAGAGAGAGAGAGAGAGAGAGAGAGAGAGAGAGAGAGAGAGAGAGAGAGAGAGAGAGAGAGAGGTTCCCCCAGTAGCTGAAGCCTCGGCATGAGGCTGGCGGTAGAGTCAGGAAGAGGAGTCCACAGCAGGTAAAGACCAGGCTATTATCAGCTTTACCAGGAGGCTTTGAGGCCGGCTGGTTTCACCTGTTGCTGATTACAACACTTGTCCTGTTCTATCTCCTCCATGGAGACACTGAACTGGTCTGTTGTTTAGATCATTATGGGATTTAGCTCTCTGTGCCTGGGATGCATGGCAACCGGCCGATCAAATGTCAGAGGCAGGTCCTTATGCAGGAAGCAGGAATTTTAAGTGTATCTAATTGGTTGAGTGGCGTGGGGGGGGGCTCACTTTGATCATCGTAGTCCCGTGTGGCTCAGTTGGCTAAATGACTAAAAATGTCAACGGAATTGTGTGGCAAAAACCACTCATATCCAATCCCTCACATTCCTTAGTGGTGACAGACTGGAGAACACCAGCCATACTATAGGGATGTGACAAACGGAAGACATTTCTTAACATAAAAAAAAGAGACCTCAATTCCACCTTACAAAGTTTGCATTCTCTTCTCATTTAACTTGTTAAAGTATTGCCATACAGGACTTGGCTGCTGTCGCTTGCCTTTCTCTGCCATTTTTCCAACTGTTAACGACAATGATTTAGTGGTGGAAAGTCGACTCCAAAAGAATTCCTGAGATTCAGTATTTTTGGAATGAGGAGACTGATTATCTGCCATACTTCCGAGAACACAAACACTTGCATTTTTCATAGCGAGCTAGCGAGGGATGGAGAGAGAGGGGAGGGGCACCGTATAGGCAGGTCAGCCACCAGGCAGACAGAGTCAGGGTGTTTTCACATATAGTCCTCTTTAAAAGAACCAATGTCAGTCCTCTTTAAAGTGAGCTCTGGGGTAAAAAATGCTAAAGAACTTTGTTCTCTTTGTATTCACACTGCCCTTGCATTTGAATGAGAAATCAACTCTTCTGCCAGTTCATGTAACCGATTTTGTGGTCCGAGTCCTTTTTGCATTCACATTGCTATATTTAGAAGAGAACCAAGATATTTTTCCAACATTCACTCAATGCACTCTGAGTTTTTACAAATACAGGACAAGCCATTCAATCAGAATGTGTTTTCAGACAGCTAGATATACCTACTTACATGTTGAAAGCTAATAGATTGCATTTAATTAAAGGATGAGAGATAATACTTGTAAACAGAAGATACTATTAACATGTAAATATTATTGGTAACAGAATAAATAGCAGAAGAAAGACTGTAGAACTGTAGATTAAATAATGCTGTAATTTAAAATTGTACACACAATTTAGGCTACTGGCCCTTTAAGAGCTAGAATAGATTTTGATTCTCACCAAATATGTTGGTGACTTCTCACACTATTCAAACCCCACAATCGAATAAACAGCTGATGAATCTCTCTTTGCCTATAGATTACATATTGCAAATAAAGAATCTGAACTAAAAACTGTATTTTGGAATTTCTGTGCATCCTTGACAATCAATAGTCAATCTCTTAAAACAGCACACATATTTTTTCTGCGGGCTGCAGTTGCATACTATTGGAATAGAACCGTGGTGTGCATGTCTTGGTAATCTGAATCTCGCAATGTCGTGTCCTGCATGACTCACAAATTCACTAAAGTAGCCTAAAGTTCTTCCTCTCAGGTTTGATATAAATGACACAGCTTTGCCTAGGTCCAGTTGGGCTATAACACGGAAAACAATATGTTTAGGATTTTTTCTTAATGTTAAGGATCCCAATCTCATTTAAACGTTCACACCCATAACCCATACTGGTGTCTCGTTGATGTTGAATGTTCTAGTGCCGTTGGTGAAAACTTGACAAATACCCTGGGAGTTTACCACAATATGATCTCAAGACACAAGCAGCGTTATTTACGGTGAAGTAAATCAATCTAAGAGGTAAACAAAGACATAGTCCTCCAAATATCCTGGCTGTTCGTATAGAGGAGGCCTAGACAGTACAGTAGAAACACGTGTTTTAGTAGTGATTCAGTCCAGAGGTATGTAAGTGGACCTCAGAGTTGGATTCCAGTGTGTGATCCCACCCTCTGACTGGGTCCTCTCTATTGCTCGATCTCTATCTCTCTCTATATCACCATACTGCTACTAATACTGCTGCTGCTACCAGTTCTGTCCTCATCCATACTGCTACTAATACTGCTGCTGCTACCAGTTCTGTCCTCATCCATACTGCTACTAATAATGCTGCTGCTACCAGTTCTGTCCTCATCCATACTGCTACTAATACTGCTGCTGCTACCAGTTCTGTCCTCATCCATACTGCTACTAATACTGCTGCTGCTACCAGTTCTGTCCTCATCCATACTGCTACTAATACTGCTGCTGCTACCAGTTCTGTCCTCATCCATACTGCTACTAATACTGCTGCTGCTACCAGTTCTGTCCTCATCCATACTGCTACTAATACTGCTGCTGCTACCAGTTCTGTCCTCATCCATACTGCTACTAATACTGCTGCTGCTACCAGTTCTGTCCTCATCCATACTGCTACTAATACTGCTGCTGCTACCAGTTCTGTTCTCATCCATACTGCTACTAATAATGCTGCTGCTACCAGTTCTGTCCTCATCCATACTGCTACTAATACTGCTGCTGCTACCAGTTCTGTCCTCATCCATACTGCTACTAATACTGCTGCTGCTACCAGTTCTGTCCTCATCCATACTGCTACTAATAATGCTGCTGCTACCAGTTCTGTCCTTATCCATACTGCTACTAATACTGCTGCTGCTACCAGTTCTGTTCTCATCCATACTGCTACTAATAATGCTGCTGCTACCAGTTCTGTCCTCATCCATACTGCTACTAATACTGCTGCTGCTACCAGTTCTGTCCTCATCCATACTGCTACCAATACTGCTGCTGCTACCAGTTCTGTCCTCATCCATACTGCTACTAATAATGCTGCTGCTACCAGTTCTGTCCTTATCCATACTGCTACTAATACTGCTGCTGCTACCAGTTCTGTCCTCATCCATACTGCTACTAATACTGCTGCTACCAGTTCTGTCCTCATCCATACTGCTACTAATACTGCTGCTGCTACCAGTTCTGTCCTTATCCATACTGCTACTAATAATGCTGCTGCTACCAGTTCTGTACTCATCCATACTGCTACTAATACTGCTGCTGCTACCAGTTCTGTCCTCATCCATACTGCTACTAATACTGCTGCTGCTACCAGTTCTGTCCTCATCCATACTGCTACTAATAATGCTGCTGCTACCAGTTCTGTCCTCATCCATACTGCTACTAATACTGCTGCTGCTACCAGTTCTGTCCTTATCCATACTGCTACTAATACTGCTGCTGCTACCAGTTCTGTACTCATCCATACTGCTACTAATACTGCTGCTGCTACCAGTTCTGTCCTCATCCATACTGCTACTAATAATGCTGCTGCTACCAGTTCTGTCCTCATCCATACTGCTACTAATACTGCTGCTGCTACCAGTTCTGTACTCATCCATACTGCTACTAATAATGCTGCTGCTACCAGTTCTGTCCTCATCCATACTGCTACTAATAATGCTGCTGCTACCAGTTCTGTCCTCATCCATACTGCTACTAATAATGCTGCTGCTACCAGTTCTGTCCTCATCCATACTGCTACTAATACTGCTGCTACTACCAGTTCTGTCCTCATCCATACTGCTACTAATACTGCTGCTACTACCAGTTCTGTCCTCATCCATACTGCTACTAATACTGCTGCTACTACCAGTTCTGTCCTCATCCATACTGCTACTAATACTGCTGCTACTACCAGTTCTGTCCTCATCCATACTGCTACTAATACTGCTGCTGCTACCAGTTCTGTCCTCATCCATACTGCTACTAATACTGCTGCTGCTACCAGTTCTGTCCTCATCCATACTGCTACTAATACTGCTGCTGCTACCAGTTCTGTCCTCATCCATACTGCTACTAATACTGCTGCTGCTACCAGTTCTGTACTCATCCATACTGCTACTAATACTGCTGCTGCTACCAGTTCTGTCCTCATCCATACTGCTACTAATAATGCTGCTGCTACCAGTTCTGTCCTTATCCATACTGCTACTAATACTGCTGCTGCTACCAGTTCTGTTCTCATCCATACTGCTACTAATAATGCTGCTGCTACCAGTTCTGTCCTCATCCATACTGCTACTAATACTGCTGCTGCTACCAGTTCTGTACTCATCCATACTGCTACTAATACTGCTGCTGCTACCAGTTCTGTCCTCATCCATACTGCTACTAATACTGCTGCTGCTACCAGTTCTGTCCTCATCCATACTGCTACTAATAATGCTGCTGCTACCAGTTCTGTCCTCATCCATACTGCTACTAATACTGCTGCTGCTACCAGTTCTGTCCTCATCCATACTGCTACTAATACTGCTGCTGCTACCAGTTCTGTCCTCATCCATACTGCTACTAATACTGCTGCTGCTACCAGTTCTGTCCTCATCCATACTGCTACTAATACTGCTGCTGCTACCAGTTCTGTCCTCATCCATACTGCTACTAATACTGCTGCTACTACCAGTTCTGTCCTTATCCATACTGCTACTAATACTGCTGCTGCTACCAGTTCTGTCCTCATCCATACTGCTACTAATACTGCTGCTGCTACCAGTTCTGTCCTTATCCATACTGCTACTAATACTGCTGCTGCTACCAGTTCTGTCCTCATCCATACTGCTACTAATACTGCTGCTGCTACCAGTTCTGTCCTCATCCATACTGCTACTAATACTGCTGCTGCTACCAGTTCTGTCCTCATCCATACTGCTACTAATACTGCTGCTGCTACCAGTTCTGTCCTTATCCATACTGCTACTAATACTGCTGCTGCTACCAGTTCTGTCCTCATCCATACTGCTACTAATACTGCTGCTGCTACCAGTTCTGTCCTCATCCATACTGCTACTAATACTGCTGCTGCTACCAGTTCTGTCCTCATCCATACTGCTACTAATACTGCTGCTGCTACCAGTTCTGTCCTCATCCATACTGCTACTAATACTGCTGCTGCTACCAGTTCTGTCCTCATCCATACTGCTACTAATACTGCTGCTGCTACCAGTTCTGTCCTTATCCATACTGCTACTAATACTGCTGCTGCTACCAGTTCTGTCCTCATCCATACTGCTACTAATACTGCTGCTGCTACCAGTTCTGTCCTCATCCATACTGCTACTAATACTGCTGCTGCTACCAGTTCTGTCCTCATCCATACTGCTACTAATACTGCTGCTGCTACCAGTTCTGTCCTTATCCATACTGCTACTAATACTGCTGCTGCTACCAGTTCTGTCCTCATCCATACTGCTACTAATACTGCTGCTGCTACCAGTTCTGTCCTCATCCATACTGCTACTAATACTGCTGCTGCTACCAGTTCTGTCCTCATCCATACTGCTACTAATAATGCTGCTGCTACCAGTTCTGTCCTCATCCATACTGCTACTAATACTGCTGCTGCTACCAGTTCTGTCCTCATCCATACTGCTACTAATACTGCTGCTGCTACCAGTTCTGTCCTCATCCATACTGCTACTAATACTGCTGCTGCTACCAGTTCTGTCCTCATCCATACTGCTACTAATACTGCTGCTGCTACCAGTTCTGTCCTCATCCATACTGCTACTAATACTGCTGCTGCTACCAGTTCTGTCCTCATCCATACTGCTACTAATACTGCTGCTGCTACCAGTTCTGTCCTCATCCATACTGCTACTAATACTGCTGCTGCTACCAGTTCTGTCCTTATCCATACTGCTACTAATACTGCTGCTGCTACCAGTTCTGTCCTCATCCATACTGCTACTAATACTGCTGCTGCTACCAGTTCTGTCCTCATCCATACTGCTACTAATACTGCTGCTGCTACCAGTTCTGTCCTCATCCATACTGCTACTAATACTGCTGCTGCTACCAGTTCTGTCCTTATCCATACTGCTACTAATACTGCTGCTGCTACCAGTTCTGTCCTCATCCATACTGCTACTAATACTGCTGCTGCTACCAGTTCTGTCCTCATCCATACTGCTACTAATACTGCTGCTGCTACCAGTTCTGTCCTCATCCATACTGCTACTAATACTGCTGCTGCTACCAGTTCTGTCCTCATCCATACTGCTACTAATACTGCTGCTGCTACCAGTTCTGTCCTCATCCATACTGCTACTAATACTGCTGCTGCTACCAGTTCTGTCCTTATCCATACTGCTACTAATACTGCTGCTGCTACCAGTTCTGTCCTCATCCATACTGCTACTAATACTGCTGCTGCTACCAGTTCTGTCCTCATCCATACTGCTACTAATACTGCTGCTGCTACCAGTTCTGTCCTCATCCATACTGCTACTAATACTGCTGCTGCTACCAGTTCTGTCCTCATCCATACTGCTACTAATACTGCTGCTGCTACCAGTTCTGTCCTCATCCATACTGCTACTAATACTGCTGCTGCTACCAGTTCTGTCCTCATCCATACTGCTACTAATACTGCTGCTGCTACCAGTTCTGTCCTCATCCATACTGCTACTAATAATGCTGCTGCTACCAGTTCTGTCCTCATCCATACTGCTACTAATACTGCTGCTGCTACCAGTTCTGTCCTCATCCATACTGCTACTAATACTGCTGCTGCTACCAGTTCTGTCCTCATCCATACTGCTACTAATACTGCTGCTGCTACCAGTTCTGTCCTCATCCATACTGCTACTAATACTGCTGCTGCTACCAGTTCTGTCCTCATCCATACTGCTACTAATACTGCTGCTGCTACCAGTTCTGTCCTTATCCATACTGCTACTAATACTGCTGCTGCTACCAGTTCTGTCCTCATCCATACTGCTACTAATACTGCTGCTGCTACCAGTTCTGTCCTCATCCATACTGCTACTAATACTGCTGCTGCTACCAGTTCTGTACTCATCCATACTGCTACTAATACTGCTGCTGCTACCAGTTCTGTCCTCATCCATACTGCTACTAATACTGCCGCTGCTACCAGTTCTGTCCTCATCCATACTGCTACTAATACTGCCGCTACTACCAGTTCTGTCCTCATCCATACTGCTACTAATACTGCTGCTGCTACCAGTTCTGTCCTTATCCATACTGCTACTAATACTGCTGCTGCTACCAGTTCTGTCCTCATCCATACTGCTACTAATACTGCTGCTGCTACCAGTTCTGTCCTTATCCATACTGCTACTAATACTGCTGCTGCTACCAGTTCTGTCCTCATCCATACTGCTACTAATACTGCTGCTGCTACCAGTTCTGTCCTCATCCATACTGCTACTAATACTGCTGCTGCTACCAGTTCTGTCCTCATCCATACTGCTACTAATACTGCTGCTGCTACCAGTTCTGTCCTCATCCATACTGCTACTAATACTGCTGCTGCTACCAGTTCTGTCCTCATCCATACTGCTACTAATACTGCTGCTGCTACCAGTTCTGTCCTCATCCATACTGCTACTAATACTGCTGCTGCTACCAGTTCTGTCCTCATCCATACTGCTACTAATACTGCTGCTGCTACCAGTTCTGTCCTCATCCATACTGCTACTAATACTGCTGCTTCTACCAGTTCTGTCCTCATCCATACTGCTACTAATACTGCTGCTGCTACCAGTTCTGTCCTCATCCATTCTGCTACTAATACTGCTGCTGCTACCAGTTCTGTCCTCATCCATACTGCTACTAATACTGCTGCTGCTACCAGTTCTGTCCTCATCCATACTGCTACTAATACTGCTGCTGCTACCAGTTCTGTCCTTATCCATACTGCTACTAATACTGCTGCTGCTACCAGTTCTGTCCTCATCCATACTGCTACTAATACTGCTGCTGCTACCAGTTCTGTCCTCATCCATACTGCTACTAATACTGCTGCTGCTACCAGTTCTGTACTCATCCATACTGCTACTAATACTGCTGCTGCTACCAGTTCTGTCCTCATCCATACTGCTACTAATACTGCTGCTGCTACCAGTTCTGTCCTCATCCATACTGCTACTAATACTGCTGCTGCTACCAGTTCTGTCCTCATCCATACTGCTACTAATACTGCTGCTGCTACCAGTTCTGTCCTCATCCATACTGCTACTAATACTGCTGCTACTAAAAATACAGATGTTTCTAGAGTGAAAATAAACTGTGTGATTATTGTGTTGCAACTAGAATAGTTGTTGTGTGAGAGAATGTGTTTGGATTCGTTTTGGTCGTAATACGATGTGTCTACAGACATTGCCAACCAAAGGGAAACTTGACCAATTATTGCATAATATGTTTTTTTTAGCCGCTAGGAAGAATGTTGTTTTCATCAGCTTGTCTGTGAACATTGAATCAGACACCAGTATCCATTGGGTACTAAAGGTTCTTGATGAGGACGTGGGTAGTTGCTCCACACTAGCCCTGTATAAGACAGCAATAAGTTCAGCGGGGTAGCAAGGTTACTAACAAGGATATGACACTTCTGCAGCTGTTGTCAGGAGACTCGGCCGTCCCTGAAACCGGGACACTTTCTGTTTCTTCACTGCCCTTTGTACATTATATACTATTGCTATAACATTGACTTATCTTGGGCCCCACTGGTCCTGCCAGCGTTGTCCTATGGAGCACACTGTGTACTGACTAGGGGTTTACTCTGGTATCAGAGAGTAGTGGGGTATTGATCTAGACACAACACCGTTATCAGGGGGTGGTGGGATATTGATCTAGACACAACACAGGTATCAGAGAGTGGTGGTTTATTGATCTAGACACAACACAGGTATCAGAGAGTGATGGGGTATTGATCTAGACACAACACAGGTATCAGAGAGTGGTGGGGTATTGATCTAGACACAACACAGGTATCAGAGAGTGATGGGGTATTGATCTAGACACAACACAGGTATCAGAGAGTGATGGTTTATTGATCTAGACACAACACAGGTATCAGAGAGTGGTGGTTTATTGATCTAGACACAACATTGGTATCAGGGGGTGGTGGGATATTGATCTAGACACAACACAGGTATCAGAGAGTGATGGTTTATTAATCTAGACAACACAGGTATCAGAGAGTGGTGGTTTATTGATCTAGACACAACACAGGTATCAGAGAGTGGTGGGGTATTGATCTAGACACAACACAGGTATCAGAGAGTGGTGGGGTATTGATCTAGACACAACACAGGTATCAGAGAGTGGTGGGGTATTGATCTAGACACAACACAGGTATCAGAGAGTGATGGTTTATTGATCTAGACACAACATTGGTATCAAAGTGAATGATGATGAGGTATAGGATGAGTTCCAACTTGTTCCTTTTCCTGTCGGGGAGGAATTCACACAGTTTAATATCACTGGACTGGAGTTGCAGCCTTTTTTTCTTAAAAAAAACAAACGTTTTACCCCTTTTTCGTGATATTCAATTGGTAGTTACAGTCTTGTCCCATCGCTGCAACTCCTGCGTGGACTCGGGAGAGGCAAAGGTTGAGAGCCGTGCGTCCTCCGAAACACGACCCTGTCAAACCGCACTGCTTCTTGACACCCTGCTCATTAAACCCGGAAGCCAGCCGCACCAATGTGTCGGAGAAAACACCGTCCATCTGGCAACTTTTTTTTCACTAACTTCCGGCGCCGACCGAGATGGCCGCCTCGCTTCACGTTCCTTGGAAAATATGCAGTATTTTGTTTTTTTATGTGTTATTCCTTACATTGGTACCCCAGGTAATCTTAGGTTTCATTACATACAGTCGGGAGGAACTACTGAATATAAGAGCAACGTCAACTCAGCATCGTTCCAACCAGGAATATGACTTTCCCGAAACGGATCCAGTGTTTTGCCTTCCACCCAATACAATGGATCTGATCCCAGCCGGAGACCCTATGCGACGCCGTAAAAGGGGCAAACGTAGCAGTCTCCTGGTCAGGCTTCGGAGACGGGCACATCTCGCTCCACTCCCTAGCATACTACTCGCCAATGTCCAGTCTCTTGACAATAAGGTTGATGAAATCCGAGCAAGGGTAACATTCCAGAGAGACATCAGAGATTGTAACGTTCTCTGCTTCACAGAAACATGGCTAACTCAAGAGACGCTAACGGAGTCGGTGCAGCCAGCTGGTTTCTTCACGCATCGTGCCGACAGAAACATACATCTTTCTGGTAAGAAGAGGGGCGGGGGTGTATGCCTTATGATTAACGAGACGTGGTGTGATCATAACAACATACAGGAACTCAAGTCATTCTGTTCACCTGATCTAGAACTCCTCACAATCAAATGTCGACCGCATTATCTACCAAGGAAATTCTCTTCGATTATAATCACAGCCGTATATATTCCCCCCCAAGCAGACACATCGATGGCCCTGATCGAACTTTATCTGACTCTTTGTAAACTGGAAACCACACACCCTGAGGCTGCATTCATCGTAGCTAGGGATTTTAACAAGGCTAGTCTGAAAACAAAACTCCCTAAATTCTATCAGCATATCGATTGTGCTACCAGGGCTGGTAAAACCTTGGATCATTGTTATACTAACTTCCGCGACGCATATAAGGCCCTCCCCCGCCCTCCTTTCGGAAAAGCTGACCACGACTCCATTTTGTTGCTTCCAGCCTACAAACAGAAACTAAAACAACAAGCTCCCTCACTCAGGTCTGTTCAACGCTGGTCCGACCAATCTGATTCCACGCTTCAAGACTGCTTCGATCACGCGGATTGGAATATGTTCCGCATTGCGTCCAACAACAACATTGACGAATATGCTGATTCGGTGAGCGAGTTCATTAGAAAGTGCATTGACGATGTCGTACCCACAGCAACGATTAAAACATTCCCAAACCAGAAACCGTGGATTGACGGCAGCATTCGCGTGAAACTGAAAGCGCGAACCACTGCTTTTAACCAGGGCAAGGTGACCGGAAACATGACCGAACACAAACAGTGTAGCTATTCTCTCCGCAAGGCAATCAAACAAGCTAAGTCCCAGTACAGAGACAAAATAGAGTCGCAATTCAACAGCTCAGACACAAGAGGTATGTGGCAGGGTCTACAGTCTATCACGGATTACAAAAAGAAAACCAGCCCCGTCGCGGACCAGGATGTCTTGCTCCCAGACAGGCTTAATAACTTTTTTGCTCGCTTTGAGGACAATACAGTGCCACTGACACGGCCCGCTACCAAAACCTGCGGGCTCTCCTTCACTGCAGCCGAGGTGAGTAAAACATTTAAACGTGTTAACCCTCGCAAGGCTGCAGGCCCAGACGGCATTCCCAGCCGCGTCCTCAGAGCATGCGCAGACCAGCTGGCTGGTGTGTTTACGGACATATTCAATCAATCCTTATCCCAGTCTGCTGTTCCCACATGCTTCAAGAGGGCCACCATTGTTCCTGTTCCCAAGAAAGCTAAGGTAACTGAGCTAAACGACTACCGCCCGTAGCACTCACTTCCGTCATCATGAAGTGCTTTGAGAGACTAGTCAAGGACCATATCACCTCCACCCTACCTGACACCCTAGACCCACTCCAATTTGCTTACCGCCCCAATAGGTCCACAGACGACGCAATCGCAACCACACTGCACACTGCCCTAACCCATCTGGACAAGAGGAATACCTATGTGAGAATGCTGTTCATCGACTACAGCTCAGCATTTAACACTATAGTACCCTCCAAACTCGTCATCAAGCTCGAGACCCTGGGTCTCGACCCCGCCCTGTGCAACTGGGTCCTGGACTTCCTGACGGGCCGCCCCCAGGTGGTGAGGGTAGGTAACAACATCTCCACCCGCTGATCCTCAACACCACCCGCTGATCCTCAACACTGGGGCCCCACAAGGGTGCGTTCTGAGCCCTCTCCTGTACTCCCTGTTCACCCACGACTGCGTGGCCATGCACGCCTCCAACTCAATCATCAAGTTTGCGGATGACACTACAGTGGTAGGCTTGATTACCAACAACGACGAGACGGCCTACAGGGAGGAGGTGAGGGCCCTCGGAGTGTGGTGTCAGGAAAATAACCTCACACTCAACGTCAACAAAACAAAGGAGATGATTGTGGACTTCAGGAAACAGCAGAGGGGGCACCCCCCTATCCACATCGACGGGTCAGTAGTGGAGAAGGTGGAAAGTTTTAAGTTCCTCGGTGTACACATCACGGACAAACTGAATTGGTCCACCCACACAGACAGCGTTGTGAAGAAGGCGCAGCAGCAGCGCCTCTTCAACCTCAGGAGGCTGAAGAAATTCGGCTTGTCACCAAAAGCACTCACAAACTTCTACAGATGTACAATCGAGAGCATCCTGTCGGGTTGTATCACCGCCTGGTACGGCAACTGCTCCGCCCACAACCGTAAGGCTCTCCAGAGGGTAGTGAGGTCTTTACAACGCATCACCGGAGGCAAACTACCTGCCCTCCAGGACACCTACACCACCCGATGTCACAGGAAGGCCATAAAGATCATCAAGGACAACAACCACCCAAGCCACAGCCTGTTCACCCCGCTATCATCCAGAAGGCGAGGTCAGTACAGGTGCATCAAAGCAGGGACCGAGAGACTGAAAAACAGCTTCTATCTCAAGGCCATCAGACTGTTAAACAGCCACCACTAACATTTAGCGGCCGCTGCCAACATACTGACTCAACTCCAGCCACTTTAATAATGGGAATTGATGGAAATTATGTAAAAATGTACCACTAGCCACTTTAAACAATGCCACTTAATATAATGTTTACATACCCTACATTACTCATCTCATATGTATATGTATATACTGTACTCTATATCATCTACTGCATCTTGCCATCTTTATGTAATACATGTATCACTAGCCACTTTAAACTATGCCACTTTATGTTTACATACCCTACATTACTCATCTCATATGTATATACTGTACTCTATACCATCTACTGCATCTTGCCTATGCCGTTCTGTACCATCACTCATTCATATATCTTTATGTACATATTCTTTATCCCTTTACACTTGTGTGTATAAGGTAGTAGTTGTGGAATTGTTAGGTTAGATTACTTGTTGGTTATTACTGCATTGTCGGAACTAGAAGCACAAGCATTTCGTTACACTCGCATTAACATCTGCTAACCATGTGTATGTGACAAATAAAATTGGATTTGATTTGATTTGATTTGCACTGTGTCAGCGTGCATATGCACCCGGCCCGCCACAGGAGTCACTAGAGCGCGATGGGACATGGACATCCCGGCCGGCCAAACCCTCCCCTAACCCGGATGACACTGGGCCAATTGTGCACCGCCTCATGGGTCTTCCGTTTGCAGCCGGCTGTGACACAGCCTGGGATCGAACCCGGATCTGTAGTGACGCCTCTCTGCGATGCAGTGCCTTAGACCGCTGCGCCATTTTGGAGGCCCTGGAGTTTCAGTCTTAGTCAATACCCAGCAAGGCCTGGTTTACATCACCCTGTCCTTGAAGTTCTATCTCTCTGTGTGTGTGTGTGTGTGTGTGTGTGTGTGTGTGTGTGTGTGTGTGTGTGTGTGTGTGTGTGTGTGTGTGTGTGTGTGTGTGTGTGTGTGTGTGTGTGTGTGTGTGTGTGAGAAAGATGTGTTTGTCGAGAATGTCATATAGGTGGGCACTGGGTGCTGCACTGGGCATGCAGACTGGCAGTTAAAGGAGTGGCACTGTGACTGGCCAGGTTGGAAGCTGACTGACCCTGGCATTACTGTTGGCATTGTCCTCTCTCACATCCCACCCAGATAATGGAATGTCTACTCTCATTCACACACCACTTCTCCTCTTCACCCAAAAGTCACGCTAGGTTGTCTTTAGGGAGTCATGCTTCCTCTGGTCTGTCTGTCTTTAGGAGGACCATTTACCAGCAGGGTATGAACTTATAACCTCTGACCCCTGACTTTTGGAAGCTGACCCTAACTTCCATACACTATTGAAAGAACGCTGGGAATTATTTAGACATGCAGAACACTCTTTAGTCAACCCAAATTGCACTGGTGTAAACATAAAGAATTGAACCTGGCATGTGAGTGTGGGATCCTGAGCCATTGTCAAGAGCAAAGCCCTCGGCCTAGAGAGAATATCCCAGTGTTTGTCAGTCAGGACTGGGGTGATGCTGATACTGAATGATGGTGACATGTTGGTGTGGGATAGATCATATGAGACTGAGCCGTGTGTTGGTCTTAGTGGTGTGGTATGTCTAGCTACAGGCTGTGTCTGTCTGTGTCGCTAAGCCCAGTTGGTGTCTATGTGTGAGAAATGGTTTTGAAAAAAGAAATCAGGCAGCCATGAGACCATGCAGAGCTAGAGGGCAGGGCTCTTAATGTAAAAATGGAAACAAGCGTTTAAGAGGTAATGGGACATAATAAGTGGACACTCCCTGGTATAGTGAGGGTTTGTGTTTCCCTACAGCTATGCTGCAAAGTTATTATTACACTGAACTGACTGACTAAACACTTTGAATGTGTGTGTATACTGGCTGTGTGTGCGTGTGTGTGTGCGTGCCTCCAGGGATACAGGGCAGGGTTCCCCCAGACTCACACTGGCCTGATAGACAGCTTCGTTGTCATGGCATCCATTCAACACAGCATGTCACTCAATGACACAATGCAAAGCAGCTTTATTAAACAAAGGAGTTCCTTCCTTCTATGTCAAGGTTGTGTTATTATTAATGAAACAGGCTGTGGAGTCTAGATCTACTCTGGGCCTTTGTGACTTCAAACCAACATGTTTAAGCCTCTATTGTTAACCAAGAGAAAACTAATTAAGATGGCTGTGGTATGAGAAAATCTCCCCCGGCCTCAGGCAGGGTGTCTCCGTGTAACCCACTCCATGGCTCTGAGCTGACCTGGGTTGACCTCTCTACACTTGGACGCTGTTCTGGGACCAGTGGGAGTCTGGGTCTGGGATGTCTACTCTTCGAGATATATGGCTCGGTCTCAATTGGCACCATATTCCCTATATACAGTAGTGCACTACTTTTAACCAGGGGCCATATGGCTCTGGTCAAAAGTAGTTCACTAGATAGGGAATAGGGTGCCATTTTCAGACGCACACTTCATGTCTACCTACATCCTCCCAAAGGCCAGTGGTTTGGGCCTAGCTGGCTGGAGGCAATGAGTGGCACTGTGGGTTAGGTTAGGGTTTGGCTGGGGTAGGCTGTCATTATAAAGAAGAATTTGTTCTTAACTGACTAGCCTAGTTAAATAAAGGTTCAATTAAATAAATAAATAGAAATGAACCCTACTCCACAATTCTGTACTTCTGATACACCATAACCAGCTTTTCCAATCTGAACAGGTCCAGCTGTTCATCTAGTGTTTCACACTTTCTTTATCTGTTTGCTTTAAAGTAAGTACGCATCCTCTCCTCGTTCCCCCTAATAGACCAACAGTGCTTTCAGGACCACTGTTAATACATTTAAAAGCCTGTAGATGTCGTTAGAATGGGGGTTTATTGCGTGGTCTCTGGACAGAAGTGTTATTTACAGTGCAGGGCTGCAGGCAAGGAGAGTAAGTGGGTTGGTTTTAGCCTTCTAGGGAGTATTAAAGAGATTTTCCGGAAGTTTTGTGCAATTTAGCCAGTGGTTTTGAAAGTAGTGCTCAAGAGCCAAAATGGGTCCCAGAAAATGTGTCGGAATTATGTACAACATTGTCACATCATTGTTCTCGAGCCTCTGTAGCGTGTGCCCAAAGAGAGTAAAAAAAACTCTGTTGTGTGGATGTTGGGATCACCCCGCAACCTCATTGAGCAATACTGGGCCGACCTGATCCCGCCTCCCACTTTAACCTTGCAACCTCATTGGACGTCATTCCATCTGCCAGTCAACATTGTCCATCAGCTTTGGTTGTTGCAGGCCAGATTCCGACTTCCCGTAGTTGCGTTCATGTTCTCATCAGACTACTATGGCAAACGAGCAAGTGATTGTGATAATGTAATTTTACTCCTTGAATGTCGTCTATTGATTATATATAGCATTCACCTATGTGATGAATGATGATCACTGGCAGTCAACTGCAGTGTTGGATTGTTATTACCCCATATCATGGAATACTTGTGTGAATGTTTATAAGGACACACATTCACCCCATGACAGGAACGAGCACTCATCCCACTTGCTTCAGAGCCCACATTCAACCCATGACAGGAACGAGCACTCATCCCACTTGCTTCAGAGCCCACATTCACCCCATGACAGGAACGAGCACTCATCCCACTTGCTTCAGAGCCCACATTCACCCCATGACAGGAACGAGCACTCATCCCACTTGCTTCAGAGCACACATTCACCCCATGACAGGAACGAGCACTCATCCCACTTGCTTCAGAGCCCACATTCACCCCATGACAGGAACGAGCACTCATCCCACTTGCTTCAGAGCCCACATTCACCCCATGACAGGAACGAGCACTCATCCCACTTGCTTCAGAGCCCACATTCACCCCATGACAGGAACGAGCACTCATCCCACTTGCTTCAGAGCCCACATTCACCCCATGACAGGAACGAGCACTCATCCCACTTGCTTCAGAGCCCACATTCACCCCATGACAGGAACGAGCACTCATCCCACTTGCTTCAGAGCCCACATTCACCCCATGACAGGAACGAGCACTCATCCCACTTGCTTCAGAGCCCACATTCACCCCATGACAGGAACGAGCACTCATCCCACTTGCTTCAGAGCCCACATTCACCCCATGACAGGAACGAGCACTCATCCCACTTGCTTCAGAGCACACATTCACCCCATGACAGGAACGAGCACTTATCCCACTTGCTTCAGAGCACACATTCACCCCATGACAGGAACGGGCACTCATCCCACTTGCTTCAGAGCACACATTCACCCCATGACAGGAACGGGCACTCATCCCACTTGCTTCAGAGCCCACATTCACCCCATGACAGGAACGAGCACTCATCCCACTTGCTTCAGAGCCCACATTCACCCCATGACAGGAACGGGCACTCATCCCACTTGCTTCAGAGCCCACATTCACCCCATGACAGGAACGAGCACTCATCCCACTTGCTTCAGAGCACACATTCACCCCATGACAGGAACGAGCACTCATCCCACTTGCTTCAGAGCACACATTCACCCCATGACAGGAACGAGCACTCATCCCACTTGCTTCAGAGCACACATTCACCCCATGACAGGAACGAGCACTCATCCCACTTGCTTCAGAGCCCACATTCACCCCATGACAGGAACGAGCACTCATCCCACTTGCTTCAGAGCCCACATTCACCCCATGACAGGAACGGGCACTCATCCCACTTGCTTCAGAGCCCACATTCACCCCATGACAGGAACGAGCACTCATCCCACTTGCTTCAGAGCACACATTCACCCCATGACAGGAACGAGCACTCATCCCACTTGCTTCAGAGCCCACATTCACCCCATGACAGGAACGAGCACTCATCCCACTTGCTTCAGAGCACACATTCACCCCATGACAGGAACGAGCACTCATCCCACTTGCTTCAGAGCCCACATTCACCCGATGACAGGAACGGGCACTCATCCCACTTGCTTCAGAGCCCACATTCACCCCATGACAGGAACGGGCACTCATGCACTAAATGATGGCAGGTTAGAATGTAGGGATTCTGTGACTTTTTACGCTGGGATAGGACTGTAGATCGTTTATTATGTATGAGCCATACATTGACTCGTCAAGTCCAAAACGAGAGGTTACATTATATTTATTTTTTCAATCCTCCGGAATACCTCTTTAAGGACTTGGCGCTACGGGGCTATGTCTCTGTACCTGCGTTTTCAGGTCATCTGCATGGTGTGTTCTTGGCACACACACACATGGTACTGATATGGGGGCATAGTCTAGATGTGGCACACACAATCAAAACAACACTCATGTTGGAAATGTCAGCTATGTTTGTGACCTATTAGCTGTGACAGTGACTGTGCCTAATAGTTCCTAACTGAAAACATGAACGTTAACATGCAGTGATGAGAGAGAGTATCAGACGTGTTGACCACAGTAACTAGGAAGGGTTCATTTTCTGATGTAGAACCTCCCATGTTATTGATTGGGCAGAAGGAGGAATGTGTTTTTGGTATCTTGAGACAGGCAACAGATGTCTCCCTCCCCTTCACCCGTCTGTCTCTGAGGAGAATACCTAAAAAACAGACAGTGATACCAGTGCCTTCTGTGCTGGGGCCTATGCCTGAGCTGGATTTTCCTCTTACTGACCAAGATGTATGGGACATGCACTTCTTTACTTCACTACACAAACATCCCTCAAACATCCTCAGGGACAGGGATTCTAGGGACATTCTGTGTTCTGAAGTTTGGCACCAGTAGATGTCTCCCATGTAATAGTACCAACTGGCAAAACATTCAACTGATTGTAATTAGGAAGAGGAATCTACTTGAAGCATTGTTGTGGTGCCGGGGCCCGGAGCCCGGGGATGTTTCTGGCTTGTTCAGTTGAACCATCTCATGTGATCTGGGAAATGGATAACTCCTCTGTGGATCTTCCTAAAGTGGTCTTACAAGGAAACACAGATAATGAAGTCTACAGGGATTCACTATGTCGTTATTCCCGGTTCCTTTTCCCACACAACGGAATGGCGATTAGTATTCTGAACCAGGCTCTCTGGGAACTGTTTTATTTCCTGTCTTTGTGCTGCGTTACCATGGTATTCCCAACTGTAGGGGAGAACAGTTGGTTTTACATAAAGAACTGAGTGTGGTGGTGGGGGGGTTGGTGCCATGTGTGTGCATACCTATGTGTATGTGCGTGTATGTCTCGTGTTTGTGTGTGTGTGTGTGTGTGTCATTGTTGTGTCACTCACGTTTACCTGTATGTGCACAATCTGTATGCATTCAGTCCATTCACATGTTGACACAGTGGAATGTGGCCTTATATAACCTAGTCCTCTGTGAACTCTCTACCACCCTGTGTTACTCCTCTCCACTCTGGGTGTCTGGGTGGTACAGTATGAGGCTCCAGGAGGGGCACCAGGAGGACAGTGTACCCAGCCTAGGCCTCACCATGGGGGCTACTTACATAACCAGCCCTGCCTCATCCTCTGGAGCTCTTTTTGAGGCTGCTGTTAGCCTGGGAACCCACATGGCTCCCCCTGGGACTACCGTGATCTATCCCTGGGTTTGGGTGTCACTATCGAATGTCCTCTGTTCTCCGTCGGTGCCATTGACCTGAGCCTGCTGGTTGTTCAGGACACAAAAGACCAATGAACGATTTCTTCACTCTGTCCCAAGTGTGATAAGTGGATTCCTTTAAAAGCACTGAGGTCTTGTTCTTGCTCTTTTCATGTTATTCAGAGGACAACAGCTTGTGCACAATCAAAGGCAGCGTTGCTATGTACCCTTTATTAACTTCTCTCATTATTCACACTTTAAGGGTTGGTTGGTGCCATTACTAAACATGGCATTTAGAACCTGACACACTCTACTAGACTAGATCTCAGGTTCAGGTTGTATTATGTGGAGACTTGCATGTTGTCAGACTACATGTAAACTGGAGATTGACTCACATGTCCCCTGCTACTGTCATACAGTCATCTATCATGCAGTAGTGGTGGCTGCTCTCTCTAGTCCTCCCTCCATCTAGAAAGAGCATTACTGAAATGAGGACAGTGGAGAGAGATGCTGCAATGGGACACATCCTATCTAACAGTATGCTTTCTGTCGTACAGTAAGGCGATGTAAACATGAGCCAATAAACAGAGATTGGCTCTGGGGCTCTGACCAATTAGCTTATCAGGACCCAACTGAAACCCAAAGGAAAAAGCCAGTATTCTCCATGGAGACGTTGAGCTGAAGGAATCAGTCAATTATCATGGTATTACAACTCAGATAGGGTATCAGACATGGGCCATCTTCTGACTGTAATCATATTTACTGTGAGTTGGTTCCTCTGAGGGAAAAATTCATTTGCTTTGTTAGCTGTTTTGGCTAGCTGCCCAGGCAGTGTGCTACGGGGGAATGAAGGACTGCCTTTGTTAGCGGCTAGTTCTATTTCCACAGTTAGCCTCTCTATGGACAGCTAGCAAAGCAGCTAACTCAGTTTCCATTGGGATCTGTGGAAAGTTAGTGTAGCATATGAACCGGGGTGGATTAAATGCTAAATGTTGACCTTTGCACTGACACTGAGTCCTCTGAGTAACACTGGCGCGTTGACTGACATCACGCCCGCCCACGGGCCAATCAGAACTGTCCTTACTGGCTCTATTGTTCAGGGCCTGGTGGAGGTGGTGTGCGAGGACAAGAAACAGCTGTAAACTTATTAGCATTGTCACTAACCTCCGTTGGTGTAGGGGGAGACATTTTGGGTTTCCATTGCAGTGCCAGTAACCTCCCACTCCATTGGGACATGGAAACTGTGAGTGCATGGGGGCTTGAGGTGTTAGCTGGCTTACCAGTGGAACAACAGTGAGGGAGAGGAGGAAACACTGGGCATGCAAACAATGGAACCAGCAGATTATCATTCAAATAAACGAGTTTATTCATTTGTGTGTGTGCGTTTGTGTGTGTGTCATGCAAATGCACGTAGGCTAATGCATTTGTGTGGACAGTTCAACAATTCAGTGTTTACTGTATACACCAATCCCCTTCCTACCATTTCTCTTGTCCCTCTACTCTGACACGGTAATATATAAGTAACGCACAATACAGTTATTTCAGTTGCGTCTCTCGTCTTCTCCATGTGGGAATGCCTGTGTTAATATCTCACTGTGAACTCCCTACCACACTGTATGGGCATCCCAAATGGCACACTATTCCCTACATGTAGACACAATATTCCCTACATATAGACACAATATTCCCAACATATAGACACACTATTCCCTACATGTAGACACAATATTCCCTACATATAGACACAATATTCCCTACATATATAGACACAATATTCCCTACATGTAGACACAATATTCCCTACATATATAGACACAATATTCCCTACATATATAGACACAATATTCCCTACATATATAGACACAATATTCCCTACATGTAGACACAATATTCCCTACATATATAGACACAATATTCCCTACATGTAGACACAATATTCCCTACATATATAGACACAATATTCCCTACATGTAGACACAATATTCCCTACATATATAGGCACACTATTCCCTACATATAGACACACTATTTCTTACATATAGACACAATATTCCCTACATATAGACACACTATTCCCTACATATATAGGCACACTATTCCCTACATGTAGACACAATATTCCCTACATATAGACACACTATTCCCTACATATATAGGCACACTATTCCCTACATGTAGACACAATATTCCCTACATATAGACACACTATTCCCTACATGTAGACACAATATTCCCTACATATATAGGCACACTATTCCCTACATATAGACACACTATTCCTTACATATAGACACAATATTCCCTACATATATAGGCACAATATTCCCTACATATAGACACACTATTCCCTACATATATAGGCACACTATTCCCTACATATAGACACACTATTCCCTACATATAGACACAATATTCCCTACATATAGGCACACTATTCCCTACATGTAGACACAATATTCCCTACATATATAGGCACACTATTCCCTACATATAGACACACTATTTCTTACATATAGACACAATATTCCCTACATATAGACACAATATTCCCTACATATAGACACACTTTTCTCTATATACAGACACACTATTCCCTACATATAGACACAGTATTCCCTACATATAGACACAATATTCCCTACATATAGACACAATATTCCCTACATATAGACACACTATTCCCTACATATAGACACAATATTCCCTACATATAGACACACTATTCCCTACATATAGACACAATATTCCCAACATATAGACACAATATTCCCTACATATAGACACAATATTCCCTACATATAGACACAATATTCCCTACATATAGACACAATATTCCCTACATATAGACACAATATTCCCTACATATAGACACAATATTCCCTACATATAGACACAATATTCCCTACATATAGACACACTATTCCCTACATATAGACACAATATTCCCTACATATAGACACACTATTCCCTACATATAGACACAATATTCCCAACATATAGACACAATATTCCCTACATATAGACACAATATTCCCTACATATAGACACAATATTCCCTACATATAGACACAATATTCCCTACATGTAGACACAATATTCCCAACATATAGACACAATATTCCCTACATATAGACACAATACTCCCTACATATAGACACAATATTCCCTACATATAGACACAATATTCCCTACATATAGACACAATATTCCCTACATATAGACACAATATTCCCAACATATAGACACAATATTCCCTACATATAGACACACTATTCCCTACATATAGACACAATATTCCCTACATATAGACACAATATTCCCTACATATAGACACAATATTCCCTACATATAGACACAATATTCCCTACATATAGACACAATATTCCCTACATACAGACACAATATTCCCTACATATAGACACACTATTCCCTAAATAAACACAATATTCCTGTCACGACTTCCGCCGAAGTCGGCTCCTCTCCTTGTTCGGGCGGCGTTCGGCAGTCGACGTTACCGGCTTTCTAGCCATCGCCGCTCCATTTTTCCATTGTTCCATTTGTTTTGTCTTGTTCCCTGCACACCTGGTTTTCATTCCCTAATCACACTGCATGTATTTATTCCATATAGACACACTATTCCCTACATATAGACACACTATTCCCTACATATAGACACAATGTTCCCTACATATAGACACAATATTCCCTATATATAGACACACTATTCCCTACATATTGACACAATATTCCCTACATATAGACACACTATTCCCTACATATTGACACAATATTCCCTATATATAGACACACTATTCCCTACATATTGACACAATATTCCCTACATATAGATACACTCTTCCCTACATATAGATACAATATTCCCTACATATAGACACACTATTCCCTATATACAGGGATAAGGATGTTATTTGGACTCAGAAATATGTCTAATTCCAGCCATGGGGACGACCAGACCAGACAAAGGGAGTGGGCTACTCCTTTCTCAGGGGGAACCCCTGTCTCTCCCTGCCTGGTTAAATTCACACGCTCTGTCAAATGGTGTCACACACTCAGACTTGGCCCAGCATCAAAGTAGACCGTAAGGGTGATGGAGAAACTGATAACACTCTGGTTACACAGGTTCAATGTAGTGCTTTCGAATCAAGTTTCCCCCCATTCTTTGGTATACTTTACCATTGTACTATGTCCTACTGTAACAATAGAATAGCTATAATAGGCTAATGGTTTAGTTTAGTGAGAGTTGAGACACAGATACATTTCTCCTAATTATGACATTAGCCGTGAGACGTTCCTGATTGGCCTGCAATTCACAGTAATCTGATCCAATCCAATTAGGAGTAATTAGCAGGGATTAACTCAAAATTCTTATTTACAATGACGACCTACCCCGGCCAAACCCGGACGATGCTGGGCCAATTGTGCGCTGCCCTGTGGGACTCCCAATCATGGCCGGATGTGATGCAGCCTGGCTTCGAACCAGGTACTGCAGTGATGCCTCTTGTACTGAGATGCAGTGTCTTAGACCATTGTGCCACTCGGGAGATCTCTTGAAACAATCAACTCTTACATTTCTAAAATTTTATTTAACCTTTATTTAACTAGGCAAGTCAGTTAAGAACAAATTATTATCTTCCCTCAGAAAAACATCTTTGGTCATTTGTGCCATTTCTCTCATTCACTTTACATTTAGCAGGCTCTCTTATCCAGAGCGACTTACAAGAGCAATTAGGGTTAAGTGCCTTGCTTAAGGGCATATCGACAGATTTCACCTAGTCAGCTTGGGGATTCAAAACCAGCAACCTTTTAGTTACTGGTCCAACCTCTTAACTGCTATGCTACCACCCTGCCCACTTTAGCTTGTAAATGTCCACACTCACCGAAAATGACATTTGGTAGCTACTAGCTATGCTTGTATAACTTGCATTTTAGCGCCCTCTTGTGTGCTATGTCGATAATTCCGTAAATCCCGAGATGAGAGAAAGACGGTATAACGATATGAAAATCTGCATACCGCCCAAGCCTAGTATCCATCCACTCTCTCTCTACAACTGACCATGACATTGGATATCTAGCTAACACAAACCCAAAGAGAGAGAGAGGAACTAGCAGCTAGTCACTCTACTTTGTCCCTTACTAATCAGAAAGCAGCCATTGTTCCCCCTTTAGTGTATGTGTGTGTGTGTGTGTGTGTGTGTGTGTGTGTGTGTGTGTGTGTGTGTGTGTGTGTGTGTGTGTGTGTGTGTGTGTGTGTGTGTGTGTGTGTGTGTGTGTGTGTGTGTGTGTGTGTGTCTGTATGGGGTCAGGGTTTTTGTGGGATATCAGGCAGTCAGTCCCAGTCTGTTGTAAATGAATGAACGTCTCTTGAAGTCACAGAGCTCCTCTCAATGGTCTGCTGTTACAGCCCCTGCGTAGGTGACCTACAGTACACAAAGGAGCTTTAGCCTCCTCCGCTCACCAGCCACTCCACCATCCCCACCCTCACCCTTTAGTGTTACACTCCACCACACCAGCCTACTTGTGTCTGATAAATAATCCCCAAAACGCTTCCCCCTTTGGCCTCAGAACCGCATCAATTTGTCGAGGCATGGACTCTACAAGTTGTCGGAAGTGTTTCACAGGGATGTTGGCCCATGTTGACTCCAATGCTTCCCACAGTTGTGTCAAGTTGGTTGGATGGGTGGTTGACCATTCACGCTCAACAGGAAACTGTTGAGCGTGAAAAACCCAGCAGCGTTGCAGTTCTTGACACATACCAGTGCGCCTGGCACCTGCCACAATACCCCGTTCAAAGACACTTAAATATTTTCTCTTGCCCATTCACCCTCTGAATGGCACGCATACACAATCCATGTCTCAATTGTCTCAAGGCTTAGGAATCCTTCTTTTTTATTTTATTTTATTTCACCTTTATTTAACCAGGTAGGCTAGTTGAGAACAAGTTCTCATTTGCAACTGCGACCTGGCCAAGATAAAGCATAGCAGTGTGAACAGACAACACAGAGTTACACATGGAGTAAACAATAAACAAGTCAATAACATGGTAGAAAAAAAGAGAATCTATATACAATGTGTGCAAAAGGCATGAGGTAGGCAATAAATCGAATAATTACAATTTAGCAGATTAACACTGGAGTGATAAATCATCAGATGATCATGTGCAAGAAGAGATACTGGTGTGCAAAAGAGCAGAAAAGTAAATAAATAAAAGCAGTATGGGGGGTGAGGTAGGTAAATTGGGTGGGTAGTTTACAGATGGACTATGTACAGCTGCAGCGATCGGTTAGCTGCTCGGATAGCAGATTTTTAAAGTTGTTGAGGGAGATAAAAGTCTCCAACTTCAGAGATTTTTGCAATTCGTTCCAGTCGCAGGCAGCAGAGAACTGGAAGGAAAGGCGTCCAAATGAGGTTTTAGCTTTAGGGATGATCAGTGAGATACACCTGCTGGAGCGCGTGCTGCGGGTGGGTGTAGCCATCGTGACCAGTGAACTGAGATAAGGCGGCACTTTACCTAGCATAGCCTTGTAGATGACCTGGAGCCAGTGGGTCTGACGACGAACATGTAGCGAGGGCCAGCCGACTAGGGCATACAGGTCGCAGTGGTGGGTCGTATAAGGTGCTTTAGTAACAAAACGAATGGCACTGTGATAAACTGCATCCAGTTTGCTGAGTAGAGTGTTGGAAGCTATTTTGTAGATGACATCGCCGAAGTCGAGGATCGGTAGGATAGTCAGTTTTACTAGGGTAAGTTTGGCGGCGTGAGTGAAGGAGGCTTTGTTGCGGAATAGAAAGCCGATTCTTGATTTGATTTTGGATTGGAGATGTTTGATATGAGTCTGGAAGGAGAGTTTGCAGTCTAGCCAGACACCTAGGTACTTATAGATGTCCACATATTCTAGGTCGGAACCGTCCAGGGTGGTGATGCTAGTCGGGCGTGCGGGTGCAGGCAGCGAACGGTTGAAAAGCATGCATTTGGTTTTACTAGCGTTTAAGAGCAGTTGGAGGCCACGGAAGGAGTGTTGTATGGCATTGAAGCTCGTTTGGAGGTTAGATAGCACAGTGTCCAAGGAAGGGCCGGAAGTATATAGAATGGTGTCGTCTGCGTAGAGGTGGATCAGGGAATCGCCCGCAGCAAGAGCAACATCATTGATGTATACAGAGAAAAGAGTAGGAATCCTTCTTTTTTATTTTATTTTATTTCACCTTTATTTAACCAGGTAGGCTAGTTGAGAACAAGTTCTCATTTGCAACTGCGACCTGGCCAAGATAAAGCATAGCAGTGTGAACAGACAACACAGAGTTACACATGGAGTAAACAATAAACAAGTCAATAACATGGTAGAAAAAAAGAGAATCTATATACAATGTGTGCAAAAGGCATGAGGTAGGCAATAAATCGAATAATTACAATTTAGCAGATTAACACTGGAGTGATAAATCATCAGATGATCATGTGCAAGAAGAGATACTGGTGTGCAAAAGAGCAGAAAAGTAAATAAATAAAAGCAGTATGGGGGGTGAGGTAGGTAAATTGGGTGGGTAGTTTACAGATGGACTATGTACAGCTGCAGCGATCGGTTAGCTGCTCGGATAGCAGATTTTTAAAGTTGTTGAGGGAGATAAAAGTCTCCAACTTCAGAGATTTTTGCAATTCGTTCCAGTCGCAGGCAGCAGAGAACTGGAAGGAAAGGCGTCCAAATGAGGTTTTAGCTTTAGGGATGATCAGTGAGATACACCTGCTGGAGCGCGTGCTGCGGGTGGGTGTAGCCATCGTGACCAGTGAACTGAGATAAGGCGGCACTTTACCTAGCATAGCCTTGTAGATGACCTGGAGCCAGTGGGTCTGACGACGAACATGTAGCGAGGGCCAGCCGACTAGGGCATACAGGTCGCAGTGGTGGGTCGTATAAGGTGCTTTAGTAACAAAACGAATGGCACTGTGATAAACTGCATCCAGTTTGCTGAGTAGAGTGTTGGAAGCTATTTTGTAGATGACATCGCCGAAGTCGAGGATCGGTAGGATAGTCAGTTTTACTAGGGTAAGTTTGGCGGCGTGAGTGAAGGAGGCTTTGTTGCGGAATAGAAAGCCGATTCTTGATTTGATTTTGGATTGGAGATGTTTGATATGAGTCTGGAAGGAGAGTTTGCAGTCTAGCCAGACACCTAGGTACTTATAGATGTCCACATATTCTAGGTCGGAACCGTCCAGGGTGGTGATGCTAGTCGGGCGTGCGGGTGCAGGCAGCGAACGGTTGAAAAGCATGCATTTGGTTTTACTAGCGTTTAAGAGCAGTTGGAGGCCACGGAAGGAGTGTTGTATGGCATTGAAGCTCGTTTGGAGGTTAGATAGCACAGTGTCCAAGGAAGGGCCGGAAGTATATAGAATGGTGTCGTCTGCGTAGAGGTGGATCAGGGAATCGCCCGCAGCAAGAGCAACATCATTGATGTATACAGAGAAAAGAGTCGGCCCGAGAATTGAACCCTGTGGTACCCCCATAGAGACAGCCAGAGGACCGGACAACATGCCCTCCGATTTGACACACTGAACTCTGTCTGCAAAGTAGTTGGTGAACCAGGCAAGGCAGTCATTAGAAAAACCGAGGCTACTGAGTCTGCCGATAAGAATATGGTGATTGACAGAGTCGAAAGCCTTGGCCAGGTCGATGAAGACGGCTGCACAGTAATGTCTTTTATCGATGGCGGTTATGATATCGTTTAGTACCTTGAGCGTGGCTGAGGTGCACCCGTGACCGGCTCGGAAACCGGATTGCACAGCGGAGAAGGTACGGTGGGATTCGAGATGGTCAGTGATCTGTTTGTTGACTTGGCTTTCGAAGACCTTAGATAGGCAGGGCAGGATGGATATAGGTCTGTAACAGTTTGGGTCCAGGGTGTCTCCCCCTTTGAAGAGGGGGATGACCGCGGCAGCTTTCCAATCCTTGGGGATCTCAGATGATACGAAGGAGAGGTTGAACAGGCTGGTAATAGGGGGTGCGACAATGGCGGCGGACAGTTTCAGAAATAGGGGGTCCAGATTGTCAAGCCCAGCTGATTTGTATGGGTCCAGGTTTTCCAGCTCTTTCAGAACATCTGCTATCTGGATTTGGGTAAAGGAGAAGCTGGGGAGGCTTGGGCGAGTAGCAGCGGGGGGGGCGGGGCTGTTGGCCAAGGTTGGAGTCGCCAGGAGGAAGGCATGGCCAGCCATTGAGAAATGTTTGTTGAAGTCTTCGATTATCACGGATTTATCGGTGGTGACCGTGTTACCTAGCCTCAGTGCAGTGGGCAGCTGGGAGGAGGTGCTCTTGTTCTCCATGGACTTTACAGTATCCCAGAACTTTTTGGAGTTAGAGCTACAGGATGCGAATTTCTGCTTGAAAAAGCTGGCCTTTGCTTTCCTGACTGACTGCGTGTATTGGTTCCTGACTTCCCTGAACAGTTGCATATCGCGGGGGCTCTTCGATGCTATTGCAGTTCGCCACAGGATGTTTTTGTGCTGGTCGAGGGCAGTCAGGTCTGGAGGGCTATATCTGTTCTTGGTTCTGCATTTTTTGAACGGAGCATGCTTGTCTAATATGGTGAGGAAGTAACATTTAAAGAATGACCAGGCATCCTCAACTGACGGGATGAGGTCAATATCCTTCCAGGGTACCCGGGCCAGGTCGATTAGAAAGGCCTGCTCGCAGAAGTGTTTTAGGGAGCGTTTGACAGTGATGAGGGGTGGTCGTTTGACCGCGGACCCGTGGCGGATACAGGCAATGAGGCAGTGATCGCTGAGATCTTGATTGAAGACAGCAGAGGTGTATTTGGAGGGCAGGTTGGTCAGGATAATGTCTATTAGGGTGCCCATGTTTACGGATTTAGGGTTGTACCTGGTGGGTTCCTTGATGATTTGTGTGAGATTGAGGGCATCAAGCTTGGATTGTAGGACTGCCGGGGTGTTAAGCATATCCCAGTTTAGGTCACCTAACAGAACAAACTCTGAAGCTAGATGGGGAGCGATCAATTCACAGATGGTGTCCAGGGCACAGCTGGGAGCTGAGGGGGGTCGGTAGCAGGCGGCAACAGTGAGAGACTTATTTCTGGAGAGATTAATTTTTAAAATTAGAAGTTCGAACTGTTTGGGCATAGACCTGGAAAGTATGACAGAACTTTGCAGGCTATCTCTGCAGTAGATTGCAACTCCTCCCCCTTTGGCAGTTCTATCTTGACGGAAAGTGTTATAGTTGGGTATGGAAATCTCAGAATTTTTGGTGGCCTTCCTAAGCCAGGATTTGGACACGGCAAGGACATCAGGATTGGCAGAGTGTGCTAAAGCGGTGAGTAAGGCAAACTTAGGGAGGAGGCTTCTGATGTTGACATGCATGAGGCCAAGGCTTTTTCGATCACAGAAGTCAACAAATGAGGGTGACTGGGGACATGCAGGGCCTGGGTTTACCTCCACATCACCCGAGGAACAGAGGAGTAGTAGGATGAGGGTGCGGCTAAAGGCTATCAAAACTGGTCGCCTAGAGCGTTGGGGACAAAGAATAAAAGGAGCAGATTTATGGGCGTGGTAGAATAGATTCTGGGCATAATGTGCAGACAGGGGTATGGAGGGGCGCGGGTACAGCGGAGGCAAGCCCAGGCACTGGGTGATGATAAGAGAGGTTGTATCTTAAACCTGTCTCATCCCCTTCATCTACACTGATTGAAGTGACAGCTTTCACCTGGATTCACCTGGTCAGTCTATGTCCTGGAAAGAGCATGTTTCGTATCATCAGTGTATGTGTGTATACTGTATAACATCAGACCCCCAGGACTCCCCTTATACAGACCCCCCACCACCCCACCCTCGCCCTCTCAGAGTGCAGATCAGGTTACCCTCTCCATCTCAGTCTCTGAAGAGCAGAGAAAGAACAGGGGGGGACCTCAGTCAGTGGAGGGAGGGAGCAAGAAAGAGAGAGCGTGAGTGAGGCAGAGAGAGAGAGCGTGAGTGAGTGAGGCAGAGAGATAGAGCGTGAGTGAGGCAGAGAGTGAGGCAGAGAGAGAGAGAGAACCTCAGTGCCAACTGCATCCAGCCTGCCTCTTCATCCTCTGCTAGCTAACCCGAGCCACTCCTAGGAACCACTCCTGGTTTGTCATCACTACAGGTGAGCTAACACATTGTGTATGTTCCACTGCTCCTGGCTATTTCCACTGTTCCAAACGAAGAAAGGAGTGATGAGAGAGATGGTGGTTGGATGGTAGACTAGTCTATCTATGTTAATAATTGATGCTAGCCAGATGTCACTCCTACAGTAGGACAGTGTGTTGTGTCTGTTCTGCTGTCTCTCTGTCTGTCCGGTCAGGCGCATGGAGACTGCTGTACAAAGGAATATTGTAGTAGTACGTATGTTATATCTTACTGTAGTTTGTTAATGTGCTTCTGTTTGTAAAACAACACTCATTCAATAAGTATCGTTGTTGCATGTGTATTCATCTCAAAGTATTTGAAGCTGTTGACTGTGGTGTTTTAGACACTTTGGGTTAAATGCTCCATATGTGATTTAGGAGGTGTCATTATTACAGATGAATGTGTTTTTATAATGACTAGTGTGTTCTCTGTGAACAGAGCTCTACAGTGCTGTACCTGTATTAAGGTGCGTTGTGCAGCTCACTTGTTTCCCAATTACACTGGAAGATGACTCAGTGTGTGTGTTTTCCCCCGGCGGTTCTGCTGAGGGTGTGTGTGTGTTCCCTGGTGAGCCATGAGACAGGAATAGGGCCGGGCCGGATCCCACCTGGAGGTGCTGAGTTGGGGATGTCACAGCTCATTTGAGTGTGTGTGCGTGCGTGTGCGTGCGTGCGTGCGTGTGTGTGTGAGTGTGTGAGTGAGTGAGAGCCCTCTCGGTCTAGCCAGGACAGCTTGGGCTGCACAATGGGTCAGTCTCATAGTCAGCGCCCTCAGTGAGCTAGCGATCGGAGCGTCACCCACCAGCATTCTCTTCATGCTGACACAGCACCAGGAAGAGAAGAGAACGTGTAGGTGGAGTCTTCAATGGAAACTTTGCACAATGAGCCTGCTAATGGAGCTGCAGAGACTGCACTGTTGCTGGAGGAGAGAGAGAGGGAGTGAGGGAAGAATGAAAGTGAAGGGAACACAAAGAAAGAGCAGAAGTCAGGGAAGTTTCTACTCACCCGGTCTAAGGACAGGTATGTGGGGAAGAATTTGCCAAAATATCATATATAGGTCTCTGTCTGTGTGTGTGTGTGTGTGTGTGTGTGTGTGTGTGTGTGTGTGTGTGTGTGTGTGTGTGTGTGTGTGTGTGTGTGTGTGTGTGTGTGTGTGTGTGTGTGTGTGTGTGTGTGTGTGTGTGTGTGTGTGTGTGTGTGTGTGTGATTGGCCTGTAGACAACCCGGTGAAGGTGGTGAGTGGACAGGCAGGGAGGCAGGCAGGAGGGCTCATGAGATCATTAGCCGCTGTACCAGGTCTGTTACCACACTCATAACTCACGCACACAGCGTTTAGCATATTTCCTCTTGACGTACTAGGCTCTCTGTTAATTAAGCTCTGAGATAAGAACAGTACAATGGGATTTAGACGCTGATGATAAGGTGAATGCATAAGATGTGTGGCACTATTACACCCATAAATGGGTTGAGGTTATCTGTTTTGTTGAAGTTGGTTGGACGCGGTGTTTGCTCTTTTCACAGGTGATTTGCCCACAGATGACACCAGGTAAATATTTTTATTTAATGTAACCTTTATTTAACTAGGCAAGCCAGTTAAGAACAAATTCTTATTTACAATGACAGCCTAGGACAGTGGGTTAACTGCCTTGTTCTGGGGCAGAACAACATATTTTTACCTTTCGGTTACTGGCCCCACGCTCTAACCACTAGGCTACATGCCGCCTCAATTCTACAGCCTGAATTCTACAGTTTCCTCTATGACCATTGACCCCTGTTAAATAAAGGTTACATTAAATAAAACATATTTAAGAGTGCCTGTTAAATGACCTACTGTAAATGTGAACTATTAATGTAAAAATGGAAACGAGAAGGAAATGAAAGCGTTTAGGAGGTAATGGGACATAATAAGTGGACACTCGCTGGTATAGTGAGGGTTTGTGTTTCCCTACAGCTATGCTGCAAAGTTATTATTACACTGAACTGACTGACTAAACACTTTGAATGTGTGTGTATACTGGCTGTGTGTGTGTGTGTGTGTGCGTGTGTCAGGGTGGTTGTGGGGTATCAGGCAGTCAATCTCTGTTGTTGTGTATGACTTGAGTGTCTCTTGAAATCCCAGGAAATGTTACGAACTTTAGAACCCTCTTTAAACCTAAAATACACTACATTCTCAGGAACAAAAGAGATCCTACTTCAGTACTTACAGTATCTTCAGAAAGTATGAGTTGTTCCACATTTTGCTGTGTTACAGCCTGAATTCAAAATTGATAAAATGTATGTTTTTTCCCAACCATCTACACACAATACCCCATAATAAGAAAGTGAAAACATGTTTTTAGACATTTGATCAAATTTATTGGAAATTTAATTACTAACTATCTAATTTACATAAGTATTCATAATCCTGAGTAAATACTTTGAATAAACATCTTTGGCAGTGATTACAGCTGTGAGTCTTTCTGGGAAGTCTCTAAGAGCTTTCCACACCTGGATTGTGCAACATTTACCCATTTTTCTTTTCTAAATTCTTCAAGCTCTGTCACATCGGTTATTGATCATTACTAAACAACCATTTTCAGGTCTTGCTATAGATTTTCAAGTAGATTTAAGTCAAAACTGTAACTCGGCCACTCAGGAATATTCAATGTCTTCTTGGTAAGTAACTCCAGTGTAGATTTGGCCTTGTTTTAGGTTATTGTCCTGCTGAAAGGTGAATTCATCTCCCAGTGTCTGGTGGAAAGCAGACTGAACCAGGTTTTCCTGTGGGATGTTGCCTGGGCTTAGCTCCATTCCGTTTATTTTCTATCCTGAAAATTTTTCCAGTCCTTAATAATGATTACAAGCATACCCATAACATGATGCAGCCACCACTATGCTTGAAAATATGGAGAGTTGTACCCAGTAATGTGGTGTATTGGATTTGCCCAAACACGTTGTATTCAGCACAGAAAGTGAATTGCTTTGCCACATTTTTTGCAGTTTTACTTTAGTGCCTTGTTGCAAACAGGATGCATGTTTTGGAATATTTTTATTCTATACAGGCTTCCTTTTTTCACTCTCTCAATTAGGTGAGCATTGTGAAGTAACTACAATGTTGTTGATCGATCCTCAGTTTTCTCACAGCCATTAAACTCTGTAACTGTTTTAAAGTCACCATTGGCCTCATGGTGCAATCCCTGAGCGGTTTCCTTCCTCTCCGGCAACTGAGTTAGGAAGAACGTCTGTATCTTTGTAGTGACTGGGTATATTGATACACCATCCAAAGTGTAATTAATACTTCAATACTTCACCATGCTCAGAGGGATATTTTTTTTATACCCATCTACCAATAGGTGCCCTTCTTTGCGAGGCATTGGAAAACCTCTCTGGTCTTTGTTGTTGAATCTGTGTTTGAAATTCACTGCTCGACTGAGGAACCTTACAGATAATTGTATGTGTGGGGTACAGAGATGAGGTAGTCATTCAAAAAATAATGTAAAAACTATTATTGCACACAGAGTGAGTCAATGCAGAGTGAGTCCAAAACTCCTGAACTTATTTAGGCCTGCCATAACAAAGGGGTTGAATACTTATTGACTCAGCTTTTCATTTTTCATTCATTTGTAAACATTTCGAAAAACATCATTCCCCTTTGACATTATGGGGTATTGTGTGTAGGCAGTGAAAACAAATCTCAATTTAATCCATTTCAAATTCAGGCTGCAACACAACAAAATGTGGAAAAAGTCGAGCGGTGTGAATACTTTCTGAAGGCACTCATTGGCACTGAGGGTACAAAACATTAGGAACACCTGCTCTTTCCTTGACATAGACTGACCAGGTGAAAGTTTTGATCCCTTATTCATGTGACTTTTTAAGACCACTTTAGTCAGTCTAGATGAAGGGGAGGAGACATGTTAACGAAGGGTTTTTAAGCCTTGGAACAGTTGAGACATGGATTGTGTATGCGTCCCACTCAGAGGGTGAAGGGGCAAGACAAAATATTTAAGTGCCTTTGAACAGGGTATGGTAGTAGATGCCAGGCGCACCGGTTTGAGTGTGTCAAGAACTTCAACATTGCTGGGGTTTTTCATGCTCAACAGTTTCCTGTGTGTATCAAGAATGGTCCACCACCCAAAGGACATCCAGCTAACTTGACACAACTGTGGGAAGCATTGGAGTCAACATGTACCAGCATCCCTGTGGAATGATTTTGACACCTTGTAGAGTCCAGGCCCCAACGAATTGAGGCTGTTTTGAGGCCATTGGGGGGTGCAACTCAATATTAGGAAGGAGTTCCTAATGTTTTGTACACTAAGTATATATATATATATATATATATATATATATATATTGTGTGTGTGTGTACTGTGTAAAGCCACTGAGTCATGAGCTGATGAATTTCACACCTGCCTGCTGCTCCTCCATAGCAACCGTCACCCCAGCCACAAACATGAGCAGTTATTTCTTCAATCACAGCTTCTATTTCACTCATGTGTCTGAGTCTCTTTGCTCGTCTGTGTGCTTGCGTGCATTCATTCGTGCATGCATGTCAGTAATAGTGGCGATTTTAGCATCTTGGTGGGGGGAAAAAAATATATAAAAATATGCATCCCAGCAAAGCAACTACCCAACACAACACTAAACAATACATGAATTGCACTATAACGGAGACAAATAGTGCCCACAAACTGTTAGGGCCGACATAAAGCTGTCCCAACAGCAGGGTCCCAACAGCAGTCCCAACACCTTACCACTGCCTACAGTACACCTGGCTATCAGCGGACCCTTGTCTGGCAGCGAAACAGTTAATTCAGCCTCATTTACTGACTTTTTAAAAAACATAGCTGATATGGCTGACTTGTTAAAACAAGTGTGGTTTCTACTGAGATGTACAAACTAGAGGTCGACCGATTATGATTTTTCAACGCCGATACCGATACCGATTATTGGAGGACCAAAAAAGACGATACCGATTAATCGGACAATTTTTTTAAATGTATTTGTAATAATGACAATTACAACAATACTGAATGTGCACTTATTTTAACTTAATATAATACATCAATAAAATAATGAAACATGTTCAATTTGATTTAAATAATGCAAAAAATAATGCAAAAACAAAGTGTTGGAGAAGAAAGTAAAAGTGCAATATGTGCCATGTAAGAAAGCTAACGTTTAAGTTCCTTGCTCAGAACATGAGAACATATGAAAGCTGGTGGTTCCTTTTAACATGAGTCTTCAATATTCCCAGGTAAGAAGTTTTAGGTTGTAGTTATTATAGGACTATTTCTCTATATGATTTGTATTTCATATACCTTTGACTATTGGATGTTCTTATAGGCACTCTCGTATTGCCAGTGTAACAGTATAGTTTCCATCCCTCTCCTCGCCGCTACCTGGGCTCGAACCAGGAACACATCGACAACAGCCACCCTCGAAGCAGCGTTACCCATGCAGAGCAAGGGGAACAACTACTCCAAGTCTCAGAGCGAGTGACGTTTGAAACGCTATTAGCGCGCACCCCGCTAACTAGCTAGCCAGTTCACATCGGTTACACCAGCCTAATCTCGGGAGTTGATAGGCTTGAAGTCATAAACAGCGCAATGCTTAAAGCATTGCGAAGAGCTGCTGGCAAAACGCACGAAAGTGCTGTTTGAATGAATGCTTACGAGCCTGCTGGTGCCTACCATCGCTCAGTCAGACTGCTCTATCAAATCAGACTTAATTATAACATAATAACACACAGAAATATGAGCCTTAGGTCATTAATATGGTCGAATCCGGAAACTATCATCTCGAAAACAAAACGTTTATTCTTTCAGTGAAATACGGAACCGTTCCGTATTTTATCTAACGGGTGGCATCCATAAGTCTAAATATTCCTGTTACATTGCACAACCTTCAATGTTATGTCATAATTACGTAAAATTCTGTCAAATTAGTTCGCAACGAGCCAGGCGGCCCAAACTGTTGCATATACCCTGACTCTGCGTGCAATGAACGCAAGAGAAGTGACACAATTTCACCTGGTTAATATTGCCTGCTAACCTGGATTTCTTTTAGCTAAATATGCAGGTTTAAAAAGATATACTTCTGTGTATTGATTTTAAGAAAGGCATTGATGTTTATGGTTAGGTACAGGTTGGAGCAACGACAGTCCTTTTTCGCGAATGCGCACTGCATCGATTATATGCAACGCAGGACACGCTAGATAAACTAGTAATATCATCAACCATGTGTAGTTATAACTAGTGATTATGATTGATTGATTGTTTTTTATAAGATAAGTTTAATGCTAGCTAGCAACTTACCTTGGCTTCTTACTGCATTCGCGTAACAGGCGGGCTCCTTGTGAGGCAGGGGGTTAGAGCGTTGGACTAGTTAACCGTAAGGTTGCAAGATTGAATCCCTGAGCTGACAAGGTAAAAATCTGTCGTTCTGCCCCTGAACAAGGCAGTTAACCCACCGTTCCTAGGCCGTCATTGAAAATAAGAATGTGTTCTTAACTGACTTGCCTAGTTAAATTAAGGTGTAAAAAAGTATTTTTTTAAATGGCAAAATCTGCGTCCAAATTTACCGATTTCCGATTGTTATGAAAACTTGAAATCGGCCCTAATTAATCAGCCATTCCGATTAATCGGTCGACCTCTATTACAAACTATGGCATAAGGGAACGACAAGCACATAAGAGGCAATCTGTAATTTCGATTAAGACAATAATGAGCGAGCTAGGACGGACGTTGTCAATATAACTATTTGTTCAGCACTTTTGAAATGTACAGCGACAGAATTCAGAACATGGGCCGTTCTTACAGTATTTTCCCTGTACACCAAGTCAGAAGCGTAGGATAAATAACAGGGCCATATAAGCAGACAATGAAAGCCCTTTCAATGATTACATTTCTCTAAAACAGGCTATAGGCTACATGTGCACCACCAAGTCAGAACAGTAGGCAAAAGGGGGAAAAAAGGACCAAATTATTAGCGTGAGGCACATGGGCTACTAACAGTTTACCATACAACATACACTTAGTATTACTTTCTTAGCTACAGTATACATATCTCCCTGGCATATTACATAATTTATGCAGCAGCATAGAATACATTTTTGGACTCACCTTGTTCATGCTGTGCTCACTTCCTCCCAAACCACTCATTGTTGAATTTGCAATTTCCAACTTGTGTAATGTTTGTATACAATGGCCGATGAGCACCGATACGTTTTATCTATAATTTCTCTTCATTATTTATCTTCATATGGCAAGGATTGAAAAGGATTTGCCAGTAGATTGTCGACTTCATTCATGATGATGAATGATTGTCTAGCTTGCTAGCTAAGATTTTGAACGTATCAAATCAAATGTTATTTGTCACATACACATGGTTAGCAGATGTTAATGCGAGTGTAGCGAAATGCTTGTGCTTCTAGTTCCGACAATGCAGTAATAGCCAACGAGTAATCTAACCTAACAATTCCACAACTACTACCTTATACACACAAGTGTAAAGGGATAAAGAATATGTACATAAAGATATATGAATGAGTGATGGTACAGAACGGCATAGGCAAGATGCAGTAGATGGTATAGAGTACAGTATATACATATGAGATGAGTAATGTAGGGTATATAAACATAAAGTGGCATAGTTTAAAGTGGCTAGTGATACATGTATTACATAAAGATGGCAAGATGCAGTCGAAGATATAGAGTACAGTATATACATATACATATGAGATGAGTAATGTAGGGTATGTAAACATTATATTAAGTGGCATTGTTTAAAGTGGCTAGTGATACATTTTTACATACATTTCCATCAATTCCCATTATTAAAGTGGCTGGAGTTGAGTCAGTATGTTGGCAGCGGCCACTAAATGTTAGTGGTGGCTATTTAACAGTCTGATGGCCTTGAGATAGAAGCTGTTTTTCAGTCTCTCGGTCCCTGCTTTGATGCACCTGTACTGCTGCTGCGCCTTCTTCACAACGCTGTCTGTGTGGGTGGACCAATTCAGTTTGTCCGTGATGTGTACACCGAGGAACTTAAAACTTACTACCCTCTCCACTACTGTCCCGTCGATGTGGATTGGGGGGTGCTCCCTCTGCTGTTTCCTGAAGTCCACAATCATCTCCTTTGTTTTGTTGACGTTGAGTGTGAGGTTATTTTCCTGACACCACACTCCGAGGGCCCTCACCTCCTCCCTGTAGGCCGTCTCGTCGTTGTTGGTAATCAAGCCTACCACTGTAGTGTCGTCCGCAAACTTGATGATTGAGTTGGAGGCGTGCATGGCCACGCAGTCGTGGGTGAACAGGGAGTACAGGAGAGGGCTCAGAACGCACCCTTGTGGGGCCCCAGTGTTGAGGATCAGCGGGGTGGAGATGTTGTTACCTACCCTCACCACCTGGGGGCGGCCCGTCAGGAAGTCCAGTACCCAGTTGCACAGGGCGGGGTCGAGACCCAGGGTCTCGAGCTTAATGACGAGTTTGGAGGGTACGATGGTGTTAAATGCTGAGCTGTAGTCGATGAACAGCATTCTCACATAGGTATTCCTCTTGTCCAGATGGGTTAGGGCAGTGTGGTTGCGATTGCGTCGTCTGTGGACCTATTGGGTCGGTAAGCAAATTGGAGTGGGTCTAGGGTGTCAGGTAGGGTGGAGGTGATATGGTCCTTGACTAGTCTCTCAAAGCACTTCATGATGACGGAAGTGAGTGCTACGGGGCGGTAGTCGTTTAGCTCAGTTACCTTAGCTTTCTTGGGAACAGGAACAATGGTGGCCCTCTTGAAGCATGTGGGAACAGCAGACTGGGATAAGGATTGATTGAATATGCCAGCCAGCTGGTCTGCGCATGCTCTGAGGACGCGGCTGGGAATGCCGTCTGGGCCTGCAGCCTTGCGAGGGTTAACACGTTTAAATGTTTTACTCACCTCGGCTGCAGTGAAGGAGAGCCCGCAGGTTTTGATAGCCGAGCCGTGTCAGTGGTACTGTATTGTCCTCAAAGCGAGCAAAAAAGTTATTTAGTCTGTCTGGGAGCAAGACATCCTGGTCCGCGACGGGGCTGGTTTTCTTTTTGTAATCCGTGATTGACTGTAGACCCTGCCACATACCTCTTGTGTCTGAGCTGTTGAATTGCGACTCTACTCTGTCTCTATACTGACACTTAGCTTGTTTGATTGCCTTGCGGAGGGAATAGCTACACTGTTTGTATTCGTTCATGTTTCCGGTCACCTTGCCCTGGTTAAAAGCAGTGGCTCGCGCTTTCAGTTTCGCGTGAATCCTGCCATCAATCCACGGTTTCTGGTTTGGGAATGTTTTAATCTTTGCTGTGGGTATTATGTCGCTGATGCACTTTCTAATGAACTCGCTCACCGAATCAGCGTATTCGTCAATGTTGTTGTTGGACGCAATGCGGAACATATCCCAATCCACGTGATCGAAGCAGTCTTGAAGCGTGGAATCAGATTGGTCGGACCAGCGTTGAACAGACCTGAGCGCGGGAACTTGTGGTGGAGTCGTGGTCAGCTTTTATGAAAGGAGGGCGGGGGAGGGCCTTATATGCGTCGCGGAAGTTAGAATAACAATGATCCAGGGTTTTACCAGCCCTGGTAGCACAATCGATATGCTGATAGAATTTAGGGAGTTTTGTTTTCAGATTAGCCTTGTTAAAATCCCCAGCTACAATGAATGCAGCCTCAGGGTGTGTGGTTTCCAGTTTACATAGAGTCAGATAAAGTTCGTTCAGGGCCATCGATGTGTCTGCTTGGGGGGGAATATATACGGCTGTGATTATAATCGAAGAGAATTCCCTTGGTAGATAATGCGGTCGACATTTGATTGTGAGGAATTCTAAGTCAGGTGAACAGAATGACTTGAGTTCCTGTATGTCGTTATGATCACACCACGTCTCGTTAATCATAAGGCATACCCCCCCCCCGCCCCTCTTCTTACCAGAACGATGTTTGTTTCTGTCGGCGCGATGCGTGAAGAAACCAGCTGGCTGCACCGACTCCGTTAGCGTCTCTCGAGTGAGCCATGTTTCCGTGAAGCAAAGAACGTTACAGTCTCTGATGTCTCTCTGGAATGCTACCCTTGCTCGGATTTCATCAACCTTGTTGTCAAGAGACTGGACATTGGCGAGTAGTATGCTAGGGAGTGGAGCGCGATGTGCCCGTCTCCGAAGCCTGACCAGAAGACCGCTTCGTTTTCCCCTTTTACGGCGTAGTTGTTTAGGGTCGCCGGCTGGGATCAGATCCATTGTACTGGGTGGAAGGCAAAACACAGGATCCGCTTCGGGAGAGTCATATTCCTGGTCGTAATGAT
Organism: Salvelinus alpinus; assembly: GCF_045679555.1. NCBI lineage: Eukaryota > Metazoa > Chordata > Actinopteri > Salmoniformes > Salmonidae > Salvelinus > Salvelinus alpinus. Next base: position 71,718,008 of record NC_092093.1, read on the forward strand.
AGTGAGTTGACGTTGCTCTTATATTCAGTAGTTCCTCCCGACTGTATGTAAGGAAACCTAAGATTACCTGGGGTACCAATGTAAGAAATAACACGTAAAAAACTAAATACTGCATAGTTTCCTAGGAATGCGAAGCGAGGCGGCCATCTCGGTCGGCGCCAGAAGTAGTATGATGTTGACATGATCAGTCCAATCAAAGCTACTGTACATATAACATGACTTGACATCATTTTATCTGTGGCCAATGACCTTGAGCCTTCTTGAATGGGAATTTTTATGTATCTCTATGTCAGCACCCAAAGGGCTAGAATCTTTGCGGTGACTTTGTTTCCCCATGAGTGACAGAACACTGAGCCAATCACGGTGCAACGCTCCGTATTTTCTGCTGGCTTGCCCCACCACCACAGAAAGCACTGAGCTGGGCTGAAACACCTGCATTTTGTAGATGGCTTACTTAATAAGGATCCGCTCCTTTTTTTTCAATACATTTTTCGCTTAAAATGACATACCTAAATCTAACTGCCTGTAGCTCAGGGCCGGAAGCAAGGATATGCATATTCTTGATACCATTTGAAAGGAAACACTTTGTGGAAGTTTGTGGAAATGTGAAATTAACGTAGGAGAATATAACACTTTAGATCTGGTCAAATATAATGCAAAGAAAAAATCTGCCATTTTTGTAGTATTTTTTAGTACCATCATCTTTGAAATGCAAGAGAAATGCCATAATGTATTATTCCAGCCCAGGTACAATTTAGATGGCCACTAGATGGCAGCAGTGTGCGCGCAAAGTTTTAGACTGATCCAATGAACAATTGCATTTCTGTTCAGCATTTTGTATCAAGACTGCCCAAATGTGCCTAATTGGTTTATTAATAACTTTTCAAGTTCATAACTGTGCACTCTCCTCAAACAATAGCATGGTATTCTTTCACTGTAATAGCTACTGTAAATTGGACAGTGCAGTTAGATTAACAAGAATTTAAGCTTTCTGACAGTATTAGATATGTCTATGTCCTGGGAAATGTTCTTGTTACTTACAACCTCATGCTAATCGCATTAGCCTACATTAGCTCAACCGTCCCATGGGTGAGACACCAATCTGTAGAGATCCTTAAGAGGTTTTAAGAAAACAAAAAAGAGACCATGTTTGTAAAAACAAGAGACCATGTTTTTTTACATTGTTTGCAAACTGATATGTGACACATATTAATGTAAAAATAACCTGCAAAACAAGCCCCCCCCAAAATGTTTAAAATAATAAAATTTGTGTGGCTCAAATGTGTGGCTCAAAACAGACCCTAATTCAGATCCTACCCATGCTAGATTACGGAGACAATTTATAGATCGGCAGGTAAGGGTGATCTCATGTGGCTAGATGTTCTTTACCATTCGGCCATCAGATTTGCCATCAATGCTCCTTATAGGACACATCACTGCACTCTATACTCCTCTGTAAACTGGTCATCTCTGTATACCTGTCGCAAGACCCATTGGTTGATGCTTATTTATAAAACCCTCTTAGGCCTCACTCCCCCCTATCTAAGATATCTACTGCAGCCCTCGTCATCCACATACAACACCCATTCTGCCAGTCACATTCTGTTAAAGGTCCCCAAAGCACACACATCCCTGGGCCGCTCGTCTTTCCAGTTCGCTGCAGCTACCGACTGGAACGAGCTGCAACAAACACTCAAACTGGACAGTTTTATTCAAAGACTCAATCATGGACACTTACTGACAGTTGTGGCTGCTTTGTGTGATGTATTGTTGTCTCTACCTTCTTGCCCTTTGTGCTGTTGTCTGTGGCTAATAATGTTTGTACCATGTTATGTTGCTACCATGTTGTGTTGCTACCACGTTGTGTTGCTACCATACTGTGTTGTCATGTGTTGCTGCTTTGCTATGTTGTTGTCTTAGGTCTCTCTTTATGTAGTGTTGTGTTGTCTCTCTTGTTGTGATGTGTGTTTTGTCCTATATTTATATTGATTTTATTTTTTATTTTTAATCCCAGGCCCCTGTCCCCACAGGAGGCCTTTTGCCTTTTGGTAGGCCGTCATTGTAAATAAGAATTTGTTCTTAACTGACTTGCCTAATTAAATAAAGGTTAAATAATAAATAAAAAATGTGGGGCTCAAAACAGGCTCTGCCCACCTGCCCTAAATGACGAGTCGCCACTGGTCAGTAACATGAGACGTGTGTGTGAGTGTTTTCCATAAGCGCCGGGTATCGGCTAAACAGCTGATAAAAGACTCATTGTCAGTCGGGTACTTTTTTCTCGTCATAAATAAACGAATCAGAAAAATCTGTATAACCTTCTCCAGCCAAAATGAACAACAAACAATCACAAAGCGAGCGTTGACAGGGAAAGGCTGCTGGTTTGTCAGTCTGCTGTCTGTCCCGGCCCTCGGTACCTGTTATTTTTGTGCGCTGTGGTTGGCTGCAGTCAAATTTATTTTCACCGAGGAGGGAGAGCATGATGCTACTTCATCGTCTCCTGTGAGTGAATTTATTAAATCCACTTAATTATTATTTTGTGGCACATTCAGTTAGACTAATTTATTTTGCGTGTTTCATATGGCTGTTCGCTATAGCCAGCCATGGAGTTGAGGTGCTGTAACGCTCGTCGTCTTCTTCGGACGAGGAATATGAAAGATCGGACCAAACTGCAGTGTGGTACGTGTCCATGTTACATTTATTACAACTGAACACTGAATACAAAATAACAAAAGTGAAACAACGAAAATCGAAACAGTCCTAAAAGGTGACACAACACAAAACAGGAAACAACTACCCACAAACACAGGTGGGAACAGGCTACCTAAGTATGGTTCTCAATCAGAGACAACGATTGACAGCTGCCTCTGATTGGAAACAATCCCAGGCCAAACACAGAAATACAAAACATAGAACAAAACATAGAATGCCCACCCCAACTCACGCCCCGACCAAACCAAAATAGAGACATAAAAAAGGAACTAAGGTCAGGACGTGACAGGTGCATAGGCTATTTACTGTGCTTTGACATCCGAACAGCAAGTGTTGACAAATTTATAGAACTAGTCAAAAATGTCGAACTGACTAAATAAATGAAATCTCCTCTATCCCTTTTCTATTCATAAATCATACAACTTAGTTATATGTCCATGGTATCGCATCCGGACAATTAAACCAAATATATTTGTATTTATTCGAACCCCATGTCTACAATTGCTATTAACCAGAATAGTAGCTCGTCAGTGTAGCCTAGTGATGGATTGTGCGCAAACGAACGGCTCTTTTTGAACGGATATTTAGGTGAACGGAACCGAATCGCATCCGTGAGAGAGCCATTCATTTGGCTCCCTAATTTGTATACTGGTAGGCTACTACTGCTTTTTGGTGATTCTCTGCAGATACATTCTGAAAACATTACAACTTTTATAAAAATGTTCCTGCATTTCTCTATCGGAATCCATGTTTACTTGACAGAACACAACCTTTTTTCTTAGGTTTTTGCCAGAATGAACTACATTGAAAGAGTAGACTAGATTTAGTTTTTGCCACAATAAATGAAATTGAAATAGTAAACTAGATTCGTTTTTCTGACTAGATTAGTAATCTACTGCCTTACCCAAAGTCCCACCTACAGTGATTGATTGACAGGTCTGAAACCCTACCAACTCTGTGACTCACAAACATCCTGCCCTCTCCCCTGACAATCCCACCCTCAGTGATTGATTGACAGGCCAAACTGTTAAAGGAATAGTTCACCCAAATTACAAAATATGAACGGTGTGGTTCGAGCCCTGAATGCTGATTGGCAGACAGCAGTGGTATATCAGACGGTATACCACAGGTATGACAAAACATTTGTTTTTACTGCTCTAAATACGTCGGTAACCAGTTTACAATACTGTAGCAATAAGGCATCTCGGGGGGTTGTGTTATATTGCCAATTTCCCACTGCTAAGGGCTGTATCCAGGCACTCCGCATTGCGTCGTGCTTAAGAAAAATCCTCAGCCGTGGTATATTGGCCATATACCACACCCCCTTAGGCTTTATTTCTTAATAACACATTGGTTTCCTTACCATAAGTGTCCACAGCAGCAGAGCCAATAAAATACATACATTTGAAGAGCAAACATCATTGTGGAAATTCATATCTTGTAGCAAAACTGTACATGTGACTTTAATCTCGATAGAGGACAGGTTTAATGTTTAATAAAAGTTGTCTCACTTAGAAAATTGCCTATACCTAGACGATATCCAAAACAACCAATACCACACTGAATTAATACATTTTCAGTCATTTTAATTGTAAAGTAATGTCTTTCTGCTCAATACCACAACTCCTTTTACCAATCTGGGCCACCAAAATATAGTTCATTCTTCAACAACAAAATCCCAGGGGGATTTCTGTGGCCCCAATCAAGCCTGTTTTACTGCAATATCCTTCTCTTTAAGTCTCTCGTGCCAATTAAGATGTTCTGTTCAAATTCAACCATGCACAGCCAGACAGCTGCACTTTATATCACAGATTCTATCACTACCCCCCTCCTCCCTAGCCCAGACCTTGCCTATAAGAACTGAAAGGGTACAGATCTTTTCCCCTCCCAGAATCCAGTGAAGCGGTACTGTGTTGGGCCGAGATGGGATCTTGGTGCCATCCCCAGATTTAGTGCTAAGAACAACAGATGTCTTTGTTTTCAGGGCTCCAGTGCCAGTTCGTGCCTTGGCTTGGTTTCACTGTGTAGCTGGTAGAGTTAGGAAGGCACACCTGAATGCAGCCCTGTCGGTGTGTGTTTGTGTGGGCCCATGTGCGTGGTTGTCGGTCTGTGTGTGTCAGTGCAACTTTGTCTGCATGCCTCAACAACTCTCCTATTGTTGGCAGAGCCCCAGCACCACACCTGGTTTACATAACTATCTACAGTACGTTCCAATGGAAGATCCCGTGACCTCCCACTCAGCCATTACAACATACAGGCAGCCGTTTCTTCCCCTCCCATTTCATAATAAATGAAAGATGATCATGGACCTAGAAGAACCTCATGGCATGAGTGCTTGCAGTTGTTTCTAATCTTCAATTGTATCTTTAACTTGTGACACTTTGTCCTTTGTGTGTATTCTGTATTTTTTCTGTAATGTTTTATGGACACGCTGCTATTTCCCTGTTTTGCCTTTTTGCCAGGTCACCCTCACAAAATAGGTTTTTAACCTCAATGGGGTATTACCTGGTTAAATAAAGGTTAAATTAAAACAATAAAAAAACTAGATTGACACACATTCTAGAATCTAGTTATTCACATTCTGCAGTTAGTTAGCCTTGATTCTTCATCGGTCTCCAGTAGATGGACTATCTGACTTGTGGACGTCTGGTGTCCTCTCTGACGCCGCCTCTTAACCCCTCAATACACAACAGCACTTGGGTCATGACCTTGGGTCAGGGCCATTGGGAGCCGTGAGTGAGGTGATGAGGTTAGGATTCTCACTCTGTCTCTTTCTCTCACTCTCTTTCCATCTCTATCTCTCTTTCTCTCTTGGCATTGCTATGCACTGATCTTAGGTAAGTTGTAATTGAAACATTATAATGGTTAAGGGCATGACTGGTGTGTAGTTAATCTGATTTCAGATCGGTGCTTAAGGCCCCTGGTGCTCTCTAAGGTCAGTACTAGGCTGGTGTGAGGTGACAGAGGAGATTGACCCGTGTGATCTGGGACCTCCCTCTATCACACTTTCTGGGCCCTGGAGGATTACGCTGTATTGACTGACGGTTCTGGGGACATGCAGGCCTGTTGGGCTCAATCCTCTACTCCTCTACCGATGCCAAGCAGCTCATTATGGGGCTCAGGAAAATAAACTGGGAGGCCTCTCTCTATAGGGTCTCTCTCCCCCTCCCTCTCCAGGCCTCTCTCCCCAGGCTCTCTCTCTCTCCCCCTCTCTCTCCAGGCTCTCTCTCTGTCTCCCTCCCTCTCCAGGCCTCTCTCTCTGTCTCCCTCCCTTTCCAGGCCTCTCTCTCTCTCTATCCCCCCCTCTCCAGGCCTCTCTCTCCAGGCTCTCTCTCTCCCTCCCTCTCCAGGCCTCTCTCTCCAGGCTCTCTCTCTGTCTCCCTCTCCAGGCCTCTCTCTCCAGGCTCTCTCTCCCCATCCCTCTCCAGGCCTCTCTCCAGGCTCTCTCTCTGTCTCCCTCTCCAGGCCTCTCTCTCCAGGCTCTCTCTCTGTCTCCCTCTCCAGGCCTCTCTCTCCAGGCCTCTCTCTCCCCCTCCCTCTCCAGGCCTCTCTCCAGGCCTCTCTCTCCAGAATCTCTCTCTCCAGGCTCTCTCTCTCCAGGCTCTCTCTCTGTCTCCCTCCCTCTCCAGGTCTCTCTCTCTGTCTCCCTCCCTCTCCAGGTCTCTCTCTCTCTCTCCTTCCCTCTCCAGGCCTCTCTCTCTGTCTCCCTCCCTCTCCAGGCCTCTCTCCCCCTCCCTCCCTCTCCCTCTCTCTCCATCCCTCCCCCTTTCTTCCCCTCTTTCTCCTGACACTCACAGAGCTCACACACAAAGATGCAGGTCACAGAATGACAGGGTTACAGGTTGCTGCTGAAAATGTTGTTGGCCTTCGTGTGTTATGAGTATTCCGCCAGCTCTTGTTGCATGTTTGTTCATTTCATTCACTTAGACGACAAGGATTTTGTATCACTAAGGTCAACTTGACATACAGCACAACATGATACAATACCCCTGTGGAGCGAATGTTTAGGGTTAAAGGGAGAGTTGGCCTAATGCTCATAACTGTACACTCTCACTTCCTACCAAATATATGGACCCATCAACTATCCCTTTAATGAAAGAGACAGGAGAGAAAAGAGAAAGTGGAGTTAATTGCTGGGATCACTCAGCTCTTTCAGACTGTTTGTATAAAAGGCTGAGGACTGTCTAATATCCTTAGACGCCGTCTATCTCTTCACTCTCTGTGGCATGAAGAGAAATCTGGGCCGGAGCAGTAAGCCCTTAAGCCTTCTTAGACAGTCAACTCTCATTAATTAGAGAAGGAGAAAGAAATCACACCAACCGGACCGGACAGTGTGAATGGATGGGATGGCAGTAACTCCCTCAGACAATGACTGGACTGGGATTACCCCGGTCCCTCCCCCTGGTGGCCACTCACTGATGAGTGGATGCATATTTATTTTGTGTTTTTATTTAACCTTTATTTAACTGCTGTCTGTGGTAGCCCGGGCCCTTACGGAGAGGAATAGGGACATCCCGTATCTTCTGCTGTGGAACTTCTGCCTTATCTTTACTGTGTGTGTGTGTGTGTGTATGTGTGTGTGTGTGTGTTTTCCCTGGTACTCCTGAGGTGAGCCATGAGACAGGAATAGGGCAGGGACTATTGTGCTGTTGACTTTTTGAGCTTCATACAGAGAGAGTGATTCATGGATTGTCATTATTGCAAACATGCCATTTTTGAACGTACAGTGTGTTTACACAGCATGTTTGCAGAATGTAAATGTACATTGCATGAGAGGTGGTTTGAAACAGGAAGGTAAGCAGAGAGTGTATGTTTGAAAGAAAGAGAGAGAGAGAGAACTTTTAATATGGATGTGTAGCGTTTTCAGTGGAAATAGTTCTGTAGTTATATCTATTATTTGTCCTCTGTGACGTAGATATTTCCAAGTAGGGAAGTTCAGCAATTAGATAACCTCAGCTGTTTACAGAATAACATATGTTCCTCCCTTTTATGCCAGGGCTTCTAGTCAACTATTCCTTCCTGGTGCCTGACCCTGCATCTTTCTCTGATTTCCTGAATGCACTGTGTGGTATGCAGGAAGAGTTATCAGAGCCTGGACAAGATCTTTTTAACTCTGTCACACTCTTAGCAGTATTCAGTTCATCTCCCCTTCTCACCCATTCTTTCGTTGATTTATATCTCATTCACTGGTCTTTTCTCTTCTTTTCTCTCTGGACAGACCCAGGAAGCTCTTGAAGACTCGGAGGGACTCAGGAACCCAGAGGGATTAGGATTAGAGGTGAAGGACGGGGATTTGGGTGCCAGTGACTCCCAGAACTGGAGCGAGGACAGGGGGAGAACCAGGGACGGTGGGGTTGACATAACGTCATCAGAGGAGTACTTTGACTCGCGGTCGTGGCACAGTGACACGCTGTGTGACACTCTGTCAGACCTGAGCCCGGACAGCAGCGAGGACTCTCTGTCTGCCATACTGGGGGTGGAGGACGTACGCACGAGATGGAAGAACAGCAGGTACCACACCGCTGGGGACTGTAGAGCCAGACGCACAGCCGAGAGGAGCCAGCACAGCCACAGCACAGAGAACGCAGAGACTGACGTTCACGGACCCAGCAAAGAGAAACACAACCAGACCAGCATAGAGACAGCACAGAGTCAGCCTTGCAACACAGAGAAGAAGCAACACAATCACAGGACAGAAACACAGCACAGCACAGAGTTGCACAATCAGCTCAGCACAGAGATACATAAGACAGGAGTAACAACCCAGCACAACCAAGGGAAAGTCAGCACAGAGGTTTGTATCACTGAAATCACAGGTAATCAGAATGCACTAACGTTAGTGCTTCACACAGAGTCACACAAACCGAATAGCTCAGACAGACACAAAATCGACATCGCACATAGCACAGAAACATTTGCACAGAGAAACAGCACAGAGGAAACTAGTAGAGAGACACGAACGCCGAGCAGCACCGAGAAACAGAGCACAGGGTTCGAAAACACAGCTAGCACAGAGAAACAGAGCACAAGCACTAAATGCACAGGGATATGTAAACAACATAGCATAGATATACAAAGTATAGATCTGCTGTCCACTCTACACAGTGTAGAGAAAGAGAATTCACAAATACACACCAGTCACCTAGAGCAGGTAAGCCTTGCCAGCCAGAATACATCTAGAGCCTATGGAGAGGAGACTGCCAATCAACACAGTTCAGAGACACACTGCATAGACACACACAACACAACAGACACACAGTGTTCGGACATATCTGGCACACACGTGACACTTTGCAGAGATACACCCAACACACTCAAAGCAGAGACACACTGTAGGCTCACGCACAACAATCACAGCTCAGACATACACTTATCTGACACACAAAGTGAACTTATCCCGGAGCATCCCACAACAGTCACGCACGGTACAGAAACACACACCACAGAGACAATCTGTACGGACACACAACCCACAGAGACAATCTGTACAGACACACAACCCACAGAGACAGAGAGGAGTAGCACACCCAACACAGAGACAGAGAGGAGTAGCACACCCAACACAGAGACAGAGAGGAGTAGCACATCCAACACAGAGACAGAGAGGAGTAGCACACCCAACACAGAGACAGAGAGGAGTAGCACACCCAACACAGAGACAGAGAGGAGTAGCACACCCAACACAGAGACAGAGAGGAGTAGCACACCCAACACAGAGACAGAGAGGAGTAGCACACCCAACACAGAGACAGAGAGGAGTAGCACACCCAACACAGAGACAGAGAGGAGTAGCGCACCCAACACAGAGACAGAGAGGAGTAGCACATCCAACACAGAGACAGAGAGGAGTAGCACACCCAACACAGAGACAGAGAGGAGTAGCACATCCAACACAGAGACAGAGAGGAGTAGCACACCCAACACAGAGACAGAGAGGAGTAGCACACCCAACACAGAGACAGAGAGGAGTAGCACACTCAACACAGAGACAGAGAGGAGTAGCACACCCAACACAGAGACAGAGAGGAGTAGCACACCCAACACAGAGACAGAGAGGAGTAGCGCACCCAACACAGAGACAGAGAGGAGTAGTGCACCGAACACAGAGACAGAGAGGAGTAGCACACCCAACACAGAGACAGAGAGGAGTAGCACACCCAACACAGAGACAGAGAGGAGTAGCACACCCAACACAGAGACAGAGAGGAGTAGCACACCCAACACAGAGACAGAGAGGAGTAGTACACCCAACACAGAGACAAACAGCCCAGTCCCACACACTTTAGAAACCACAGGGACCGTCCATTCAGCCAGTCCATGTGTGGGTATCCTCAACGGACCTGTCACAAAGACCCAGCCTCAGGCCTGCCTCGGTGCTACAAAGCTCCACATTGAGGCATGCGTAACGGGTGTCCGCTGCCATGAAGAGCACGAGGTGTGTGTCACCACCAGGAACTCAGCAGAGCCGACTGAGCCGTCAGATACGGTGAACGGGATCTGTCCAATCATATCGTCCGTGGAGGCTGGACTTACTGTAGACGTGGGACTTCCTGAAGAGGCGGGACTTCCTTGCTTGCTAGACGCCCGTGTGCCTATACCTGTTCCCGACCCGTATCTCTCACCGTCACTAGACAGGAAGGGGATCAACCAGTCAGAATCCCAGTTAGCCTCACCTGTCCTACCTACTGGGCTAGAGAGTGGAGGAATTACAGAGACACAACAACCACAACAACAACAAGCACAGCGCTCCAGTTCACGACCCCAGGAAAAGGAAGCCGTTCAAACCCAGGGCCTAATCCCTGAGCTCCAGGACCAGGGGGGCTCTAGCACAGAGACACCCAGGGACAGTGAGCACTCGCCTGGGGAGAATAAGTGGGCTGAGGCCTGGCTGAGGGAAGGCTCCACCTCTGTAGAGCTCAAGCCTGGCTTTGCTCATCCCCAGTCTGACACTGAGGGGGGCGTTGAGGAATGCCTACCCCCCCACCCCTACTCCCTCCCCCACATAGACAGGCCGCTTTGCTCTGACAGCTTAGGGTCAGAAGACTCAGAACGTTCCCAGCTGAAGACCTCAGACAGAGAGTACAGGACAGGATCAACCCATTCCCTGTCTGTGGAGAGAGAGGAGGAGGAGGAGAAAGAGGAGGAGGAAGATAGTCATGTTTACAGTCAGCAGGAGAAGGCAGTAGAAAGCACGTCCTGTCCTTATTCAACACAGTCAAACACTGTTATAGCAGAACTCTCTGACCATACAAACACTGTTATAGCAGAACTCTCTGACCATACAGACACTGTTACAGCAGAACTCTCTGACCATACAGACACGGTTACAGCAGAACTCTCTGACCATACAGACACTGTTACAGCAGAACTCTCTGACCATACAGACACTGTTATAGCAGAACTCTCTGACCATACAGACACTGTTACAGCAGAACTCTCTGACCAAACAGACACTGTTATAGCAGAACTCTCTGACTATACAGACACTGTTACAGCAGAACTCTCTGACCATACAGACACTGTTACAGCAGAACTCTCTGACCATACAGACACGGTTACAGCAGAACTCTCTGACCATACAGACACTGTTACAGCAGAACTCTCTGACCATACAGACACTGTTACAGCAGAACTCTCTGACCATACAGACACGGTTACAGCAGAACTCTCTGACCAAACAGACACGGTTACAGCAGAACTCTCTGACCATACAGACACTGTTACAGCAGAACTCTCTGACCATACAGACACTGTTACAGCAGAACTCTCTGACCATACAGACACGGTTACAGCAGAACTCTCTGACCAAACAGACACGGTTACAGCAGAACTCTCTGACCATACAGACACTGTTACAGCAGAACTCTCTGACCAAACAGACACGGTTACAGCAGAACTCTCTGACCATACAGACACGGTTACAGTAGAACTCTCTGACCATACAGACACTGTTACAGCAGAACTCTCTGACCATACAGACACTGTTACAGCAGAACTCTCTGACCATACAGACACTGTTATAGCAGAACTCTCTGACCATACAGACACGGTTATAGCAGAACTCTCTGACTATACAGACACTGTTATAGCAGAACTCTCTGACCATACAGACACTGTTACAGCAGAGCTCTCTGACCATACAGACACTGTTACAGCAGAACTCTCTGACCATACAGACACTGTTATAGCAGAACTCTCTGACCATACAGACACTGTTACAGCAGATCTTTCTGACTATACAGACACTGTTACAGCAGAGCTCTCTGACTATACAGACACTGTTACAGCAGATCTTTCTGACTATACAGACACTGTTACAGCAGAGCTCTCTGACTATACAGACACTGTTACAGCAGAACTCTCTGACCATACAGACACTGTTATAGCAGAACTCTCTGACCATACAGACACTGTTACAGCAGAACTCTCTGACCATACAGACACTGTTACAGCAGAACTCTCTGACCATACAGACACTGTTATAGCAGAACTCTCTGACCATACAGACACTGTTATAGCAGAACTCTCTGACCATACAGACACGGTTACAGCAGAACTCTCTGACCAAACAGACACGGTTACAGCAGAACTCTCTGACCATACAGACACTGTTACAGCAGAGCTCTCTGACTATACAGACACTGTTACAGCAGAACTCTCTGAGCATACAGACACTGTTATAGCAGAACTCTCTGAGCATACAGACACTGTTACAGCAGAACTCTCTGACCATACAGACACTGTTACAGCAGAACTCTCTGACCATACAGACACTGTTACAGCAGAACTCTCTGACCATACAGACACTGTTATAGCAGAACTCTCTGACTATACAGACACTGTTACAGTAGAACTCTCTGACCATACAGATACTGTTATAGCAGAACTCTCTGACCATACAGACACTGTTACAGCAGATCTTTCTGACTATACAGACACTGTTACAGCAGAGCTCTCTGACTATACAGACACTGTTACAGCAGAACTCTCTGACCATACAGACACTGTTACAGCAGAACTCGCTGACCAAACAGACACTGTTATAGCAGAACTCTCTGACTATACAGACACTGTTATAGCAGAACTCTCTGAGCATACAGACACTGTTATAGCAGAACTCTCTGAGCATACAGACACTGTTATAGCAGAACTCTCTGACTATACAGACACTGTTACAGCAGAACTCTCTGAGCATACAGACACTGTTATAGCAGAACTCTCTGACCATACAGACACTGTTACAGCAGAACTCTCTGACCATACAGACACTGTTACAGCAGAACTCTCTGACCATACAGACACTGTTACAGCAGAACTCTCTGACCATACAGACACTGTTATAGCAGAACTCTCTGACCATACAGACACTGTTACAGCAGAACTCTCTGACTCTGACCATATTGGGCTGCCAAGCACAGAGGAGACAGAGGATGCTATAGTTCCCGTCAGCCCTACAGGAGTCTTCATAGAGATCACCAGTGATCTGCGTGTTGACCTCAGCTCACAGGGTGTGTCTAGTGACATAGGCCAGGGGTCAACCCAACCTACAGAGACTGAATCTATTCAGGGAGACAGCACACAACCCTCTGCCTTAGATCAGGAAGCCACGCCGCTGAGGAGGATAAAGATTACCGTGGGAACAGACTCTACTGTGTGTAACAACGAGGTCCAGAGCCAGCTGAAGGAGCTAGAGATCCATCACAGCATCTCTGGGCCTGAACCCTCTCCCTGCACCGTGCCACCCTCCATCCTGTCTCTGTCCTGCCTCTCTGACTCCAACAACAACACCAAGGCCAGCGAAGGGTCGGTGTCGGGGTCTCCCAGTACAAGGGGTAAGGGGCCAGAGCAGTGGTCCTCCAAGGTAGAGGTAGCCCCCCAGAGCAGCTCAGAGGAGGGTGGGGATAAAACCCCTGATGAGTCCCTTTCCCTGACCGAGCCCTCCACGTTTACCTCGGACCTCCTGGGGGAGACCACAGAGACACCAGACAGCCCCCTAGAATGCCCCCCTGAGGACTCTGAGGAGTTCCTGTCCTACCTGGCCTACAAGCACTACTGGAGCAGTGAGGACTCAGCCGTGTCCGGGTTGGGGGACGAGTGTCACTTCAGCTTGGCTGAGGTGGAGGAACTAGAGAGGCTACAGGGAGAGGGCCTTGGAGACGTCCTTTATCAGAACCATACTGCAACTACAGGCTGTAGGAGAGATATCTCTAACCATACAGACACTATAGGCTGTAGGAGAGATATCTCTAACCATACAGACACTATAGGCTGTAGGAGAGATATCTCTAACCATACAGACACTATAGGCTGTGGGGAGGTTGTAGAGGGGGTAGTTAATTCTAATTGTGCTGCTAACAGTCCTTCAGACCTCTCTGAACCCTTAGCTTCCTACCTGGAGACCAGAGGCCTGCTATTGGACAGCGCGGAGAAAGAGGAGGTGCAGAAGTCCAGCCCCCACCAATCCCCTAACACTCCCTCAGAGGGAGACAGACAGGACTGTAGCAAATCACCTGGGGCTTTAGGATTAGAAGACAGTTTGTTTGCTGAGGAGTCCAGCTCGTACAGCTCCTACCTCCAGACCAGCTCTCACCCTGCCCTCCTGCAGCAAGATCGTGGGGTGAGGATTGTGAGGTACCCCTACTCCGACGTCAGTCTCAACCTGCTGTCCCTCAGTAGCCTCGAGCCCATCCTAGAGGCAGACTCCGACCGCTCCCTGGACAACCCTAGTATTGTGGAGGATGTGACTGGAGTAGAGGAGGAGGAGGAGGAGGAAGAAGAGGAGGAGGAGGAGCGAAGACAGAGTGTTAGGATGAGGCCCACTGAGAAAGACAGGGACAGTGTTGTCCTGTCTGGTGACATCATCCTGTCCAACTCCACCTCCGGCCTTAAGAGCCCGTCGTTGTGTCTCCCCGAGGACTCATCCAGTATCGAGTCATCAGAGCACCAACTGGACTCGTTGACCTTTGACCCCGATGACCTCAGGGTTATGACCTTACCAAACGACAGGGACCATGCAAGCAGCGAGAGACGCTCCAGTCCAACCCCCACCTCTGTGTCCTACGACTTTGATACCACCAGCACTAACAGTGAGGAGATGGAAGAGTCCATCCTGCCTGTCTCGGGGGGGAACACCAACCTCCACAAACCCATGAAGAGCAAGTCTAAAGGCAGCCAGGCAGGGAGGTCCAAGAGCTCCAAGTTCTCTGTCTTTGCCAAGATGCCTTCTTTCAGGAAGGGGAAGAGTCTGAAGAATGCCAAGGGGGAGGACTTGCCCCAGGACTCACCAGACCTGGGCCTGAGCAGGGATATGGGGGGAGGACAGGTGGGACAAGGGGGAGACACCTCGGATGATGACAATGTTTTCTTGAAGGGGGACATCCTGAACCAGACGCTTCAGCAGTCCTTCTCCTCCGGTCTGGTTGGTCGCTACGAGACAGAGCAGGAGGATAACGGCTTCTTCCCCTCCACACCGCGCACCCGCCATGTCCGCCTGCTCTTCAGGGATGGGCCTGGGGACACCCCCCTGACCTCCCAGCCCGGAGGTCTCAGACACAACCAGACCGGGGCCCCCGAGGGCCTGCACGGCTACAAGAGGAGCAAGAGCTCTGACAGCCTCAACCTTCGCATGCGCTTCGCCCAGGCCCACAAGTCCCTATCCAGCCTGTTTGAGTCTCGCTCCATGGACAAGGAGAACGAGGAGGAGCAGGTGAACATTGAGACTGGGAGCGAAGGGGAGGTGGGGCGAGCCAAACAGTCCTGGAGGAGGCTAAAGAGAGAGAGGGCCAAGGAGGCAGAGCTGCTGAGGAGGACCCTGTCTGTCCCGGTCGGGGACGGGGACAAGGGAGGGGACGGTGAGGATGGGGGTGTGAGGACGCCCAGACAGATCCATAGTGACTATGCGTCCCGCTCTGCCTTAGTGCTCAGTGTCCCTGGGTCCCCCTCCTCTCTCAGGGCCCTGTGTCTCACCGACCCCCTCACTAAGAGGGGCTTCCAGGACAGTCACAGCGTGGCCGAGGAGAACACCCCACTGGGCTGCAAGTCAGAGGGCCAGAGGAGGAAAGGGAAAGTCCTGCCCAACGGCCTGTCAATAAACTTCTCTGACTCCGGACCGCCCTCCTCGGACGACTCTGAAGCCCCACCCACAAACGATTCCAGCCCCCTGTCGCCCATGAGCCCCGCCTCCCTGTCCACCCTAGCCAATCAGCTGTCTTGGTCCAGCTCCAGGTCCCCAGGAGGAGCTTTTGAGAGCACAGCGTCTAGCATGGCAGCAACACCAGACACCCCAGTGAGACCCATGAGCCCCAAGCCCCACAGCCCCAGACCGGCTGCCCAGCACAGGCCCTTCCGCTACCCCCACTCTGCCTCAGCCCGGGCCTCAGCCCTGTCCCTGGTCCTCATGGCCCAGTCAGCCAGTGTAGAGGGCTTGTCTGACCCACCAGAGAAGCCCAAGACCCTGAAGCCCAGAGCGGGGCCGCTAGGCTCCTCCTCCCTCAGTCCATTGGAGGACAGTGGAGTGGACAGCCAATCACAGATCAGCCTGCTTACACCTATGTCCATCAACCAGTTTGAGGTAAGACACAGCTATATGATAACAAGCTAATAATGCCTCATTGTTATCATTCGTCTGAAGAATTGCATGTGTTAAACAGCCCCAAAAATGTAATCTATTGAACAAAAATAAACAATGTATTCTCAGCTAGCCATCCATACTGTGTGTGATGACGCTCACCCAGGGCCGATCCATCTTTGATTGACATGAGTAGGTTGTGTGAGAGAACAGTCTTCACTGGGGTCTGCTGTTCCAACGTTTTGTCCCCATTGTGATATAATGGCCTGACTGTTTGTCTGTTTAACATCATGATAAAGCAGCCTTGTTGACCAATCTATCAAGATGTAGAGGGGAGGCCAGGCAGGGTGCACCATGGGATAAAGTGTTGACTCTGTCTTTCACTGGCCCTGCCTCAGCCCAGCCTCGGACTGAATGTAAATAACAGCCTGGGCCTAGGGCACTTCATCCATCTCGCTGTGTGTGTGTGTATGTGTGTGTGTCTGCGTGCGTGCCTGTGAGAGATTCTGTGTGTTTATGCGTTTGTGTGTGTGTTTGTGCATGTGTGTTCGTTCAGATGAAATGCAGAACAAGCCCCTCTTTATCTCCCTCCCTCCCTCCGCTCTCCTCTCCTGAAAGAGAGATGAGGAGGAGTGAAACGGCAGAGTCAGCTCTTTCTTTCCTCCGCTGTGCTCTGCTGTCACTGGCGTGGCGTGGTGCATTTCCATTTTGTGAGTTAGTAGTCTGCTCCCGTCCCATCCCGCATGACAGCTCTGAAACAGCCCAGCCAGCCCAGCCTTACGCAGCAGGCAGCTGGGAGGCGGACTGTGTGTTTTAGCCCCCCCTAGTGGAGCCTGCAGGAAGCACCTAGCAGGCAGCCAAGCAGGGAAAAAGAAGCTAATCCACAGCATGATTACAAGTCATGTGACTTAGCTCAGTATTTATGCACACAGGAACTAGAAGGAGCTATTTTAATCAGTGGAATTACCTGTCAAGGTGCATCAGTTACATCAAGCACACCAATAAGACAATTTCATACACCTGTTACATCATACTTATCAACCCTCCATAACAACTGTTTACAATCATGTACCAGTAAGAATGATATGATGTCATGTACACAGAGAGACGGCATATTAGTTCCATAGAGGCCCGGTACTATAGTCGGGAGTGAAAGTGACTTTGCCAATCCCATTAACCAGTTGACTATGCACCTAAAGACTCAGGGTGGCTGTAGACCCACCAGCCAGGCAGGAGGAGAGAAGAGGCTAGCAGAGCTGAAGACTCCTGGGTCTGGACTCGTCACTACTGCCTCAGCCCTCAGACCACCACCAGGCCACAGGCCGAACAGGGAGAGGGACAGGGGTCCAAGACGCCACCGCTGCTCCTCAGACGACCTGTGGATCGAAGAGGAGAAGAGACGGAAGCGGAAGCTGGCCCGAGTCGTGAGGGGCAGCCTGGGACAACTCAACACCCACTGTCCTGAAGATCTGGAGAAAGTAAGACTCCACCATGCTTACCGCTGCAAAGCAACTTACAGCCTAGCAGAGAGGGAACCTGTCTCTCTCCTCCTCCTCCTCTTCTCCTCCTCCTCCTTGCTCCTCTTCGTCTACGTACTGTCTCAAGGAAGTGTGTTCTCCTCCATCTCTTCTCTCCTTCGCCAGCTGTTTTCTCCCTGGAGTCTTGGCATCTGTCCTTTGTTTACATTTTTTATCTTCTGTCTTTTTTGGATGTCTTTCTCGCTCGCTCATGTTTCTGTGCCAGTCTTTCTCAGCGCCTACTCTTAGCCTAAACCTGTATGAACCTTCAGGTCAATCTGTTCTGGACAAACATATTATTACTATTGCTATAGTATTATTACATATAATACACACACAGTACCAGTCAAAATGTTAACACACCTACTCATTTTTCTTTATTTTTAATATTTTCTACATTGTAGAATAATAGTGAAGACATCAAAACGATGAAATAACACATATGGAATCATGTAGTAACCAAAAAAGTGTTAAACAAATCAAAATATATTTTAGATTTTAGGTTCTTGAAAGTAGCCACCCTTTGCCTTGATTACAGCTTTGCACACTCTTGGCATTCTCTAAACCAGCTTCATGAGGAATGCTTTCCAACAGTCTTGAAGGAGTTCCCACATATGCTGAGCACTTGTTGGCTGCTTTTCCTTCACTCTGCAGTCCAACTTATCCCAAACCACCTCAATTGGGAGGTTGGGTGATTGTGGAGGCCAGGTCATCTGATGCAGCACTCCATCACTCTCCTTCTTGGACAAATAGCCCTTACACAGCCTGGAGGTGTGTTTTGGGTCATTGTCCTGCTGAAGAAAAAAAAAATATTCCCACTAAGCGCAAACCAGATGGGATGGCGTATCACTGCAGAATGCTGTGGTAGCCATGCTGGTTAAGTGTGCCTTGAATTCTAAATTAATCACAGACAGTTTCACCAGCAAAGCACCCCCACACCATCACACCTCCTCCTCCATGCTTCACTGTGGGAACCACACATGCAGAGATCATCTGTTCACCTACTCTGCGTCTCACAAAGACACGGCAGTTGGAACCAAAAATCTCACATTTGGACACCAAAGGACAGATTTCCACTGGTCTAATGTCCATAGCTCGTGTTTCTTGGCCCAAGCAAGTCTCTTCTTCTAATTGGTGTCCTTTAGTAGTGGTTTCTTTGCAGCAATTCGACCATGAAGGCCTGATTCCACACAGTCTCCTCTGAACAGTTTGAGATGTGTCTGTTACTTGAACTCTGTGAAGCATTTATTTGGGCTGCAATTTCTGAGGCTGGTAACTCTAATGAACTTATCCTCTGCAGCAGAGGTAACTCTGGGTCTTCCTTTCCTGTGGTGGTCCTCGTGAGAGCCAGTTTCATCATGGCACTTGATGGTTTTTGCGACTGCACTTGAAGAAACGTTCAAAGTTCTTGAAAGGTTCCACATTGACTGACCTTCATGTCTTAAAGTAATGATGGACTGTCGTTTCTCTTTGCTTACATCTTTAAACTATACCACTTTATGTTTATATACCCTACATTACTCATCTCATATGTATATACTGTACTCTATACCATCTACTGCATCTTGCCTATGC
This sequence comes from Salvelinus alpinus, assembly GCF_045679555.1. Taxonomy (NCBI): domain Eukaryota; kingdom Metazoa; phylum Chordata; class Actinopteri; order Salmoniformes; family Salmonidae; genus Salvelinus; species Salvelinus alpinus. Next base: position 71,737,376 of record NC_092093.1, read on the forward strand.
CGTTCTGTACCATCACTCATTCATATATCTTTATGTACATATTCTTTATCCCTTTACACTTGTGTGTATAAGGTAGTAGTTGTGGAATTGTTAGGTTAGATTACTCGTTGGTTATTACTGCATTGTCGGAACTAGAAGCACAGCATTTCGCTACACTCGCATTAACATCTGCTAACCATGTGTATGTGACAAATAAAATTTTATTTTATTTTATTTGACTTGAGCTGTTCTTGCCATAATATGGACTTGGTCTTGGTCTTTTGCCAAATAGGGCTATCTTCTGTATACCACCCCTACCTTGTCTCAAACACAACTGATTGGCTCAAACACACAGAAGAAAATAAATTTAACAAGGCACACGTGTTAGTCACCTGGAATGCATTTCAATTATCTCATGAAGCTGGTTAAAAGAATGCCAAGAGTGTGCAAAGCTGTCATGTTTAACACTTTTTTGGTTACTACATGATTCCATACGTGTTATTTCATAGTTTTGATGTCTTCACTTTATTCTATAATGTATAAAATTGTAAAAATAAAGAAAAACCCTTGAATGAGTTAGTGTGTCCAAACTTTTGACTGTTACTTTTCAAAAAAAGAAAGGTAGGGTCTTAACATAGCAAGTTAGCAGTACACTAACTACTGTACACCAATAGACTGCTAAGAGGTAGGCCTAGGCCTTGTTGGATCCCAAGCCTCGATTTTTCCTCCTCCCCACAGGCACGGGCTCGAGTGTCCCTGTCGACCATGGAGGAGTTCTCCGGGATTCCCCTGAAGGCCCACTGCTTCTCCCAGAGCACCCCCATCGGACTTGACTGTCTGGGCTGGAGACGACGCATCTCCTACCCCTGTGAGTAGCTCCTACCTCCCTTTACATCCTCCTACCCCTGAGAGTACTGCATACTACTGCACACTGCTGGCTCTCTCACTCGCTGTGCCTGGGTTGGTTCCAATACTCTAAAATGTCTCCCTTTCCTCATGATGACCACTTACAGTGCTTTCAGTAAGTATTCATTAACATTAACATGTCAATACATGTTAGAATCATCTTTGGCAGCTTTGTCAATATTTGCCCATTATTTTTTTCAAAATTCTTTGGTTGGTTGTTGATCATTGCTAGACAACCATTTTCAAGTCATGCCATATATTTTCAAACAGTCAAAGAAACTGTAGCTCGGCCACTCAGGAACATTCACTTCTTAGTAAGCAACTCCAGTGATGATTTGGCCTTGTGTTTTAGGTTAACGATTAGAAGCATACCCATAACATAAATATGGAGAGTGATACTCAGTAATGTGTTGTGTTAGATTTGCCCCAAACATAACACTTTGTATTCACGACAAAATGTAAATTTGTAGCAAATATTTTGCAGTATTACTTTAGTGCCAGAATTACGTCTTGGAATATTTGTATTCTGTACAGGCTTCCTTCTTTTCACTATGCCATTTAGGTTAGTATTGTGGAGTAACTACAATGTTGTTGATTCATCCTCAAATTTTTCATATCACAGCCATTAAACACTGTAACAGTTTTAAAGTTACCATTGGCCTCATGGTGAAATTCCTGAGTGGTTTCCTTCCTCTCCGGCAACTGAGTTAGGAAGAAGGCCTGTAACTTTGTAGTGACTGGGTGTATTGATACGCCATCCAACCTGTAATTAATAACTTCACTATGCTTATTTTGTTTTACCCATCTACCAATAGGTGCCCTTTGTGAGGCATTAGAAAACCTCCCTGTTTGTTGTGGTTGAATCTGTGTTTGAAATTCACTGCTCGACTGAGGGACCTTACAGATAATTGTATGTGTGGGGTACAGAGATGAGGTAGTCATTCAAAAATCATGTTGACCACAATTATTGCCATGCAACTTATTATGTGACTTGTTAAGCACATTTTTACTCCTGAACTTATTTAGGGTTGAATACTTTTTGACTTTTTGAGCTTTTCATTTTCAAATCATTTGTAAAAAATTTTAAAAAAATAAAAACTATTCCGCTTTGACATTATGGGGAATTGTGTGTAGGCCAGTGACAAAAACATCTAAATTGAATCCATTTTAACAAAAAGTGGAACAAGTCAACGGGTGTGAATACTTTCTGAAGGCCCTGTAGTAACTTGAATCTAAGTCTGTGTGGGCCTGGCCCCCACCTCAATCTCAGACTCCAACTCCAAGCATAATGTCTTTCCCACGGCCGTAGCCAGGCTCTGAGTTTTAGTGCTGCTACTCTGTTCATTATCTATCCTCATTGCCATGTCACTTTTACCCCGACCTACATGTACATACTGTATTATCTCAACTCCTTGTATATAGCCTCGTTATTGTTCTTTTTTGTGTTACTATTTTCTATTTTTAACTCTGCATTGCTGGGGAAGTGCTCTTAAGTAATCATTTCAAGGTAAGTATACACTTGTTGTATTCGGCGCGTGTGACAAATACAATTTGGTTTGAGTTTCGTGTTTAAAATGATGTACTCACCAAATCCTGGATTAGCCCGGCGATATCATGCAACATCTGTTGTGAAACAACAACTTTATTTTGGAGCTAGGTCTCAGACTAGTCTCTGAGCTTTGGCATGGGCAGAGTATTGTTGTAGTTCCGCTTACCACCAGCAGAGGTCACCGCATCCTCTACACGTCAGTGGTCCCACAGTTTGTTTGAGCTTGTAAAGGCATTGTACTATTTGCATTGACAGACCCACTTTATCCATTTGTATTGACAGTCCTTCGGGATGAGAGCCAGTGTCGTCATAGGTTTTAAATCCCGTGCAATGAGGTTCTCTGGGAACAATATAGAAACACTGTGTTTTCCACAGTGATTAGCCTCTGTAAGGTATGCTTGGTCACGAACTGGTGTCTCCAGACAGATCTTATTTTGCATTGTCTTATCAGTCCTTTTCTAAAACCAGCCATCACTTAGTGGGAACACAAAGTGCTCCTGGAATGTGTGTGTGTGTGTGCGTGCCTGTGTGTGTCAGGCTGTCTGTCAGGCTCTTCTCTTTGTCTGAGAGGCATGTAGGAAGTGGAATATGGTGTGAGGGAAAATATCAGTAATTCATTATCTACTAATTTTAAGCTTTCTTTCAAGGCAATTTGAAAAAAGAAGGCACTATGAGTTAGGTCTGACTGTGAGGGTGCCTAGGGTAGCCTAGCCTACTACTCAGTGAAAGGTTGGGGTCACTAAACCAGTTTGATATCTTTGGGGTATGAAAGTGGTGACTAGTGATGGGTGGACATCAGGTTAGTGCTGAAATGATATTACCCTGACTCAATGTCTCTGGGTGGTCAAGCTGCTGTAGTCACAGATGCACACACACACACACACACACACACACACACACACACACACACACACACACACACACACACACACACACACACACACACACACACACACACACACACACACACACACACACACACACACACACACACACACACAGAGGAGGCAGATTGCATGCCACTCAAAGTGAGGTCAGTGCTCTTGCACCAGATGCCTTCCGTGTAATTCGATTCATTTGAGTTAATTGAATTGAAAGATGAATCAAAAGACAAGTGTAATGGCAACCTCTTTAGCTGACTGACTCACTGGGCTGTGGATCATAGAAATATAATTACTAGAATGGGAATTCCCATTTAAGTCAATATGTTGATTGTGTAATTATATTTCTGTGGTATATACCGTGCAGTGAGGTAAGTCACTTTTCACCTTCTAACACCATACTCGTCTACATTCCTATTCCATGTAGCAGGGTCATTCGTTATAGCCCATGCAAGGATGATTGCAAACTGACATTATAGTTGGCAACACACTAAAGGGTTTATAAGTAGTTTATAATTAGTTTATGGACTCTTAGTTATTGGTTTATTCATAGTTTATAAATCAGTTTTAAAAGAACAGTTACAACTTAAGCCTCAGTATCCGTCGGCTTGTAGGCGTTTTCTATCCAGTATACCTAAGAGAAAGAGAAAGAGAGAGAGAGAGAGAGAGAGAGACACAGAAAGAGAGAAAGAGAGAAAGAGAGAGAGAGAGAGAGAGAGAGAGAGAGAGAGAGAGAGAGAGAGAGAGAGAGAGAGAGAGAGAGAGAGAGAGAGAGAGAGAGAGAGAGAGAGAGAGAGAGAGAGAGAGAGAGAGAGAGAGAGAGAGAGAGAGAGAGAGAGAGAGAGAGAGAGAGAGAGAGAGAGAGAGAGAGAGAGAGATACATTTTCTCCTATCTGAACTTTACTGGCTTTATGTTTGACGGCTCCAAGGTCACAGCTCAGTGTGACTCTGTCTGCATAGCCTTCTGTGTGTGTGTGTGTGTGTGTGTGTGTGCATGTGTGCGTGCGTGCGTGCGGTCCTGCCTGCCTGCCTGCGTGTGTGCGTGCCTGCCTGCGTGCGTGCGTGCGTGCGTGCCTGCGTGCGTGCCTGCGTGCGTGCTTGTCTGCATGTATCCTCATCAGGACTACCAGCCTTATCTTCACCAGGTGTCTCTCTGTCTCTTTAGCCTCCACAGGACTCAGTAGGACCAACCATTTCCCAGTGTTTTGGAGACAGAGAGAGACAGCAGCGCTACAGTGTATCTGGGATTAGTCTCACCAGGCTACCACAGTCTCACTGTTTCTATTCATGCTGTGCTGAGGTCAAGACTGAGGTCTTCAATACCAATCATTGGCACTAGTGACATAAGCTATTCAAACATTAAGATGTAGGAGGTAAGTTTATAGGATTCCTTTATGTACTAAACATCCAGAATATTCTATTAGATTATTGTAGGTGCGGTGAGTGGTGCATTAATATTATGGGGTTTTCTGTCCAGTCAGTCTGTTCATCTTATTCAACTCTGATAGAAACAGGAAATAGAGTTTCCATCTACTGTAGTGTACTGGCTGACTGGCTGGTGTTGAATAGCCTGCTCTCGCCGTCTCATTCTCAAAGAGCTCTAATCAGTCATTGTGAAGGAGTGTGTGCGTGTGTGTGTGTGTGTGTGTGTGTGTGTGTGTGTGTGTGTGTGTGTGTGTGTGTGTGTGTGTGTGTGTGTGTGTGTGTGTGTGTGTGTGTGTGTGTGTGTGTGTGTGTGTGTGTGTGTGTGTGTGAGAGAGTTGCTGACTGTTTCTATGAGAATGCCATTGCAGTATTTTTCTAGTGCCGAACTCTTCTTAGTTCTGTCAGGGGGCTGTACTGCCCTTGGGCCCCCCTCCTCCTCCTCTCTCTCTCTCTCTCTCTCTCCGTATCTCTCTCTCTGTATCTCTCTCTGTGTGTGTGTGTGTGTGTGTGTGTGTGTGTGTGTGTGTGTGTGTGTGTGTGTGTGTGTGTGTGTGTGTGTGTGTGATGAGGGTCAGTGTAGTGGGAATGCCTGGAACATCTCCCTTGTGTGTAGTTCCCTGTGTTCTGTGTGTAATATATCCTGAGGTACAGAGAAATCCCATTCCAGTGGAAACAAATCATTTATCTCTTTTACTTTGAAGAGTTTGTACATGTTGCTGTCTAGCCAGCCAGACAGCCGTTTATCTTCCTGTGTTGATCTAACTTGTGTATCGTGGAGCAGAACCTGAAATAACACTGTTTTGTACCTTTGCAAAGTTATGACAGGGCACTGTTGAATCATTGCATAGGATATAACTCAGTAGGATTCAACTAGGTGTGTGTTTACTGTTTATGTAGTTAAATAGAATGGTGATCAGGTTAGCTCCCCTCTCTCTATCTATTTTCCTCTCTTCTTCTCCCTATCTGTCTCTTCCTTTCTCAATACCCCCCCCCCCCCCCACACACAGTGCTTTAGAAACAGCAGGCGGGGGAGATGGGGGGGAGGAGGAGGGATTTCTTCAGTCCCACCTTAATGGCACTGCACCATAACATTAGAGAGTCATCAGCCATCAGCGGCAGCCAGTCAGCTCCCAGGCAAACGGCACTGCAGAGCTGCCGAGCCCCCCTAGAGGACCCCCACTGATGTCTGTCTGTAGCTGTGTGGCTGTAGCCTGAGTGTGGATGTGTGTGCGACCGCTCGGCTATGTGAGTTAGCAACAGCGAGGGAGGGAGGGAGGGAGGGAGAGCGAGCGGAGAATGGAGAGAGAGCGATAGAGAAAGAGAAGGGAGGCGCAGCAGCCGGCGAGAGCAGAGCAGAGCCAGAGAGAGGAGCAACAGCAGAGACTGAAGCACTCACTGACTGGCTGTGGAGCCGACTGACACACATACAGCCTACCTACCTGGCTAGAGAGGCCTGGTAGAGGCTACAGCACCGTTACCTACCTACTACATACCCAGCGTTACCTACCTGTCTCTGGGAGAAACCACCTACCTGACCACCACTACTACCAGGCTCCAGTGCCCCGCTCCAGGTCTGTGTTCGGGGGCCCTCCTGTCCTGATGCGGACCCAGCAGGGCTCTGAGGGGCCCGTGCCCCTGCCCGGGGGAAGCTGTGGCAGCAGCGGCAGCACCAGCTCTGGACTCTCCCCTGGATCTCCTGGTTCGGACTCGGACAGCGGTACCCCCACCAGGGGAGGAGGGGGGGGGGGTGGTGGAGGAGGAGGAGGAGGAGGAGGGGGGGGGGGTATGGGGGAAAGATGGGGGGCAGGAGGAGGAGGGGGGATGGGGAGCCTAGGAGGTACTCTCAGGGGGGTCCTCTCCCACTATTGGAGCCTGGAGAGCCTGCACTCCACCACTGGTAAGAGGGTACCTACCTCACACACAACACACGCACACACCATACACACACACACACCATACACACACACACACCATACACACACACACACCACACACGCACACACACCACACACACACACACACCATACACACACACCATACACACACACACACCATACACACACACACACCATACACACACTCCTCAGTGGGAGTAGGGTTAAAGGGTTTGTGTGTTTTTGGCCTGGCGGGTTTAGAAGGGAGGGGTGTTACCTGTCAGTCATTCTGAGTGTGATGGTTGTCATGGTTTTGTGGTGCTGGCGACTGTCAGTCTGTTTTGACCAGACCTGTTGAGGAGTTGTCAATCGTGGCTTAAAGGCACTGGCCGTGTAATTGTTGTCTTGGCATTAGTAAACATGCTTCAGTCTGTGATATGATATGACTTCATCTCCTATTGGCTCAGATAAAGGATGCATTGAGTTGGTGTTGTCTTACGTTAGACACAGGCCTGTGTCGTTTTGCTGCTAACATCTTCTGCATGTTTTCTCTGTAGGAAGACTTATGACAGAGTACGAGGTGTGTCAGATGATTCTGCTCACTTAATGAGGTGTATCAGGTTAGCGTTTATCCAGCACAAAGGTCTCTAGGTAAGAGATATATATTTTCACACAGAGCTTATGAGGTTGTTTGTTAATGGTGGAAGATATTGAGGGTGTTGCCCTCAACTGAAATAGCGACGTGTGATATTATGGTGTATTGGTCATATACAGCAGACGGAGGATTAAGTCATTTTGTCATTATGGCAGAGGGCTGTGTGTTTGTGTGTGTGTATCTTTGAGCGTACATGTCCCTGTGTGTGTGCATGTGCACATATGTGTGTGTGTGTTAGCATGTGTGAGTGTGTGAATTTGCACACTATAAGTGCCTGTGCAGTACCTGTTTGCTATTTCTGCTGTTGTCATCTGAGCGGGTGCAGCCAGGCTTGGAGTGTAATGATTCAGGAGAGAGGAGACGGCAGTTCTATTAGCTACAGGCTAAAATGCCACTGTGTGTGGGTGCGTGTGTGCGTGTGTGTGTGTGTGCGTGCGTGCGCGTGTGTTTGTGACGGCAGCCCCATTAGCTACAGGCTAAAATGTCAGGCCACAGCTGTTATTAAAGCAGTAGAAGGGAAGAGACACTAATAGGCTAGCTACTGTTTGTCACATCAACCCCACATCAAGGGTTAGTCTCTTATCAAACAGGTGCCAATCAGCGGCGTCATGGTAACAGTGATCTGAGTGTGGGGTGGATGTTTGTTATGTATATATGGCTAATATCTACACTGCATTGCTCAGTTTCAGTTGATGAACTGTCTGTACTGTACATGTTATATGGGGGGGATACTGTAGGAGAGAATCCTTGATGTTTGTTGCCAAGTGCACTTTCACACACACATACGCACACACACATACGGAATGTTATTGGAGAAAGCTGTGGTTTTCAGAATGGTCCTGGTCAGAATCTAAACTGGTGTTGTCTCTGCCTCTCTCTCTCACACACCCACACATTGCGCTCTCTCTCTATCTCTCACTCTCTCTCTTTCTCTCCCTGCTTGTGAAACCTGATACATGGTAAACATTAAAAGCTAATGAGCCACTTGAGAGAGAGAGAGAGAGAGAGAGAGAGAGAGAGAGAGAGAGAGAGAGAGAGAGAGAGAGAGAGAGAGAGAGAGAGAGAGAGAGAGAGAGAGAGAGAGAGAGAGAGAGAGAGAGAGAGAGAGAGAGAGAGAGAGAGAGAGAGAGAGAGAGAGAGAGAGAGAGAGAGAGAGAGAGAGAGAGAGAATGTACTTACACAAAATAGTCCAAATTGGTGAAGTGAAATGAAAAAAATAACTTGTTTCAAAAAACTCTAAAAGATTCAAAACTGAAAGTGGTGTGTGCATATGTATTCACCCCTTTGCTATGAAGCCCCTAAATAAGATCTGGTGCAACCCATTACCTTCAGAAGTCACATAATTAGTTAAATAAATTCCACCTGTTTGCAATCTATGTGTCACATGATCTGTCACATCTCAGTATATATACACCTGTTCTGAAAGGCCCCAGAGTCTGCAACACCACTAAGCAAGGGGCACCACCAAGCAAGCGGCACTATGAAGACCAAGGAGCTCTCCAAACAGGTCAGGGACAAAGTTGTGGAGAACAGATTAGGGTTGGGTTATAAAAAAATATCTGAAACTTTGAACATCCCACGGAGCACCATTAAATCCATTATCAAAAAATGGAAAGAATATGGCACCACAACAAACCTGCCAAGAGAGGGCCGCCCACCAAAACTCACGGACCAGGCAAGGAGGGCATTAATCAGAGAGGCAACAAAGAGACCAAAGATAACCCTGAAGGAGCTGCAAAGCTCCACAGAGGAGATTGGAGTATCTGTCCATAGGACCACTTTCAGCCATACACTCCACAGAGCTGGGCTTTACGGAAGACTGTCCAGAAAAAGCCATTGCTTAAAGAGAAAAATAAGCAAACATGTTTGGTGTTCGGCAAAAGGCACGTGGGACACTCCCCAAACATATGGAAGAAGGTACTCTGGTCAGATGAGACTAAAATTGAGCGCAAACCCAACAATTCTCATCACCCCGAGAACACCATCCCCACGGTGGTGGCAGCATCATGCTGTGGGGATGTTTTTCATTGGCAGGGACTGTGAAAGCTGGTCAGAATTGAAGGAATGATGGATGGCGCTAAATACAGGGAAATTCTTGAGGGAAACCTGTTTCAGTCTCCCAGAGATTTGAGACTGGGACGGAGGTGCACCTTCCAGCAGGACAATGACCCTAAGCATACTGCTAAAGCAACACTCGAGTGGTATAAGGGGAAACATTTAAATGTCTTGGAATGGCCTAGTCAAAGCCCAGACCTCAAGAATCTGTGGTATGACTTAAAGATTGCTGTACACTTTCGGAACCCATCCAACTTGAAGGAGCTGGAGCAGTTTTGCCTTGAAGAATTGGGCAAAAATCCCAGTGGCTACATGTGCCAAGCTTGGAGAGACATACCCCAAGAGACTTGCAGCTGTAATTGCTGTGAAAGGTGGCTCTGCAAAGTATTGACTTTGGGGGGGTGAATAGTTATGGACACTCAAGTTTTCCGTTTTTTTTGTCTTATTTCTTGTTTGTTTCACAATAAAAAATATTTTGCATCTTCAAAGTGGTAGGCATGTTGTGTAAATCAAATGATACAAACCCCCCAAAAAATCTATTTTAATTCCAGGTTGTAAGGCAACAAAATAGGAAAAATGCCAAGGCGGATGAATACTTTTGCAATCCACTGTATTATTGCAATATTCATGTAGCCTACTTTTGGCCAGCTAATAGCCTAACCACTGATCAAGCAACATTATGGACTAAATGTTCAAATCCTGTTGCTGCAGGATTATATAGGACAAATTAAGATCCTATGTCTTTAAGGGAAAGACCAATAAGAGAGAGTGAGAGGGGGATGGAGGGAAGAGAGGTAGTGAAAAGTGAGAGAAATACAGTTGAGACTCAAACACCTCGTCCATTCAGAAACCCTGGCTGCTCTCACCATAACAGTTATAACAGACTCTCCCCAGAGTATTGTGCAGTCACACAGCCAATTTTCCCCTCTCCTGAAAAGCACAGCCCTGTAGCACACCAGCTGTAAACTGGACCTCGGGAAGCTTTTATGGGCTTGTTATGTTGTATGAGCCTGTCTTTCTTCTGCCCTGCCTGGCTAGCAGCCTGCTGTATGCCTCAGTCAAAAGGCAACCCGTCCTAAGACAGAGCTGTGTTTGTGGAAGATAGCCAGGCGGCTGGTAATGGAATTTCATAGCAGCATTGATTTGAGCTTCATTGACCTCTGAGAGGGTGAAGATGAAAGGTCACGGATGTAGGTAGTAACCTGGCCAAGAAACCAGAAACAAACAGATAGAAAGACGATTGATGTGCATCAGGTTTGCCCTTGAGAAGGAGGGTATTGGGTGTTTGCGAGAAAGAGAAGGAGACGGAAGAGGAGGAGGAAGAGGAGGAGGAAGAAGTTGGAAACAGCCAGACATTGATTCAAAGAGAAGTGTAATCGTATTCCGGCTAGTTGTTTTGGGAGGCGAGGTGACTGTGAGTGCTCCAGAGTTGACATGGGGACAGAGGAGAACGGTGGATCTAGTGCCCCTCCCGAAACACAGAGCCCTAGTGACAGGCAATGTCCTCCCCCTCCCTCCCTCGCTGCTCTTAGATGGGGTGACGTTATCTCTTACTCTTCTCAGGGTTGGTGATTCACCCCCATTCAGATGCCATGATAACATGACACTCAGTCCATGCTGTAGCTGTTGCTGCTAGCTACTGAATCAGACTTTGATGTGGTTCCGCAGGCAGGCAGGCAGGCAGGCACTTACACACAGCGGACATCACAGCTTTGTCACGCTCTGAGTATAGGTTTACTCACGTCACGGCCGTGCCATTGTCCACTCTCAAACTTTCTGTCAGCTGATACTGAACTATTAGCTTCTTCTTGATCCAACAGTAAAAACAACCATATTCCGTAAAATGCCAGAGTGTGTGGACTGTGCATGCATGTGTGATGGCCACTCTGAGGTGAAGCGAGGCCAGTTGGTCAGGGTCCAGGGACCTCACGCTAACCCTTCCACCAAGCACACTCTCTGTCAGCTAGCACAGATAGAAAGGAGGAGGAGGAGGAAACAAAGGAGAGATGTCTGAAAGCATCCATCCAAACAGGAGGGATGTGGACTCTGGATTTTACACCAGTACACACAGCCCCTGTGTACTGCAGCTTGGCTGCTCCTCTCAGTGTGTACTGCAGCTTGGCTGCTCCTCTCAGTGTGTACTGCAGCTTGGCTGCTCCTCTCAGTGTGTACTGCAGCTTGGCTGCTCCTCTCAGTGTGTACTGCACCTTGGCTACTCCTCTCACTGTGTACTGCAGCTTGGCTGCTCCTCTCAGTGTGTAATGCAGCTTGGCTGCTCCTCTCAGTGTGTACTGCAGCTTGGCTGCTCCTCTCAGTGTGTACTGCAGCTTGGCTGCTCCTCTCAGTGTGTACTGCAGCTTGGCTGCTCCTCTCAGTGTGTAATGCAGCTTGGCTGCTCCTCTGTGTGTACTGCAGCTTGGCTGCTCCTCTCAGTGTGTACTGCAGCTTGGCTGCTCCTCTCAGTGTGTACTGCAGCTTGGCTGCTCCTCTCAGTGTGTACTGCAGCTTGGCTGCTCCTCTCAGTGTGTACTGCAGCTTGGCTACTCCTCTCAGTGTGTACTGCAGCTTGGCTACTCCTCTCAGTGTGTACTGCAGCTTGGCTGCTCCTCTCAGTGTGTACTGCAGCTTGGCTGCTCCTCTCAGTGTGTACTGCAGCTTGGCTGCTCCTCTCGGTGTGTACTGCAGCTTGGCTGCTCCTCTCAGTGTGTACTGCAGCTTGGCTACTCCTCTCGGTGTGTACTGCAGCTTGGCTACTCCTCTCACTGTGTACTGCAGCTTGGCTGCTCCTCTCGGTGTGTACTGTAGCTTGGCTACTCCTCTCGGTGTGTACTGCAGCTTGGCTACTCCTCTCAGTGTGTACTGCAGCTTGGCTGCTCCTCTCGGTGTGTACTGCAGCTTGGCTGCTCGTCTCAGTGTGTACTGCAGCTTGGCTGCTCCTCTCGGTGTGTACTGCAGCTTGGCTACTCCTCTCAGTGTGTACTGCAGCTTGGCTGCTCCTCTCGGTGTGTACTGCAGCTTGGCTGCTCCTCTCACTGTGTACTGCAGCTTGGCTGCTCCTCTCGGTGTGTACTGCAGCTTGGCTGCTCCTCTCAGTGTGTACTGCAGCTTGGCTGCTCCTCTCAGTGTGTACTGCAGCTTGGCTGCTCCTCTCGGTGTGTACTGCAGCTTGGCTGCTCCTCTCAGTGTGTACTGCAGCTTGGCTGCTCCTCTCAGTGTGTACTGCAGCTTGGCTACTCCTCTCAGTGTGTACTGCAGCTTGGCTGCTCCTCTCAGTGTGTACTGCAGCTTGGCTACTCCTCTCAGTGTGTACTGCAGCTTGGCTGCTCCTCTCAGTGTGTACTGCAGCTTGGCTGCTCCTCTCAGTGTGTACTGCAGCTTGGCTGCTCCTCTCAGTGTGTACTGCAGCTTGGCTGCTCCTCTCAGTGTGTACTGCAGCTTGGCTACTCCTCTCAGTGTGTACTGCAGCTTGGCTACTCCTCTCAGTGTGTACTGCAGCTTGGCTACTCCTCTCAGTGTGTACTGCAGCGTGGCTGCTCCTCGCAGTGTGTACTGCAGCTTGGCTGCTCCTCTCAGTGTGTACTGCAGCTTGGCTGCTCCTCTCAGTGTGTACTGCAGCTTGACTGCTCCTCTCAGTGTGTACTGCAGGTTGGCTGCTCCTCTCAGTGTGTACTGCAGCTTGACTGCTCCTCTCAGTGTGTACTGCAGCTTGGCTGCTCCTCTCAGTGTGTACTGCAGCTTGGCTGCTCCTCTGTGTGTACTGCAGCTTGGCTGCTCCTCTCAGTGTGTACTGCAGCTTGGCTGCTCCTCTCAGTGTGTACTGCAGCTTGGCTGCTCCTCTCAGTGTGTACTGCAGCTTGGCTGCTCCTCTCAGTGTGTACTGCAGCTTGGCTACTCCTCTCACTGTGTACTGCAGCTTGGCTGCTCCTCTCGGTGTGTACTGTAGCTTGGCTACTCCTCTCGGTGTGTACTGCAGCTTGGCTACTCCTCTCAGTGTGTACTGCAGCTTGGCTGCTCCTCTCGGTGTGTACTGCAGCTTGGCTGCTCGTCTCAGTGTGTACTGCAGCTTGGCTGCTCCTCTCGGTGTGTACTGCAGCTTGGCTACTCCTCTCAGTGTGTACTGCAGCTTGGCTGCTCCTCTCGGTGTGTACTGCAGCTTGGCTGCTCCTCTCACTGTGTACTGCAGCTTGGCTGCTCCTCTCGGTGTGTACTGCAGCTTGGCTGCTCCTCTCAGTGTGTACTGCAGCTTGGCTGCTCCTCTCAGTGTGTACTGCAGCTTGGCTGCTCCTCTCGGTGTGTACTGCAGCTTGGCTGCTCCTCTCAGTGTGTACTGCAGCTTGGCTGCTCCTCTCAGTGTGTACTGCAGCTTGGCTACTCCTCTCAGTGTGTACTGCAGCTTGGCTGCTCCTCTCAGTGTGTACTGCAGCTTGGCTACTCCTCTCAGTGTGTACTGCAGCTTGGCTGCTCCTCTCAGTGTGTACTGCAGCTTGGCTGCTCCTCTCAGTGTGTACTGCAGCTTGGCTGCTCCTCTCAGTGTGTACTGCAGCTTGGCTGCTCCTCTCAGTGTGTACTGCAGCTTGGCTACTCCTCTCAGTGTGTACTGCAGCTTGGCTACTCCTCTCAGTGTGTACTGCAGCTTGGCTACTCCTCTCAGTGTGTACTGCAGCGTGGCTGCTCCTCGCAGTGTGTACTGCAGCTTGGCTGCTCCTCTCAGTGTGTACTGCAGCTTGGCTGCTCCTCTCAGTGTGTACTGCAGCTTGACTGCTCCTCTCAGTGTGTACTGCAGGTTGGCTGCTCCTCTCAGTGTGTACTGCAGCTTGACTGCTCCTCTCAGTGTGTACTGCAGCTTGGCTGCTCCTCTCAGTGTGTACTGCAGCTTGGCTGCTCCTCTGTGTGTACTGCAGCTTGGCTGCTCCTCTCAGTGTGTACTGCAGCTTGGCTGCTCCTCTCAGTGTGTACTGCAGCTTGGCTGCTCCTCTCAGTGTGTACTGCAGCTTGGCTGCTCCTCTCAGTGTGTACTGCAGCTTGACTGCTCCTCTCAGTGTGTACTGCAGGTTGGCTGCTCCTCTCAGTGTGTACTGCAGCTTGACTGCTCCTCTCAGTGTGTACTGCAGCTTGGCTGCTCCTCTCCGTGTGTACTGCAGCTTGGCTGCTCCTCTGTGTGTACTGCAGCTTGGCTGCTCCTCTCAGTGTGTACTGCAGCTTGGCTGCTCCTCTCAGTGTGTACTGCAGCTTGGCTGCTCCTCTCAGTGTGTACTGCAGCTTGACTGCTCCTCTCAGTGTGTACTGCAGCTTGGCTGCTCCTCTCGGTGTGTACTGCAGCTTGGCTGCTCCTCTCAGTGTGTACTGCAGCTTGGCTGCTCCTCTCAGTGTGTACTGCAGCTTGGCTGCTCCTCTCAGTGTGTACTGCAGCTTGGCTGCTCCTCTCGGTGTGTACTGCAGCTTGGCTGCTCCTCTCGGTGTGTACTGCAGCTTGGCTGCTCCTCTCAGTGTGTAATGCAGCTTGGCTGCTCCTCTCAGTGTGTACTGCAGCTTGGCTGCTCCTCTCAGTGTGTACTGCAGCTTGGCTGCTCCACTCAGTGTGTACTGCAGCTTGGCTACTCCTCTCAGTGTGTACTGCAGCTTGGCTGCTCCTCTCAGTGTGTAATGCAGCTTGGCTGCTCCTCTCAGTGTGTACTGCAGCTTGGCTGCTCCTCTCAGTGTGTACTGCAGCTTGGCTGCTCCTCTCAGTGTGTACTGGGCAGAGAGGGAAGAAAGGCCTTCGCTTCATCACACTACTGTCATCTCAACTCAAATCACTTCTATCCAGAGACAATTTCCCCTTAGTACAATACAGCTACATGCATATTTGCTGTGACGATTTTCTAGAAAGAAATGTCTTGTTCTTCTTTTTTGTAGGCCTTGTTATGTAGTCACACCCTATGTGATGTCCTGTTTCTCCAGTCATATTGACCAATGGGTGAAGGTTGTCACTAGAGAGGTATGAATATGTGATAACATATTTCCGGTCTCAATTGATTGTACTTTTAATGCTGAATACAAAACAGTCATCTGTGACACTTGATGTGGTGTGTTGTCTCACCATTGTGTGTTATGTACAGTGTAAGCAGGGCAGCAGGTAGCCTAGCGGTTAAGAGCGTTGGGCCAGTAACCGAACGGTTGCTGGTTCCAATCCCCAAGCTGACTAGGTGAAGAATCTGTCAATGTGCCCTTGAGCAAAGCACTTAACCATAATTGCTCCTGTAAGTCGCTCTAGATAAGAGTGTCGGCTAAATTACAAACATTTTTAAAGTAAAAATGTAAGTGATATGGTTCTGTGGTGCGTTTGAGTGAGATGACAGATTTAAGTGATGTATGTACGGTTCTCTGGTGTGTTGGGTCGAGGTGTTACAGGTTCTCTGGTGTGTTGGGTCGAGGTGTTACAGGTTCTCTTGTGTGTTGGGTAGAAGTGTTACAGGTTCTCTGGTGTGTTGGGTAGAGGTGTTAGAAGTGTTACAGGTTCTCTGGTGTGTTGGGTCGAGGTGTTACAGGTTCTCTGGTGTGTTGGGTAGAAGTGTTACAGGTTCTCTGGTGTGTTGGGTCGAGGTGTTACAGGTTCTCTGGTGTGTTGGGTCGAGGTGTTACAGGTTCTCTGGTGTGTTGGGTAGAAGTGTTACAGGTTCTCTGGTGTGTTGGGTAGAGGTGTTACAGGTTCTCTGGTGTGTTGGGTAGAAGTGTTACAGGTTCTCTGGTGTGTTGGGTCGAGGTGTTACAGGTTCTCTGGTGTGTTGGGTAGAAGTGTTACAGGTTCTCTGGTGTGTTGGGTCGAGGTGTTACAGGTTCTCTGGTGTGTTGGGTAGAGGTGTTACAGGTTCTCTGGTGTGTTGGGTCGAGGTGTTACAGGTTCTCTGGTGTGTTGGGTCGAGGTGTTACAGGTTCTCTGGTGTGTTGGGTAGAGGTGTTACAGGTTCTCTGGTGTGTTGGGTAGAAGTGTTACAGGTTCTCTGGTGTGTTGGGTAGAAGTGTTACAGGTTCTCTGGTGTGTTGGGTAGAAGTGTTACAGGTTCTCTGGTGTGTTGGGTCGAGGTGTTACAGGTTCTCTGGTGTGTTGGGTAGAAGTGTTATAGGTTCTCTGGTGTGTTGGGTAGAAGTGTTACAGGTTCTCTGGTGTGTTGGGTCGATGTGTTACAGGTTCTCTGGTGTGTTGGGTAGAAGTGTTACAGGTTCTCTGGTGTGTTGGGTCGAGGTGTTACAGGTTCTCTGGTGTGTTGGGTAGAGGTGTTACAGGTTCTCTGGTGTGTTGGGTAGAGGTGTTACAGGTTCTCTGGTGTGTTGGGTAGAAGTGTTACAGATTCTCTGGTGTGTTGGGTAGAGGTGTTAGAAGTGTTACAGGTTCTCTGGTGTGTTGGGTAGAGGTGTTACAGGTTCTCTGGTGTGTTGGGTCGAGGTGTTACAGGTTCTCTGGTGTGTTGGGTAGAGGTGTTACAGGTTCTCTGGTGTGTTGGGTCGAGGTGTTACAGGTTCTCTGGTGTGTTGGGTCGAGGTGTTACAGGTTCTCTGGTGTGTTGGGTAGAGGTGTTACAGGTTCTCTGGTGTGTTGGGTCAAGGTGTTACAGGTTCTCTGGTGTGTTGGGTAGAGGTGTTACAGGTTCTCTGGTGTATTGGGTAGAGGTGTTAGATGTGTTACAGGTTCTCTGGTGTGTTGGGTAGAAGTGTTACAGGTTCTCTGGTGTGTTGGGTAGAGGTGTTACAGGTTCTCTGGTGTGTTGGGTAGAGGTGTTACAGGTTCTCTGGTGTGTTGGGTAGAAGTGTTACAGGTTCTCTGGTGTGTTGGGTAGAGGTGTTACAGGTTCTCTGGTGTGTTGGGTAGAGGTGTTAGAAGTGTTACAGGTTCTCTGGTGTGTTGGGTAGAGGTGTTAGATGTGTTACAGGTTCTCTGGTGTGTTGGGTAGAAGTGTTACAGGTTCTCTGGTGTGTTGGGTAGAAGTGTTACAGGTTCTCTGGTGTGTTGGGTAGAGGTGTTACAGGTTCTCTGGTGTGTTGGGTAGAGGTGTTAGATGTGTTACAGGTTCTCTGGTGTGTTGGGTAGAAGTGTTACAGGTTCTCTGGTGTGTTGGGTAGAGGTGTTACAGGTTCTCTGGTGTGTTGGGTAGAGGTGTTAGAAGTGTTACAGGTTCTCTGGTGTGTTGAGTAGAGGTGTTAGAAGTGTTACAGGTTTTCTGGTGTGTTGGGTAGAGGTGTTAGATGTGTTACAGGTTCTCTGGTGTGTTGGGTAGAAGTGTTACAGGTTCTCTGGTGTGTTGGGTAGAGGTGTTACAGGTTCTCTGGTGTGTTGGGTAGAGGTGTTACAGGTTCTCTGGTGTGTTGGGTCGAGGTGTTACAGGTTCTCTGGTGTGTTGGGTAGAAGTGTTACAGGTTCTCTGGTGTGTTGGGTAGAGGTGTTACAGGTTCTGTGGTGTGTTGGGTAGAAGTGTTACAGGTTCTCTGGTGTGTTGGGTAGAAGTGTTACAGGTTCTCTGGTGTGTTGGGTAGAGGTGTTACAGGTTCTCTGGTGTGTTGGGTCGAGGTGTTACAGGTTCTCTGGTGTGTTGGGTCGAGGTGTTACAGGTTCTCTGGTGTGTTGGGTCGAGGTGTTACAGGTTCTCTGGTGTGTTGGGTAGAAGTGTTACAGGTTCTCTGGTGTGTTGGGTAGAGGTGTTACAGGTTCTCTGGTGTGTTGGGTAGAAGTGTTACAGGTTCTCTGGTGTGTTGGGTAGAGGTGTTAGAAGTGTTACAGGTTCTCTGGTGTGTTGGGTAGAGGTGTTACAGGTTCTCTGGTGTGTTGGGTAGAGGTGTTACAGGTTCTCTGGTGTGTTGGGTAGAGGTGTTACAGGTTCTCTGGTGTGTTGGGTAGAAGTGTTACAGGTTCTCTGGTGTGTTGGGTAGAAGTGTTACAGGTTCTCTGGTGTGTTGGGTAGAGGTGTTACAGGTTCTCTGGTGTGTTGGGTCGAGGTGTTACAGGTTCTCTGGTGTGTTGGGTCGAGGTGTTACAGGTTCTCTGGTGTGTTGGGTCGAGGTGTTACAGGTTCTCTGGTGTGTTGGGTCAAGGTGTTACAGGTTCTCTGGTGTGTTGGGTAGAAGTGTTACAGGTTCTCTGGTGTGTTGGGTCAAGGTGTTACAGGTTCTCTGGTGTGTTGGGTAGAGGTGTTACAGGTTCTCTGGTGTGTTGGGTAGAGGTGTTAGAAGTGTTACAGGTTCTCTGGTGTGTTGGGTAAAGGTGTTAGAAGTGTTACAGGTTCTCTGGTGTGTTGGGTAGAGGTGTTACAGGTTCTCTGGTGTGTTGGGTAGAGGTGTTATAGGTTCTCTGGTGTGTTGGGTAGAGGTGTTACAGGTTCTCTGGTGTGTTGGGTAGAAGTGTTACAGGTTCTCTGGTGTGTTGGGTAGAGGTGTTACAGGTTCTCTGGTGTGTTGGGTAGAGGTGTTAGAAGTGTTACAGGTTCTCTGGTGTGTTGGGTAGAGGTGTTAGAAGTGTTACAGGTTCTCTGGTGTGTTGGGTAGAGGTGTTAGAAGTGTTACAGGTTCTCTGGTGTGTTGGGTAGAGGTGTTACAGGTTCTCTGGTGTGTTGGGTAGAAGTGTTACAGGTTCTCTGGTGTGTTGGGTAGAGGTGTTACAGGTTCTCTGGTGTGTTGGGTAGAAGTGTTAGAGGTGTTACAGGTTCTCTGGTGTGTTGGGTAGAGGTGTTAGAAGTGTTACAGGTTCTCTGGTGTGTTGGGTAGAGGTGTTAGAAGTGTTACAGGTTCTCTGGTGTGTTGGGTAGAGGTGTTAGAAGTGTTACAGGTTCTCTGGTGTGTTGGGTAGAGGTGTTACAGGTTCTCTGGTGTGTTGGGTAGAAGTGTTACAGGTTCTCTGGTGTGTTGGGTAGAGGTGTTACAGGTTCTCTGGTGTGTTGGGTAGAAGTGTTAGAGGTGTTACAGGTTCTCTGGTGTGTTGGGTAGAGGTGTTAGAAGTGTTACAGGTTCTCTGGTGTGTTGGGTAGAGGTGTTAGAAGTGTTACAGGTTCTCTGGTGTGTTGGGTAGAGGTGTTAGAAGTGTTACAGGTTCTCTGGTGTGTTGGGTAGAGGTGTTAGAAGTGTTACAGGTTCTCTGGTGTGTTGGGTAGAGGTGTTAGAAGTGTTACAGGTTCTCTGGTGTGTTGGGTAGAGGTGTTACAGGTTCTCTGGTGTGTTGGGTAGAGGTGTTAGAAGTGTTACAGGTTCTCTGGTGTGTTGGGTAGAGGTGTTAGAAGTGTTACAGGTTCTCTGGTGTGTTGGGTAGAGGTGTTAGAAGTGTTACAGGTTCTCTGGTGTGTTGGGTAGAGGTGTTAGAAGTGTTACAGGGATAGAGTGTTAGGGCGCTGGGAGGCAATTAACTAGCTAATGGTGGTATATAAGCCTATAGGACCCAAGGCACTACATTAGGTCACTGCTTAGAGCACCGGACATGCCATAAAACAGATGTAATACTACCAGAGCTGTTGTTTGGTGAACCTTCTCACATGATGTCATGCATCTAACTACAGGAAGTGGAACACGTCCGCGAATCAACATCTCTCAATGTTCTGCCCGCAATTATGATGGATTAAAAGATCAACCTTACTGATAATATTGTCTTTCATCACTGTCAGAGTGTGCTGATTTCATGTGTTATTCCAGTGACAATGCAATGGTCATCACTGCTATAAGATCAAACTTTCACTCAATTTCAATCTGATGATTAAAATCCATAATATGTTTATATGACACAGTAACTCCCCCTCTCTGACAATGTCCTTTTCTCTCACTCTGCCTCCAGATCTATAAAGAGCAGGTCATAATATGTCATTTCTCCACATCTGTACCCAGTAGTACTGTAGCCATCTGCCTGTAGTAATCATTTAGTTAATTAGCCATATTTGTATTGGTTTATGTTCCCCTCTATGTCAGTGGGTTAATTGTCCCCCATTAGAATGCAGTTAGCTGAGAGAAGTCATCTTCAACGTATTATTTCAACATCCGTGACATTATTACCCCTGTCATACTGTACTGTGGCCACACCCCTCTGGCGTATTTAGTGTAGAATTTACAGGATTGTGTACATGCTGTGGGAGCGTATAAATCTACTGAAGACAGTCTATACTGCATTAGGAGGTTTCATTTCACAGACAATGCGTAATAGACTACCTCCCTTGCAGAGCTGGCAGCGGCCCAACTATGTAGAAAGCTCGTATTATTTCCTTTGTCGTCTTTGGGAATGAAGGAAAGAAAAAACTGTTGTTTGTTCTCTCATTGGCTGGAGTAGCTGGAATTCTTTCTCCTTAAATAGACATCATCCCCCCATCCTCCTCTCTGTTTCCTTCCAAACCAGGAAGGATCTGGTTCTATCCATTTCAGTTAAAGGGGATTTATTGGCATGGGAGCATATGTGTACATTGCCAAAGCAAGTGAAATAGATAACAAACAAAAGTGAAATAATCAATAAAACATTTACAGTAATATTACACTCACAAATGTCATATTATGTCTATATACAGTGTTGTAACGATGTGCAAATAGTAGAAGTACAAAAGGGAAAATAAATAAACATAAATTTAGGTTGTATTTACAATGGTGTTTGTTCTTCACTGGTTGACCTTTTCTTGTGGCAACAGGTCACACATCTTGCTGCTGTCTCCAACCCCACTCCTCCTCCCCTCTTTTGTCATTATTTTCCCTCTTTCCACCCCTGCCATGCAGGAACAGTAGAAGATTGGGGTAACTGTGTTTGACAGGTGGTTAGGTGGTGGCTTGTGATAGGTGGTCATATAGGAAGCACAGTATATGACCACAGGACCAGCGTTCATACTGTCACTCTCACATGACAAGCTGACAAGCTGGTTGGCAGAAAGGCAGGCAGGTTGAGAGGCAGGCTGATAGAGAGGCAGGCAGGTTGAGAGGCAAGCTGATAGAGAGGCAGGCAGGTTGAGAGGCAAGCTGATAGAGAGGCAGGCAGGTTGAGAGGCAAGTTGATAGAGAGGCAGGCAGGTTGAGAGGCAAGTTGATAGAGAGGCAAGCTGATAGAGAGGCAGGTTGGGTGGCAAGCTGACAGAGAGGCTGAGAGGCAGGTTGACAGTGGCAGGCAGGCTGACATAAAGGCAGGCAGAGAGGCAGTCAGAGAGGAAGGCAGAGAGGCGGACTGACAGAGAGGCGGTCTGACAGAGAGGCGGTCTGACAGAGAGGCGGTCTGACAGAGAGGCGGTCTGACAGAGAGGAGGGCTGACAGAGAGGCGGCCTGACAGAGAGGCGGTCTGACAGAGAGGCAGGCTGACAGAGAGGCAGGCTGACAGAGAGGCAGGCTGACAGAGAGGCGGTCTGACAGAGAGGCAGGCTGACAGAGAGGCGGTCTGACAGAGAGGAGGGCTGACAGAGAGGCGGCCTGACAGAGAGGCGGTCTGACAGAGAGGCGGTCTGACAGAGAGGCGGTCTGACAGAGAGGCAGGCTGACAGAGAGGCGGTCTGACAGAGAGGCAGGCTGACAGAGAGGCGGTCTGACAGAGAGGCAGGCTGACAGAGAGGCGGTCTGACAGAGAGGCAGGCTGACAGAGAGGCGGTCTGACAGAGAGGCAGGCTGACAGAGAGGCGGTCTGACAAAGAGGCGGTCTGACAGGGAGGCAGGCGGACAGAGAGGCAGGCGGACAGAGAGGCAGGCGGACAGAGAGGCAGGTGGGCAGAGAGGCAGGCTGACAGAGAGGCAGACAGAGAGGCAGGCAGGCACACCAGGGGGAAGGGAACTGCTCTATGTCAGTGGGTAATTATAGGTTGACACAAGTGACTGGCCTTGTTCTTCTCTTTCATTGCTCCCTTCATCCCTTGAATATTTCCTTACCTGCTATGGAAGAGGGGGGTTGGAGAGAGAGAGAGATTCATTGAGTATTCCTTTTCTTATTATCTACAGTACCAGTCAAAAGTTTGGACACACCACATTCAAGGGTTTTTCTTTATTTTTACTATTTTCTACATTGTAGAATAATAGTGAAGACATCAAAACGATGAAATAACACATATGGAATCATGTAGTAACCAAAAAAGTGTTAAACAAATCAAAATATGTTTTAAATTTTAGGTTCTTGAAAGTAGCCACCCTTTGCCTTGATTACAGCTTTGCACACTCTTGGCATTCTCTAAACCAGCTTCACCTGGAATGCCTTTCCAACAGTATTGAAGGAGTTCCCACATATGCTGAGCACTTGTTGGCTGCTTATCCTTCACTCTGCGGTCAAACTCATCCCAAACCATCTCAATTGGGTTGAGGTTGGGTGATTGTGGAGGCCAGGTCATCTGATGCAGCACTCCATCACTCTCCTTCTTGGACAAATAGCCCTTACACAGCCTGGAGGTGTGTTTTGGGTCATTGTCCTGTTGAAAAGAAAATGATAGTCCCACTAAGTGCAAACCAGATGGGATGGCGTGTCGCTGCAGAATGCTGTGGTAGCCAAGCTGGTTAAGTGTGCATTGAATTCTAAATTAATCACAGACAGTGTCACCAGCAAAGCACCATCACACCTCCTCCTCCATGCTTCACAGTGGGAACCACACATGCAGAGATCATCCGTTCATCATCCGTTCATCCGTTCATCTACTCAAAGACAAAAATCACAAATTTGGAATCATCAGACCAAAGGACAGATTTCCACCGGTCTAATGTCCATACTTCGTGTTTCTTGGCCCAAGTAAGTCTCTTATTATTATTGGTGTCCTTTAGTAGTGGTTTCTTTGCAGCAATTTGACCATGAAGGCCTGATTCCACGCAGTCTCTGAACAGTTGATGTTGAGATGTGTCTGTTACTTGAACTCTGTGAAGCATTTATTTGGGCTGTAATTTCTGAGGCTGGTAACTCTAGTGAACTTATCCTCTGCAGCAGAGGTGACTCTGGGTCTTCCTTTCCTGTGGCGGTTACATGAGAGGCAGTTTCATCATAGCGCTTGATGGTTTTTGCAACTGCACTTGAAGAAACTTTCAGAATTCTTGAAATTGACTGACCTTCATGTCTTAAAGTAATGATGGACTGTCGTTTCTCTTTGCTTATTTCAGCTGTTCTTGCCATAATATGGACTTGGTCTTTTACCAAATTCTGTTTTTTCTGTATACCACCCCTATCTTGTCACAACACAACTGATTGGCTCAAAAGCATTAAGAATTAGCATTACTTTTAACAAGGCACACCTGTTAATTTAAATGCATTCCAGGTGACTACCTCAAGAAGCTGGTTGAGGGAATTCCAAGAGTGTGCAAAGCTGTCATCAAGGCAAAGGGTGGCTACTTTGAAGAATCTGAAATATATAACATATTTTTTATTTGTTTAACACTTTTTGATAACTATTACATGATATATATAACATGATTCCATATGTGTTATTTCATAGTTTTGATGTCTTCACTATTATTCTACAATGTAGAAAATAGTAAAAATAAAGAAAAACCTTTGAATGAGTAGGTGTGTCCAAACTTTTGACCGGTAGTGTATGTTTCTATTTGTTTGCTTTGGCAATGTACAGTATGTGGTTACACTTTCCAAGTCAATAAATCCTTTTGAATTTAAATCTCAGAGAGAGAGAGATCAGAGCCCCCCCCCCCCCCCCCCACCCTCTCTTTCTCTCCCTCTTTCCCTGTGACCTGTGTTCCTCTTTGACCTCCACACTAGTTGACCAGGGTAAACACAGGGCGGAGTGTAGAGCGTGTGAAGCTCCTCCGGTTCTGAGGCTGGACCAAAGGCCTCTCCTCCGGGGCTTGTCACAGTGATTACTGGGGTGGCTGTGTGTTCAGTCATGGGCCTCAGTGTCTCATGTTGACGACTCCCAGATCCCTCCCTGCACTTGTGCTTTTACGATCATTAGTTTGAGTTCTATTGCTCTATATTTAGTCTCTTTGATGCTCCCTCCCTCCCTCCCTCCCAGCCCCTGCTTCTCTCTCTCTCTCTCTCTCTCTCTCTCTCTCTCTCTCTCTCTCTCTCTCTCTCTCTCTCTCTCTCTCTCTCTCGCTCTCTCTCTTTCTCTCAGTTCTCACGAGACAGGACTCATCGTGAGTTGGAACTGAACTGGGAACAACATTTTCATTAGTCTCTGTGGACTAGAGTTTGTACAGTACAGTGATCGCTTTGTTTCATTGCGTATTAGTCGTGCTGCATACAAGCTAATTGAATAATTAAAACAATTTACTTTCTAAATATAAGATGAAAATCTGTGTTTGGATAAACGGTTGGCCTATTGGTAGAAGATTGAATACTTACTTGGTGTTACGTGCATAAAGTTTAGCAGTATTTGCTTCTACGTGAATCCCTTTTGGTATCCTGGCCTTATGTTAGAAGTACTTAGCAGTAGTATCTTTCTCCATCGGCATTCCTCTGGAGTCTAGTTTAAGACTGTGTGTGTGCGTGCATGCGTGCGTGCGTGCGTGCGTGTGCGTGCGTGCGTGTGTGGTGTTGGCACATCTGAGAATACCTCACTGCCCGGCATCCTCCCATGTGTTAGTTAGGGTGTAACAGGCAGGTGCAGCTGACCCCCTTTACACCCCTGTAATTGGTGTAAAACATATTTTCACATTCAGGTCTCAGGGGAGGTGGGGGAGGGTGGGTGTTCGAGAAGGAGGGTGGAGATGTGTTGCCGTTGGCAACCTGCTGTTAAAGAGCATTTCCTAAACTGCAGGCAAGTTGGGAAATGAAGGTCGTGGGCATATGTAATTTATCAGATTCAACTTATTTGTCACACCACTGAGTTATACACTGAGTGTACAAACATTAGGAACAGCTGCTCTTTCCATGACATAGACTGACCAGGTGAATCCAGGTGAACGCAATCATCCCTTATTGATGTCACTTGTTAAATCCACCTCAATCAGTGTAGATGAAAGGGAGGAGACAGGTTAAAGAAGGATTTTCAAGTCTTGAGACAATTGAGACATGATTTGTGTATGTGTGCCATTCAGAAGGTGAAGGGGCAAGACAAAATATTTAAGTACCTTTGAACAGGGTATGGTGGTAGCTGATAGGCGCACCGGTTTGAGTGTGTCAAGAACTGCAACACTGCTTGATTTTTCATGCTCAACAGTTTCCGTGTGTATCAAGAATGGTCCACCACCCAAGGACATCCAGCCAACTTGACACAACTGTGGGAAGCATTGGAGTCAACATGTACCAGCATCCCTGTGGAACATTTTTGACCCCTTGTTGAGTCCATGTCCCGACGGATTGAGGCTGTTCTGAGGGCAGAAGGGGTGGGTATTCTTAATGTTTTGTACAGTCAGTGTATATGCTACTGGTGCTTTACATGATGTCTACTGAAGATCTCTGATCCTGCTATCTCTAGATAAGGTTTAGTTTGTTAATAGCCTCTTAAAGGGATACTTCAAGGTTTTGACAATGTCAGTCTACATCCCCAGAGTCAGATGAACTCGTGGATACCATTTTATGTCTCAGTGTCCAGTATGAAGGAAGTTAGCGGGTGTTTCGTGAGCCAATGCTAACTAGCGGTAGCGCTACCATTACACCACCGGATTGAAAACCAGTGTTCTTGGATTTGGTTTGACATCCTAGGAATGCGGTGATCTGAAATAATCCCTCTCGATCCAATCATATCAGCCAACCTGACCTGGAGCTATCGCCATTCTTTCCCCATAAGTGGCCATCCCTACAGCACCGTGAAGCAGCCTGTAGCCAGCTGTAAGGCTGTATGAATGTGTGGTATGTGTGATAGGACTGTGGTCATGTTAGTCTCTAAAGGATCACACCTCAGAGCTGAACCCTGGGACTGGCGATAGGAGGCACAGGAGGAGGCGCTGAAGGAGGTGAAGGAGATTGAGTTGTGAGTCATTTAAACGCTGGGCTGAAGGAGAGGATATTAGACATCTCTATCATGTATTATTTTGGGGGGGGTTATTTTCAGCAATTGTCATTGTATGAATCTTTGTATGTCTGCGCTGTTTGCTTTGTGTGTGCATCTGCGCGTGTGTGTTCTTAATTGTGCGGGATTGGTGCATCTGTGTGTAGGCGTTCCTTTGTGAGTATGTCTGGTTGTGAAGGCCAGCTTGGTTTATCAGTGTGGAGGAAGACAGACTGATACGTCTACATACTGAACCTGACATTTACAGGTCGACTCTATCTCTGAGAGGGAGGCACATGGTGCCACGGATTACCCCTGGGTACACGAGAGAGAGAGAGAGAGAGAGAGAGAGAGAGAGAGAGAGAGAGAGAGAGGAGGTAGAGAGAAGAGAAAGAGATGAGATAGATAGAGATCAGAGAGAGACATACAGTACAGTCAGAAGAAGAGGGAATGAGGGAGAAAAAGGAGGAGTGAGAGAGAGAGGTGAGAAGATGGGAGATGAAAGAGGGAGCTGGGTCTGAAGTGAAATGTCAGCCAAAATGTGATTCTGCAGTCATATCTGTTCTCTTTGAATGTCAGCCTCACAGAACACTCTCCTACACTGGATCTGAAGATGGAGGAATCTCTCCCTCTCTTTCCCTCTTCTCTCCTCTATCTCCCTCTCCTCTCTTCACCTTTCTCTCACTTCCCCCATCTCTTCCTCTCTCTCTCCCTCTTCCTCTCTTCACCTTTCTCTCTCCTCCCCCATTCCGCTTTCTCTTCCCCTTACCCTCGCTCTTTCCCTCTCTCGCTCACTCTCTCCTCCCATCTCCCCCTCTCACTTCTCCTCTCTCTCTTCACCTCTCTCCCTCTCCCTCTCTTTCCCTCTCTTCTGTCCTCTATCTCCCTCTCCTCTCTTCACCTTTCTCTCACTTCCCCATATCTCTTCCTCTCTCTCTCTCCCTTTCTCTCTCTCCCCCTCTATCTTGTTCCTGTGTGTGTGGTCCTGTGGGTCAAGCCTCATTACAGCAGTAGGGCGAGGGGACTGAGTGAGAGACATCCTCTGAAATGCATAGTGTGTATGTGTGCATGTGCCACTATGCCCACGTGTCTATGTCTGTCTGTGTGTGTATTCCTACATATCTGCATGCATGTACTGCAGGCATACATACACACCTCCCAGTATTAAAGCCACATTAAGAGGGATCTCTCTCTCTCTCTCTCTCTCTCTCTCTCTCTCTCTCTCTCCATTCTCTCTTCACTTCACCCACTCGTTTCCTCATCTCAAGTGCCTGGAAAAGAAGGAAAGGGAATACTCATCAGAATCAGAGAAGTCACATTCCCAGCGTATGAATCAATCGCTCTGCTGGGTTCAGAGATGTGTGCCACTTTAAAAACCTCCCGTAAATATTGGTCCCATTTGTGTGTGTGTGTGTGTGTGTGTGTGTGCGTGCATGCATGCGCGCGCGTGTGTATGTGCGTGCGTATGTCAGAGACAGGCAGTCTGAAGCGGTTAGGATGAGAGCGAGTCACAAGATGACAGTAGAGTAGCCGCTGGTCAGAGCTGAGCCATTCTGTGTCTGAGAGGGCCAGGCTAAAGAGACACTAGAGACTGGCTATACACTGTCTGTTTAATATCAGAAGATAGATAGATAGATGGATGTATGGATAGATAGATAGATAGATAGATAGATAGATAGATAGATAGATAGATAGATAGATAGATAGATAGATAGATGGATGGATGGATGGATGGATGGATGGATGGATGGATGGATGGATGGATGGATGGATGGATGGATGGATGGATGGATAGATAGATAGATAGATAGAAGCAAGATTTGTGACCTGTTGCCACAAGAAAAGGTCAACCAGTGAAGAACAAACACCACTGTAAATACAACCCATATTTATGCTTATTTATTTTCCCGTTTGTACATTAACCATTTGTACACCGTTACAACACTGTATATATACATAATATGACATTTGTAATGTCTTTATTCTTTTGAAACTTCTGTATGTTAAATGTTTACTGTTCATTTTTATTGTGTATTTTTCACTTTTGTATATTATCTACCTCACTTGCTTTGGCAATGTTAACATATGTTTCCCATGCCAATAAAGCCCCTTGAATTGAATAGAGGGAGAGACAGAGAGACAGAGAGAGGGCTGAAATCCTTTCTACTGTGATACCAGGGCAGTAGCCACCAGGTTTAAAGGCTGCACTTAGAAACACACGTGATCTGCTCATCCCTCCATCCATCCCTTCATCCATCCATCCATTTGACAAATAATAATAATACACACACAACATAATCCTGCATTAGATCACAGAGACATTTCAAAATAGAAGTGCTATATCTGTGGAGGCTTTTTCAAACTCCCCATTTTGGTTTCCAACCCTGCCTGTTTGGTTGGTAATGACACTGTGGCTATCATCGTGTTTATTTGGGATGCTAGATTAAAGAATTGACTTCAACATTCCAGAGCGGTTGGACTCTGGAATTATCCGTCTCCAGAGGTTCCGTGGTTGTGAACATTCCCTCTGAAAGATGGAGGGATGGAAGGAAACCCCCATTAAAGGAAACAGATCAAGCCACACCAGGACCCCCCCCCCCCCCCCCCCCCTCCATTCGGAGACCCAGGGGGTAGTAGTGTCCTGGAGGACAGAGGACAGCATGTCCTACTCTAATTATAAACCCTAATATACCACACACTGACCGGATCACACTGGTTCCCACTGCCCCCCAGTACAGTCAGCTGTGGAAGGGAAGGGAACATCTGGGTTTCTTTCAGGCTGTCAGTGTGTGGTGTGTGGGTGGAATGCTTGACATTATCAGTCTCATGTCAGGCTTATCATTTCCGTATGCATCGGACTGGCTGGTCATTGCCTCACAGTTCCTCTACCTGAAGACATACACATACCACTGCACCAG
This sequence comes from Salvelinus alpinus, assembly GCF_045679555.1. Lineage (NCBI taxonomy): Eukaryota > Metazoa > Chordata > Actinopteri > Salmoniformes > Salmonidae > Salvelinus > Salvelinus alpinus. Next base: position 71,766,442 of record NC_092093.1, read on the forward strand.
TAGAGTGTGTGTGTGTGTGTGTGTGTGTGTGTGTGTGTGTGTGTGTGTGTGTGTGTGTGTGTGTGTGTGTGTGTGTGTGTGTGTGTGTGTGTGTGTGTGTGTGTGTGTGTGTGTGTGTGTGTGTGTGTGTGTGTGCCTGAGTGGGTGTCTGTGCCACTCTCTTTCCCCTTCCATCCCTATGCCTGTCTGTGCCCTGCCTACCCAGAAGTATCATTGACAAAACCCTGCTTCCCCGCTTCCTTCTTAATTAGGATTCCTCAGGTGTGGTGGGACTGCCACTTGGATAGGAGGAGGCACTGCCACTGGAATGCTGAGTTGATGTTGGTGGTGGTGCTGCAGAGGGAGGTTGGTATAGGCTGGCACAGCCAGATCAGCCAGGTTGGTGGTGCTGCAGAGGGAGGTTGGTATAGGCTGGCATAGCCAGATCAACCAGGGTGGTGGTGCTGCAGAGGGAGGGTGGCACAGGAATGCACAGCTAGACCAGCCAGGGTGGTGGTGCCGCAGAGGGAGGGTGGCACAAACAGCCAGACGGGGAGAATGTCCTGCCTCAAACAGTGTTTCTATTCCTCTATAAAAGATGGGAGAGAGGGTGACGGCAGAGAGGGTGATGGGAGAGAGAGTGATGGGAGAGAGGGTGATGGGATAGAGGGTGATGGGAGATAGGGGGATGGGAGAGAGGGGGATGGGAGATAGGGGGATGGGAGAGAGGGGGATGGGAGAGACGGTGATGGGATAGAGGGTGATGGGAGAGAGGGCGATGGGAGAGAGGGATGGGAGAGAGGGAAATGAGAGAGACGGTGATGGGATAGAGGATGATGGGAGAGAGGGTGATGGGAGAGAGGGTGACGGGAGAGAGGGGGACGGGAGAGAGGGTGATGGGAGAGAGGGATGGGAGAGAGATGGGAGAGGGGGATGGGAGAGGGAGATGGGAGAGAGGGATGGGATAGGGGGATGGGAGAGAGGGGGATGGGAGATAGGGGGATGGGAGAGAGGGGGATGGGAGAGACGGTGATGGGATAGAGGGTGATGGGAGAGAGGACGATGGGAGAGAGGGATGGGAGAGAGGGAAATGAGAGAGACGGTGATGGGATAGAGGATGATGGGAGAGAGGGTGATGGGAGAGAGGGTGACGGGAGAGAGGGGGACGGGAGAGAGGGTGATGGGAGAGAGGGATGGGAGGGAGATGGGAGAGGGGGATGGGAGAGAGGGATGGGAGAGGGGGATGGGAGAGAGAGATGGGAGAGGGGGATGGGAGAGGGGGATGGGAGAGAGGGGGATGGGAGAGGGGGATGGGAGAGAGAGGGATGGGAGAGGGGGATGGGAGAGAGGGTGCGGCCTGTATAAACTACCTGGTAGTTGTACATACTGTATACACTGGATGTCTTATGGGTGGTGGACCATTCTTGATACACACGGGAAACTTTTGAGCGTGAAAACCCAGCAGCATTGCAGTTCTTGACACAAACTGATGCGCCTGGCACCTACTACCATACCCCGTTCAAAGGCACTTAAATCTTTGGTCTTGCCCATTCACCCTCTGAATGGCACACGCACACAACCCATCTCTCAATTGTCTCAAGGCTTAAAAACTATTATTTAACTTGTCTCCTCCCCTTCATCTACACTGAAAAAGTGGATTTAACAAGTGACATCAGTAAGATATCATAGCTTTCACCTGGATTCACCTGGTCAGTCTATGTCATGGAAAGAGCAGGTGTCCTTAATGTTTTGTACTCTCAGAGTAAGTCTCTTCATGTAATTGAATGACTACACTTGAAATGTTTGTGTTTCGCTCAAGAAGGAGAGTGGAGAGCAGCCTGAAGACAGACAGACAGACAGACAGACAGACAGACAGACAGACAGACAGACAGACAGACAGCATTGAGAGAAGAGGAGAGCAGCCTGAAGACAGACAGACAGACAGTTAGAGTGTTGAGAGAAGAGGAGAGCAGCCTGAAGACAGACAGACAGACAGACAGACAGACAGACAGACAGACAGACAGACAGACAGACAGACAGACAGACAGACAGACAGACAGACAGTTAGAGAGCATTGAGAGAATAGGAGAGCAGCCTGAAGACAGACAGACAGACAGACAGACAGACAGTTAGAGAATGTTGAGAGAAGAGGAGAGCAGCCTGAAGACAGACAGACAGTTAGAGAGCATTGAGAGAAGAGGAGAGCAGCCTGAAGACAGACAGACAGACAGTTAGAGAGCGTTGAGAGAAGAGGAGAGCAGCCTGAAGACAGACAGACAGACAGACAGTTAGAGACCATTGAGAGAAGAGGAGAGCAGCCTGAAGACAGACAGACAGACAGACAGACAGACAGACAGACAGACAGACAGACAGACAGACAGACAGACAGACAGACAGACAGACAGACAGACAGACAGACAGACAGACAGACAGACAGACAGACAGACAGTAATAACATCAGTAATACATCAATGTGAACCAGATAGAGAGGGTTATCAGTAGCTAGTAGCTTCATCTGTCTGATAGAGGAGGCCTTGTTCAGGCATCAGCTGTCTAGACCCATGCTTTCTCTGTCAAGGTATCTGATGTCAGGACAACCCCTTCTGATTCCCAGTTAAACCAACACACACAGGCCTAGCGGGTATGTGGCTACTGGGAAGAAGGGAGAAGGAGAGGAGGTGTTAGACAGACAGTTAGAAGGGAGTGTTTGTCTTCTTTCTGACAGCTTGTTATTGAGCACTGCATCTCCCTCAGATTTATCCAGTTTTATTGGTGGAAAGTACAGAATTATACTTGTTTACATATTTCACAATTCCTCCCTCCCCAAATGTAATTCCTATCTTGACTACCAGTGAACGTGGCCATCAGGGAGTACAGTAGCTCAGTTTAGCGGAATGCTAATCAGACAGGAATGCTGATGTTTACAGCGCCGTATTCATCACTTGTCCCTCTGTTGGTTATGTTTCTGAACCAGGCCACCTCTAGTAGGATAGAAGCAGAAGCCAGGGTGGTGTCAGCAGTTTATACATTATGCTCATCTCCTCTCTCCTCTCCTGGGTTTGTGCTTTCCTCCTAATTCCTCTCTTCCTCCAGAGAGGATTGCATTGAGACTGTATCTTTCTTCTTCCATCCCTCCATTACTGTCTGACCTTTTGCAGATGCGTTCAGCATTGCAATGCATGATGGTCCGGGATATAGATGCCTCTGGCGACTAAAGGTTAGGCTGTATTCTGACCCCAAGGATACAAGAAAATGATATTATGGAAAGAAAAACACAAGCAGTTAAAAATAAACTCACAGAGACAAAATAACTTAAGCCAACTTGAACTGTAAGTAATACTAAACCAATATACTGCTGCTATATAATCTAATAACAGACAAGACCTAACAGAAAGTTACAGTGGGTAAAGTAAACTTCTCTGTTTTGTTTAATATACAGAAGCTCTGTGACTGTCTGGTTTGAAGGATGAAAACAATATACAGCACAGTGATAAAGAATTCTACCATTCAGACAAGGCTTCCCCCACTGTGCTTGGTAGGCACAAACAATTCTCAGAAGTAAGGATCTATGGCCGCGTCAAAAATAGCACCCTGTTCCCTATAGTCCACTACGTTTGACAAGAGCCCTGGTCAAAAGTAGTGCACTATAGGGAATAGGGAGCCTATGTGATTTCCCAAAAGTAAGGATCTATGTCAGTGGTCACCAACTGATCGATCGCGATCGACTGGTCTATTTCCAAGGCATTCCTAGTCGATCACCAAACAGTTCTGTAAAAAATCCAACGATAAAGCCTTGCATTCTTATTTTTTTCATTTGTTTCACGATGTTGGTGGTAAGTGCACTTGATTCAGCATCCCTAGTGCTGTTGGTGGTAGGTGCACTTGATTCAGCAGCCCTAGTGCTGTTGGTGGTAGGTGCACTTGATTCAGCAGCCCTAGTGAAGTTGGTGGTAGGTGCACTTGATTCAGCAGCCCTAGTGCTGTTGGTGGTAGGTGCACTTGATTCAGCAGCCCTAGTGCTGTTGGTGGTAGGGGCACTTGATTCAGCAGCCCTAGTGCTGTTGGTGGTAGGTGCACTTGATTCAGCAGCCCTAGTGCTGTTGGTGGTAGGTGCACTTGATTCAGCAGCCCTAGTGGTGTTGGTGGTAGGGGCACTTGATTCAGCAGCCCTAGTGCTGTTGGTGGTAGGTGCACTTGATTCAGCAGCCCTAGTGATGTTGGTGGTAGGTGCACTTGATTCAGCAGCCCTAGTGCTGTTGGTGGTAGGTGCACTTGATTTAGCAGCCATTGCGCTGTTGGTGGTAGGTGCACTTGATTCAGCAGCCCTAGTGGTGTTGGTGGTAGGGGCACTTGATTTAGCAGCCATTGCGCTGTTGGTGGTAGGTGCACTTGATTCAGCAGCCCTAGTGGTGTTGGTGGTAGGGGCACTTGATTCAGCAGCCCTAGTGCTGTTGGTGGTAGGGGCACTTGATTCAGCAGCCCTAGTGCTGTTGGTGGTAGGGGCACTTGATTCAGCAGCCCTAGTGCTGTTGGTGGTAGGTGCACTTGATTCAGCAGCCCTAGTGGTGTTGGTGGTAGGTGCACTTGATTTAGCAGCCATTGCGCTGTTGGTGGTAGGCACACTTGATTCAGCAGCCCTAGTGGTGTTGGTGGTAGGGGCACTTGATTTAGCAGCCATTGCGCTGTTGGTGGTAGGTGCACTTGATTCAGCAGCCCTAGTGGTGTTGGTGGTAGGGGCACTTGATTCAGCAGCCCTAGTGCTGTTGGTGGTAGGTGCACTTGATTCAGCAGCCCTAGTGCTGTTGGTGGTAGGTGCACTTGATTCAGCAGCCCTAGTGATGTTGGTGGTAGATGCACTTGATTCAGCAGCCCTAGTGCTGTTGGTGGTAGGTGCACTTGATTCAGCAGCCCTAGTGCTGTTGGTGGTAGGTGCACTTGATTCAGCAGCCATTGCGCTGTTGGTGGTAGGCGCACTTGATTCAGCAGCCCTAGTGGTGTTGGTGGTAGGCGCACTTGATTCAGCAGCCCTAGTGCTGTTGGTGGTAGGTGCACTTGATTTAGCAGCCATTGCGCTGTTGGTGGTAGGCGCACTTGATTCAGCAGCCCTAGTGGTGTTGGTGGTAGGTGCACTTGATTCAGCAGCCCTAGTGGTGTTGGTGGTAGGCGCACTTGATTCAGCAGCCCTAGCACCAGGAAGACAAAGTGTTCCCATTTTGAACTATTTCATGTGTCTGAAGGAGCTCCGCCTACCCGGCAGGCCCAGAGAGCAAATCAAGTGCACGTTTTTGCCTACCACTGGCCAATCAGATAGCTCAGATCAGTTTCTTTGAGCCATAGACTGAAAAAGGAGCCTCGAACGCACAGCAAAGTTGATACTGTGAGATTTCTAAACTTTTAAAACCATGACTAGAAAGAGACTCAATGAGTACAGAAAAGAGCTGCTGTTTTAATGAGCAGGTTCATGTTTAAGTTGTTATTCAACATTTTGTTCAACACTTTTATAAGCCATAAAATGTGCGTTCTCCCTACTTTCACTCACGCTACAACCAGCACTGCAGCTGCAGTGAATCTGTATAGCAAAGTGTTTTTCCGATAAGCTTGCGTTATTATTAGTGGTTATTATTTCACTTTCTCTGGTCATAGGAGTAACAACATGAATTGGTGCATGAGGCAGAAATAATGCAGTGCGACTTGAGTTTTGCCATCAGCTGGAATACAGTGTCCCTTTTCTCAGTGGAGGGAGGAAGAGTGGCGGGACGGTAAGTCGAGTGAGAGGCAGCATCACCGCTGCTACCTCCCTCCCCTCAGACAGACCATTAGATTCAGGCCATTAGTCCAGTAAAAAAAGAAAAAGCTCATTATTATGCTCACTGAGCTGTGCCTCACAAGTAATACAACAAATGATCTATTACCAATGTGATCATATACATACATTTATTTTATATAAATTGAAAATGGTCTGAAAAGAACAACATTGGCAAGGCAATTTAAGAATAGCCAATATGCAGTGATAATGTATTGGGCCTATAGCTTACTGTACAAACCTCATTGCTACAGAACTGTTTTTAGTTGGCTAATGTTGCATGGGTTTATGTTTTTTAAGTCATGTTTAAAAAAAAACAGAGCGGTAGATCTCGGCTTGCATTTTGACTCAGAAAGCGATCCAATCATCCATCAATCTGGTGGGGATAGATCTATGGGGATAGATGGAGAACCTGAGGGGATGTAGAATACTTTTGGCAGAGTTATCCATCCCTGGTTACACAACCTTACAGACAGCCTTACAGACTACCATACTTCTTCACACAGCCTTAAAGACAGCCATACTTCTTCACACAGCCTTAAAGACAGCCATGCTTCTTCACACAGCCTTACAGGCAACCTTACAGACTACCATACTTCTTCACACAGCCTTAAAGACAGCCATGCTTCTTCACACAGCCTTACAGGCAGCTATCCTTCTTCACACAGCCTTACAGGCAGCCATGCTTCTTCACACAGCCTTACAGGCAACCTTACAGACTACCATACTTCTTCACACAGCCTTAAAGACAGCCATGCTTCTTCACACAGCCTTACAGGCAACCTTACAGACTACCATACTTCTTCACACAGCCTTAAAGACAGCCATTCTTCTTCACATAGCCTTACAGGCAGCCATGCTTCTTCACACAGCCTTACAGGCAGCTATCCTTCTTCACACAGCCTTACAGGCAACCTTACAGACTACCATACTTCTTCACACAGCCTTAAAGACAGCCATGCTTCTTCACACAGCCTTACAGGCAACCTTACAGACTACCATACTTCTTCACACAGCCTTAAAGACAGCCATTCTTCTTCACACAGCCTTACAGGCAGCTATCCTTCTTCACACAGCCTTACAGGCAGCCATGCTTCTTCACACAGCCTTACAGGCAACCTTACAGACTATCATACTTCTTCACACAGCCTTACAGACAGCCATGCTTCTTCACACAGCCTTACAGGCAACCTTACAGACTACCATACTTCTTCACACAGCCTTAAAGACAGCCATGCTTCTTCACACAGCCTTACAGGCAGCTATCCTTCTTCACATAGCCTTACAGGCAGCCATGCTTCTTCACACAGCCTTACAGGCAGCTATCCTTCTTCACACAGCCTTACAGGCAGCCTTACAGACTACCATGCTTCTTCACACAGCCTTACAGGCAGCTATCCTTCTTCACACAGCCTTACAGGCAGCCTTAAAGACAGCCATGCTTCTTCACACAGCCTTACAGGCAGCCATGCTTCTTCACACAGCCTTACACTGCATTGCCCACTGCCCTCACGTTTTTCCCCTCATCAATCTACACACAATACCCCATAATAACAAAGTAAAAACTGCTTCTTTGAAATGTTTGCTAATTTATTGAAAATAACAAAAACTGAAATATCACATTTACAAAAGCATTCAGACCCTTTACTCAGTATTTTGTTGAAGCACCTTTGGCAGCAATTGCTACATTGAGTCTTCTTGTGTATGACGCTACAAGCTTGGCACACCTGTATTTGGGGATTTTCTTCTATTCTTCTCTGCAGATCCTATGTTCAGGTTTCTCCAGAGATATTGGATCGGGTTCAAGTTGGGTTCATTCAGAGACTTGTCCTGAAGTCACTCCTGTGTTGTCTTGGCTGCGTGCTTAGGGTCGTTGTCCTGTTGGAAGGTGAACCTTCTCCCAGTCTGAGGTCCTGAGCGCTCTGGAGCAGATTTTCGAAGGATCTCGCTGTACTTTGCTCCGTTCATCTTTCCCTCGATCCTGACTAATCTCCCAGTCCCTGCTGCTGAAATACATCCCCACAGCATGATGCTGCCACCACCATGCTTCACCGTAGGGATGGTTCCACGTTTCCTCCAGATGTGACGCTTGGCATTCAGTCCAAAAAGTTTAATCTGATTTTCATCAGACTAGAGAATCTTCTTTCTCATAGTCTGAGAGTCTTTAGATGCCTTTTACTGAGGAGTGGCTTCTGTCTGGCCACTCTACCATAAAGGCCTGAATGGTGGAGCGCTGCAGAGATGGTTGTCCTTCTGGAAGGTTCTCCCATCTCCACAGAGGAACTCTGGAGCTCTGTCAGAGTGATCATCGGGCTCTTGGTCACCTCCCTGACCAAGGATCTTCTCCCCCGATTGCTCAGTTTGGCCGGGCGGACAGTTCTAGGAAGAGTCTTGATGGTTCCAAACTAATTCCAATGGAGGCCACTGTGTTCTTGGGTACCTTCAATGCTGCAGAAATGTTTTTGCTACCCTTCCCCAGATCTGTGCCTCTACACAGTCTTGTCTCGAAGCTCTATGGACAATTCCTTCGACCTCATTACTTGGTTTTTGCTCTGACATGCACTGTCAACTTTGGGACCTTATATAGACAGGTATGTCTTTCCAAATCATGTCCAATCAATTAAATTTACCACAGGTGGACTCCAATCAAGTTGTAGAAACATCTCAAGGATGATCAATGGAAACAGGATGCACCTGAGCTCAATTTCGAGTCTCATAGCAAAGGGTCTGAATACTTACGTAAATACGGTATTTCTGTTTTAGTCAAACATTTCTAAAAACCTGTTTTTGCTTTGTCATTATGGGGTATTGTGTGTTGATTGCTGAGGATCATTTAAAAAAAAATCAATTTTAGATTAAGGCTGTAACGTAGCAAAAATGTGGAAAAAGTCAAGGGGTCTGAATACTTTCTGAAGGCAGCCATCCTTCTTCTCACTGGGATGGAGCCTGACTCAGGCTTGACTTGGGCAGGAGCTCATTGGAACTGAGTACCGTTACCTCAAATGTTCTGCTGCTTGAGTTCCTGCACCTCTTATAGAATTATTAGCTCAAAAGTATTGCAGAGTTTCTGCACCTAAATATAAACAGCACCGGCACCCAAAAATAAGGAGGGCACCTATTTCAGTCCAAGTCAAGCGACGTAGAGTGAAAACAAACAGTGTCTGAATAGTATTTTCCTATTTCCTTCCACATCATTCCATCTATGGAGTCGTATCGTCTGTGGCTGGTTAGAGACTGAAGTACGCCCTGGGATCCGGAAATACTTGTTGATCCCTTGATTATCTCCCAACTCCTTTTCCGTCTCTGTCTGTCTTCTCTTCAACATAGCCTGAGGAATATTGGTTGATATAGAGCTGGAAAATGGTGAAAATTAGTTCCAACACCTTTGATTTTCAAGTTACACAGAGTGGCAGCCGATTATAATGACAGTTGAATATGATGTCCTCAGTTTAACAGTGATTTCAGTAAAGGCCTTTGCACATGATGTCTACCCCCCCAAACCCAGTTCCTTAGTGCTTGATGGATAATTGTGAGCTGCCTAGTAGTAATAGTTATCAGCCTGACCTCCTATACTTTACCCCTACACTACAAAACACACACTCGTGCGTTCACATTTTACACACACATACGCACGCATGTACGCACGCAAGCACACACACATACGCGGATGGACACGCAAGAACGCACGCACTTACATGGACACACACAAACGAGCTCTCCTAATTATATCAAGAGTCCCGCTAGCCCTGTAGGTCAGCTGTAGAAGGCTGGTTGAGAGGCTGGTTGTGTGCTGTGTTGTAGTACTAACGGATCAGATCCACATTACCAGCCTCCCTGACAGTGGCTGAAGAGAGGACATGTGACTTCCTGTGTTATTATGCCAGGTTTTAGGTCAATAGTTCCTATTTTAGACAATTCAATAAAGAAACTGAAGGAAAAGGTTGAACAGTCATACATTTGTGCGTTCAGTTGTCGTCTATAAGTGTCATGGAATTCTGACACCAAATCCTGCTTAGTTTTCTGTCATTAGATAATTAGTGAAACCTTCTACTGTATATCCCACTGTCAAACAGCATGTTTCAGTTTGAATGTCAGGACATCACTTGTACTAGGGAAGTTGTGTACACAGTATATCTGTCCACAGTGTATCTGTCCACATTCCCATGTTGTTTTGAGATCCTCCCTATTGCGTAGTGTGTTCTCTGGCAGACAGTTATTAAAGGGCAGACTGACTCCCACAGTTTGTTTGGGTTCTGTAAAAATTAGATGCTTGCTAAATTGGGCCTGGAGTAGGGCTATCATGTCTAATGTGTCTGTCTGTGTGGATTACATGTTTTTCTGTCTGCTTGTCTGTCTGTATCCCACGTTGTCTGTCTTTGTTGACCCTCACTCCTGCTGATGTTTAGTTGCATTGTGATATTTCTGCAGTACTTCTGTTTAGAATGAAATGGTATTTTAAAAATGCCACGTGTGCACTCTGTCACACCTCACTGAGGGGAGTAAGAGGATCCTCTTTCATATCTCTCTGCTCCCTCTCCCTCTCCCTCTCCCTCGCTACTCCCTCTCTCTCTCTTTTCTTCTCTCTCTCTTTCCCCTCTCCTATCTTTCTTTCTCCATCTCCTTTTTTCACTCTCTCTACTCTCCTCCCCCGCTCTCTCTTTTCTTCTCTCTCTCTCTTTCTCTCCCTCTCTCTTTCCTCTCCCCTATCTTTCTTTCGCTCTCCTTTTTTCTCTCTCTCCTCTCCTCTCTCCCCACTCCCTTTTGTCCCCCTGTCCTTTTATCTACCTTCATATTGTCTATTATAGCTGGATTGAATGGAAAGGGTACTCTCCCTGCTATATCCTGTGGCTCAGTGACATATACTTGGCCACAAGGGACTTTCTTCCTCCACCGCTACTGTTTATCACACCATGGTAGAACAGATTGTCATTCTAGTTCTATGGTGTCGCTTCCTCCCCCACTGTAATACAGTACGACCGTCTAGAACGAGGTGCATTGGGTTGAGAGGGAGAAGTGACATTGATGTATTCCTGTTCTTTTTAATAGGGCTTTGATGGAGGGGTGCAGTGTGTGTAGGGTTAGGCTTTATCTCTTGTCTAGTGTATATGATGTGTCTTCTGCTCACGTAAACCATCACACACACACACACGCACACACACACGCACACACACACACACACACACACACACACACACACACACACACACACACACACACTCTCTCCCTCGCTTCTCTCCCTTTCTATCTCTCTCGTTCTCTGTCTCTCTCTCTCACACGCCACTCCTCTCTCCGTTCCCCCTGTAGGCTTCACCAGCCTGTTATGTTTTAGAGCACCATTTGTTCAAAGTCTGCCTGGAATCTCAATGCGGATAGCAGGCAGGCGGGCAGGGAAGCCTCCACTCTGCTCTGCCCGCCTTTTTAAATGCACCATATGTTTACAGAACTGTGGCCACAATAGTATAGTCACTCCATTCTCATTTCGCCTGCAACTGTATCAGCCAAAAAAAGACCTGTTTCAATAGCGGGGTTATTATAGCTGAAAGGGGTCGTTACTGTGCTATTAATGGTTTGGTCTGGTACTGTGAATGTGTGTACAGACTGTGATACTGAGACCAAACATCTGTACAGTCGATGTGGCTGACCTGGGCATTGTAGCCTACATCATTTTTTAGATTCAGAGTGTTTAATAGTCACATGTACATTCGCTCATCATTTTGGTCCTCCCACAGATACAGGGCTAGTCGAGTTTGATGTATCAGGCCTCAACCACATCCCAAGCCCTATTAAACCCTAACTCACCACACCTATTTCTCTCCATTCACCCTCCAAGCCACACATAAAATAAAGCTGCCTCCCATAGACCTCAGAGAGCTCCGGCTGTGTGCAGTTGTCACAGAGAACACAGACCCACCACAGTGACAAATTGCTGCAGTGTATAGTATATGAGCAACCCAACAGGTTCAGGGTGTGGAGACATTAATCTTGGAGGGGGTTTAATCTGTGCTCGTGCTCGCAGTCACAGCTATTACCTCAAACATACAGGCCTTCCCCTTCCCCAGGGAGAGGGAGGGCTACAGTAGGCGGCCATTTTGGCTCCCCAAGTGCTCGTCACGCTCTGTTCGCTGCTCTAATGGTCCAATAAGGTGTATTTGACCTCCGTGACTCCACCCCTCAACGCACTGTAATCAGACAGAGATCAATGGAAGGTCGTATATCACCTGGGTCAACACGGCCGGGGTGTTGTGTGTGTGTGTGTGTGTGTGTGTGTGTGTGTGTGTGTGTGTGTGTGTGTGTGTGTGTGTGTGTGTGTGTGTGTGTGTGTGTGTGTGTGTGTGTGTGTGTGTGTGTGTGTGTGTGTGTGCCCTGCTTTAGAGGTGGTTTATGTCCCACGGATGTTGAGCTGCGTTTATGTCTCATCATTTATTCAACATTCCTCCACTTGTAGGTATTATTACTATCAATCCATCCAGGTTGCAGAACATTCTGGATTGTGTGTGAAATCCCAGAAGCATCTCTGGGATTAGTGCCATGGGAGTTAGGGGATTGGTTGGGGCAGGGGTGGGTGGCGATGTGGCGTTATCATGGGATAGGGATTTTAAGAAGGTCAGTGTGTTTCTTTCTCCACATCATTATAATTCTCTCTCTCATCACTCTATCGCTCTATGGTCCTTCCATATGATTTCAATCACTTTCTGACCGCACCCCTTTGTGGCCGTGGTAGAAGAAATAGTCAGACTTTTTTTTTTACCTAAATGCCAAAACATTCCGGAGATTTTTTGTAAAAAAAATAAATATTGAACCTTTATTTAAGTAGATAGAGGTGCCTTAAGTTGACCCATTTTGCATACCCCACCCTACCATGAGACAGCCACGTATTCATCACTGGAAAAGATAGACGTGTAGATTAGATACTAGCTAAATTGCAGTGGTCTGAAGGGAAAGGTCCATTCTGAATTATGTTTCTATGAGTGAAATGACACCCACCATGTATTCAACCGATGGCAGGCACGGCACCAACAATGTGATGATGCACCAACATCAGATGATGTAAATTGTAAAATAGGGTCTAAGATATAACAGATGCGAAAATGAGACAAATCTGTTTTTAGATAATTGACGATAAAGGTTATAAAATGGCAATTCTTTATATATATTTGGTTTCTTTAAGAAACAATTAAATAGTTTGACAGCCTTGTTTGAAAGATTTTTAATTATATCAAAGTCAACCGTTTATCTTCTCCAGTGATGAAGACGTGGATGTCTCATGGTAGGGTGGGGTATGCAAAATTGGTCAACTTTGAACACCTTTCTCCTGATTGTTTTGGTATTCAGGTTCAAAAAGTCACTTTCTCACCACTTCTACCACGGGCAAACATGTTGACATTGCCATAAATCACTTAAGTATTTTAGATGGCACGCAAATAATATTTGGAAAATTTGTACTCAGGTGATGAAAGCTTGTGTGACAAGAAGTATTTCAATATCTACAGCTGAGCAAGATTTGTTTTGCTTCAAGTCGCTAACCTTTTAGCCGCTAAGCATTCAGCCTACTGTCAGAGCAGCAGTTTATGCAAACATACACAGTCTGACAATATATCCTTCTATGCTGTCTGGGTTTGATGTGAATGAGAATGAGATGAAACGTCTCTGTAATGAGGATCCTGGAAGGAGGGGTTTCAAACGAGTTTATGGGCAAATACTGGAATGGAAGCAGGCTTGTCTGGGAAGTCTTTACAATGTCTGTCATTTCGACAAGGTTATAGTGAAATAATACAGTATAATTCATCACTGATAGCAAAGATTCTTCCTCCTGATGCCCAGTCTTGTCTTGGCTGCCAACACAGGAATTCCATAATATACTGCTGCCTACACAGGCATCCCATATAATGCTGGCTGAGACAAAGCCTGTTAAAAAAGCAAAAAAACAAACAGAAGGAAAATGATCAGTGAGAACAGTCTAGTCACAGTCTGAAACACAACTAGGTTGATGGACTGATGGGAGTAGAGGGGATATACCAGGATACAGGGGCGTTATGCAGCCCAGAAATATGAGGGGCCACAAAATCTACCAGCTCTCACAGTCTCACGTCAGAATTAGACGTTCATTCATGTTTCTAAAACATCAAATTTCAAAGTTGTTCCAAACGTCAAATTTCAAAGTGTTTAAGGTTAAGTTTAGGCATTAACTCCAAATTCTTAAGGTTAAGCATTAACTCTGAATGGTTAAGGTAAGGGTAAAGGTTTTTGATATGGTTAAAACTAAAATATCAAAACCAACATTCTAATGCTGGATTCCCTGGGCAAGAATCAGAGGCAGATGCTTACGCCCATCCACCATCCCCGTCCACAAGGCCCTAGCAAAACCCAAACCTACTTGAAGGTAACAGTGCTCACTGTTGCCCCTAGTAGCCGGTTTCTACGTCATCTCCCGACGTCCTCAGACATGGATGAATGTTGAATACTAACTTGTATCACCGGTGACCTGACTGCACAAAGTACGTGAGGATAGATGGGGGTTGCCCTGAAACGGCTTTTTATTGCAGGCTTGAGACAATAATAATTATGCTTAATTCTGTCAAAAACATGTATATTTTTCTGCCTATCTAAGCATACCTCTCGAGCTGTCTGTATCCTCCTTTCTGGTGGTTCTTTTTTTTTAATTAACTAAATTTGCTTCTCTGCTTCTCTGCTAAACTTTGGGTAAAAGATTGAAAGGAATGTGAGTCTTATTCAGTACATTTAGTTATTGCTTGCTTTTCTAAAGCAGGGGTCTTCAACCTTTTCTTGACCAGGGAACCCCGCCCAGCCAAACCGGCAACCCAGGGACCCCCATCATATGTTAGAAAAACATGTTTTTCCAAGTCTTGTCATATCACCCAGTGAATGATAATGGCAAGGAGAAGTAATCAACATTTTAAAATGAATACATTTGGTAGATAGTTTTTCATTATTTTGACTTCCCCACGTTATAATTGGAAGAAGTGTAAACTATAACATATCCTATTAGCTAGAAAGGTAACTCAAACTAGGGCTTTGACGATTATGGAATTTTGGGTAATGATTCATTGTCATGCAAATGAGAACAGTTATTGTCATAATTGGCATTTTTGATGAAAAATGTTTTGAGCTTGTAATGCATATTTGAAAATGAGTTACGACATGCCTAATAAATACAACACAGCTCCAGGGACACCCCGGACTCAAAAACAAATGGTTTTGACCGCTTAGAACTTTTGAATATGAAGCTTCTCCCAACCATGCCGTTCTGCTCGTAAAAGTATTAGCAACTTTACCCATTTAATGTAAAAATTAAAAACTGCTATTGGGTAAACTACACTATATATATAAAAGTATGTGGACAACCTTTCAAATTAGTGTATTTGGTTATTTCAGCCACACCTGTTATGCTGATGAATGAGGACCCAAAAGCGACGTAATAGTAACAGAGTCTTTATTCCAGTATCAAACAAACAATGATTCTCCTGGATATATCAAAGGTAAATCCAAAACAGGAAACTGAAATCCTCTCGTCAGTAGAGAGGAACGACAGGAGACGCGACCACAGACTGCAGGTCGCTTCAGGAAGGCACAGGCCGTAGCTGACATAGACACCTGCTCACACGCAGCATCTGAAGAAGGCAAAAACACGACAGGGCGGAACAAGGACACAGGAACAGCAAACATCAAACAAGAATCCGACCAGGACAGAAGCGGAAAACAGAGGGAGAAATAGGGACTCTAATCAGAGGGCAAAATAGGGGACAGGTGTGAAAGAGTAAATGAGGTCGTTAGGAGAATGAGAAACAGCTGGGAGCAGGAACGGAACGATAGAGAGAGAGAGCGGAAGAGGGAGAGAGGGAGGAGGAGAGAGAGAGAGAGAAAGAGGGAAAGAACCTAATAAGACCAGCAGAGGGAAGCACAGGGACAAGACATGAAGATCAAAGACAAAACATGACAGTACCCCCCCACTCACCGAGCGCCTCCTGGCGCACTCGAGGAGGAACCCTGGCGGCAACGAAGGAAATCATCAATCAACGAACGGTCCAGCACGTCCCGAGATGGAACCCAACTCCTCTCCTCAGGACCGTAACCCTCCCAATCCACTAAGTACTGGTGACCACGTCCCCGAGAACGCATGTCCATGATCTTTCGTACCTTGTAAATAGGAGCGCCCTCGACAAGGACGGGGGGGGGGGAGGGAAGACGAACGGGGGCGCGAAGAAAAGGCTTGACACAAGAGACATGGAAGACAGGGTGGACGCGACGAAGATGTCGCGGAAGAAGCAGTCGCACAGCGACAGGATTGACGACCTGAGAGACACGGAACGGACCAATGAACCGCGGAGTCAACTTGCGAGAAGCTGTCGTAAGGGGAAGGTTACGAGTGGAAAGCCACACTCTCTGACCGCGACAATACCTAGGACTCCTAATCCTACGTTTATTGGCGGCTCTCACAGTCTGCGCCCTGTAACGGCAAAGTGCAGACCTGACCCTCCTCCAGGTGCGCTCACAACGTTGGACAAAAGCCTGAGCGGAGGGAACGCTGGACTCGGCGAGCTGGGACGAGAACAGAGGAGGCTGGTACCCAAGACTACTCTGAAACGGAGATAGCCCGGTAGCAGACGAAGGAAGCGAGTTGTGAGCGTACTCAGCCCAGGGGAGCTGTTCTGCCCAAGACGCAGGGTTTCGAAACGAAAGGCTGCGTAATATGCGACCAATCGACTGATTGGCCCTTTCTGCTTGACCGTTAGACTGGGGATGAAACCCGGAAGAGAGACTGACGGAAGCACCAATCAAACGACAGAACTCCCTCCAAAACTGTGACGTGAATTGCGGACCTCTGTCTGAAACGGCGTCTAACGGGAGGCCATGAATTCTGAACACATTCTCAATGATGATTTGTGCCGTCTCCTTAGCGGAAGGAAGCTTAGCGAGGGGAATGAAATGTGCCGCCTTAGAGAACCTATCGATAACCGTAAGAATCACAGTCTTCCCCGCAGACGAAGGCAGACCGGTAATAAAGTCTAAGGCGATGTGAGACCATGGTCGAGAAGGAATGGGAAGCGGTCTGAGACGACCGGCAGGAGGAGAGTTACCTGACTTAGTCTGCGCGCAGTCCGAACAAGCAGCCACGAAACGGCGCGTGTCCCGCTCCTGAGTAGGCCACCAAAACCGCTGGCGAATAGAAGCAAGCGTACCCCGAACGCCGGGATGGCCAGCTAACTTGGCAGAGTGAGCCCACTGAAGAACAGCCAGACGAGTAGAGACAGGAACGAACAGAAGGTTACTAGGACAAGCGCGCGGCGACGCAGTGTGAGTGAGTGCTTGCTTTACCTGTCTCTCAATTCCCCAGACAGTCAACCCGACAACACGCCCTTCAGGGAGAATCCCCTCGGGGTCGGTAGAAGCCACAGAAGAACTAAAGAGACGGGATAAGGCATCAGGCTTGGTGTTCTTATTTCCCGGACGATAGGAAATCACGAACTCGAAACGAGCGAAAAACAACGCCCAACGAGCCTGACGTGCATTAAGTCGTTTGGCAGAACGGATGTACTCAAGGTTCTTATGGTCAGTCCAAACGACAAAAGGAACGGTCGCCCCCTCCAACCACTGTCGCCATTCGCCTATGGCTAAGCGGATGGCGAGCAGTTCGCGGTTACCCACATCATAGTTGCGTTCCGATGGCGACAGGCGATGAGAAAAGTAAGCGCAAGGATGGACCTTATCGTCAGACTGGAAGCGCTGAGACAGAATGGCTCCCACGCCCACCTCTGAAGCGTCAACCTCGACAATGAATTGTTTAGTGACGTCAGGAGTAACAAGGATAGGGGCGGATGTAAAACGCTTCTTGAGGAGATCAAAAGCTCCCTGGGCGGAACCGGACCACTTAAAGCAAGTCTTGACAGAAGTCAGAGCTGTGAGAGGGGCAGCCACTTGACCGAAATTACGAATGAAACGCCGATAGAAATTAGCGAAACCGAGAAAGCGCTGCAACTCGACACGTGACTTAGGAACGGGCCAATCGCTGACAGCCTGGACCTTAGCGGGATCCATCTGAATGCCTTCAGCGGAAATAACAGAACCGAGAAATGTGACAGAGGAGACATGAAAGGCGCACTTCTCAGCCTTCACGTAGAGACAATTCTCTAAAAGGCGCTGGAGTACACGTCGAACGTGCTGAACATGAATCTCGAGTGACGGTGAAAAAATCAGGATATCGTCAAGGTAAACGAAAACAAAAATGTTCAGCATGTCTCTCAGTACATCATTAACTAATGCCTGAAAGACAGCTGGAGCATTAGCGAGACCGAACGGCAGAACCCGGTATTCAAAATGCCCTAACGGAGTGTTAAACGCCGTTTTCCACTCGTCCCCCTCTCTGATGCGTACGAGATGGTAAGCGTTACGAAGGTCCAACTTAGTAAAGAACCTGGCTCCCTGCAAAATCTCGAAGGCTGACGACATAAGGGGAAGCGGATAACGATTCTTAACCGTTATGTCATTCAGCCCTCGATAATCCACGCAGGGGCGCAGAGTACCGTCCTTCTTCTTAACAAAGAAAAATCCCGCTCCGGCGGGAGAGGAAGAAGGCACCACGGTACCGGCGTCGAGAGAAACAGACAGATAATCCTCGAGAGCCTTACGTTCGGGAGCCGACAGAGAGTATAGTCTACCCCGAGGGGGAGTGGTCCCCGGAAGGAGATCAATACAACAATCATACGACCGGTGAGGAGGAAGGGAGCTGGCTCTGGACCGACTGAAGACCGTGCGCAGATCATGATATTCCTCCGGCACTCCTGTCAAATCACCAGGTTCCTCCTGAGTAGAGGGGACAGAAGACACAGGAGGGATAGCAGACATTAAACACTTCACATGACAAGAAACGTTCCAGGATAGGATAGAATTACTAGACCAATTAATAGAAGGATTATGACATACTAGCCAGGGATGACCCAAAACAACAGGTGTAAAAGGTGAACGAAAAATCAAAAAGGAAATGGTCTCACTGTGGTTACCAGATACTGTGAGGGTTAAAGGTAGTGTCTCACATCTGATACTGGGGAGAAGACTACCATCTAAGGCGAACATGGGCGTGGGCTTCCCTAACTGTCTGAGAGGAATGTCATGTTTCCGAGCCCATGCTTCGTCCATAAAACAACCCTCAGCCCCAGAGTCTATCAAGGCACTGCAGGAAGCAGCCGAACCGGTCCAGCGTAGATGGACCGACAAGGTAGTACAGGATCTTGATGGAGAGACCTGAGTAGTAGCGCTCACCAGTAGCCCTCCGCTTACTGATGAGCTCTGGCTTTTACTGGACATGACATGACAAAATGTCCAGCAGAACCGCAATAGAGGCAAAGGCGGTTGGTGATTCTCCGTTCCCTCTCCTTAGTCGAGATGCGAATACCTCCCAGCTGCATGGGCTCAGTCTCTGAGCCGGTGGGAGGAGATGGTTGAGATGCGGAGAGGGGAAACACCGTTAACGCGAGCTCTCTTCCACGAGCTCGGTGACGAAGATCTACCCGTCGTTCTATGCGGATGGCGAGTGCAATCAAAGAGTCCACGCTGGAAGGAACCTCCCGGGAGAGAATCTCATCCTTAACCTCAGCGTGAAGTCCCTCCAGAAAACGAGCGAGCAACGCCGGCTCGTTCCAGTCACTGGAGGCAGCAAGAGTGCGAAACTCTATAGAGTAATCCGTTATGGATCGATCACCTTGACATAGGGAAGCCAGGGCCCTGGAAGCCTCCTTCCCAAAAACTGAACGATCAAAAACCCGTATCATCTCCTCTTTAAAGTTCTGATAATCGTTAGAACACTCAGCCCTTGCCTCCCAGATAGCTGTGCCCCACTCCCGAGCCCGACCAGTAAGGAGTGATATGACGTAAGCGATCCGAGCTCTCTCTCTTGAGTACGTGTTGGGCTGGAGAGAGAACACAATATCACACTGGGTGAGAAAGGAGCGACACTCAGTGGGCTGCCCAGAGTAACATGGTGGGTTATTAACCCTAGGTTCCGGAGACTCGGAAGACCAGGAAGTAGCTGGTGGCACGAGATGAAGACTCTGAAACTGTCCAGAGAGATCGGAGACCTGAGCGGCCAGGGTCTCAACGGCATGACGAGCAGCAAACAATTCCTGCTCGTGTCTGCCGAGCATTGCTCCCTGGAACTCGACGGCAGTGTTGAGAGAATCCATAGTCGCTGGGTCCATCTTGGTCGGATTCTTCTGTTATGCTGATGAATGAGGACCCAAAAGCGACGTAATAGTAACAGAGTCTTTATTCCAGTATCAAACAAACAATGATTCTCCTGGATATATCAAAGGTAAATCCAAAACAGGAAACTGAAATCCTCTCGTCAGTAGAGAGGAACGACAGGAGACGCGACCACAGACTGCAGGTCGCTTCAGGAAGGCACAGGCCGTAGCTGACATAGACACCTGCTCACACGCAGCATCTGAAGAAGGCAAAAACACGACAGGGCGGAACAAGGACACAGGAACAGCAAACATCAAACAAGAATCCGACCAGGACAGAAGCGGAAAACAGAGGGAGAAATAGGGACTCTAATCAGAGGGCAAAATAGGGGACAGGTGTGAAAGAGTAAATGAGGTCGTTAGGAGAATGAGAAACAGCTGGGAGCAGGAACGGAACGATAGAGAGAGAGAGCGGAAGAGGGAGAGAGGGAGGAGGAGAGAGAGAGAGAGAAAGAGGGAAAGAACCTAATAAGACCAGCAGAGGGAAGCACAGGGACAAGACATGAAGATCAAAGACAAAACATGACAACACCAGTTGCTGGCAGGTGTAAAAGAAAAAAATCGAGCACACAGCCATGCAATCTCTATAGAGAAACATTGGCAGTACCATTATAGTATGCCACCTTTCCAACAAGTCAGTTCATCACAAGTCAGCTCTTCATGACTGTCTTGGTGTGTTTGGACCGTTCTAGTTTGTTGGTGATGTGGACACCAAGAAACTTGAAGCTCTCAACCTACTCCACTACAGCCCCGTCGATGAGAATGGGGGCGTGCTCGGTCCTCCTTTTCCTGTAGTCCACAATCATCTCCTTAGTCTTGGTTACGTTGAGGGAGAGGTTGTTATTCTGGCACCACCCGGCCAGGTCTCTGACTTCCTCCCTATAGACTGTCTCGTCGTTGTCGGTGATCAGGCCTACCGCTGTTGTGTCGTCTGCAAACTTAATGATGGTGTTGGAGTCGTGCCTGGTCATGCAGTCGTGGATGAACAGGGACTACAGGAGGGGATTGAGCACGCACCCCTGGGGGGCTCCAGTGTTGAGGATCAGCGTGGCAGATGTGTTAATACCTACCCTCACCACCTGGGGGGCGGCCCGTCAGGAAGTCCAGGATCCAGTTGCAGAGGCTTCATCTGCTTCATCTGACCACTTTTTTATAGACCAAGTCACTGGTGCTTCCTGCTTAAATTTTTGCTTATAAGCCGAAATCAGGAGGATAGAGTTGTGGTCGGATTTACCAAATGGAGGGCGAGGGAGAGCTTTGTACGCGTCTCTGTGTGTGGAGTACAGGTGATCTAGATTTCTTTGCCCTCTGGTTGCACATTTAACATGATAGAAATTAGGTAGAACTGATTTAAGTTTCCCTGCATTAAAGTCTCCGGCCACTAGGAGCGCCGCCTCTGAGTGAGTGGTTTCCTGTTTGCTTATTTCCTTATACAGCTGACTGAGTGCGGTCTTAGTGCCAGCATCTGTCTGTGGTGGTAAATAAACAGCCATGAAAAGTATAGCTGAAAACTCTCTAGGCAAGTAGTGTAGTAGTGCAATTAAGTAGTGCAATTTATCACAATATACTCTACAACAGGCGAGCAAAATCTAGAGACTTCCTTAGATTTCGTGCACCAGCTGTTGTTTACAAATATTCACAGACCGGCCCCCCTCGTCTTACCGGAGTGTGCTGTTCTATCTTGCCGGTGCAGCGTATATCCCGCTAGCTGAATATCCATGTCGTCATTCAGCCACGATTCCGTGAAACATAGGATATTACAGTTTTCGATGTCCCATTGGTAGGATATTCGTGATCGTACCTCGTCTAATTTATTGTCCAATGATTGCACGTTGGCGAGTAATATTGACGGTAACGGCAGCTTTCCCGCTCGCCGTCGGTGGATCCTAACGAGGCATCCCGCTCGGTGTCCTCTGTGCCTGCCTCTCTTCCTCTTGCAAATAACTGGGATGTTGGCCTTGTCGGGTGTTTGGAGTATGTCCTGTGCGTCCTGCTTATTGAAGAAAAAATCTTTGTCTCTTGAGTGATGACACCGCTTCATGAATCTGTGCTTGGTGGATGCCAGGAAATCACTACCTGCCCGAATGCATAGTCGCAATTGCAAAGTTTGGTGAAGGAGGAATAATGGTCTGGAGCTGTTTTTCATGGTTTGGGTAAGGCCTCTGATTTCCAGTGAAGGGAAATCTTAACGCTACAGCATACCATGACATTCTACACGATTCTGTGCTTCCAACTTTGTGGCAACAGTTTTGGAAGTCCCTTTCCTGTTTCAGCATGACAATGCCCCCGTGCACAAAGAGAGGTCCATACAGAAATGGTTTGTCGAGGTTGCTGTGGAAGAACTTGACTGGCCTGCACAGAGCCCTGACCTCAACCCCATTAAACACCTTTGGGATGAATTGGAACGCTGACTACGAGCCAGGCCTAATCGCCCAACATCAGTGCCCGACCTCACTAATGCTCTTGTGGCTGAATGGAAGCAAGTCCCTGCAGCAATGTTCCAACAGTGGAAGGCCTTTCCAGAAGAGTGGAGGCTGTTTTAGCAGCACAGGGGGGACCAACTCCATATTTATGCCCATTATTTTGGAATCAGATGTTCTATGAGCAGGTGTCCACATACTTTTGGTCATGTAATATATGTGTTCTTGAATATAAAGTTGAATCCCCTCTTCTCTTAAAATGAACCATTAATATGATTATGACGTTTATTATACGATAATTGTGCCAGCCCTACTCCAAACACAAGTTTGCTAATGGCAGCAGTTTTGCTGGTTAAACAAAGGTTAGCAATGTGTTAATGTCCAAGTCAAGAAAGCTTGCCAGCAGCTGACCTTTTTTACAAGAAGCACTTGTGCGCCTAAGTTAAAAGATTTAGGAGCACAATATGTAGGAGAACAATAAGGAGGTAACAGGCCGTTTTCTTTGTAGTAAAGGCACAAGCATGACGATCATGAATCTGCCCTCAGTGTATTCTCGATGTCGCTCAGGGGCTGCGGTACAGTGAAGTAGTCAACAATTATCATCTGGGTGATTTGTTTCTAGGCGCGCTGGTGCTCCTCAATAAAAATGTCAGATCTCACAGCAAAATATTTGGGCGGATATGCGAGTAAAATGGATGCAGTGTAGAGCCCTGAGCCAGCGTATTCGCGGGTGCTTTTTCAAAGCCTACTGTCAGATACTCCAGTGAGTGTAATTGGCTCCAATGAACGTAATTTGCTCAATATTAGCAGTTGAGAAATAAAATTGACATAAAACAAATGAGATACTGTAACTTTCTATTGTAGGTTTGTAATTCAAAATAATTTTTGTCCTATTGTTGCTAGTAATATTCATAAAAACATTTAAATTAAACAGAGAAGTGGCAATTGGCTCTTTCTTTCTCTCTCTCTCTCTCTTTCTCTCTCTCTCTCTCTCACACACACACACAATCACTCTCCACGATTGACACGGCTTTGTCATTTCCATCCAATCTCCTTGACTTCCTAGTGACAGATGTCACCAATTTCAATTAACCCCCCCCGTCCGTCCCCTCACCTCACAGACAGTCGCTGGGGGCTAAAGTGTGTGTTTCTGTGTGTGTCTGTGTCAGTGTGTTTCAGTCATGTCTGCGTTACATTTCAGACAATTTTATTTGCTAACTTTGCAGCTTCTCTTGCCAGTGGCAACTCACTACATGACACTTGCAATTTTACAGTCCTGACTAGGGGAAGCCATTACTATAATTGGTGGTGGGGTTTAGGGCATGACAGAGTCCGGACAGGGACTAGAACCCATGACCTATAGACCTGAAGGAGCTCTGTTCTTTATCCATTATCCATTATCCAGTATCCATTATCCATTATCCTCAGCTATCAAAGAGGGAGTCCTCGCTCACTCTTTTTAAATAGTATGTGGGTTTGAGTGTGTTTGAGTGTATATGTGTGCGTGTGCGCGCATTAGTGTGTGTGTGTGTGTACAGAGAGAAAAGGATGTGACAGATGCGGTTTCACACAGAGAAGGCTTGGTCACCTTGGATGAGCAGAGAAGTGATGGCAAAGTGCCGACTCCATTTAGCCACGTCCTATAAGGGAAACATGGAGCAAAGTCATGCCACACACACATCATGCCAAATAGTGCCCCAGGTCGAGCCATTACACACCGACCTATTACCCTGGTGTACCACACTGACAGGACAGGGAGGTACAAGGGCAAAGTTACCCAGCATGGCCTGCTAAACCTCACAGAAGTTGTTGATTTCAACGCACAGAGTTATTATAATTCCAAACCAATCCACTGTTTAATTGCTGTATAACTGATGCCTGTTAATACAGTACACTTTCTTTAATCGACTGGTTTAGCAGTTTTCCCACAGTTTTCCCGAACAGCTGCACTGTAGAGTTCACTGTCTGTGATGCTTATTAATCCACAGTATGGATTGAAGGGTAAATCAATGCTCTACAGTAGCTGCAGGCTGCACGCTCACATCCATTGACTCATGGATGAATATTCATGTCATGCAGTTTGGTTGACACAGACAGCAGGGATGGGACATCATTTAGGGCTGAGAGGGACGACTCTTCTCATCCAGTCCTGCAACTCTCTGGGGGGCTTCTGAGAGGATGGGGGAGAGAGGTGAGATGGAAATGGAGGGAGAGGTGTGTGTAAGAGAGAGGTAGAGGTGAGAGAGAGAGAGAGAGGTAAGATAGAGGTAACGGAGAGAGATGGAGGGAGAGGTATGTGTGAGAGAGAGGTAGAGGTGAGATGGAAATGGAGGGAGAGGTGTGTGTAAGAGAGAGGTAGAGGTGAGAGAGAGAGAGAGGTAAGATAGAGGTAACGGAGAGAGATGGAGGGAGAGGTATGTGTAAGAGAGAGGTAGAGGTGAGAGAGAGAGAGAGATGGAGGGAGAGGTATGTGTAAGAGAGAGGTAGAGGTGAGAGAGAGAGAGAGGTAAGATAGAGGTAACGGAGAGAGATAGAGGGAGAGGTATGTGTAAGAGAGAGGTAGAGGTGAGAGAGAGAGATGGAGGGAGAGGTATGTGTAAGAGAGAGGTAGAGGTGAGAGAGAGAGAGAGGTAAGATAGAGGTAACGGAGAGAGATGGAGGGAGAGGTATGTGTAAGGGAGGGAGAGAGAGAGAGAAAATTAAATGTAGAAACAAGGTGAGAGTGAGAGAAAACGGTAGGAATCGTGTGAGAGAAGAAATGCAGTGATAGGAAGAGAGAGAGGACGAGACAGGGATATGGACAGTAGAGAAGCGAAAGGTAAGGAAGAGGAGGGAGTGATAGAAAGAGAGAGGAAGAGCAGAGTGATTGAAGTCAGGGTAGTCAGGGGCTACTTCTGCTCTGCTTGTCCCAGTGTTCATCTGCAGCTGAGACTCATGGGAGAGGGAGTTAGTGTGGGACTGCCTCTAGGGCCAAACACACGGAGCTCGCTCTATCACTGTCTGTCTGCATCACACACACACACACACACACACACACACACACACACACACACACACACACACACACACACACACACACACACACACACACACACACACACACACACACACACACACACACACACACACAGACACAGACACAGACACAGACACAGACACACCCTGAGCTGCTCAGTAGAGTAAACCTAAACTGTGATAATCTCTTCTGAATATTAGCACTGCTATCTCTCTCTCTCTCTCTCTCCATCTATTCCTCTCTCCATCTATTCCTCTCTCAGTGAAACATCAGTCAGGGCTAGCTATGCGCTCATCGCTGAAGAGGGAGGGGAGGGAGTATTTTTCATTAAAGTAGTTCGATGTGGAGCCTCGTGCCCTCGTGCTGCGCTGCCCTGAGGGTACCCTCTCTCTCTCTCTCTCTCTCTCCCTCCCTCTCTCTCTCTCTCTCTCTCTCTCTCTCTCTCTCTCTCTCTCTCTCTCTCTTAGTTTTTCCCTATCGGCCCCCAGATGCCAGTTTGACTAACATCTTGTGGGATCTTTCATATACTGCCTGCCCCCTCTCTCTCTCTCTCTCTCTGTCTCTCTCTCTCTCTCTCTCTCTCTCTCTGTCTCTCTCTCTGTCTCTCTCTCTCTCTCTCTCTCTCTCTCTCTCTCTCTCTGTCTCTGTCTCTCTCTCTGCTCTCTCTCTCTCTCTCTCTCTCTCTCTCTTTCTCTCTTTCTCTCTCTCTCTCTCTCTCTCTCGTCTCTCTGTCTCTCTCTCTCTGTCTCTCTGTCTGTCTGTCTGTCTCTCTCTTTCTCTCTTTCTCTCTCTCTCTCTCTCTCTCTCTCTCTCTCTCTCTCTCTCTCTCTCTCTCTCTCTCTCTCTCTCCCGCTCTCTCTCTCCCGCTCTCTCTAGCTCTATATATATTTCTCTCTCGCTCTCTCTCTCTATATATATATTTCTCTTTCTATCCCCCCCTCTCTCACTCTCTCACTCTCTCCCGGTTAGCGGGCTAAGTTGGTCAGTGCAGCAATGTGAGCCAGGCTGTCCCCCGGTCACGCAGACCCAGACGTACACGTGCAACACTACTGCCAGCCACACACACTCCTCTCCAGCGGCCAGGAAGTAGTGAGTGTTCTCTATGCTGAAAAATCTGATTCGGTAATAATGCTAGCCCACATACAAGAGATCAGGATGATTATCTATGCAGGGAAAACTTACAGCTCACACCAACACGCTTTCTCTCTTTTCTGGCCACTCTCTCACTTACACACACACACAATTGCTTTAAGGACAAACTCAATATTTTCAAGTGTTGTGTACGTAGATACAGAGTGGGAGGAGAGTGTCATTCAAGGTAAACAGAGCACCCACACAGAGAGAGTTAAACAGTATGATTGACAGGTGAAGAGACAATCGGAAACCTTTGAAAGGATATATTTGTTCAAGGTTGGATATCCTTTGTTCTAATCTCAGGGGGATTCTAGCAATGGCTAATACAGCAAAAGCAATCACTGTCGCTGAGCAGACAAGGATTGGCTAAGTACAGCAGAGACTAGAGGAAGAGAAGGCCTGTCTGGATGTCTTATCATTCAGTATCAAACAACATCTTGGCAGAGGCCTAGTTCTGTCCCATATAACTACCTCCATTTACTGTTCCATTATCACAGAAGTTGTACCAGAAATACTATCATTCTCTTCAATGTACCTCAATGGTTACCACTTACTCAAAAAGCACTGTAAGTCTGAAAACAAGAAGGTACTCTGATATTATCATTGATATTCTAGGTTTAGTTTTTCCCTATCGGCCCCCAGATGCCAGTTTGACTAACATCTTGTGGGATCTTTCATATACTGCCTGCCCCCTCCATCCTTTTATAAACGGGACGCAAAGAGCAATCTGGCCCAGCCTTTTACAGGCTCACATAAATAAAGGCCACTCGATACCTGGAGTAGTGCCAGTCTGCCATGGACTGTCTGAGTCTACAGCAGGCAGGCAGATAGTAGTACAGTCAGTCACTGTGGGTTACACTGACCCCCAGAGGACAGGACTGGTACTGCATAATCATAAAAGACGTCATAGGGCAGGGATCATCAACTAGATTCAGCCGTGGGCCGATTTGTTCTTGAACGGATGGTTTGGGTGGCGGAACATAATTACAAATAATTTGTAGACTGCAAATTGACCGCAAGAAGCCAAAACATATATAATATTTGACTAAAACAT
Organism: Salvelinus alpinus; assembly: GCF_045679555.1. Classification (NCBI taxonomy): domain Eukaryota; kingdom Metazoa; phylum Chordata; class Actinopteri; order Salmoniformes; family Salmonidae; genus Salvelinus; species Salvelinus alpinus. The sequence continues at coordinate 71,794,103 of NC_092093.1, forward strand.
AATTTCAATACTTTTTTGTATACGATCACGTGTTTCTCAATTATGCGTGGGAATACTTGGGAACAGATTTTCCAAATTAAAATCACTTGGAGCGGATTTCCTTTTGTTTTTACAGTCTTTCATGTCCAACAATGAAAATGCACATTTTTGGCTCAGAAAACTTGGAGGCTAAAGAAAACCACCTGGCCCGCGGGCTACCAGTTGGGGAACCCTGTCATAGGGGATAGCTGCTCCTATATGCACTGTCATTGACATTATCATTGACATTCAATTTCATTCACTTGTTATTTGATGGCTAAAGTAAAAACACTGATTAAAGCATCTGGATGTAAATGACGATAATAAAATGGTAGTTTATGACGTTAGATTAAAACGCTATAGATAAACTATGATTGGTGTGTATGTTCTCTGACCGTATAGGGTACCGTGTGAGTTTTGGTGGTTGTCCTTTAGGTTCAGAGAAGAAAAGGTAGATTGTGTAGAATCATTTTACACAAAGTTTTCTTCATCCTTACAGACTGCTGAAGTGGAAAAGACAGTAGAATATAGTCCTAAAATACTACTCAGCTCTAGGCGTTGAATATGTATATTTTTAATAGCCGAGTGATGTGCCGAATCCGTTTCTCCTGATCGCCTGAGGGGGTCTGAACACTCTGTGTTCTCTCATTATGCCCGGCTCCCTGTCTCCAGGGTGATTTGTCACCACGGAGACTCTCGGCGTGGCAACAGCTGTTTGTAGAGCAGGGATGTGTTGATGAGGTTCAACAGACAGACAGGAGAATATTTATAGCTGCATCTACATGGCAGGTACCTACAGTCAGGAAGAGAGGGCAAGGAGTGTTTGTGTGTGTGTGTGTGTGTGTGTGTGTGTGTGTGTGTGTGTGTGTGTGTGTGTGTGTGTGTGTGTGTGTGTGTGTGTGTGTGTGTGTGTGTGTGTGTGTGTGTGTGTGTGTGTGTGTGTGTGTGTGTCTGTGCGTGTGTCTGTGTCTGTGCCTGTGTCTGTTTGTGTAACAGCAAGTATACCTTCATAACTTCATAATAGCCCATCCATATATTAAGTCTCTGTGTAAACGTATAAACTTACCCTAACCCCATACTCATTCTCACTATGAAAGATGTAAAGATCAGCTATCGAGATAATGTGTGTTTATAGTTTATTCCCATGGCCATCTCTTTTAGTAATCTCTCTTTGTAAAAGCAATGTTTCTAGTCAGTGCACAAACTGGAGCGGAGTTCCATCAGAGGCTTAGGTACAGAGACAGGGACTGTGACCGGGGAAGAATTGGCGTAAGGTTTTGGGTGAGGTTGGGGTGAGGGTAGGGTGAGGCCCAAAGGCCGCTGGTCACTGACATGCTGCCATGGGGGTTTCTCCTTTCTCTGTCATGCCAGTTTGTCTCAGTGAGAGGTGCATGTTCCTACTAGGCTGTGAGTAACGATGATAGGTTGGAACTCCGCTGCAGCTCAACTGTAACTCAACCAAATGAAATAGCACACCCTTTCATCAGACTTCTTGATTGTGTGGTAACCATTTGTTTTGTTTTGTGGCCTGTATCATTGTATTTGTAGTAAAGTAGGGTATGTTGTTATTTAACGTCTTCTCTCTCTCAGCGGTGATAGTACCAGATGGAAGTGGAGAGAAGGCCGGTCTGGGTCTGGGTGATGATCTAGGCAGTGATGAAGACCTGTATGAAGAGTTCCGCAGCTCCGGACATCGCTGTGGACACCCAGGGGGAGGTGGAGAGCAACTGGCCATAAATGAGGTAGACTTTTGTTTTGTCTGCCTGCCTGTCTGTGTCTCTCTCTCTCTCTCTCTCTCTCTCTCTCTCTCTCTCTCTCTCTCTCTCTCTCTCTCTCTCTCTCTCTCTCTCTCTCTCTCTCTCTCTCTCTCTCTCTCTACTCGCTGTCTGACTTGCTGCATTGCACACAAATAAACACGTGTACGCACACACACGGACGTGCGCGCACACACACACAACACAGGTATTACATAATGTGTTAGAAACATTCATTCAATAGTCAACATGGATGGAGGTATAAAGGTATGACGAGCAATAGGACCCAGTCTTAGCACGGTGATGAAAATGGCCTCTGTGGCAGGAGAGAGAGGAGAGAGGGGCTGTAAACCCAGGAGAGAGCAGGGAATGCTGGGTTAGGGTCTTGTTGCTGTGGTTACCCATTCAGGGCTGTGATATATGACACCATAGAAATACGATCTCTAGAACAGCTCAGGATAAGGTCCGGTTTCCCACTCACAGATTAAGTCTAGGGCTGGACTACAAAGTATGGTTAATGGAGAACCTCCATGGAAATAGCTTTATAGTCCAGGATTAAAATGAATCTGTGTCCGGGAGTATAATGTCCAGAGAAATGTGCACGTTAATGAATAATTTATCATCATGTTGGAAGATTTACTCCACACATTACATTTTTTATGTTTTACAGTTAATTGTGTGCAATTATACACATTTGCCATGGGGTGTAGAGAAAATGTTGCAGATTGAAAGCACGTTTCCTGCAATTCTACTCATTTTGCCATGGGGCGGATAGTAAAATGAGCTGTTTTGACACATGCGTCGAATACAACTGGTTTAGACTTTACAATGAAATGCTTGCATACGAGCTCTTCCCAACAAAGCAGAGTTTAAAAAATGAAATAGTATCACAAGAGGAATAAAATAAAATACATAAGAATGAAGCTATATATAGGGAGTACCAGTACCAGATCAATATGCAGAGGTACGAGATAGATCTGTACATGAAGGATAAAGGGTAAAGTGACTAGACATCAGGATAGATAATAATAAGAGTAAAATAAAGAACAGAGTAGCAGCAGCAAATGATGAGTGTAAAAGTGTGTGTGAGTGTGTGTAATGTGTAATGTGTAATGTGCCTTCAGAAAGTATTCACACACCTTGACTTTTTCCACATGTTGTGTTACAGCCTGTGTTTAAAATTGATTAGATTTAGATTTTTTTTCACTGGCCTACACACAATACCCCATAATGTCAAAGTGGAAATGTGTTTTTAGACATTTTTACAAATTAATTATAAATGAAAAGCTGAAATGTATTGAATCAATAACTATTCAACCCTTTTGTTATGGCAAGCCTAAATAAGTTCAGGAGTAAACATTTCCTTAACAAGTCAAATAATAAGTTGCATGGACTCACTCTGTGTGCAATAATAGTGTTTAACATGATTGTTAAATGACTACCTCATCTCTGTACACCACACATACAGTTATCTGGTCTAGCAGTGAATTTCAAACACAGATTCAACAACAAAGACCAGAGAGGTTTTCCAATGCCTTGAAAAGAAGGCCACCTATTGGTAGATGGGTATAAAAATAAATCCCTCTGAGCATTGTGCAGTTATTAATTACACTTTGGATGGTGTATCAATATACCCAGTCACTACAAAGATACAGACGTTCTTCCTAACTCAGTTGCCGGAGAGGAAGGAAACCACTCAGGGATTTCACCATGAGGCCAATGGTAACTTTAAAACTGTTACAGAGTTTAATGGCTGTGAGAAAAGTGAGGATGGATCAACAACATTGTAGTTACTCCACAATACCAACCTAATTGATAGAGTGAAAAGAAAGAAGCCTGAATAGAATGCATCCTATTTTCCACAAGCCACTAAAGTAATACTGCAAAAAATGTGGCAAAGCAATTGACTTTATGTCCTTTATAAAAAGTGTTATGTTTGGGGCAAATACAATACAACACATTACTGAGTACTACTCGCCATATTTTCAAGCATAGTGGTGGCTGCATCATGTTATGGGTATGCTTGTAATCGTTAAGAACTGGGGAGTTTTTCAGGATAAAAAAAATGGAATGGAACTAAGCACAGGCAAAATCCTAGAGGAAAATCTGGTTCTGTCTGCTTTCTACCAGACACTGGGAGATGAATTCACCTTTCAGCAGGACAATAATCTAAAACACAAGGCCAAATCTACACTGAATTTTCTTACCAAGAAGACAGTGAATGTTCCTGAGTGGCTGAGATGTTGCACGGTCCTGGTGTGGTGAAAGCCCTTTGAGACTTACCCAGAAAGACTCACGGCTGTAATCAGGGGTGTGAATAGTTTTGTAAATTAGATATTTGAGTATTTCATTTTCAATACCTTTGCAAAGATTTCTTAAAACATGTTTTCACTTTGTTATTATGGGGTACTGTGTTTATTTAATCAATTTTGAATTCAGGCTGTAACACAACAAAATGTGGAATAAGTCAAGGGGTATGAATACTTTCTTAAGGCCCTGTATGTATTATAGGTCTTGACGGGTCCAACAAATTGGGGATCTGTTGGGGGCAGTATCCTTATTAGAGTGGGTCTAGGGTGTCTGGGATGATGGTGTTGATGTGTGTCATGACCAGCCTTTGAAAGAACTTTATATTTACAGATGTGAATGCTACAGGGTGATGGTCATTTGGTCAGTTTGAAACATGTTGAGATTACAGACTGGGACAAGGATAGATTGAAAATGTCTGTGAAGACACCTGCCGCGCATGCTTTAGGAAACGCTCCCTGGTATTCCATCTGGCCTGATCGCTTTGTGATTGTTAACCTGTTTAAACGTTTTGCTCATATCGGCTTCGGAGAGCGCGATCACACATTCATCCGGGAAAAACAGGGGCTTTCACGCAAGGCACATTGTTACAAGCGAACATAAAAGGTATTTAGCTCGTTTGGGAGTTCTGTATCGCTGGGCAGCTCACGGCTGGGTTTCCCTTTGTAATCCGTTATCATCTGCAAGCCCTGCCACATACGACGAGCGTCGGAGCCGGTGTAATAGGATTCCACCTTCCTCCTATAGAATGACTAACAAAATCAATGGTGGCCCCCCAGTGGGTAATTTGACCATGATAACAAGTTTAGATAGCTGGCCGCTAGTGCTGAGCGATTAACCTGAATGTCGGTTATTTTTTGTTTTTTAATCAACTAATTGACCGACATAGGTTCAATTATTTGAATTTCATTTTTATTTTAAAAAATTATGTGAGCTCAATGTGCACATCTAGAGAGAAATCAGATCCAGCCTGAACTGTGCGATTTAGTAAGGAGTTGCAGTTTCCTACATGGCCAATATTCTACGTAGTTTAGTGCATAAAACGTGGTCATTAACTACAATGACCATAATCCATTGCGCATCTACTTGTCCGGTCTGTGTCTGCTACGGAAGAGACAGAAGATTGCGCTATCTTGAGGGGATATAGAGAGCAGTTGTTGCTTCATGAGGTATCTCTACCTGAAAATGCAGGATCAAAGTGATTGATAGTTGGTATTCAGCAGTACTAAAAGTATGCCTGATTTACTTAGAAGATTTTATCAGACAGCATAGGCAACAGCTCTATAGAGATGATGACCTGGAATGAAATAATAAAATCATAAAATAACACAAATATAATATACACAACAACCTGAAATATTTGGGTAAAGTAATGTGATGGTTAATAAGTGATCAGCAGTAATGGACAGTCACTACCATCACGGGACTTGTTTTGTTTTATTCTGTGTTGTTACAGCATTCAACCCACATATTGCATTTCATGTTAAAAACAAAACCGAAATAAAAAAACATGATCATTTTTTCATAATCGAACCGAAACCGAACCGACCTCAAAAAGCACTACTCGCTCAAACTAATTTAGCAATCCCCAAAAAATTATCTGACATGGGCTTATTGACTGACTATCAGTGACTGACATTACAAGAGAAAAACTGATGATATTTAGAAATTGCATCTTGTGTATTCCACTATTCTAACTCGCAACAGTACATTGAGACCCAGACTGAGTTCCTAAAATAAATACAAATTAAAGGCCTTCCATGTAGTAGACTGTCTAAATTAGAGTCGGAGTGAGGTGGCCTTGCTCATCATATTCTGTTCAGTTGAGTGGATACGGGCGGCTGCAGTAAATACTGTCTGTTTGGCTACACCTGGGTATCCAGGTCAGAGAGAGAGAAGAGAAAGAGAGAGAGAGAGAGAGAATAGAGAGAAAGGGACCGGGGGAGGGGGGAGAGAGTTGGAGAATCCAATAATTTCATCAGGTCAGTGATTGAATGTTAATTAATTGGCTAAAATAGCAGTATGATAATCCTGTATAATATTCCGATGCATTAATTCCGTTCTCTCCTGTTTTAATCAGACATATTAAGTCTGTGAGTGACGGGCCAGCCATCAGCTGATGAGGCTAATAAATTCTAGGCAGCTCACACGCGCACACACACACGCAGCCCACATACCCCCTCCCTCACACACAGTCTATTATTCTGCATCCTCCTGCTCCCTCCTTCCCCTCCTCCCTCTCCCCATCCCCCACCCTCCCTGGGGTTGCTAAGGCCCTCCTCATCCACTCTGGTATCCAGGATACGGAGACACACTCAGCCGCCTGATTGGCTGCTCGCGGTAGGAAGGTAAAAAAAAAGAAAGAAAGAAAAAAAAACTGCGATCCAGGGAGTTGGATGGATGGTTGTGCTAGTGTAGCTTCAGGCAGACCCCAGCACCATTTTAGCTTCAGAGTACACTTAAAAGGGAGCGCAAGAGAGGGAGGGAGAGAGAAAGAGAGAGGGAGATAAAGGGAATAGAGCTGCCATGTTAGAGGAGCACAAATAGCTGTGTGGACGTAACCCAGATACGGGACGAGGAACGACAGAAGAGGACGGAGGACAAGAAAAACTAAAGGAGGTGGAGGGGAAATGAGGATTGTATTAAGAAAGATGCAGCATCATCTCTACCTCACATCCTGACAAGACGAAGAAATAGCGAAGACGGCGAGAGGAAGAGAGAGAGAGGGAGAGAGAGAGAGGGAGAGAGAGGACGTGGAAAACAGGGAGGGAGAGAGAAGAGGGGAGTGCTCAGACACAGGCAGCAAGGCGTCGCAGTGAAGCGGAACGAGGGGAGCCTGGCGGAGAGAAGAGGAAGAGAGAGGCGGAGGACAGGCCGGCTGGCTAGTGAAGGAGGAGAAGAAGAGGGGGAGAGAGACGGACAGGGGGGGAGGGGTGAGGGCCCTGCCGGGGCCTACGTGATGGCTCGCGGTGGTGGCGCTCACCGCGCCCGGCAGCGTTTGGGCTACCTCAACACATTGCTGCGCTGCAACCTCCACCCAGAGACTCAGAAGGTGGTGGTTTTCATGATCATGATGCTGCTCGTCATCATCAACGTAGTGCTCATGTTCCTCCTGGCCTTCTAGTAGAGAGACACACACGCCGACGTCACACACACACACACACACACACACACACACGCCACGTATCATCGATCAAGGAAGACTGAGAGGAGGAAGCGAGAGGGAGGATTCCCTGGTGGAGAGTTGGGGGTACAGCTGTGGATGGGAGTCCAGGATAAAAGGACGAGACCACAGGTAAAGCCGAGCAATGGATGAGCTAGACTGGGTAGAGTATAGGACCACTATGCTGCTGCTTTGCCCAGAGAGTGTGTCGGATGGGTTAGCTAGCTTGCACCATGGGAGTTGTTGACAAACCGTGGACGGTAGCAAATATTCTGTCTTGTACATTTTGAAAATGTTGGTCTGTAGTTCAGTGTTTTTCTATGCCTGTGTTGTGAATGTGTGAGAAGAAGAACCGGTTGTGTTTGTTATTTGTGTATGTTTGTGTTATTTATGTGTCTGAACATAATCCGTTTCTCTGTTGTTGGGTCTAATTCTTAACAATACGGTGTTGTACGTTGAGAAGGTGTGAGTTATTGCTCGAATGATAATTGGTCCTGTGTGAATTTACAGAATGTGTTTTGTATAGGCCACTGTTTAGCACCAATTATGTGCTAAACATGAGATCTCTATGAGATATATGTAGGTTACAATGTTTAGCACGTACAGTTGAAGTCGGAAGTTTACATACACTTAGGTTGGAGTCATTAAAACTTGTTTTTCAACCATGCCACAAATGCCTTGTTAACAAACTATAGTTTTGGCAAGTCAGTTAGGACATCTACTTTGTGCATGACACAAGTAATTTTTCAAACAATTGTTTACAGACAGATTATTTCACTTATAATTCACTGTATCACAATTCCAGTGGGTCAGAAGTTTACATACACTAAGTTGACTGTGCCTTTAAATAGCTTGGGAAATTCCAGAAAATGATGTCATGGCTTTAGAAGCGTCTGATAGGCTAATTGACATCATTTTAGTCAATTGGAGGTGTACCTGTGGATGTATTTCAAGGCCTACCTTCAAACTCAGTGCATCTTTGCTTGACATCATTGGAAAATCAAAAGAAATCAGCCAAGACCTCAGAAAAAAATTGTAGACCTCCACAAGTCTGGTTCATCCTTGGGAGCAATTTCCAAATGCCTGAAGGTACCATGTTCATCTGTACAAACAAATGTACGCAAGTACAAAGACCATGAGACCACGTAGCCGTCATACCGCTCAGGAAGGAGACGCATTCTGTCTCCTAGAAATGAACGTACTTTGGTGCGAAAAGTGAAAATAAGTTCCAGAACACCAGCATAGGACATTGTGAAGATGTTGGAGGAAACAGGTACAAAATCTATATCCACAGTTAAACGAGTCCTATATCGACATAACCTGAAAGGCCGCTCAGCAAGGAAGAAGCCACTGCTCCAAAACCGCCATAAAAAAGCCAGACTACAGTTTGCAACTGCACATGGGGACAAAGATTGTACTTTTTGGAGAAATGTCCTCTGGTCTGATGAAATAAAAATATAACTGTTTGGCCATAATGACCATCGTTATGTTTGGAGGAAAAAGGGGGAGGCTTGCAAGCCGAAGAACACCATCCCAACCGTGAAGCATGGGGGTGGCAGCATCAAGTTGTGGGGGTGATTTACTGCAGGAAGGACTGGTGTACTTCACAAAATAGATGGCATCATGAGGATGGAAAATTATGTGGATATATTGAAGGAACATCTCAAGACATCAGTCAGGGAGTTAAAGCTTGATCGCAAATGGGTCTTCCAAATTGACAATGACCCCAAGCATACTTCCAAAGTTGTGGCAAAAGGGCTTAAGGACAACAAAGTCAAGGTATTGGAGTGGCCATCACAAAGCCCTGACCTCAATCCTATAGAAAATTTGTGGGCAGAACAGAAAAGGCGTGTGCGAGAAAGGAGGCCTACAAACCTGACTCAGTTACACCAGCTCTGTCAGGAGGAATGGCCCAAAATTCACCCAACTTATTGTGGGAGGCTTGTGGAAGGCTACCCAAAACGTTTGACCCAAGGTAAACAATTTAAAGGCAATGCTACCAAATACTAATTGAGTGTATGTAAACTTCTGACCCACTGGGAATGTGATGAAAGAAATAAAAGCTGAAATAAATCAATCTCTCTACTATTATTCTGACATTTCACATTCTTAAAATAAAGCGGTGATCCTAACTGACCTAAGACAGGGAATTTTTACTTGGAATAAATGTCAAGAATTGTGAAAAACTGAGTTTAAATGTATTTGGCTAAGGTGTATGTAAACTTCCGACTTCAACTGTATATAATCGTCACAGTGGAAGGAAGCATGTGGATGATCCATGTGGTTGTGTCAGATGTGTGTGTTTACCGCTCGGCTGCTCTCGCTAGGGTTCAGCTGCACAGAGCGAGGGGGATCAGCTGTGTGTGTGTGTGTGTGTGTGTGTGTGTGTGTGTGTGTGTGTGTGTGTGTGTGTGTGTGTGTGTGTGTGTGTGTGTGTGTGTGTGTGTGTGTGTGTGTGTGTGTGTGTGGAGCATTAGGGCCTTGGAGCGTTGCAGCTCAAGACACAGAGAGGCTGGTTTGTAACGGAGGCAGGGGTGTGATGAGAGGGGCAGTAACAAGGCCTAGAGCTACTGACCAGGAGACTCAGAGAGAAGTGCACTGTTTACATCCACCGCCTGGCAGAGATACACTCACATTACAGTGTGTTTTTATGTTTGGATTCTCCCTCTATGTTCCCCCTCTATACAAACTCATATTGATGTCCCAGTACAGCTAATACTACAATATTTATGTCTTCAACCTGGTTTCTACTCTCTGTGAAGGGAGATATTCTGGTGTTTTGTTGTATAATGATGGCAGGATCAGTAGAGGAGAGAAGAGGCGAGATGGTGGGTGTGTCGCCTAGCAACAGGCCCAAAGACCTCCTCGCCATGACGATGGATCGATGGCAGGACAGACATAGAAATAGACACTTAGTAGATCACCCTAACCAACAGAATAGGCGTAGAAATAGAAACACATAGATTACCCTAGCCCCCATAGAACCGACATGGAAATAGACACAGAGATCGTGTTCTGGTATCATTTAGCCTCTGCTTGACCTTCTGAGGCCTAGCATAAGTATAGGAGCCTGCATTTGAGGAGTTACATTATAGTTAGTTAGTTGTGGCTTTTTGAGCAATAATACAATTATGACAAGCATCCTTTCCAGAGTGTTGTATTTGCTCCTGCTATAGAAACAGGAGATAGGCTCCTGCCCTATGGGCCATTCTGGCTTTGATAAGGCTTACTGCTACTATGGAAGAATGACACAAATGCCCCTCTGACGCCAGCATGATGTTGACGCAGTAATGTGTGTGTGTATGTGGCTGTGTGAAATACGAGCACTGCAGTACATTTATAAGTAACGCAGGCTTTTTAGCTCTCTCGTTCTCTCTCTCTCCCTCTCGATCTCTCTCTTTTGCTCTCTCTCACTCTCTCTCACTCTCTGTTTCTCTCTCTCTCTCACTCCCTTTCTCTCTCTCTCACTCCCTCTATCCCCCCCCCTCTCTCTCTCTCTCTCTCTCTCTCTCTCTCTCTCTCTCTCTCTCTCTCTCTCTCTCTCTCTCTCTCTCTCTCTCTCTCTCTCTCTCTCTCTCTCTCTCTCTCTCTCTCTCTCTCTCCCCCCCTCCCTCTCTCTGTCTCTCTCTCTCTCTCTCACTCCCTCTATCTCCCCCTCCCTCTCTCTCTCTCTCACTCCCTCTATCTCCCTCTCCCTCTCTCTGTTTCTCTCTCTCTCTCTCTCTCTCACTCTCTCTCTCTCTCTCTCTCTCTCTCTCTCTCTCTCTCTCTGTCTCTCTCTCTCTCACTCCCTCTGTCTCTCTCTCTCTCACTCCCTCTCCCTCTCCCTCCCCCTCCCTCTCTCTCTCGCTCTCTCACTCTCTCTTTCTCTCTCTCTCTCACTCCCTTTCTCTCTCTCTCACTCCCTCTATCCCCCCCCTCTCTCTCTCTCTCTCTCTCTCTCTCTCACTCCCTCTCTCTCTCTCTCACTCCCTTTCTCTCTCTCTCACTCCCTCTAACCCCCCCCCCTCTCTCTCTCTCTCTCTCTCTCTCTCTCTCTCTCTCTCTCTCTCTCTCTCTCTCTCTCTATCCCCCCCTCCCTCTCTCTGTCTCTCTCTCTCTCTCTCACTCCCTCTATCTCCCCCTCCCTCTCTCTCTCTCTCTCTCTCTCTCTCTCTCTCTCTCTCTCTCTCTCTCTCTCTCTCTCTCTATCTCTCTTATCTCCACATTGATCTTTGTCAAGCCCCTCTCAGACTCAGTGGCTTGGCTCAGCAGAGCAATCAATGCTTTAGGACATGTCTCACTTAGCTTATCTAGGGCTGTAGCAGCAATATTATTATGTTGTGTCTGTGCTAAAATGTAGCTTACTGAGTAGACATATTGTTGTTACAAAGTCATTATTTCTGTGTTGAAACAACATTGTGTACATCTTGTGTTGTAAATGTAAAGTCATCCATTGTGTGATGAATGGTATTTTATAGGTTATTTGTGTCATGTCTTAAAGTCACATGTTCTAGTTGAGTGATACTGGACAGACCTACTACCTTGTAAATCATGCATGTCTCTACTCTCTCTATCAGCCAATTTGTCTTCCAGTGATGTTATTGATGTTATTTATAGACTAGCTTCACCTTGTTTTACAAAGTCATCCATTCTGAATGAAGAACGGCCAGAGTTTTTCTGGACCACCTGACCAGGGAAACCTCCAGGGCCCCTAGTTAGACCATAACTAGAGTTTTCCCTGGTCAAGAATACAAATGTGGGCCTTCGTAAAGTATTTCAAGCTTGTTCACCATGTATTACAAATGTTGTACATTTTTTATTATGTCACTGTGAAGTCCTCCCATACTGACCTGTGTTGACCCCTGTCTGTCCCCTCTCCTTTTCCCCTCCCCAGCTGATCAGTGATGGCAGCTGTGTGTACGCCGAGGCTCTCTGGGACCATGTCACCATGGACGACCAGGAGCTGGGCTTCAAGGCGGGGGACGTCATCGAGGTAGTGGATGCCACCAACAAGGAGTGGTGGTGGGGACGCATCCTGGACAGTGAGGGCTGGTTCCCAGCTAGCTTTGTTCGGGTAAGAAACTAACTCTCCATATCTCCTATCTCTCTTCTTCTCTCTTTCTCTCACTCTTTCTCTCTCTCCATCTCTCTGGGACACTGAAGACAACATCAATTAAATACTCTTTACCTTGCTTATCTTTGATATCTATTATTGCTGCTACAGTATAGGGTTGGATGGGCAGCTAGAGCTGTCGTCGGCAATTTGGGGCAACTGTGAAGCACCAGCTCATTTAAAAGATAAAGATTGTTTTCTTTTTTTTATGCTGACTTTCTTATGGTCCTTACTTGCTAAATGAATGTTTGTACATGTTCTCAGTTGATCCACATAGGTAGCCTAACTGAAAAATAAGACAGTATGAGAAATGTTTGTAGCATCTAAACTGATCTGTTAGTGAGGGTATTCTATAACAATGACCCTATCTTCTTGGTCCCTGTAGTTGCGTGTGAACCAGGATGAGCCCATGGAGGAATACCTAGCCCAGCTGGAGGAGGCTGGGGCTGGGGAAGAGGACCGGCCAGGGGTGGGTCTGATCCTGGGACCAGGCCTGCCGTGTAAGGACCAGATGAGGACTAACGTTATCAATGAGATCATGAGCACAGAGAGAGACTACATCAAACACCTCAAAGACATCTGTGAGGTCAGTAAAGTTCCATTCAGACAACATCACTGTCTGTCTGTAGACCCTTTCCTTTGATACAGGCCATTATAGGACTTAGAAACTATTTGCATCAAAAACTCCCGGAAGAATCTGCCTTTGTCTTCAAGTGTCTCTAAATAACACCAAAATGCATCACACCAGCCTTTGTGCCATCATAACTTGTTAGGAGCACAGTTATTCAGACCAGCACACAGGTCATTGTATTTCTGAACAATACGACTTTGTCCAATAAGACAAAATATATTCTTAAGTTTTAACTTGGTTATTTCTGGGAATTCTTAACATGTAAAATCAGGTAAATGAGTCTTTCTACATGTGGTACCATGAGTCTACTGTTCCTCTCTCAGGGTTACATCAAACAGTGCCGTAAGAGGATAGACATGTTCACAGAGGAGCAACTGCGGTGTATATTCGGCAACATCGAAGACATCTACCGCTTCCAGAAGAAGTTACTGAAAGGTCTGGAGAAGAAGTTCAACAAGGAGCAGCCGCACCTCAGCGAGATCGGATCCTGCTTCCTCGAACACGTGAGTATTGTACAGCACACGACCCACTGTGATTCTTCACCTGACTTCTGTCAGCTGTGACCGACCGCCTAATTTCTAAATTGCCTAAATTTGAAATTGTTTTTTAAATTGGATAAAAGTAGCGAACAATGGGAAAGTAATTCTGCTTTTAAAGTTAGTAAACTTGTAACCCCACTTTTGAGAAAATGGCCCTTGAATGTTTTGGTACACCTACTGGAGAGCTCTTCTTTGTCTACACCTATTCAGCATCCTTCACACCCTTTAAGCCTTAGTCCCACATATCTCTTTATAGATTCACATGTGAGACCATGTGGTAAACACACGCTATATCAACGTTTATTTGTCACATGCACAGGATACAGAAGGTTAAACGGTACAGTGATAGTACTTGCATAGTAGCAATATGAAAAACAGAAAGTGTCCAGATACAAATATTAGACACACTTGTCTGAATTGATGGGTCATGTGAAGGAAATGCTATGACCACCCCCCAGCCAAATCAAGCTAAGTGGATGGGTCACTTTTGTCTAGACTTGTACACATGTTCATGAAATACAATCGATGGCCGTAATCACCCCCAGACACACCTGGCTAACTTGATGGGTCATGTAATAATCCAGCCTAAGTGGAATCTTTTGTTTAGACATGTAGCTAGCTAGGTAGATAGCTAGCTAAACAATGAACTGTCATAACCCCAACTCATGCTACTACCAATACAAACATTGTCATAGCTGTAGTATGAATCTGCAGGTAGCTAAAGCTAACAAACTAGGTTCAATGTTAACTAGCTAACATTAGGCTATAACTAGCAATGCAAATGGGTTTCTGATTCAAATAATATTACTACACAGATCATACACAAGCCAGCAAGCTAACATTCGCTAGCTAACTAGTAGTATTCTTTAACTTGCAAAAATAATGACTTTCTGACTAAATTAGAAACTTATATCTGGAAAATGTAGCTAGACTCTTACCTGTATATATTGATGAATGCTTCCCGGCAGACTGGAACCTTTTAACTATGTTTTGTTTGTAGCTACATCTTGTTTGGCCAGCTTTGTGTGAAGTCAATGGTTTACACTGACCATGGCATGTGCAGAAATTAGCCCATCACTTTTTCCTACTGATCTGTCGATAGTGCCTGCTAAATTCAGGGTATTAATGTTGTTGAGAAAAGTACCAAAACTTTTGTAGTTATCGATAGTTAACGTTATATCTTTCAAAAACGGCATGGTAGAAAGGACTGTCAACACATACTGAACAGCTCACGTTATAGACAGAAGCATGCTACATGGCAGACCAATCCAAACTCATCTCCCGGCATGTCCAGCCCATACATTATCTCAACCAATCATGGCTAGTAGGAAGGTTCCGTCTTTTTCCATGGCTAAACCAACTAGGCTCGTAATGTTACAACTTTATTCGTATTTATGGATGGAATACAAGTTTGTTATTAAGGCACATGAAAGTTCACATGTTCCAGAAGGCATTTCTGACAACAACAAAAAACGCATTTTGATTAAAAAAAATCAATGTTTACGTTCTAATGCTGCTCCTGTAAAGTAGTGACGTGCGGCATACACCTAGTTTCATGAAGCTGGTCACATATGGCCTGCATAACGCTACATAATGCTATCATAAACATGACATAGCATGACGTAATAGGGGAAATCAAATCTGCTTAATAGATAATTACTGTATTATTATACACACTTTATGTTGGGGATTCAAGTCAAGCAACCTCTCTAGAGCCCAAACATTCATGTAACATTCCAGCAACCATCAATTTTGCCATTTTAAACTGTCATGTTAACGTTTCCTGTCTCCTCCTCACCCTCCTCAGCAAACAGACTTCCAGATCTACTCGGAGTACTGTAACAACCACCCCAACGCCTGTGTGCAGTTGTCCAGACTGATGAAGACCAACAAGTACGTGTTCTTCTTCGAGGCCTGTCGTCTGCTGCAGAAGATGATTGACATCTCGCTGGATGGGTTCCTGCTCACGCCCGTCCAGAAGATCTGCAAGTACCCTCTGCAGCTGGCCGAGCTACTGAAATACACCAACCCTCAGCATAGGTAAACACACACACACACGTGTACTGTGCACACATGCAAGGAGCTGCACGTATTCCTTCTTATCTACCAATTCCGCTCTCTGAAATCGCTGACATTTCTTTCAGAAATCGCATGACACTGATAGGTTATTAGTTGTGTTTCGTTTTTAAGTCAAAAGTTATTACAAGTCTATCATTAGACTAAAACAATCATGTAAGACCGAGAGGGCCTGATGTGATTGTCTGTTCTGGGCAACCCAGGGACTATAAGGACGTGGAGGCTGCCTTGAACGCCATGAAGAACGTGGCCAGGCTGATCAACGAGAGGAAGCGGCGCCTGGAGAACATCGACAAGATCGCTCAATGGCAGAGCTCCATAGAGGACTGGGAGGTGAGTAACAGTGCATCGAGGGTAATGGAACAGAATCCATGACTAGGGCCAGGAAGTTTTCCTGACTAAGTGACTTGTTCTGGAAAAAACGCTTGATGTCATGTTGCCAGGACACATGGCCCCAGCTATACAACTTTTTTTGGCTGAACAATCTCTGTCTGTCATATGTCTGTAGGCTCTAACAGATGCTTGGTGTGTGTTTGAACATCCTCAGGGAGAAGACATCCTCAGTATGAGTTCAGATCTGATCTTCTCTGGAGAGCTGACAAAACTCTCCCAGCCTCAGGCCAAGAGCCAGCAGCGCATGTTCTTCCTCTTCGACCACCAGATGGTCTACTGCAAAAAGGCGAGCAGCACTGTTAAAATGATTATTATAATGTGGACATGAAGCTGGTAACGGTTAAGGTTGAGGCTACGGTTGTGATTGAACCGTAATGTGGACATTAAGCTAGGGTTACGGTTAGTTTCCAGGTAGAACGCTTTTGGGTTCCGTGTAGATTTTTACATGGAACCTCCAAAAGTTATACCTGGAACCAAAAAAGGGATCTTCAAAGGTTCTCCTATGGGGACAGCCAAATAACTGTTTTAGGTTCTAGATAGAGTGTAGGGTTAAGTTTATGAAGTGGGTTAGTAGCAGTTCTCTCCCCCCTATAGGACCATGCTGTACTATAATGATTAGGGTTAGTAACAGTAATATATAACAGCATTATCACGTATCCCTATGTTTTTTTCAGGACCTCCTGCGCAGGGACATGCTGTACTATAAGGGTCGTATGGACATGGACCAGATGGAGGTGGTGGATGTGGAGGACGGGAAGGAGAAGGACTTCAACGTGTCGGTGAAGAACGCTCTGAAGCTGCGCTCGCTGGCGGGGGACGAGGTCCACCTGCTGTGTGCCAAGAAGCCTGAGCAGAAACAACGCTGGCTCCGAGCCTTCCAGGACGAGAGGACGCAGGTGCAGCACGACCTCGAAACAGGTGAAACAGTTATCCGTCTCTCTGTCTGACGTGCCACTTGCCATTTGAAAAAGGACCCATTCTTACTTAGCTTGATAGGCTAAAGCAACTCAGATATACAGAATGAGTAGAAAACACCAATAGGATACTAGGAGACTGCGATGAACTGCTTACCTGTAGTATTACTAGTCAGCTGTACAAAGCCACTGGGTGTGTGTCCTTTCCTATTAGTAAAACATGAGCTGTGTCCTCCTGTCTCTCTCTGCCCCAGACTACTGCTGTATTAATAGTTTGTGATAAACGTTTCTGACAGTGGCTCCGGTCAGAGAATCAGGGAAGAGGAGTGTATGTGTAATATGTAGCAGCTAATGGATCAGAATGCCGTTAATCCCTCAGATAAAAAGAGCTATAAATCCAGAGCTGCCCCCTTCGCTTCTCCGCCACAGTCTCTGGGTTTTATCTGGGCTGTAACAGAGCATGCGGATATTACCGAAACTTTTCATCCAACAATCTGGCCTTCTATTATTCGGTTCCCTCTTAATAGCTGGGTATTGATAGGCGGCACTGGCAGAATGAATCTGTGATATCCACATTGACCTGTGACCTATGTGCTTTCCTCCTCCAGGATTCTCCATCACTGAGGTCCAGAAGAAACAGGCCATGCTGAACGCCTGCAAAAGCCATCCAGCTGGGAAGCCCAAAGGTATGTCTGGGTAATGGGTGCATGGCAGGAAAACTCAATTTCCATGGCTGTTTGGATGGGTAGCAGATTACATGTTGTGCGTGTTTTTTATATTTTTTTAAAGAAGATTACGTTTGCCAATATTTATACAAATGTTGTTTATCATATGTGCTTAATATTCATATAAACCACTTTAGATTAAAATGCAGTCGTAATCACTCCCCCATCCTCCCTATGGATATGTATAACCCCTAGTCTCTCGTCACAGCCTTAACATTATCATGTAAAACATTTAGTAGCTGATTTGATTCTGGATGCCAGGATTACTGACCCCACTCTGTTCTCCTCTCCCCCAGCGGTGACCCGGCCCTACTATGACTTCCTGCTGCGTCAGAAGCACCCGTCTCTGCCCAGCACCGTTCCCCAGCAGCAGGTCTTCATGCTGGCTGAGCCCAAACGCAAGGCAACCACCTTCTGGCAAAACATCGGCAGACTGACGCCTTTCAAGAAGTGAAACGTCGGAGAGGAGAGGAGGATTAGAGGAGAAAGGCTAACGCCTGAACTGACTTTTTTATCCCCGATCCTTTTTTTTCCTTCTCTCGTTTGTTCTTTGTTATACATGATGTTATCCTAATTCATATACTGATTATTGTGAAAGATCAACATGATGATGATGATGATGATGATATTTTTTCTTTGAGAAAGCACTTTATAGGTTGGTTACAATCAGACTTGGGAATAGTTCTCCCGGACATCGTGTATACGTTGGGAGAATGTTACTAGGACTATTATACCTGCTACTGCTACTACAACTTCAACCAAGCACCGATTGGTACTAATATTACTACTGCTGTGTGATCATGTGACTGCCAATGAGGCTCCTCTTTTTGGAAAGACGTTGACTGACGCAACTAAATGATTTTTTCCCCAGTGTTTTTGTTTTGTTTCGACAAATGCCAACTGTTCACAGTGCCAGATCAATTTTGCTTTTGTATTTAAGTTTGTGCTGTGTCTGCTATTGAAAAAAAGGTGAAAAAGGGGGATAAAGTTTATTGTACTTCTCTTTGTGCAAAGATGTTTTCCTGGTTTATTTTGAGCATTTCATAACAGTCGATACTTAAGGGTTTGGGTGTGGTGGGGTCTTAATGTTTGTGTAAACAAACAGTCTGAGAAAAACAAATGGTACCCAGATTCGATTCTCAATTCTTCACAAATCTACCGTTTGAGTTGCAGCAGCCCACAAACGCACACACACACCTGACCTTTGTCACTAGCCTTACACTGTGCATATGAGTAATTAACCTCTTTATGGAAGTGCCATCTGAAGTGTGTCCTGGATGCTTTGAAATACTCTTCACACTATGTTTTACCTTTTATCAACCCCTGCATTTACATTAATTTAACAACATTTTCAAATTCAAGATGTATTCTCCAACTGTGGCAAAATGAGGCTCGTTTAAAAAAAAAAATGTATACCTTCATTTAACTAGGCACAGTTAAGAAAAAAATATTATTTACAATGACGGCCTACACCGGCCAAACCCGGACGACGCTGGGCCAATTGTGCGCTGCCCCATGGGACTCCCAATCACGGCCGGTTGTGATACAGCGTCTAGCGCTGAGATGCAGTGTCTTAGACCGCGGCGCCAGTCGGGAGCTTGATTGAAATGGTACAACTGCACTTTCGTCCCCCTGGTAAGTGTAATGCCACAATACCACATGATTTCATATAATCTGGACATTTAAGACTTTAAATATTGAAAGTATAATGTTAGATTTTTCTAGCCTGGTCCCACATCTGTTGTGCTTTTGGCAACTCCATTGCTGTCATGACAATTCCACAAGGAGTTGGCAAGAGCACAGAAACAGACTGGTATCCAGGCTACTTCTTTTCCATACAAGTTTAACAGGGTGGATCACCTTCTGAAAGGTCTACCCATTTCCTCCATGTCCCCAGAGGCTTCATCAGGACGTTTTCTGTTTGTCTGCGACACCTTTCAGAAGTCTTCATTTGTAGATGAATATTCATGAGTTTCTGGCAAGACAAAGTTGTCTTTTGTGACAAAAATGTATTTCTGTGTTCCTGCTGATGAAGAGACTACAGGGAGCTTGAAGAGTCCCAGGAAGTAGGTTAGCTGGGCGAGATGACAGCGAAACAACACCTACTACTGATGCTTTTCATCTCGCTTCACTGTCCAAAAGAACTACAAATTCACATTTGAGAAGGGTAACCTATTTTTTAGACGCTCTGAGGCACTGAATTGTTAGCGCGCTGCAGACATTGTGGGTTTCTGTCTACTAAAATCGTAAAGATGCTAAAGACTGGATTCATAAACCATGCCTTGTATGCCGCCTTCTTAACATGATGGCTTAGGATTTTTTTATGATTCTGATTTGGCCTTTCCATTTCCAAAAAGACAAACTGATCATCTGCGGCTCAATACATATAACACACATTTATATAATCAATCAATTGATCATGGCTACTGTATATTGACTTTGATCAGTTTCAAGAGGCCTACAATATGATGGGGTTGACACAAAGAAGCCTGAATCCAGCTTTCAGTTGGAGATGTTTTCCTCTTCAAAAGAAAGTAGCTCGGTGATGGATTGCTCTCCCCTGGGATCGACTGTGATGTCTGGAGAGAGAGGGAGAGAGAACCGGGAGACAGAGGGATGTGTGCATGTGTGTGTATGATTTCTAAAACAAAGTGTGTGTCTTGTCGCCTCGAGGTAGAGATATGGAACATGGCCTCTCAGAATTCAGTATGCAGCCCTATAACTCACCTGTCACGAGGGTTATGCAGCACTATAACTCACCTGTCACGAGGGTTATGCAGCACTATAACTCACCTGTCACGAGGGTTATGCAGCACTATAACTCACCTGTCACGAGTGTTATGCAGCCCTATAACTCACCTGTCACGAGGGTTATGCAGCACTATAACTCACCTGTCACGAGGGTTATGCAGCACTATAACTCACCTGTCACGAGGGTTATGCAGCCCTATAACTCACCTGTCACGAGGGTTATGCAGCACTATAACTCACCTGTCACGAGGGTTATGCAGCACTATAACTCACCTGTCACGAGGGTTATGCAGCACTATAACTCACCTGTCACGAGGGTTATGCAGCACTATAACTCACCTGTCACGAGGGTTATGCAGCACTATAACTCACCTGTCACGAGGGTTATGCAGCACTATAACTCACCTGTCACGAGTGTTATGCAGCACTATAACTCACCTGTCACGAGGGTTATGCAGCACTATAACTCACCTGTCACGAGGGTTATGCAGCACTATAACTCACCTGTCACGAGGGTTATGCAGCACTATAACTCACCTGTCACGAGGGTTATGGATCCCTACCTGTCACTAGGGTTATGCAGCCCTATAACTCACCTGTCACGAGTGTTATGCAGCCCTATAACTCACCTGTCACGAGGGTTATGCAGCCCTATAACTCACCTGTCACGAGTGTTATGCAGCACTATAACTCACCTGTCACGAGTGTTATGCAGCCCTATAACTCACCTGTCACGAGTGTTATGCAGCCCTATAACTCACCTGTCACGAGTGTTATGCAGCACTATAACTCACCTGTCACGAGTGTTATGCAGCCCTATAACTCACCTGTCACGAGTGTTATGCAGCACTATAACTCACCTGTCACGAGTGTTATGCAGCACTATAACTCACCTGTCACGAGTGTTATGCAGCACTATAACTCACCTGTCACGAGTGTTATGCAGCCCTATAACTCACCTGTCACGAGTGTTATGCAGCACTATAACTCACCTGTCACGAGGGTTATGCAGCCCTATAACTCACCTGTCACGAGTGTTATGCAGCACTATAACTCACCTGTCACGAGGGTTATGCAGCACTATAACTCACCTGTCACGAGTGTTATGCAGCACTATAACTCACCTGTCACGAGGGTTATGCAGCACTATAACTCACCTGTCACGCGGGTTATGCAGCACTATAACTCACCTGTCACGAGTGTTATGCAGCACTATAACTCACCTGTCACGAGGGTTATGCAGCCCTATAACTCACCTGTCACGAGTGTTATGCAGCACTATAACTCACCTGTCACGAGGGTTATGCAGCCCTATAACTCACCTGTCACGAGGGTTATGCAGCACTATAACTCACCTGTCACGAGGGTTATGCAGCACTATAACTCACCTGTCACGAGGGTTATGCAGCACTATAACTCACCTGTCACGAGGGTTATGCAGCACTATAACTCACCTGTCACGAGGGTTATGCAGCACTATAACTCACCTGTCACGAGGGTTATGCAGCACTATAACTCACCTGTCACGAGGGTTATGCAGCACTATAACTCACCTGTCACGAGGGTTATGCAGCACTATAACTCACCTGTCACAAGTGTTATGCAGCACTATAACTCACCTGTCACGAGGGTTATGGATCCCTACCTGTCACTAGGGTTATGCAGCCCTATAACTCACCTGTCACGAGTGTTATGCAGCACTATAACTCACCTGTCACGAGTGTTATGCAGCCCTATAACTCACCTGTCACGAGTGTTATGCAGCCCTATAACTCACCTGTCACGAGTGTTATGCAGCACTATAACTCACCTGTCACGAGTGTTATGCAGCCCTATAACTCACCTGTCACGAGTGTTATGCAGCACTATAACTCACCTGTCACGAGTGTTATGCAGCCCTATAACTCACCTGTCACGAGTGTTATGCAGCACTATAACTCACCTGTCACGAGTGTTATGCAGCCCTATAACTCACCTGTCACGAGTGTTATGCAGCACTATAACTCACCTGTCACGAGGGTTATGCAGCCCTATAACTCACCTGTCACGAGTGTTATGCAGCACTATAACTCACCTGTCACGAGGGTTATGCAGCACTATAACTCACCTGTCACGAGTGTTATGCAGCACTATAACTCACCTGTCACGAGGGTTATGCAGCACTATAACTCACCTGTCACGCGGGTTATGCAGCACTATAACTCACCTGTCACGAGTGTTATGCAGCACTATAACTCACCTGTCACGAGGGTTATGCAGCCCTATAACTCACCTGTCACGAGTGTTATGCAGCACTATAACTCACCTGTCACGAGGGTTATGCAGCCCTATAACTCACCTGTCACGAGGGTTATGCAGCACTATAACTCACCTGTCACGAGGGTTATGCAGCACTATAACTCACCTGTCACGAGGGTTATGCAGCACTATAACTCACCTGTCACGAGGGTTATGCAGCACTATAACTCACCTGTCACGAGGGTTATGCAGCACTATAACTCACCTGTCACGAGGGTTATGCAGCACTATAACTCACCTGTCACGAGGGTTATGCAGCACTATAACTCACCTGTCACGAGGGTTATGCAGCACTATAACTCACCTGTCACAAGTGTTATGCAGCACTATAACTCACCTGTCACGAGGGTTATGGATCCCTACCTGTCACTAGGGTTATGCAGCCCTATAACTCACCTGTCACGAGTGTTATGCAGCACTATAACTCACCTGTCACGAGGGTTATGCAGCACTATAACTCACCTGTCACGAGGGTTATGGATCCCTACCTGTCACTAGGGTTATGCAGCCCTATAACTCACCTGTCACGAGGGTTATGCAGCACTATAACTCACCTGTCACGAGGGTTATGGATCCCTATAACTCACATGTGACCAGGGTTTTGATAGGGTTTCTTTTGGATCCACACAAGCATTCTCAAACAGGCAGAGACCATATGGATCTTGAAGCTGGACATTCAGGCATCTATGGCCTAGCATGCTAGAATAACCTTGGTTTAAAAGCAGCATTCGTCTTACATTTTCCCAAATTGTTTATTTTGACATTTGAGAAGGTTTGGTAAATTGGAATTACATGTTACATCATGATGTTTTGACTAAATTGAAGACTGCATGCATAGACCTAAACAGATGTTTTGTAGCTAATGTTGTGTTTTGCCTTTAAAATGCAGTCAGTGTTTTTACAACCTCTGCAGAACATGGCAGTTTCTCTGCTTTGATATGCCAGTATCAATCAAAAAGTCGTTCAAATGTCAAAGGCGATTTTGCCCATGACTGAACTGCATGCCAAACACGCCTAAAAAAACATTTTCAAAAAGTCTGTTGGTCTGGAGTTTACTGACTCTTACTAGAGCTATAATTGGCTGTTGAATATACTGTATACTCCCCCTGCAAAAGGCACAGGATGGTATACAACAGAAAGTTTGCCTCCACAATTTGTACACTCATTTTCGATCTATTGAGACATCATACAATCAATACTTTCCCACTGTCACTAATTAGCAAATGATTACCGCCCCCTCCCACCAATCATTTGTTCATTGTAGTGACAGAGTAATTAGACCTGAACTGATGCTATTGTTGTTTTTTATCTGTATTTAACTAGGCATTGTTATTTAACTAGGATCGTTGATGACCTGGTTCTGAATAGACATCTTTAAACTCATATGTCCCTCTGGTGAGAAGAAAGAGGAGATACAGTAGACTACTTCAGTCTTTCAGTGGTATAAAAACAAGCCCAAACATTTCTCTGAATGGTGAATTCCTTGAAATGGTGACTGAGCATTTTTTATTTGACCTTCAGTTTGACCTTGAAGTGGGCTGGTCCAATGAGAATAAAATGTCCTCTGCAAGAGAACTGTTCTGCCAACGAGTCATTGTTAACTTGTATATTGCTGTACACATTTCTATTTTCCTGGGTTGGGTGAGTTCTTGCTTTCAGTCTCATTATTTTCAGAAACACATTAAAACACTGAGTCAGGGAGAGTTCCAATGTTTCAACTTAAATATGCGTGCTTGTAAAATAAAAAGTTGAACTATAGTTTGTTTTAATTACGAATTGAAAAAGGCAGTGTTTGTATGGTTGTTTACATATGCACTCAATTATGGGAAAATAAAACTATTCAAATGTGTCACTGACTGAATTGTGTCAATTTCAGGATCTAATATTTATATATTAAATAGTTTTTTCCCCTCATCAATTTACACACAATACCCCATAATGATGAAGCAAAAAGAGGTGTTAAGAAATATCACATTTACATAAGTATTCAGACCCTTTACTCAGTACTGTTGAAGCACTTTTGGCAGCGATTACAGCTTTGAGTCTTCTTGGGTATGATGCTACAAGCTTGGTACACCTGTATTTGAGGAGTTTCTCCCATTCTTCTCTGCAGATCCTCTCAAGCTCTGTCAGGTTGGATGGGGAGCGTCGCTGCACAGCTATTTTCAGGTCTCTCCAGAGATGTTCGATCGAGTTCAAGTCCAGGCTCTGGCTGGGCCACTCAAGGACATTCAGAGACTTGTCCCGAAGCCACTCCTGCATTGTCTTGGCTGTGTGCTTAAGGTCATTGTCCTGTTGGAAGGTGAACCTTCACCCCAGTCAGGTCCTGAGCTCTCTGGAGCAGGTTTTCATCAAGGATGTTGGAACATTGCTGCGGGGACTCGCTACCATTCAGCCACAAGAACATTAATGAGGTCAGGCACTTATGTTGGGCGATTAGGCCTGGCTCGCAGTTGGTGGTCCAATGAGCAGTGGCGGATTTAAGCATAGGCGACATGGGCAGCCGCCCAGGGCAGCATCTTGCCAGGGGTGGCATGGGGCGCACGCACCAAAAACAAATATTCTGAATGTTGACATTTGCGCGATCGGTTTTCTATCGCTCATTTGCACCTCACGTCAATGATATCATGTCATCGTTGGGACTGTGGGTCAATTAGCCTTGTCAGAGTGGGCGCCCTGATTCTAGTTTGTGAGCTAGGCAGGCTACTGCCTGGGAAGGTCTCCCACTCAAAAGTACGAGATGGGGTGGGGGGCGGTAGTAGGTTGACCTCAGGTCTCCCCACTGGAAGCCAGAAGTAGGGGGAGCGAAGGAATCTATCAAATAGCACACCTCTAACTTTGTACAGTACTAATGCAATTAGCAATGCAATTAGTTGTGCAATTTAGTTTGTGTTTCTTGTTTGAAGTGCAATAATCAGGTTCTCTTCTTTATAGGTGTGTTATTCTATTTGTGTGATATAGAATGTGCAATTTAGTTTTATTTGTGTGTTTTTTGTTAGCAATAGGGTAATAGCATAATAATTTGATTATCTTTTTTAATTTAAATGTATATACTACAATTTGTTTCTATTTGTCTTTGTTACTTCTTTTTGATATTTGAGAGTCTTATTCTTGTATATATAGGTTTAAATGTTTTGATTATTTATTTGTGTTGTTCCAAATGTCTGAATAAAAATGTGTTAATGCATAATGGTGCTGCTTTTTTTTTGTTGGGGCGGGGGCTGAAGGAGGGGGTTCGCCCAGGAAGCCATACAAGCTTGAACTGCCACTGGGGATGAGGTCAGGACTCTGTACAGGCCAGTCAAGAAACCCATTTCATGAAGCTCCCGACGAACAGTTCTTGTGGTGACGTTGCTTCCAGAATCAGTTTGGAACTCGGTCGTGAGTGTTGCAACAGACGATTTTTACACGCTTCAGAACTCGGCGGTCCCGTTCTGTGAGCTTGTGTGGCCTACCACTTTGTGGCTGAGCAGTTGTCGCTTCTAGACGACAACTAGCTGAATTGCACAAAAAAGGGCTTCACAGGCAAGGATATTGCTGCCAGTAAGATTGCACCTAAATCAACCATTTATCAGATCATCAAGTACTTCAAGGAGAGCGGTTCAATTGTTGTGAAGAAGGTGTCAGGGCGCCCAAGAAAGTCCAGCAAGCGCCAGGACCGTCTCCTAAAGTTGATTCAGCTGCGGGATCGGGGCACCACCAGCACAGAGCTTGCTCAGGAATGGCAGCAGGCAGGTGTGAGTGCATCTGCACGCACGGTGAGGCGAAGACTTTGGAGGATGGCCTGGTGTCAAGAAGGGCAGCAAAGAAGCCACTTCTCTCCAGGAAAAACATCAGGGACAGACTGATATTCTGCAAAAAGTACAGGGGATTGGACTGCTGAGGACAGAGATAAAGTCATTTTCTCTGATGAATCCCCTTTCCGATTGTTTGGGGCATCCGGAAAAAAGCTTGTCCGGAGAAGAGAAGGTGAGCGCTACCATCAGTCCTGTGTCATGCCAACAGTAAAGCATCCTGAGACCATTCATGTGTGGGGTTGCTTCTCAGCCGAGGGAGTGGGCTCACTCACAATTTTGCCTAAGAACACAGCCATGAATAAAGAATGGTACCAACACATCCTCCGAGAGCAAATTCTCCCAACCATCCAGGAACAGTTTGGTGATGAACAATGCCTTTTCCAGCATGATGGAGCACCTTGTCATAAGGCAAAAGTGATAACTAAGTGGCTCGGGGAACAAAACATCGATATTTTGGGTCCATGGCCAGGAAACTCCCCAGACCTTAATCCCATTGAGAACTTGTGGTCAATCCTCAAGAAGCGGGTAGACAAACAAAAACCCACAAATTCTGACAAACTCCAAGCATTGATTATGCAAGAATGGGCTGCCATCCGCCGGGATGTGGCCCAGAAGTTAATTGACAGCATGCCAGGGCGGATTGCAGAAGTCTTGAAAAAGAAGGGTCAACACTGCAAATATTGACTCTTTGCATCAACTTCATGTAATTGTCAATAAAAGCCTTTGACACGTATGAAGTGCTTGTAATTATACTTCAGTATTCCATAGTAACATCTGACAAAAATATCTAAAGACACTGAAGCAGCAAACTTTGTGAAAATTAATATTTGTGTCATTCAAAACTTTTGGCCACGACTGTAGACGCTGAAGGCAGATATGAGACATATGGTCCACCTAGTGGGCATTTAAACAATGACTTGCATTATCTGACCAGATTACTGCAGTGAGCCTGAAAACAAAGGTATCACCATGGGCTAGCTAGACGCAGGCTTCAGAAGACAGCTTGGAGCATGTGTTATAGTGGTCAGCTTAAACACCATATAGCCTGGGTCCCCAGAAATGTGAAGGTGACATGATTCAATGAAATTCTGAAATAAAAACCATTGACAATTCTCATAATTGTATTTTTTGGTCTTTCTTGAAAATAAAAAAAACAAAACACATAAAACATTCCAAAACAGATTCAGTAACTGAGGTGACGTCTTGAAAAGGCAATATAGATGAGCAAATCAAAGACAATGATATATTGGTGAGTTCTGGTGGAGCCTTGAGGTAACTAGCAAACAATGTCAAGTTCTGGCTTCCTTAAAACAGAGCATCTCAAATGTGTATTTTCTTCCAATAGTGCAAAGCAAATTCTAATCTATTTAATCCATTAAAATAAATCCAGGATAAAAGTTTAAAACCTGTTAAAATGTCTCAGTTTTGCAGTGATTCTAAAGTCTGTAGCTCTTGGTGTGGTTAAACCCAAACCAATAACAGAAACTAATCTGTAGAAATGTTCAGGTGTGATACATACATTACATCTGTATGCACAATGGCTTTAGTATTTGAATCCTCTTTCAGGAAATAGAATTATACACAAACACGCTCACATGCATACAAATGCTCTCGCTCCATCACTCACTGTAGGATGGTGTCCGAATAGTTCTAAATTGCTTCCTTTTCTCAAATCCATTCCTTTGTGACCAGAAATAGATGAAATGTCACAACAAATGTGTCATTTTGCTAGCTTCCTTTAGGGCCAGTTCTTGACTTGAACTGAAATTGGTTCCGGTACTCATTTTGGGTGCCAGATACTTTTTAGCTAATGGGAACAGGAGCTCAAGCAGTAAAACATTTGAGGTGCCTGTACTCAGGTCCAGTGAGCTCCTACCCAAGTAAAGCACTGTTCAGGGCCTCTGTTTCCTTTCCCCATCTAAGACCTTTAGGACTCAAGTCTGTGTTCACATCTTCCATGGGAAAAGAGTGTGAATAATGTTTTCGTGTTGGAATGGATATCAGACATCTGAGACAGAAGCTTAAAACTCAAAAAGGCCCACCTTCCCATAATACAAAAATGTCCAACAGACAAATGTTAACACGGCCTCCCCCAGAGACATAATAACATCCTAACAACATTAGCAAAAACAAGCAACGAAAAAATTTATTCTGCACAGCTTTGTGTGGTAAACTCAAGTTAACCGTTTGTGTGAATTAAACTTGTTCCTTTCTTTTAATGTTTCACATTAAGAAATGGCATCATTGATTCAAAACTGCAGTTTTGTTTTTTTTGTAGTTCATTTGAATTTTTCTTTTTGATGATTTTGCATTAGTCACGGAAGGTAGATTGAGCTAGTGTTATTTCTTCTTTTACACTGAGGGTACAAAACATTAAGAACACCTGCTGTTTCCATGAGACTGACCAGGTGAATCCAGGTGAAAGCTATGATCACTTATTGAAAGACTTTCAAGCCTTGAGACATGGATTGTGTATGTGTGCCAATCAGATGGTGAATGGGCAAGACAAAAGATTTAAGTGTCTTTGAACGGGTTATGGTAGGTGCCAGGCGCACCGGTTTGTGTCAAGAACTGCAACACTGCTGGGTTTTTCATGCTCAACAGTTTCCCGTGTGTATCAAGAATGTTCCACCACCCAAAGGACATCCAGCCATCTTGACACAACAGTGGGAACCATTGGAGTCAACATGGGCCACCATCCCTGTGGAATGCTTTTGACACCTTGTAGAGTCCATGCCCCGATGAATTAAAGCTTTTCTGAGGGCAGTTGCGTGTGCAACTCAATATTATGAAGGTGTTCCTGATGTTCATACACTCAGTGTATATACACACGCATTCAACTCGATATGGATCCCAACATCAAAACAAATTCAAACTCCCTTTTCACCACCTAACAGAGTTAGCTATAAAAATCGCAAGGCAGTACACAAAACACAACTTAGCTGTCAGACACAAGATATGCAGCAGAGTGAGTGAAGGATTCTTGGATAGTATCATTCAAAACAGGAATAGTCAGCAGTAGGAATATTCTCTTCATCCTGTTCTGAACACACCTGGTGTTGTTTTGTAGTTGGGCTTCAGATTCACAGTATGCATGGAAAGAAGGAAGGAAGAACAGCTGACAAGAGACACCGGAGAGCGTCATCAGCAACTGTGTAGATATGTGAATACATATCTACCATCTTCTGACCTGAAGAGAGAAGCAGAGAAACAGTTGATTAAATACACAGTAATAATACCTACTGTTGGTCTTTCTACACATAAAAATACTTATACTGACAGGGGGTATTATCCTAATTGACATGGAGCTATTGCCCACAGCTAACCCCCCCCCCCCAAAAAGCCCCTACCTGCATTTAAATATTTCCTGACTATAAATTGTAACCATTATGTATTCTAGTGTCAGTTCTGTTTCCCACTGTTCATTCCCATCCATATTGACCGGAGAGAATATGACATGGAGGATGTATTTAGTACTCACAGTGCCATCCCTTTACCACTGGGGGGGAACATTGCTGTAGGTGGGCACGCCTGGGTGTCGGTATGTGGGCATTGTAACTTGGTGGGGGGTCGGGGAGTGCGTCAACAAAGTTCCTGGAGAAAGGAGGGAGGTGGGAGAGGTCCGGAAATTAGACAGAGCAAAATACATTTATTTAACACTGTTGCAACTGAATTGTATCCCTTAAAAAAAGTTTTAAAAAAAAGCTAAACGCATTAAAAAAATTATCTAAATGGAACTCACCGGCTGACATGGCCATAGTGGTCCCTGCTATCATCCCCATGGCTACGCCGTTGTGTGGGCGGGACTGGTGATGCATGGGCGGGGCATACATAGCTGCTGGCATCCCATTGGACTGGACCACTGTAGTGTGATGAATGACATGGGGTGGGGCTGCGTACAGAGGCTGTGTGTAGTAAGTGCCTTGGTGCTGAGAGAGAGAAAGATAGAGAAGTGTTAATAGGTACAGTTTTATGAAACAGAATGTAATATTTTAAACTGTGTATACAGTTGAAGTCGGAAGTTTACATACACCTTAGCCAAATACATTTAAACTCAAGTTTTTCACAATTCCTGACATTTAATCCTAGTAAAAATTCCCTGTCTTAGGTCAGTTAGGATCACCACTTTATTTTAAGAATGTGAAATGTCAGAATAATAGTAGAGAGATTGATTTATTTCAGCTTTTATTTCCTTCATCACAATTGGTAGCATTGCCTTTAAATTATTTAACTTGGGTCAAACGTTTCATGTAGACTTCCACAAGCTTCCCACAATAGGTTGGGTGAATTTTGACCCATTCCTCCTGACAGAGCTGGTGTAACTGAGTCAGGTTTGTTGCTTCAATATATCCACATAATTTTCCTACCTCATGATGCCATCTATTCTGTGAAGTGCACCAGTCCCTCCTGCAGCAAAGCACCCCAAAAAGTACAATCCTTGTCCCCATGTGCAGATGCAAATCGTAGTCTGGCTTTTTTATGGCGGTTTTGGAGCAGTGGCTTCTTCCTTGCTGAGCGGACTTTCAGGTTATGTCGATATAGGACTCGTTTTACTGTGGACATAGATACTTTTGTACCTGTTTCCTCCAGCATCTTCACAAGTCCTTTGCTGTTGTTCTGGGATTGATTTGCACTTTTCACACCAAAGTACGTTCATCTCTAGGAGACAAAACGCATCTCCTTCCTGAGCGGTATGATGGCTGCGTGGTCCCATGGTGTTTATACTTGCGTACTATTATTTGTACAGATGAAAGTGGTACCTTCAGGCGTTTGGAAATTGCTCACAAGGATGGACCAGACTTGTGGAGGTCCATCATTTTTTTCCCGAGGTCTTGGATGATTTATTTTGATTTTCCCATGATGTCAAGCAAAGAGGCACTGAGTTTGAAGGTAGGCCTTGAAATATATCCACAGGTACACCTCCAATTGACTCAAATGATGTAAATTAGCCTATCAGAAGCTTCTAAAGCCATGACATCATTTTCTGGAATTTTCCAAGCTGTTTAAAGGCACTGTCAACTTAGCGTATGTAAACTTCTGAGCCACTGGAATTGTGATACAGTGCTGCTTTCCAATCTTTGGGAATCTCAGACAACACGAAAGAGAGGTTGAACAGGCTAGTAATAGGGGTTGCAACAATTTCGGCAGATAATTTTAGAAAGAAAGGGTCCAGATTGTCTAGCCCGGCTGATTTGTAGGGGTCCAGATTTTGCAACTCTTTCAGAACATCAGCTGACTGGATTTGGGAGAAGGAGAAATGGGGAAGGCTTGGGCGAGTTGCTGTGGGGGGTGCAGTGCTGTTGACCAGGGTAGGGGTAGCCAGGTGGAAAGCATGGCCAGCCGTAGAAAAATGCTTATTGAAATGTTCAATTATAGTGGATTTATCGGTGGTGACTGAGTTTCCTGTCCTCAGTGCAGTTGGCAGCTGGGAGGAAGTGTTCTATTCTCCATGGACTTTACAGTGTCCCAGAACTTTTTTGAGTTTGTGTTGCAGGAAGCAAATTTCTGCTTGAAAAAGCTAGCCTTGGCTTTTCTAACTGCCTGTGTATATTGGTTTCTAGCTTCCCTGAAAAGTTGCATATCACGTGGGCTGTTCGATGCTAATGCAGAACGCCATAGGATGTTTTTGTGTTGGTTAAGGGTAGTCAGGTCTGGAGAGAACCAAGGGCTATATCTGTTCCTGGTTCTAAATTTCTTGAATAGGGCATGCTTATTTAAGATGGTGAGGAAGGCATTTTTTTTTAAATAACCAGGCATCCTCTACTGACGGGATGAGATCAATGTCCTTCCAGGATACCCGGCCAGGTCGATTAGAAAGGCCTGCTCGCTGAAGTGTTTCAGGGATGACTCCAACCTAAGTGTATGTAAACTTCCGACATCAACTGTAACTGCCTTAATGTTGCTGGACCCCAGAACGAGTAAATACCAATACAAATGTCAGTGCCACAGTGAGACAAGTACAACTACAGCAGCAATAAGCAGCAAGCTAATGTGTATCTGAATTGTCTAAGGCAGACAGATATTATTACATTCCGTCTGACCTATGTAACTTATGACCTTGTAACAATGCAGCTATAAAATACCAATTCTGCAGTACAACAAATAAGATAAACAGGTTCAGTTACATCATACTACTTCAGACGGCAGAGGCAGATGATGTCAGTTGACTAACTGACCTGTGTGTAGGGGTTCTGTTGGGGGTAGGTGCTCCTCACAGGGAAGGCTGCTGCAGGATAGAGGTTGGGTGATGAGGAGTAGGGTGGGACAGCCCCCGTGGTGGGCAAGCAGGTCATTTTAAAAGAAGTGCCCGGAGCGTAACCTATAAGAGAGGGTTTCAGAGATATAAACACACAGCAAGGAAAGGCGTTGTTAACACACCGTCTAGGGTATTACACATTTTAACAGGGAAAACCCCCAAAAAGCACATTTTAGGCCTTTGTCCATAGGCAGGGTTCCCCAACTGGTGGCCCGTGGGACGAATTTGGTCCGCCAGTGGTTTTATTTGGCCCACCACGTTCTGAGCAACAAAAATATATACAGTTGAAGTCGGAAGTTTACATACACTTAGGTTGGAGTCATTATAACTTGTTTTTCAACCACTCCACACATTTCTTGTTAACAAACTATAGTTTTGGCAAGTCGGTTAGGACATCTACTTTGTGCATGACACAAGTCATTTTTCCAACAATTGTTTACAGACAGATTATTTCAATGTATCACAATTCCAGTGGGTCAGAAGTTTACATACACTAAGTTGACAGTGCCTTTACACAGCTTGGAAAATTCCATAAAATGATATGGCTTTAGAAGCTTCTGATAGGCTAATTGACATCATTTGAGTCAATTGACATCATTTGAGTCAATTGGCATCATTTGAGTCAATTGGAGGTGTATCTGTGGATATATTTCAAGGCCTACCTTCAAACTCAGTGCCTCTTTGCTTGACATCATGGGAAAATCAAAAGAAATAAGCCAAGACCTCAGAAAAAAAGGACCTTGTGAAGATGCTGGAGGAAACAGGTACAAAAGCATCCATATACACAGTAAAACAAGTCCTATATCGACATAACGTGAAAGGCCGCTCAGCAAGGAAGAAGCCACTGCTCCAAAACTGCCATAAAAAAGCCAGACTACGGGTTGCAACTGCACATGGGGACAAAGATCGTACTTTTTGGAGAAATGTCCTCTGGTCTGATGAAATAAAAATATAACTGTTTGGCCATAACCTTTCTGAACCACCCATCCCGGATCCGGGATAATTGTCATCAGCAACGCTGAATAGCATAGCGCCACAGTCAAATAATATTACTAGAAAATATTCATATTCATGAAATCACAAGTGCAATATTGCAAAACACACCTTAGCCTTTTGTTAATCCACCTGTTGTCTCAGATTTTGAAATTATGCTTTACAGCGAAAGCAATACAAGCGTTTGTGTAAGTTTGTCGATCGCTCGACAAAACATTAAGTACACTTAGCATCAGGTAACTTGGTCACGAAAATCAGAAAAGCAATCAAATGAATCGTTTACCTTTGATGATCTTCGGATGTTTTCACTCACGAGACTCCCAGTTAGACAACAAATGTTCCTTTTGTTCCATAAAGATATTTTTTATATCCAAATACCTCCGTTCGTTTGGTGCGTTATACCCAGGAATCCACCGGAAAGAACGGTCACGACAACGCAGACAAAAATTCCAAATTATATCCATAATGTCCACAGAAACATGTCAAACGTTTTTTATAATCAATCCTCAGGGTGTTTTTCAAATATCTATTCGATAATATATCAACCGGGACTGTTGGTTTTTCACTAGGACCGGGAGTAACAATGGCCGCCTTTCTCTTTTGCGCACAACTCACTCTGAGAGCCCCCACCTATCCACTTACGCAATGTGGTCGTTCACGCTCATTTTTCAAAATAAAAGCCTGAAACTATGTCTAAAGGCTGTTGACACCTTAGGGAAGCCATAGAAAAATTAATCTGGTTGATATCCCTTTAAAAATGGGTAATAGGGATGGATAAGAACAGAGAGGTTTCAAAAACAGGGGCACTTCTTGATTGGATTTTCCTCAGGTTTTAGCCTGCAATATCAGTTCTGTTTAACTCACAGACAAAATTTTGACCGTTTTGGAAATTATTATAAATTATATATCGAATCTATCTACGGCTATCTCCATCTACGGCTGCCCCCTGGACACTATGATCACTTGGCTACATAGCTGATGCTTGCTTGACTGTCCATTAATTCACGGTACTCCATTCCGTTTATTTGTGTTTTATCTGTCGGCTCTGTGCTTTAACTCAGGATCTGTGTGTAGTTAATCCGACCCTCTCTGCCTAGCCGTCGCCATTTTTACCTGCTGCTGCTGTGTTAACTGACTAGCTGCTGTTATCTCACCTGTTGTTTTAGCTAGCTCTCCCAATCAAGACCTGCAATCACTTTATGCCTTACTGTATGTCTCCCTCAAATATCAATATGCCTTGCATACTGTTGTTCAGGCTAGTTATCATTGTTTTGGTTTGCAATGGACCCCGTAGTTCCACTCTCCGTACCTCCGATACCTCCTTTGTCCCACCCCCCACACATGCGGTGACCTCACCCATTGAGACCAGCATGTCCAGAGATACAACCTCTCTTATCATCACCCAGTGCCTGGGCTTGCCTCCGCTGTACCCACGCCCCACCATACCCCTGTCTGCACATTATGCCCAGAATCTATTCTACCACGCCCATAAATCTGCTCCTTTTATTCTTTGTCCCCAACGCTCTAGGCGACCAGTTTTGATAGCCTTTAGCCGCACCCTCATCCTACTACTCCTCTGTTCCTCGGGTGATGTGGATGTGTGAGGGGAACGGCACCTCCGTACCTTCAGGCTCTGATCAGGCCCTACACCCAAACAAGGGCACTGCGTTCATCCACCTCTGGCCTGCTCGCCTCCCTACCTCTGAGGAAGTACAGTTCCCGCTCAGCCCAGTCAAAACTGTTCGCTGCTCTGGCACCCCAATGGTGGAACAAACTCCCTCACGACGCCAGGTCAGCGGAGTCAATCACCACCTTCCGGAGACACCTGAAACCCCACCTCTTTAAGGAATACCTAGGATAGGATAAAGTAATCCTTCTAACCCCCCCCCCCCCTTAAAAGAGTTAGATGCACTATTGTAAAGTGGTTGTTCCACTGGATATCATAAGGTGAATGCACCAATTTGTAAGTCGCTCTGGATAAGAGCGTCTGCTAAATGACTTAAATGTAATGTAAATGTAAATGAGGTAAACCCAGGCCCTGCATGTCCCCAGTCACCCTCATTTGTTGACTTCTGTGATCGAAAAAGCCTTGGCCTCATGCATGTCAACATCAGAAGCCTCCTCCCTAAGTTTGCCTTACTCACCGCTTTAGCACACTCTGCCAACCCTGATGTCCTTGCCGTGTCCGAATCCTGGCTTAGGAAGGCCACCAAAAATTCTGAGATTTCCATACCCAACTATAACACTTTCCATCAAGATAGAACTGCCAAAGGGGGAGGAGTTGCAATCTACTGCAGAGATAGCCTGCAAAGTTCTGTCATACTTTCCAGGTCTATGCCCAAACAGTTCGAACTTCTAATTTTAAAAATTAATCTCTCCAGAAATAAGTCTCTCACTGTTGCCGCCTGCTACCGACCCCCCTCAGCTCCCAGCTGTGCCCTGGACACCATCTGTGAATTGATCGCTCCCCATCTAGCTTCAGAGTTTGTTCTGTTAGGTGACCTAAACTGGGATATGCTTAACACCCCGGCAGTCCTACAATCCAAGCTTGATGCCCTCAATCTCACACAAATCATCAAGGAACCCACCAGGTACAACCCTAAATCCGTAAACATGGGCACCCTAATAGACATTATCCTGACCAACCTGCCCTCCAAATACACCTCTGCTGTCTTCAATCAAGATCTCAGTGATCACTGCCTCATTGCCTGTATCCGCCACGGGTCCGCGGTCAAACGACCACCCCTCATCACTGTCAAACGCTCCCTAAAACACTTCTGCGAGCAGGCCTTTCTAATCGACCTGGCCCGGGTACCCTGGAAGGATATTGACCTCATCCCGTCAGTTGAGGATGCCTGGTCATTCTTTAAATGTTACTTCCTCACCATATTAGACAAGCATGCTCCGTTCAAAAAATGCAGAACCAAGAACAGATATAGCCCTTGGTTCACTCCAGACCTGACTGCCCTCGACCAGCACAAAAACATCCTGTGGCGAACTGCAATAGCATCGAAGAGCCCCCGCGATATGCAACTGTTCAGGGAAGTCAGGAACCAATACACGCAGTCAGTCAGGAAAGCAAAGGCCAGCTTTTTCAAGCAGAAATTTGCATCCTGTAGCTCTAACTCCAAAAAGTTCTGGGATACTGTAAAGTCCATGGAGAACAAGAGCACCTCCTCCCAGCTGCCCACTGCACTGAGGCTAGGTAACACGGTCACCACCGATAAATCCGTGATAATCGAAGACTTCAACAAGCATTTCTCAATGGCTGGCCATGCCTTCCTCCTGGCGACTCCAACCTTGGCCAACAGCCCCGCTCCCTCCGCTGCTACTCGCCCAAGCCTCCCCAGCTTCTCCTTTACCCAAATCCAGATAGCAGATGTTCTGAAAGAGCTGGAAAACCTGGACCCATACAAATCAGCTGGGCTTGACAATCTGGACCCCCTATTTCTGAAACTGTCCGCCGCCATTGTCGCACCCCCTATCACCAGCCTGTTCAACCTCTCCTTCGTATCATCTGAGATCCCCAAGGATTGGAAAGCTGCCGCGGTCATCCCCCTCTTCAAAGGGGGAGACACCCTGGACCCAAACTGTTACAGACCTATATCCATCCTGCCCTGCCTATCTAAGGTCTTCGAAAGCCAAGTCAACAAACAGATCACTGACCATCTCGAATCCCACCGTACCTTCTCCGCTGTGCAATCCGGTTTCCGAGCCGGTCATGGGTGCACCTCAGCCACGCTCAAGGTACTAAACGATATCATAACCGCCATCGATAAAAGACATTACTGTGCAGCCGTCTTCATCGACCTGGCCAAGGCTTTCGACTCTGTCAATCACCATATTCTTATCGGCAGACTCAGTAGCCTCGGTTTTTCTAATGACTGCCTTGCCTGGTTCACCAACTACTTTGCAGACAGAGTTCAGTGTGTCAAATCGGAGGGCATGTTGTCCGGTCCTCTGGCTGTCTCTATGGGGGTACCACAGGGTTCAATTCTCGGGCCGACTCTTTTCTCTGTATACATCAATGATGTTGCTCTTGCTGCGGGCGATTCCCTGATCCACCTCTACGCAGACGACACCATTCTATATACTTCCGGCCCTTCCTTGGACACTGTACTATCTAACCTCCAAACGAGCTTCAATGCCATACAACACTCCTTCCGTGGCCTCCAACTGCTCTTAAACGCTAGTAAAACCAAATGCATGCTTTTCAACCGTTCGCTGCCTGCACCCGCACGCCCGACTAGCATCACCACCCTGGACGGTTCCGACCTAGAATATGTGGACATCTATAAGTACCTAGGTGTCTGGCTAGACTGCAAACTCTCCTTCCAGACTCATATCAAACATCTCCAATCCAAAATCAAAGCAAGAATCGGCTTTCTATTCCGCAACAAAGCCTCCTTCACTCACGCCGCCAAACTTACCCTAGTAAAACTGACTATCCTACCGATCCTCGACTTCGGCGATGTCATCTACAAAATAGCTTCCAATACTCTACTCAGCAAACTGGATGCAGTTTATCACAGTGCCATTCGTTTTGTTACTAAAGCACCTTATACGACCCACCACTGCGACCTGTATGCCCTAGTCGGCTGGCCCTCGCTACATGTTCGTCGTCAGACCCACTGGCTCCAGGTCATCTACAAGGCTATGCTAGGTAAAGTGCCGCCTTATCTCAGTTCACTGGTCACGATGGCTACACCCACCCGCAACACGCGCTCCAGCAGGTGTATCTCACTGATCATCCCTAAAGCCAAAACCTCATTTGGACGCCTTTCCTTCCAGTTCTCTGCTGCCTGCGACTGGAACGAATTGCAAAAATCTCTGAAGTTGGAGACTTTTATCTCCCTCAACAACTTTAAAAATCTGCTATCCGAGCAGCTAACCGATCGCTGCAGCTGTACATAGTCCATCTGTAAACTACCCACCCAATTTACCTACCTCACCCCCCATACTGCTTTTATTTATTTACTTTTCTGCTCTTTTGCACACCAGTATCTCTTCTTGCACATGATCATCTGATGATTTATCACTCCAGTGTTAATCTGCTAAATTGTAATTATTCGATTTATTGCCTACCTCATGCCTTTTGCACACATTGTATATAGATTCTCTTTTTTTTTTTTTTACCATGTTATTGACTTGTTTATTGTTTACTCCATGTGTAACTCTGTGTTGTCTGTTCACACTGCTATGCTTTATCTTGGCCAGGTCGCAGTTGCAAATGAGAACTTGTTCTCAACTAGCCTACCTGGTTAAATAAAGGTGAAATAAATAAAATAAAAAAATATGCATATTCTAGTTTCAGGGGCTGAGAAATAAGCAGTTTCAAATGGGTACGTTTTTTTAGCCAAAAACGAAAATACTGCCCCTATACATAAGAAGATAAGGACCATCGTTATGTTTGGAGGAAAAGGGGGAGGCTTGCAAGCCGAAGAACACCATCCCAACCGTGAAGCACGGGGGTGGCATCATGTTGTGGGATGCTTTGCTGAAGGAGGGACTGGTGCACCTCACAAAACAGATGGCATCACGAGGAAGAAAATGATGTGGATATATTGAAGCAACATCTCAAGACATCAGTCAGGAAGTTAAAGCTTGGTCGCAAATGGGTCTTCCAAATGGACATTGACCCCAAACATACTTCCAAAGTTGTGGCAAAATAGCTTAAGGACAACAAAGGCAAGGTATTGGAGTGGCCATCACAAAGCCCTGACCTCAATCCTATAGAAAATGTGTGGGCAGAACTGAAAAAGTGTGTGCGAGCAAGGAGGCCTACAAACCTGACTCAGTTACACCAGCTCTGTCAGGAGGAATGGCCCAAAATGCACCCAACCTATTGTGGGAAGCTTGTGGAAGGCTACATGAAACGTTTGACCCAAGATAAACAATTTAAAGGCAATGCTACCAATTGAGTGTATGTAAACTTCTGACCCACTGGGAATGTGATGAAAAAAATAAAAGCTGAAATAAATTATTCTGTCTACTATTATTCTGACATTTCACATTCTTAAAATAAAGTGGTGATCCTAACTGACCTAAGACAAGGAATTTTTACTAGGATTAAATGTCAGGAATTGTGATTTTTTTTTGTTTAAATGTATTTGGCTAAGGTGTATGTAAACTTGCGACTTCAACTGTAATGTAATGTAAATATATACACACACACAGTACCAGTCAAAAGTTTGGACACACCTATTCATTCCAAGGTTTTTCTTTATTTTGACTATTTTCTACATCATAGAATAATAGTGAAAACATCAAAACTATGAACACATATGGAATCATGTAGTTTCAAAAAACATATTAAACAAATCAAAATATATTTTATATATGACATTTTTCAAAGTAGCCACCCTTTGCCTTGATGACAGCTTTGCACACTCTTGGCTTTCTTTCAACCAGCTTCATGAGGTAGTCACCTGGAATGCATTTCAATTAACAGTTGTGCTTTGTTAAAAAGTTCATTTGTGGAATTTCTTTCCTTCTTAATGCGTTTGAGCCAATCGGTTGTGTTGTGACAAGGTAGGGGTGGTATACAGAAGATAGCCCTATTTGGTAAAATACCAAGTCAATATTATGGCAAGAACTGCTCAAATAAGCAAAGAGAAACGACAGTCCATCAGTACTTTAAGACATCAAGGTCAGTCAATCCGGAAAATGTCAAGAACTTTCAAAGTTTCTTCAAGTGCAGTCAAAAGAAACATTAAGCACTATGATGAAACTGGCTCTCACGAGGACTGTCACAGGAAAGGAAGACCCAGAGTTACCTCTGCTGCAGAGGATAAGTTCATTAGAGTTACCAGCCTCAGAAATTGCAGCACAAATAAATGCTTCACAGAGTTCAAGTAACAGACACATCTCAACATCAACTGTTCAGAGACTGCGTGGAATCAGGCCTTCATGGTCAAATTGCTGCAAAGAAACCACTACTAAAGGACACCAATATGAAGAAGAGACTTGACTGGGCCAAGAAACACAAGCAATGTACATTAGACCAGTGGAAATCTGGCCTTTGGTCTGAGGAGTACATATGAGATTTTTGGTTCCAACTGCCGTGTCTTTGTGACACACAGAGTAGATGAACGGATGATCTCCGCATGTTTGGTTCCCACCGTGAAGCATGGAGGAGGAGGTGTGATGGTGCTTTGCTGGTGACACTGTCTGTGATTTATTTAGAATTCAAGGCACACTTAACCAGCATGGCTACCACAGAATTCTGCAGCAATAAGCCATCCCATCTGGTTTGCGCTTAGTGGGACTATCGTTTGTTTTTCAACAGGACAATGACCCAAAACACACCTCCAGGCTGTGTAAGGGCTATTTGACCAAGAGGGAGAGTGATGGAGTGCTGAAAAACCTTTGAATGAGTATGTGTATCCAAACTTTTGACTGGTACTACTGTATACCACGGGTATGACAAAACATGTATTTTTACTGCTCTAATTACGTTGGTAACCAGTTTATAATAGCAATAAGGCACCTTGGGGGCTTGTGGTATATGGGCAGTATATACCACAGCTAAGGGCTGTATCCAGGCACTCCGAGTTGCGTCATGCATAACACTAAGGTTGTGGGTTCAATTCCTAGGGATCACATACAAAAACAATCTATGCACTCACTGTACAAGAGTAGGCTACATGCAGCTCTCTGAGAGGGACTGATAACTTACCTGTGGGGAAGGCTGGGTGGTTGGCTCCAGGGTGGTACATGTTGGGAGTGTAAGCAGGGCCAGCCGAGTACCCCGCAGGAAATCCAGCTGCAGAGTCAAAGGTCATATATAAGTGACAAGAAAATCAGAAGCGTCAGACATACATTTAGAGAAATAGTGTGTGTTAATTACCCACTGGTCTGTTTGGGTGGTATACATTTCCCAATCCATTACACACTAGTTACACTGCTTACCTGGGTATCCTACTAAATGTCCCTTAGGGTTGACATAGGGACTAGTTACACTGCTTACCTGGGTATCCTACTAAATGTCCCTTAGGGTTGACATAGGGACTAGTTACACTGCTTACCTGGGTATCCTACTAAATGTCCCTTAGGGTTGACATAGGGGAGCCCTGTCGCTGCAGGGTTGTAGACTGGGTTCATAATGCACTCCTTTCAGATACTGCAACAAAGACAAGACACATTGTTGAGAAAATTCATTCAGATTGTAAAAAATTATTATTATTAAGTGGCTAAGTAACTAGCTAACGTTACATTGATCAATGATTTTTGTCATTCATAATTAGCCATCATACGGCGCCCTTTCGCTTGATGCCTGTGGTTAAACGTAATGGGACCCTTGCCTTGATCGCAGCAGTAGCTAACGTTAGCTAGCTAAATGTATGTTGGTTATCGAAATATAAAATGCGTAGCTAGCAAGCTAGATTTAAACAAACTAGATTTAAAACATGTCCGTCTGTGCTGATAAATTCCATCAGGTAGCTATACTAATTTAGCTAGCTACCTAACAGACATGCGTTTATCAATAGGCGATGCAGTAACTCCACAAAAACACAAGGGCCGGGTGTTTAGCATCTAACGTTCTCTATTTATCTTGTACTGGCTCTTCCAGTCACCCTTCAACTATCTCTTCGTCTTTGCCAATATTGGCAACATGTTTAACAATAGATGTCAACTGTGATGTTAGCTCTAGTTTTCAATGATACTCACAGTTGTAATTTCTCAGTTTCCGACTGCTGTTCTTTGGCTCGACTCTTTACTTTTGGGTATTGTATTTTGGTTCTCACTGTCTGGTTGAGTTGACACTTTTTTATGCTTGGCTCACTGGACACAAAAATTATCCAGCAGCTGGCGTCACTTCCGAGTACAGTTTGTGGCGCTTTCAAGAAAACTGGGATCTCCGGAAAAACAAGGTACAATCATGACGTTAGTGATCTTTAGGTCGGAAAGTCGGAGCTCTAGAAAGATGCCCGAGGTTCCGACATGGAATTCCGAGTTGGATGACCGTTCAAAACCATTTTTTCCAATCGGTGCTCGTTTTTTCCCGAGTTCCCAGTTATCTTGAAAGCATTGATATCGTAATTCAGGGATTTACGAGTTCCGAGTTCCCAGTTGTTTTGAAAGCTGTATGAAGCTCATCTTGCCCATGTCACCTGATGTGGTACTGTGTAAAATGTTGACTTTCGCTTTACTGTCTCTCTGGGTCTGGGACGGCATTTATGTGAAACATTTTATACACCATTATATAACTCATCAACTCGGTATCAAACCTGAAAGAAGCATTCTTGCATCCATCGAATAACAATTCTAACCATGAGTATTATACAACGGGTGGGTCTAATCCTGAATGTTGATTGGTTAAAAGCGCATTCCAGTCGGTGTCTATTCCACAAGTTACCACCGGCTAAATATATGACTTTAACCCTCCTGCTGTGTTCCGGTCTAATTGGACCGATTTACAAGTTCTCTGAAAAAATGTAGTCATTTTAATCTGATTTTCATAAGGTTCCATGACTTTGTCCACACAGGGCATCTGAACACACAAAGTACATTTTGATGATTTCATTACATTTTGGGTGTTTTATTTAACTTTTTACACCTGTGGGGTTCCCGGTCATTTTGACCAGTCAATAGAAATGATTGGGTGAGACTACAATTAGTGTATAAAATTGAGTTCAGGCACATGCCCATTCATCAGATGGACACATTTCCTCTCCCAGACCCCCACATGAACGTGTGTTTGAGCACATACACACCTCACTCCCCTTCTTGGCTTCCATGGCAACCCCCAAGGGAACCTTTCCCCAATAGAATATTTCCCCCACGGAAACCACACCTGTTGACATTCTCACAAACAATCGCAACATTGTTTCAATAGTTTAAGGAACTTTTC
The DNA here is from genome assembly GCF_045679555.1 of Salvelinus alpinus. Lineage (NCBI taxonomy): Eukaryota > Metazoa > Chordata > Actinopteri > Salmoniformes > Salmonidae > Salvelinus > Salvelinus alpinus. The sequence goes on from NC_092093.1 coordinate 71,837,666, forward strand.
TCGCAGCTCTGGTATATAAAGCTTTTTTTAGGCCTTGCTCAAAATTCATTCTGTAGCGGCACAATGACCAAACGATATACTTACTGTATGTGAGGCTCTTGATCATATCTTTGATCATGACACTGGTGAGGAGAGAGTCCTTGTTAAACTTTGACACAAAGTAGTCTTTGATAAATAGCACAATTTGTTTCATCTGAGTATTTGTTGTAGTCAAAATAATCCATACATTATGCTTTTTTTAACTCAAAAACGAGTTGTATGAGCTCAGGTCAATGAGGCCTACAGGCCATAAATAGCAAATAGAAGTTCAAAACAGTACTGTTCACAATAGTTGAGTTGATAAGTTCAGTTGATAAAAAGATTTAACACAACATTAGGTGTTAATATATGTATTATTATGGATTTATAGCTGGGGCGGTCATTTTGGACCGGGAACACAGAATTAATTCACATGAAATGAACATAACAGGAAGGTTAAAATGCCTATTTAGTCTGTTCCATCTGACTGTGCAATCGACTGTCTCATCAGCCCAGGCAGGGAAGTTATAAACTTGATCTCCACTATAAAAAAGCATATAGACATGATCACATTTATTTTAGTCTAACATTCAGCCAGTCGAAACCATGAATCAGCTGGCATCATTTTCATGAATATATACAAAGAAATGTCAATTGAAAAAATGTAAAACGAAACGAAGTGCAGCTAGTTTGCGGTCTTTCCACCTTCAGTTTGAAGTTTGTGTGTTAGCTGTGTTGTTGGCTAGCTCCTCTGAACAACAGTGTCCTAACGAGAAAACACATTTTCTATGCCAGGCGAAATCGTGCCTCATTAGCTAATTGTTATGGATGTATCCAAATAAATGTCACTAGAAAACAGTTTAAACAAATGCAGCTACTGTTATTCTGTCTGCACTGTTTGAAGTTAGCCGTAGTTGGCTAGCTGGCAAGCAAGGGATAAGAACGTTACCAGCCAGTATGGCGATGGAACATTTAGAACGAACGACTGGGTCGCGTCCATAGATACAGAACAAAAAGACTGAACGTCTGGGTTTTGTCTCTGGCAACCGAACCAATTGCACGACCAGCCGGCTTGGGTAGCAACTGTAACGGATGTGAAATGGCTAGCTAGTTAGCGGGTACGCGCTAATAGCATTTCAATCGGTTACGTCACTTGCTCTGAGACCTGAAGTAGGGTTTCCCCTTGCTCTGCAAGGGCCGCGGCTTTTGTGGAGCGATGGGTAACGACGCTTCGTGGGTGTCAGTTGTTGATGTGTGCAGAGGGTCCCTGGTTCGAGCCCGGGTATGGGCGAGGGGACGGACTAAAGTTATACTGTTACACAACCATAGATTTGTTTCGGGACTATATCTTGTGGAAGGAAGAAATAGTATGAATAAATTCATCAAAATAACGTTTTTAATGAACATCTGTCAATCATTATTTGTTGGTAACCAGTTGTATAAAAGTGATAATGCCCTCGAAGCCGGTGTTTGGAGGATATGGCACCCGTGCCAATATCCTCCAAACAACGCCTACGAGGGCATTATCACTTAATTAGGGCAACCCACAGAATATAAATTGACCCTGTGAACAGATCTAGGATCAATCAGTAAACCATACTACAAATTTGAGGATGAACTCTAAAAGGTACAAATCTAAACTGACTGTAGATCAGCTGCGAGGGCCGCTGTATGGCCGACAAAGGTCCTAACAGGTACACATAGTAAAATACACCTATTATAATTTAAAACAAAACGTTGATCATGGGATTATCTTTTGTCTCCTTCTTTATAATTGAAGATGGCGGATCAGAATAAATATTTAATTTAGAAATGTATGATTTATCATTGCCATACAAAAATGTCCGGGACCTGACTGGATTTCGCGTTCGTCTTCCCACTTTAACCGGGTCTGGGTCCATCGAATTAAATGCGTGACAATATCACTGCCGTGATTTAGCTAGTATTTAGAAATGGTCAATTTTAATACATTTTAGTTAACAATTTATGCTGTAAAACACTGTTCATCGGTCGTTATTCTCAATTTAGCAAATTATGTCGGGAGCGGCCGCCGGAGGGGCGTCCTCTTGCATCGGCGCAGCCGCTGCCAGTTGTAGCTCAGCTGGGTCGTCCTATGCTGCAGCGGGCGGAGAAGTGGGAATACTAGGCAGGCTACCTAGTCGGGTTTTGGAGCATGTGTTCTCCTATCTGGACTTGTATGATTTGATGCGGTGCTCGTTTGTGTGCTGGCACTGGAACAACTGCCTCACCGATGAGAACAGCGAGGTGTGGCGGAGTCTGTGCGCTCGCTCTCTTAGTGAAGAGGCACTTCGCTCCGACATTCTTTGTAATCTGACAACATACAAGGGAAAGGTAGCAGCTACTAGCTAAGCTAATAACGTTTGTTTACTATTTGAAGACCGAAGTGAAGGCCTATAGCTGTTGTTACAGATTTAGATTTCAATCCAGAAGATACCACATTGTGGAAAGATCACAAACCCAATCAGCACACATTAACTTGCCATTCAATCATAGCCTAGGCTACTCATCAATGGTATGAGTTACCCTGTCTGCCATGCACAGACTAGTGGCTAGCCGTCTATACACACACGCCCAGTTGTTTATTTATGCAGCAACGCCAGCATTAAATACGATCCATAAGCATGGTGCAATCATTTCCTTGAATGAGATAATATTTTAAGTAAAATGGAATAGCAATGATTTTTGGTTGCTGGTATGCATGTTGATTCTGCTCTCAATCACTTGGATTTATGTCCTCTTCAAAACCCTAGCACATCTTTGTCTGCCTCTCCTGCAGCTCAAATCCTACCTGCACGCTCTGAGTTCCCACGACTGCTCACGCAACGTCTACGTGAAGAAGAACGGTTTCACCCTTCACCGCAACCCCATTGCCCAGAGCACCGACGGAGCCCGCGGCAAGATCGGCTTCTATGAGGGCCGCCATGCCTGGGAGATCTGGTGGGAGGGGCCCCTGGGGACCGTGGCAGTGATCGGCATTGCCACCAAGCGTGCTGCCATACAATGCCAGGGCTATGTGGCCCTCCTGGGCAGTGACGACCAGAGCTGGGGCTGGAATCTGGTGGATAACAACCTGCTCCACAATGGGGAGGTCAACGGGAACTTCCCTCAGTGCAACAACGCACCCAAATACCAGGTAGGTTAACGTTTTTCTCCTGGGTCATATTGATAATTGCAACGGAAACGACAGCTAAGCAGTGAGATTAGTGCCGGAGTTCAGGGACTTTGTCACCATGGGGTAGGCTGCAGACAGGAACAGACAACATATCTGTATGCATGAACTAAAAATGTTCAATTGAAGTTCTAAGCCATTGTTTTAGGCTGATGACCCATCCCAATGAAGTGATTCTAGTTGAAATATTATAAACATTTATTTGTGGGATGAGTTAGGCCTGTGCAGTTGAATGCATGTCAAGAAGAACGCTACCTTAAATTAGAAGTTCTCTCAACAGTAATCATGTTTTAATTGTAGCGTGAAAGAGAAGCCATTCCCTGTATGGTAGCTGTTACTTATTGTTATATTACTTTCTAGTGTAATGGTGTCCGTCCACAGATTGGGGAGAAGATACGAGTGATTCTTGACATGGATAACAAGACCCTGGCCTTCGAGAGAGGCTTTGAGTTTCTGGGAGTGGCCTTCAGAGGGCTGCCTAAAGCATGCCTCTTCCCGGCCGTCTCAGCTGTCTATGGCAACACTGAGGTGACCATGGTCTACCTTGGCAAGCCTCTGGATGGGTAGCACCGCCACAACACCAGCTGGTGCCACGTCACATCAGGTGTGCCAAGGATAATGACTGATAGTTTAGAATCCTCTCGGTGTCAACCAACATTCCACAACCACAGGAATGGACTACAAAATCAACATGGATGAGAGTGAACTATTGATGGACAAGAGAATTTGACCAGAGTGGGGGAAGTGATCATTGATGGACAAGAGGGTTTGACTAGGGTTTTGGGAAGTGATGATTGATGGACAAGAGGGTTTGACTAGGGTTTTGGGAAGTGATGATTGATGGAGGGTGGGGGACTGGGGGCTGTTTCAAAGGTGTTTCTGACACAACGTGGATCCTATCCACTTCAGCTGCTGGACCATTTTATTTACAGTACGGGAGGACTTTACTTATTTTTTTGTTATTTTATTAAGTAACAACACTGAGTCCTGTATATGCGGACGGTTTTATGATGTCTGTTCCTATGAGGCAAAACCAAATATGAACTGTGGCAAATAAAGACAAATCACAAATCATAACGTATGTGTGACAATGCAAGCTGTAACATTTCTAGAGTACACGTGTAACTGCCATGGATGGAACAGCAAGGGGGACACTTCAGAGGACTATACCGTATGAGACACTTGGAAAAGACTGCTTCAGTAGAAAAGTTGGTCATTGCAGTGAAACTGAAACGTCTCCTCTCTTCAGATACATTGTATAGTAGAGCAGAAGTGAGGAGACTATGCTACTGTGAATCCATTTTAATTGTGGTGGTATTCATCATACTATTTCATTATATTTATTTATAGGTTTTAATTCGTGGTACTATTGAAGAGGTCATGGAACCTTCAAAATAAAGTCTACCTGGTGCCAGTCTGTAATGATTGATTGAGTGTTTCATAATGCTTCCACAAGAGGGCAATCATTGACTTCTATATTCTATATAAAATAAGAACCACCCAATGATATTTGTTGTGAAATCTGTGAATGTATTGTAATGTTTTTTTTTTAATTGTATAAACTGCCTTAATTTTGCTGGACCCCTTGGCAGCAGCTAATGGGGATCCATAATAAGTACAAATAGGACATTATTTTACTTATTTCTCAAATTGAAAGCCACCTTTCAATGTCTCTAGTCATATTCTACTCTCCCTTTCTCTACAATCAAATGATTTCTGTTTTGTCTGACTTTCTCATACAGTTGGTGTTTGTGGGCTGAGTTAACTGCAGCATAGTGTAGGTCTCTATGTAATTTCCTATGCCCCAGTTGACAAGTGTTGGCAGGTCTCTGATATAAACTGAACAAAAATATAAACGCAACATGTAATGTGTAGGTCCCATGTTTCATGAGCTGAAATAAAAGATCCCAAGAATTTTCCATACTCACAAAAACCTTCTCTCTCAAAATCTGGAACAAATTTATTTATATCCCTTTGCCAAGATAATCCATCCACCTGACAGGTGTGGCATATCAAGAAGCTGATTAAACAGCATGATCTTTACACCTTGTGCTGGGGACAATAAAATGCCACTCTAAAATGTGCAGTTTTGTCACACAACACAATGCCACAGATGTCTCAAGTTTTCAGGGAGCGTGCAATTGGGAAAGTGACTACAGGAATTTCCACCAGAACTTTTGCCAGAAAATGTCATGTTAATTTTCCTACCATAGGCTGACATCAGCAAACTGCTCACCCACACAACGCCATACACACAGTCTGGCATCTGCCCGGTACAGTCGAAACTGAGATTCATCTGTGAAGAGCACACTTCTCCAGCGTGCCAGTGGCCATCGAAGGTGAGCATTTGCCCACTGAAGTTGGTTACGACGCAGAACTGCAGTCAGGTCAAGACCCTGGTGAGGACAACGAGCACGCAGATGAGCTTCCCTGGGACGGTTTCTGACAGTTTGTGCAGAAATCCTTCGGTGGTGCAAACCCACAGGTCATCAGCTGTCCGGGTGGCTGGTCTCGGACGATACAGCTCCACATCCGGCTTCTTCACCTGCTGGATCATCTGAGACCAGCCACCGGACAGCTGATGACCTGTGGGTTTGCACCACCGAAGGATTTCTGCACAAACTGTCAGAAACCGTCCCAGGGAAGCTCATCTGCGTGCTCGTTGTCCTCACCAGGGTCTTGACCTGACTGCAGTTCTGCGTCGTAACCAACTTCAGTGGGCAAATGCTCACCTTCGATGGCCACTGGCACGCTGGAGAAGTGTGCTCTTCACAGATGAATCTCAGTTGACTGTACCGGGCAGATGCCAGACTGTGTGTATGGCGTTGTGTGGGCGAGCGGTTTGCTGATGTCAGCGTTGTGAACAGAATGCCCCATGGTGGCGGTGGAGTTATGGTATGGGCAGGCATAATCTACAGACAACGAACACAATTGCATTTTATCGATAGCAATGTGAAAAGACAGAGATACCGTGACAAGATCCTGAGGCCCATTGTCGTGCCATTCATTCGCCAACATCACCTCATGTTTCAGCATGATAATGCACAGCCCCATGTCGCAAGAATCTGTACACAATTCCTAGAAGCTAAAAATGTCCCAGTTTTTCCATGGCCTGCATACTCACCAGACATGTCACCCATTGAGCATGTTTGGGATGCTCTGGATCAACGGCGTGTTCCAGATTCCGCCAATATCCATCAACTTCGCACAGCCATTGAAGAGGAGTAGGACAACGTTCAACTCTATGCGAAGGAAATGTGTCACGCTGCCTGAGGCAAATGGTGGTCACCAGATACTGACTTGTTATCTGATCCACACCCCTACCTTTTTCTAGGGTATCTGTGACCAACAGATGCATATCTGTATTCCCAGTCATGTGAAATCCATAGATTTGGGCATAATACATTTATTTCAATTGACTGACTTCCTTATATGAACTGTAATTGTTGCATGATATGTTTATAATTTTGTTCAGTATAGTTTGCGACAATAATGTACCAGTTTGTCAAGCTTCCTGGGTGTGTGTGTGTTTCAACCACACGAAAGCTTAGCATGTCAGTGGGGTTTTCCCTCAATACTGCACACACACTTTTGATGAGGGAGCATTTAATTTTTTGTATTTTATTTAACTAGGCATGTCAGTTAAGATCAAATTCTTATTTACAATGACGGCCTACACCGGCCAAACCCAGACGACACTGGGCCAATTGTGTGCCGCCCTATGGGACTCCCAATCACAGCCAGTTGTGATACAGCCTGGATTCGAACCAGGGTGTCTGCAGTGATACCTCTAGCACTGAGATGCAGTACCTTAGACCTCTGCGCCACTCGGGAGCCCATGAGGGATGTCTATGTGTGTAGTTTGTACTGTGTACAGTTTTTAAAACAGGCATAAATGTGTTTTTCTAAATGGGATATTGGAAGAAAAGAGATCTAGGCTTAATATTTGAAGGGAGGCTAAGCCTATGAAAAATGAATGTCAACTGAATTAATGAATTCAACTGAGCATAAAGCTGGCTTCAGCTGCCAATCACTTAATCAAGTCAGAAATTAGAACGAGAGGAGAGGACTCATTGCATGAAAACAGGAAGGAAGCCCCAACAAATCACCACTGCGATGGCAGCTCCATCACTTCCTGATTCTAATTCCCTATTCTAATTCCAGAACTATGGGAAAATACACGACACAAACTACGCTGTAGGCCACATAATTAAACGTAATTACCTGTACTTTCTCAATGTGTGTGTGTGTGTGGAGAGAGAGAGCGCATGGGCTGCACCAATTTTAATCTGTTTGCTGGTAAACTCGTATGTCATGGTCAGTAAGACCACAACCAGGTACTAGGCTACTGAAAAAAAGCTGTGTTTCTCTTCCAATGGTTCATGGTAAATGAGAGGGCTGGTTGAGTATTTACAGTGTAAATGTCAGTATGACGTGTCAAAGTAGCTGAACAAAATGCAAAGAATCAAATCGTTCCCTTGGCTGTTGCAAAAGTGTCAGCTAGGCAGGAAGGGTGTGAGTGTTGAGTGGTTTCCTCTCTGTAGTATCTGATGTTCAGAAACAGGAGTTGGAGAGTGAGAGGTGAGAATGGGGTTTGTCGGTAGGTTTTCGTAGTAGACAAGATAAGCCTACACAAACACATGCACACACAAATCATGGTGTGGATGGCAGGTTTCCAATTATACCAGTTTTTTGTGAGAGGATGAAGCGCTTCACATTGCAACAGTATTTTAAAAAATACTTTGAAAAAGGTATTTTAACCCAGAATTCCCAAATAGAAACAGATAGGTGAGAAAGTTGCATTTGATGTAAGTCTATTATCTGCAAATAACATAAGTTGACACTTATGTACTATGGGCATGCATGAAATGCATCACATAAAAATATAGGGAATCTTCTAGTTCCAATGCAATATGTGTAACGCAGTACAGGACATGCATGTCTCTGACCTAGGCCTGCGAACCTATATGTATGATCTTGCTTGTCCATGTGACTTTGGTTTCCGTTGCTTGCCTGCTTCCGCAAATACTAAAAGCACCGCTCCGCTATGTAGAGAACACACACTGCTCCACATAGATGAGAACCCGACTTACCGACCGAGGCTGCGTCGAACAAACCAGAGAATATGGTCAGGAGCTCAACCGTCAGTGGCTTGAATAACACACACCTAACCACCAGCGTAAGTAGTAGATGCATGGCGCACTGTGCACTTGCTCTACCTGTGCGTGACCTATCTACACTCAACAGCGTCTGACAAAGTAATGAATGAATAACATCAGCGCAAATGGAACACTTCTAAGTACGTGCTTGTAATATCAGAACAGAAAGTGTGACTTTGAATGTATTGTCATTCATGCTCTTAAGTCAAGGAATGTTACTTTGTAGCTTAATATCCTTATCGTTATACAGTCTATGCTAATTCGTTGTATTTCTCAATCTGCTTATAAATTGATAAAACTTATTTGTTAATTTCACTATTAGTTAACGTCTTGTAAAGCATTATACTGTGCATTATCTGTTCAGATATGTAATATGTCAATTCAATATTTTGGATTTATAAGTAGATTTATATATTATTCCTAATTAATGTATTTGATTACTACAGTAGTGGAGAGTTCAAAAGGTATTCACACTCAAACCATGATAAGGACTAACCCAAGGAGGCTGAGATGCAAAAATGATTTAGGCCTACTTAATTTAATCAATGCTCAAAAGAATACAAAGGGTGACAGTGAAATGTGTTAAAAATAAAATAACTTACGTTTCAGACAAGCATGTATTAAATTAAGTATGTTCTTTTTGTATCTCAGCCTCCTTGGGTTAGTCCTTATGGTTTGAGTGTGAATACCTTTTGAACTCTCGGTATATACAGTATTACAGTACAGTATTGATCAGATTTAATGGTTACAGTATGAAAATAATTAATTGAAAACTTTATCAAGGTTAAAAGATAATGGAGATATACAGCTGTTATTCTGTTTTTATGGTTGAGAGACTGTGGGTGTTATATTGTATGGAATACACTCAGTGGCTAGTTTATTAAGTACAGCCATCTAGTACCAGGTCGGACCCCCCCTTGCCTCCAGAACAGCCTGAATTCTTTGTGGCGTGGAAACGTTGCTTAATTGGTATCAAGGGAACTAACGTGGGCCAGGAAAACATTCCCCACACCATTACACCACCACCACCAGCCTGTACAGTTGACACCAGGCAGGTTGGGGCCATGGACTCATGCTGCTTATGCCAAATCCTGACTGCCATCAGCATGACGCAACAGGAACCGGGATTCGTCAAACCAGGCAATGTTTTTCCACTCCTCAATTGTCCAGTGTTGGCAATCACGTGCCCAATGGAACCGCTTCTTCTTGTTTTCAGCTGATAGGAGTGGAACCCGGTGTGGTCGTCGGCTGCAATAGCCCATCTGTGACAAGGACCGACGAGTTGTGCATTCCAAGATGTCGTTCTGCACACCACTGTTGTAATATGCCGTTATTTGCCTGTTTGTGACTCGTCTGGTAACTTGCACTATTCTTGTCATTCTCCTTCAACCTGTCATCAACGAGCTGTTTTCGCCCACAGGACTTTCGCTGACTGGACATTTTTTGTTTGTCACACCACTGAGTTTGGGAAACCCTGACATAGATTACCTCTCCTTTTCTGAGTCTCAGTCCTCTCCTGCTCCCCTTCTCTCCCCCACAGTGAGGATGTTAAGATGCCCATCCAAGGCCTAATCCCTACCCTGGTCTGTCTCACCATCTGGACCCTGTGGAGCCTGCTAATACCTGCCCTCTGCCACCCTCACCACAGCCTCTGCAGACTGGTAAGAGCTACATTTCTTGAACAAGCTTATTAGAGCGTAGAGGGAGAAAATATACACTCTAAAAATAATGTTCCTGTAGGCACCTTCAGGGCTTCCTCTAATTGTAACACCAGCGGTACCCCTAAAGGTGCCTCCTGGAACCTTTTCCCTGAGGAACCTTTTAGGGTTTTAAGGATCCTGTAGGAACCTTTTATGTCCCATGTATTCTATTATGAATAATATAAATAATAATACTATTAACAATAATAATACAAATAACATTGAGTGGCACACTTTTAAAGTCACAAATTAATTTGATTGACTTTGAAAGTCACAGAAATCCAAATATGCAATCAATAAATAAAGTACAATGCCAAACATTGACAAACATTCATATTTAATGTGTATCTACAAGATAGGAGCCTATACTAATCTGAATCTTGTGAGAAAATACAATAACTATTGTCATCAACTAGACAAATCAAAATACCCCATTTTACTGATAAAAATGATATGTTTAGACACATGGAGAATATTTCACAGGTCAATAATAAAACTCATAGGCATGTAGCACATTGAATAACAGCTTTTCTAAGTGGTTTCTAAATTGTACACGGTGAGGGTCTGAAATTGACACCCTTGATAAAGATGAGCAAATGATTTATACTAATACAATTGCTCAGAGAAAGAGATTGTTTAAAATGATTGACAATACCTTTCAATATTTCACCTTGCGAGGATAAGGGGCACTGAGCCTTTTTCTAAAATGTTTTATGAGTTGAAGAACACATTGGGATGGATTTTAGACCATTCCTCCATACAGAATCTTTCTAGATCCTTGATATAATTCGATCTGTGCTTATGGACTGCCCTGCTCAATTCAAACCACAGGTTTTCAACGGGTTTCAGATCCGGAGACAGATGGCCTTTGCAAAAATATATTTTTGTGCATTTTGATGTGTGCTTGGGGTTATTGGCTTGCTTCAAGATGGCCACCATTGTTCCTGTACCCAAGAATGCAAAGGTAACTGAACTAAATGACTATCGCCCCGTAGCACTCACTTCTGTCATCATGAAGTGCTTTGAGAGACCAGTCAAGGATCATATCACCTCCACCTGACTTGTCACCCTAGACCCACTTCAATTTGCTTACCGCCCCAATAGGTCCACAGACGATGCAATCGCCATCACACTGCACACTGCCCTATCCCATCTGGACAAGAGGAATACCTATGTAAGAATGCTGTTCATTGACTACAGCTCAGCATTCAACACCATAGTACCCTCCAAGCCCATCATTAAGCTTGAGGCCCTGGTTCTGAACCCTGCCATGTGCAATTGGGTCCTGGACTTCCTGACAGGCCACCCCCAGGTTGTGAAGGTAGGAAACAACACCTCCACTTCGCTGATCCTCAACACTGGTGCCCCACAAGGGTGCGTGCTCAGCCCCCTCCTGTACTCCCTGTTCACCCATGACTGCGTGGCCATGCACGCCTCCAACTCAATCATCAAGTTTGCAGACAACACAACAGTAGTAGGCTTGATTACCAACAACGACAAGACAGACTACAGTGAGGAGGGCTCTGGGAGTGTGGTGTCAGGAAAATAACCTGTCACCCAACGTCAACAAAACAAAGAAGATGATCGTGGACTTTAACAAAGAGCAGAGGGAGCACTCCCCTATCCACATCAACAGGACAGCATGTGGAGAAGGTAGAACGTTTTAAGTTCCTCGGTGTACATACAGTTGAAGTCAGAAGTTTACATACACCCTAGCCAAATACATTTAAACTCAGTTTTTCACAAATCCAGACATTTAATCCTAGTAAAAATTCCCTGTCTTAGGTCAGTTAGGATCACCACTTTGTTTTAAGAATGTGAAATGTCAGAATAATAGTAGAGAATTTATTTATTTCAGCTTTTATTTCTTTCATCACATTTCTAGTGGGTCAGAAGTTTACATACACTCAATTAGTATTTGGTAGCATTGCCTTTAAATTCTTTACCTTGGGTCAAACGTTTTGGGTAGCCTTCCCCAAGCTTCCCGCAATAAGTTGGGTGAATTTTGGGCCATTCCCCCTGACAGAGCTGGTGTAACTGAGTCAGGTTTTTAGGCCTCCTTGCTCACACACACTTTTTCAGTTCTGCCCACACATTTTCTATGGGATTGAAGTCAGGGCTTTGTGATGGCCACTCCAATACCTTGACTTTGTTGTCCTTAAGCCATTTTGCCACAACTTTGGAAGTATGCTTGGGGTCATTGTCCATTTGGAAGACCCATTTGCGACCAAGCTTTAACTTCCTGACTGATGTCTTGAGATGTTGCTTCAATATATCCACATAGTTTTCCTTCCTCATTATGCCATCTATTTGTGAAGTGCGCCAGTCCCTCCTGCAGCAAAGCACCCTCTCAACATGATGCTGCCTCACCCGTGCTTCACGGTTGGGATGGTGTTCTTCGGCTTGCAAGCCTCCCCCTTTTTTCCTCCAAACATAACAATGGTCATTATGGCCAAACAGTTCTATTTTTGTTTCATCAGACCAGAGGACATTTCTCCAAAAAGTACGATCTTTGTCCCCATGTGCAGTTGCAAACCGTAGTCTGGCTTTTTTATGGCGGTTTTGGAGCAGTGGCTTCTTCCTTGCTGAGCGGCCTTTCAGGTTGTGTCGATATAGGACTCGTTTTACTGTGGATATAGATACTTTTTTTACCTGTTTCTTCCAGCATCTTCACAAGGTCGTTTTACTGTGCTGTTGTTCTGCAATTGATTTGCACTTTTTGCACCAAAGAACGTTCATCTCTAGGAAACAGAACACGTCTCCTTTCTGAGCGGTATGACGGCTGTGTGGTCCCATGGTGTTTATACTTGCGTACATTTGTTTGTACAGATGAACGTGGTACCTTCAGGCGTTTGGAAATTGCTCCTAAGGATGAACCAGACTTGTGGAGATCTACAATTTTTTTTTCTGAGGTTTTGGCTGATTTCTTTTGATTTTCCAATGAAGTCAAGCAAAGAGGCACTGAGTTTGAAGGTAGGCTTTGAAATACATCCACAGGTACACCTCCAATTGACTCAAATTATGTCAATTAGCCTTTCAGAAGCTTCTAAAGCCATGACATAATTTTCTGGAATTTTCCAAGCTGTTGAAAGGCACAGTCAACTTAGTGTATGTAAACTTCTGACCCACTAGAATTGTGATACAGTGAATTATAAGTGAAATAATCTGTCTGTAAGCAATTGTTGGAAAAATTACTTGTGTCATGCACAAAGTAGATGTCCTAACCGACTTGCCAAAACCATAGTTTGTTTACAAGAAATTTGTGGAGTGGTTGAAAAACGAGTTTTAATGACTCCAACTTAAGTGTATGTAAACTTCCGACTTCAACTGTATCACTGACAAACTGAAATGTTCCACCCACACAGACAGTGTGGTGAAGAAGGTGCAACAGCGCCTCTTCAACCTCAGGGGGCTGAAGAAATTTGGCTTGTCAACTAAAACCCTCACAAACTTTTACAGATGCACAATTGAGAGCATCCTGTCAGGCTGCATCACCGCCTGGTATGGCAACTGCACCACCCACAACCGCAGGGCTCTCCAGAGGGTGGTGCGGTCTGCACAACGCATCACCGGGGGCAAACTACCTTCCCTCCAGGACACCTATAGCGCCCAATGTCACAGGAAGGTCAAAAAGATAATCAAAGACATCAACCACCCGAGCCACTGCCTGTTCACCCTGCTATCATCCAGAAGGCGAGGTCAGTACAGGTGCATCAAAGCTGGGACTGAGAGACTGAAAAACAGCTTCTATCTCAAGGCCATCAGACTGTTAAATAGCCATCACTGGCACAGAGAGGCTGCTGCCTACATACACAGACTGGAAATCATTGGCCACTTTAATAAATGGAACACTAGTCACTTTCAATAATGTCACTTTAATAATGTTTACATATCTTGAATTACTCATATGTATATACTGAATTCTAAACTATGAACTGTATCTTAGTCTATGCCGATCTGACATTGCTCGTCCATATATTTATATATTCTTAATTCCATTCCTTTACTTAGATTTATGTGTATTATGTATTTGTTGTGAAATTGTTAGATATTGTTAGATATTGCTGCACTGTCTGAACTAGAAGCACAAGCATTTTCCTACACCCGCAATAACATCTGCTAAACACGTGTATGTGACCAATAAAATGTGATTTATTTTATTTGGAAGAGCCACTCCTGGCAGAGGCAACCAGCTTTTTGGCTAAAATATCCTGGTACTGGGTATAGTTCATGATGTTGTTGACCTTAACAAGAGCCTAAGGACCAGTGGAAGCAAAATAGCCCACTAACATCAAAAATCCACCACTATATTTTATGGGTTATTTTCTGCTCCTGCAGACACAAAACCCCAAACCCAAAACTGGCCAAAGAGCTCTGATGTAAACGACAGGAGTTTGCTAAACAGCATTGGCACTTGGATTGGAATTGGTGCATTGGTCAGATGACATGAAAATAGAGCACACCAGTGGTGAGTTTGGCGTCAAAATGAGAGTACATGAGAGAAAAAAAAAAGAAGAAAAAAAAACATAATGTAAAATATGAATGTACCCAGGTAAACCGGCGGCCCAGGGACCCCCCCCATCATACGTTAGCAAAAATGTCTTATCAAGTAAATGAAGTAACATGAATAGACTTGGTAGATAGTTTTTCATTATTTTGACCCCCCCCCACATTATAATTGGAAGAGACAACTCTAAAATGTCAACTCTAACATAGCCTATTAGATAGAAAGTTACTCCAAACACTTTTGCAGCTGTTTAGCTGGTTAAACAAAGTTTAGCCTTGTGTTCGCAAAAATGTATGTCCAAGGTAAGGAAACTTACCAGTATCCAGCGGGACTTGCTGCATTGGTAGACTATTCATGGGTGTGTGAGTGTAATTGGCTCCAATTCGTGTAATTTGGTCAATATTAGGAGTTAAAGGTCCAGTGCAGTCAAAATTGTGATTTCTCTGTGTTTTACTTACACTGAGTGTACAAAACATTAGGAACACCTTTCTGATATTGAGTTGCACCCCCTTTTGCCCTCAGACAGCCTCAATTTGTCGGGGCATGAACTACAAGGTGTAGAAAGCGTTCCATAGATATGCTGGCCCATGTTGACTTCCCACAGTTTTGTCAAGTTGGCTGGATATCCTTTGGGTGGTGGACCATTCTTGATACACAACGGGAAACTGTAAAAATATTGTGAAATTGTGAAAATGATGATAATGCCCTTTTAGTGTAAGAGCTGTTTGAAAAGACCGCCTGAAATTTCTGCCTGTTTTGGTGGGAGGGAGTTTGGCGTTCCATGGTGACATCACCATGCGATTAATTAGTTAATTGACCAATAGGAAAGAGTTCCAAGCCTCTCTGCCAATAACAGCACATTTTCAGTTTTCCTCTCCCCACTCAAACCACTCCCAGACATTCTTAGCAAAATTCTTGCTTGAGAAATTGCTCTTTGCTAAGAATAAATGTTTGATTCTTTTTGATCATTTTAATTTAAAACAATCACAGTAGTGTACTTAATTGTTACCCAGAAATGATTTGATATTGAGATAAAAGCGGCTGCATTGGTACTTTAAAAAATAAGTTGACATCATTAGAAATAAGATATCCTCCTCTTTTCTACTGTAGGTATGTAATTCAAAATTATTGCTAGCGATATTCCTTTTTTTATGCACTATTTTTGAGGACCCCCTGCAGTTTCTCGGGCTGCGGACACCCGGTTGAATAACCCTGGTCTATGATCTCTCCCAATGTGTTCTCCAACTCATAAAATATTTCAGAAAAAGGCTCCGTTTTTGGAGCCTACAACATAGCTCAGTATTTGAAATATATATTTCATACAGTCATTTTTGTTCATCTTGATAAAGGGTGTCAATAATTTCAGGCCCCACTGTAACTCTCAATAAAAATAATAAACATACAATACCAAGTAAAGAAAGTTCCTTTGAATTATGAATTTCAGAGCTTGTGGTTCTCACTGAAAGCTGTGAAAAAGTGCCTCTGATGACATTTTCATAAGAAATGCAGCATACACTCTGGTTTCTGAAGGGAAGAGAGAGCATAAGTTACCACAATAGATATAAGCAAAGGTAATTCTATCATGGAAACTGCTGCTACTGCTGGTTCTCAGGGTTTCCGTTCATGCATACATTAAATACTTTTATACCCTCGTATACTCTCTGGTCTGATTTGTGGTACAATACTTTTTTTCTTTGCTGTTTAAAGTATTTTAACATATAAAATGAAGTATTTTAAATTGTATTGATCTCGCATACACTGAATTTCTCTCCCTTTCTCTTTGCAGACCCAAAAGATTGCTCTCTGTAGTGATAGTGAGATCTCATCTGTGCCGAGAGACCTACCAGACAACATAGAGGAACTCCACCTGACCCATAACCACATTCAGATGTTACAAGATGACTCCCTCTCCCGCTACATCTCCCTTCGCACTCTAAGCTGTGCAGAAAACCGCTTGGAGACAGTGGGGTCAAAATTCTTTCACAACTCACCTCATCTAGAGAGCCTCAATCTAGCTGCCAATCAACTTCACGTTGGATACCAGGAAACTAGCAGGGCACTGCTCACCCTGTCTAGACTCAAAGTTCTGGATCTGTCAGAAAACCAGCTTACAAACGACATAGCTTCGGTCCTCCTCCAGAATATGACGTCCCTGGAGTACCTCAACCTTTCCAGGAACCTCCTGCTGAGGCTGGATGAAAGCTCCTTCAGCGACCTCCACCAGCTCAGAGAGCTGGACCTGCAGAGGAACATGCTGTTTGAGATCGTTGATGCCTTCGACCACCTGCACAAGCTGCAGAGACTAAACCTGGCCTTCAACCACCTGGCCTGCCTGATGGACTTCGAAATGACCCAGCTCGTGGTGCTCAACGCAAGTCACAACAACATTGAGTGGTTCATAGCCAACCAGGACCTCCAGGAAACTTTCCATCTGGAGACCCTGGATCTCACCAACAACAACCTCCTTTTCTTCCCCTTCCTGCCCATCCAGAGCCGCCTGAGGAACCTCCATCTCTCCCAGAACAGGTTGAGCTTCTATGAACACCTGGCAGACACCGCTGGCTACCCAAACTGGACCAACAGTGTCCAGTTCTTCAACCTGAGGGGCAACGTGACCAATGTCACAGCCCAGCTGTGGGACGAGAGCCTGCACGGTGACATCTCCTCTCTGGACCTGCTGGATCTGAGTGGAAATCAGGTGGGCTACTTCCCCCAAGGGTTTATCAGCAAAATGCCTAGCCTGGCCAGGCTCAGGATACAGACAAACTGTCTCGAGGTTTTAAATCTAACACTGGAAAAACTTCCAGGGACGTTGTACGAGTTGGATGTGAGCAACAATAGATTGACGGAGCTCCATGCTGACCAAGGTAGTTTAAGTGAGTTAGGAAAACTGAGCTATCTCAACCTGAGCCAGAATGACCTGCAGAGTCTACCTCCTAGACTGTTCTCCTCTCTTACCAGCATCAGCTCTGTGGATATCAGCTTTAACAGAGTTGGCATATGCTCCCTTGAGGAAGGGGGTGGGAACAGGGGTGGCTGTGTTGTTTGGAGAAACATCAGCTCTCTGAGACAGCTCCACCTATCAGGGTGCAACCTGGGGAGACTGCCACCGTTAGCGTTCACAGGGACACCTCTAACACACCTGGAGCTGTCTAACAACCCAGAACTCAACATTGAGCCCATATCGATAGCAGGCCTCAGCAGAACTTTACACCATCTAGGATTGGGAAACACAGGCCTGAGAGACTTTGACTTCTCTCCTTTCCACCACTTAAAGTCTTTGAACATTTCCAGAAACTCTCTTACTCAGCTCCCTGCTTCACTGCAACACCTTGAGCTGAGGCTGCTGGACCTGAGGGACAACAAACTGAACACTGTCCCCTCAGATCAGGCTAACACATTAGCCTTGAAACTACAGACTGTTTTTCTTAATGGAAACACTTTCAACTGCTGCCAGTTGGACTGGTACAGGACGTTTGAGAGGGCGAAAACGGTCAATATCATCGACCTCTTAGACATTTCATGTCAGGATATGACAAAAAATACACACAAAGTGGTGTTTTTAAACCCTTTAATATGTGGTGGGAGTGAGGAGGAGTCTGTGTACTGGTACATCCTGTTGTTTATCGTACCTGTCCTCTGCCTGGTTGGGATTTCTGTCATCTTCCTGCTCACCTTCAGGCCCAGACTGCTTCCCAAGGCCATTAAAAATAAATGCCGGAGGCCCACGTCATACTGACATTTCAGTCACCTTCCTTGTGTTGTGGATGAAAGGTCAAATGATTAAGACAATATGGTACATTCTGTCCAAGTGTGATGTTTTGCACATGGGTCGTTCCATGTCATTTCAGCAAGTCATGACATCCACCATCTCAGATTGTTCTGAAATCGTTTCTGTAGTTAGAAACAGATACGGGGGTGGCAGGTAGCCTAGTGGTTGGAGCGTTGGACTAGTAACCGAAAGGTTGCAAGATCGAATCCCCGAGCTGACAAGGTAAAAATCTGTCGTTCTGCCCCTGAACAAGGCAGCTCCAACCACTAGGCTACCTGCCACTCCGTATCTGTTTCTATCTACAGAAACTGTTCCTAGGCCATCATTGAAAATAAGAATTTGTTCTTAACTGACTTGCCTAGTTAAATAAGATAAGCATTCCGGAAACATTATTTTGTTGAAATATAATTTGATCTCTGAGAAATTAAGCTAATTGATTGCACCCAAATTGGCCACTTTAATTTATAGGATTCATTATAATATTCAATAATTATAGTACCAAATTATTTTCTAACAATGAGTAAGACATGAGAAATCCTCACACCAATCCCAACCCAGCAACGATAGTATCAGTATCAGTATATAGTATCAGTTCTCTATGTTTGACGTGTAGTATGGAGTTGCGGCTCTGAGTATTGTTTCTTCATCCTATGTAATGTATTCTTAGTGAATTTGGTTGTTCAGTGAAATTAGTAATTGAAGTTGTTAGGTTTTGTTAGGTTTGTAACCTTTCTTCTGATATTACCATATCCAATGCAAGTCAATGGTACCTATAGTAGCATTTTTGCGCTTCATATCCAAATCATCTATAAGTCACATCATTTCAATTATTAAATACTTTAGGATGATTTGGAGATGAAGCGTAAAAATGAGTTCTGATTATGTAACCCCACTCTCCTCTACATGTGGTGATTTCTCATATTGAGGAAACATAAAACAAACATACCGTATCCTGCTAAAATAAACCAGATGTGATAAATAACTGCGTGCTATACATTTTTCGGAAGCCAGTCAGGATTTCCCATAAATTTGCTGGACCTTTTTGCATTGTTATAATCTGATGGCGCAATGTGTAGTTGGTTCACACAATCCCTGCTTCTAAGGGCCTATTGTGTGCACATGATGTGTGTATGTGTGTAGAAGTCTTGTGATGCAAACTGTTGCTAAAAGTGGCAGAGGAAACATGAAATTTCCTGTTTTGCTGAGATGTGCAGCAACTGCCCAGGTCTTTATCTCAGAAAGGAGGGGTTGGCCTCGAGTCGCATTTGTGAGGCACAGCTACAACATTGGCCACAGGGACCACATCCAGTATTCCACCAATATGGGTTTGAAAGGTACAATTTTTGTATAAAAGTGTGTTAGACTACGGCACAACATTATCCTTCACATTTGCTATGTTGTCAGGTCAGTCCTATGTACTGAACTAAGAGCAGTTAAAGGTTAGGGATTTCCTAAAAGTATTGTGCTTTCACTGTGTTTAAAACTGACAATCACTATGCTCCGTACAAATAAACCCTGCCTAAAGTGAAGCACCAATCAACACCTGATGAAAGAAATTACACAGCTCAGAAAGCACTAACAACCTATCTCAGGAGACACAGCCGTTCAGCACACACACACACACACACACACACACACACACACACACACACACACACACACACACACACACACACACACACACACACACACACACACACACACACACACACACACACACACACACACACACACACACACACACACACACACACACACACACACACACACACACACACCCACACACACCCTGCTTTGGACTGCACCCCAGTAAAGAAACAGTCAACTGGCACACGGGCCACATTTCACGATCGGCACATGGGCCAAAATAATACAAGTAAGTAAGAAACAGCACATACCTTTAATCTTCATGTTCTTCACTTCAGCTCTAGTTTAGTGTGTGCTCGTATACCTTTAACTTCATCTGGTCATCTGGGCATGATGTGATGAAAAGTGGGTCTTCCATAGCTCTAGGTTGAAGATGACAAAGGTTAAGACAACAGGATTCTAATATCCCATAGCTCTTTGCAACAATGGGACCAGCTTTGCTAGTTAGCAACAGTGCTGGTAGTTAACAACGGTGCTGGTCCCAGATTTGTGACGACGTTAACATATCCTGTATGTTTTCGACTTAACTGCTGCCTGTCCTCCATTGCAGATGTAATCTCCTCCTCCAGTCCGGTGTCCCTCCTGAGCTGGTACTCATAAGTGAACCTATGAGTGGAGAAATTACAAATTAGAAATGGATTGAATTACATGTACATTTAATAAAATAATGGTTTGGTTAAATTAACCAGTTCATTATTTCAGTCCAAATTTAAAGCCAAAGTTCAGTATTTTATTTTTGCTCACACTGAAAGTAGTCTATGAGCCAGGTGAAACTGTAATCCACAGCCACTACAAACGTCAGCTAACCTTAGCCACAGCTAGCTAACAATCAATGGAAGGGATAGGGGCAACCGGTTGATTTTATTGAATATAAAAAATCCTCTTCATGTTCTTAGCCTACATTGGAAAGTACATAGACTTTTTGTTTATTAAAAAATAAACAACCTGCCATGTAGACAGTAGACACCCAAATAATTAAATAGAAATGCAGAATCCAGCAGAGGGGAAACCCATTTTCACAAAATACCTTTGATGAGACCACTTAACCTTTATAGAAAGCCAGCAAAAGTCTAAATAAACATAGCAGATTTTACGCATTAGGCCTACTCCACAGGCAGCAGTTTTTCAAAATGGCCACCAACCAGCTCAATGGGACCAAATTAGGTCTAGGGCTACTAAGAGTGGTTTAAATGGCAACAACTATTGAACGGCTTAAATAGCTTGAGATGGTCTGGAAGACCAAATAAAATGAAACAGATATCAGAACAGTGAATTTGCAGTCAAATAGCGAATTCATCCTTTAGACAGTTGAATCAACACACATTTTCTTTAAAAGTTTGACTTTACCAAACAACCACACAGTTGTAAACCTCTAAAGTAGTTACACGAGAAAATGCTGTATTATTATGTTTCTTAATCACTGCACCACACAGACCTTAGGCCTAACTGCTTAAAACAAAGTTACAGAATAAAAACCTTGGCAAAAAAAGGGAATCCTATAGATCTAGGGGAGACCGGGACACAAAGTAACACAGGGCACAAAGTAACAACTAAATAGTGTATCTACATTTCTGGGAAGTTTTGCTTAAATCCATGAATAAAAATAAATAAATGAATTGACAAGAAAAAAAAATTCTGGCCGAATTCTAAATATTCTTGCTGCCACTCATTTTTGATTATTGACCTGTGCAACATTCCCCATGAAGGCTTTCTAATCATAAATAATTTTGATCAGTAAGATGAGATCTTTTGATTGGTATAGTTGATGACAATAATTATTGTTGTATTTTCTCACAACCCCTTACCTAAAATGCAATGGTATTTTATATGGTATTAGCAGTAGACACATTCACATCATGACACTAAACAGGGTCAGTTTCCCAAAAAGGAACTCAGTCGAGGTCTCAATTTACTGTTCAGAGTTAGAATAGTAGAATACACAAGATGCCATTTCTAAATATGTTTGTGCATCATCAGTTTTTCTCTTGTAATGTCAGTCACTGATAATCAGTCAATAAGCCCATGTCAGCTAAAATTGTTTAGATTACTAAATTAGTTTAGAGGCCAGCTATCTAAACTTGTTATCATGGTCGAATTACCGGCCAGGGGGACCCCAATGATTGTGTCAGACTCACTCAGAAGGAGATATCATATAAAAAATGGCAAATATTTCTGTCACAGGAAGGAGGGTTGCTGACGGGGCTAAAAGCATCTTATATAAAATGTATTCATTTTGGCTACTCCGTTTTTGGTTAATATGATATGACTATAAGATTGAATTAATAATTTATAATTAGGGTATGTTCATCCAAATATCAGTTTCAAATCAGAAATGTTTTTATTTACCCCTAATTTTTACAATCGAAGACAGTAACCAGGTCTCCATCCAACCATTTCATGTGGATTAATTACCTGACGCATGAAAAAAGTAAAGTCCGGGCTGATGGAAACAGGAGATGCCGGTAAAATGTTATAAATGTCGACAGACAATTTGTTCGTTTGACATGATGGGATCTTTTTGTGTCAGTGGTTGTATTTGATTAACATTTTAGTAAAAGTATGAATTTCAGCAAACAAAGAAAGGCACACAATTACAGAGAACTAAATTACATATTTTAAAGTATTGGCCTTGGGCGAACCGATGTAGGCGGATCTGAATTCCACAAAGCCTGGTCTCTGCTCAATTCCGTTGGTGGAGTTCATCAGAAACTTCCTTCACCATGGAGTTGAGTTTAGTCAGCTACCTTAGCTCTGGTATGTAGAGTGTTGGTGTGTGTGTGTATCAGTTCAGGACCCTCAGGGTTACTGGCAGGCAGGCAGTACTGGGTGCCGGTCAGGATGGCTGTGTGGAACTGTGGAGTGTAGAGCAACCGTGACGTGAAGTGAAGGCTTAACCAGAGCGTAACCAGATTACCACTGTGGTTATGCTGTGGCTGTAGGTCATGGTGGTTGGAACCATAGAGATAGATAGAGGACTCTAGTGCCCAAAATCCCATTTTAGCATTGGCAGTGCCATTAAAAACTTTCACAATTTTGAAGTAGTCAACTGGGTGGTACTTCCTATGGGTTAGAGAAGGATCACATAATTCCATCCAGGTCACCAGGAGGGATCAGCCAATGAATTATACTCGTGAGCAAACATTCTATAACTGCAGGTGGCAGTAAATTGCCAACTTTGGAGTTATACCCAAAGTTAAGACACAGCTTAATGTGAGCTCTCATATTTTTCAACAAGTTTTTACAAAAGGATAGATTTGGAGTTAGACACACTTAAATTTTTCGGCAGGTACATATGCAGGATGCTACTCTCCACAGCATGGCCTTCGCTCCAGATCAAAACTCCAAACCTGCAACCTAATTTTAACCAAAATTTACCAGAGAGATTACTGCTTTCAAGGTTTTTATTTTTCCAAGCTATACAGAGGGTGCTCTAGCCAACAAACAGCAGAGAACTGAGGACACCATTCAAATCAAATCAAATTTTATTAGTCACATACACATGGTTAGCAGATGTTAATGCGAGTGTAGCGAAATGCTTGTGCTTCTAGTTCCGACAATGCAGTAATAACCAACAAGTAATCTAACCTAACAATTCCACAACTACTACCTTATACACTCCATTCCAACCTGGAACTGAGACAGATACAAATTCAATTAGCACTAAGGTGTGAAGTAAAAGGCCTTTGGTCCCAACAAGTGTCAGGAGTCTTTGAAGCGTCCTCTGAAGCCCCCTCCTGCTGTTCAAAGATCATTCACAGGCACTCCCGTTGCCTGCTACAATGCTGCTTGGATTCCACCTGGCGATCTGGTCACCGTCTGCCCTGGCATGTCTCCCCCTGCCTGGTACAGGTACCTCCACCACACTCACCCCTCTCTCCCGAGCTTTCACTCGCCTCCAGCACACACGCACTGTTAGGGCGAGTGACTCTGAACTTACAATGGCTAGCCCCAAGTCGTTATATACTGTATATATATAATTTTTTTATTGTGCATTTTGCTATTTTGCTATTTGCCTCATGACTCCTGCATACTTTGATGACTACAAACTTTCTTTACCCAACCGTGGGACAGACTATGTTTGTTCCCACACTCGGGACTATGACTCTCTATTGGTTATACTGACTTTTGGCCTCCCATCTTATTCTAACCACCTCTTTGTATTCATGTTACCTGATGAAATTGCTGTACACTATGATCTTGTTCCCATCTGATGCACACTCAGATGTCATAAATCAGCATTGCAGAGCTCTCCCTGTCCTATGCCGTGCCTTGATTGTATTACTGTTGATGATATCTTGAAACGTGCGTGTACACCCTGGCCCATCTACAGTTGCTCGCCACAATTCTGACTTGTGCTCTGATATCTGTTTCACTGACTTCTGTTCTCGTAAAAGCCTGGGTTTTCTGCACGTTAACACTAGAAGCTTATTACCAAAAATGGTTCAATTGAAAGTGTGGGTTCACAGCTCCAATTCAGATGTGTTGGTCATTACTGAGACGTGGTTAAGAAAGAGTGTTTTGAATACTGATGTTAACCTTTCTGTTAATAACCTTTTTCGGCAAGACAGATCTTCCAAAGGTGGGGGAGTGGCAATCTTTACCAAGGATCACCTTCAGTGCTCGGTTGTCTCCACCAAGTCTGTCCCCAAACAATTTGATTCGCTGGTTTTAAGCATTAAACTTTCAAATAGCTCTTTGTTGACTGTTGCTGGGTGCTATCGTCCTCCATCAGCACCGGCCTGTACCCTACCTGCCCTAAACTCTCTCATGGCCCCTTACACTAAGTCGGAATTTGTCCTGCTAGGTGACATAAACTGCGACCACCTGACCAAGTCCTAAAGCAATGGGACTCCCTAAATCTTTCTCAGATTATCACCAATCCCACAGGCTTTGACTCCAAACACCACTCTCCTCTATGTTATCCTCACAAATAATCCTGACAGGTACCAGTCTGGTGTTTTCTGTAATAACCTTAGTGATCACTGTTTTACAGCCTGTGTTCGTAATGGCTGCTCAGTGAAACGACCTGTCCTGATTTGTCATATACTCTTGCTAAAAAACTTTAATGAGCAAGCCTTCCTTCATGAACTGGCCTCTGTAAAATGGTATAGAATCAGCTTGATCCCCTCTGTCGAAGACGCTTGGACCTTATTTTTTGATATTTTCAGTGGTATTGTTAACAAACACTCCCCCATAAAGAAAATGAGAATTAAAAACAGGTTCAGCCCCTGGTTCGACCGTGATCTTGCAGAGTTGCTCCACCTCAAGAATTGCATTTGGCGAAAGGCTCGGCACACGCATACTCAGGCTGACTGGCTGTCGTTCAGGCAAATTAGAAATAAGTGCACTCAGGCTATCCAGAAGGCCAAAGTTAGTTATTTTAAGGAGCAGTTCTCTCTCTGTGGGTCCAACCCCAAGAAGTAGGGAAAACTGATAATAAACCCTCCTCCTCACAGCTGCCCATGTCCCTTTATGTTGATGATGTGGTTGTTACTGACAAGAAGCACATGACTGAGCTCTTTAATCACCACTTCATTAAGTCAGGATTCCTATTTGACTCAGCCATGCCTCCGTCCAACATTTCCTCATCTCCCACCCCTTCTAATGAAACTATCCCCGATGCATCTCCCTCTTTTCCCCCTGCCCCACTACAAAGTTTCTCCCTGCAGGCAGTCACTGAGTCCGAGGTGCTAAAGGAGCTCCTTAAAAAATATATATATATTTTTAAATTTAAAAAAAATTTGACCCCCTTTTCTCCCCAATTTTTTCGTGGTATCCAATCGCTAGTAATTACTATCTTGTCTCATCGCTACAACTCCCGTACGGGCTCGGGAGAGACAAAGGTCGAAAGCCATGCGTCCTCCGAAGCACAACCCAACCAAGCCGCACTGCTTCTTAACACAGCGCGCCTCCAACCCGGAAGCCAGCCCCACCAATGTGTCGGAGGAAACACCGTGCACCTGGCCCCCTTGGTTAGCGCGCACTGCGCCCGGCCCGCCACAGGAGTCGCTGGAGCGCGATGAGACAAGGATATCCCTACCGGCCAAACCCTCCCTAACGACGCTAGGCCAATTGTGCGTCGCCCCACGGACCTCCCGGTCGCGGCCGGCTGCGACAGAGCCTGGGCGCGAACCCAGAGACTCTGCTAGCGCTGCGATGCAGTGCCCTAGACCACTGCGCCACCCGGGAGGCCTGGAGCTCCTTAAATTTAACCCCCCAAAAACATATGGGTCAGATGGTTTAGACCCTTTCTTCTTTAAGGTTGCTGCCACTATCGTCGACAAGCCTATCTCCAGCCTTTTTAACTTCTCTCTCCTTTTTGGGGAGGTTCCCATTGCGTGGAAGGCAGCCACAGTTCGTCCTTTATTTAAAGGGGGAGATCAAGCTGATCCTAACTGTTATAGGCCTATTTCTATTTTGCCCTGTTTATCAAAAGTGTTGGAAAAACTTGTCAATAATCAACTGACTGGCTTTTTTGATGTCTATAGTATTCTCTCGAGTATGCAATCTGGTTTCCTCTCAGGTTCTGTATGTGTCACTGCAACCTTAAAGGTCCTCAATGATGTCACCATTGCCCTTGATTCTAAGCAATATTGTGCTGCTATTTTTATTGACTTGGCCAAAGCTTTTGATACGGTAGACCATTCCATTCTTGTGGGCCGGCTAAGGAGTATTGGTGTCTCTGAGGGGTCTTTGGCCTGGTTTGCAAACTACCTCTCTCAAAGAGTGCAGTGTATAAAGTCAGAAAATCTGCTGTCTCAGCCACTGCCTGTCACCAAGGGAGTACCCCAAGGCTCAATCCTAATCCTCTTCTCAATTTACATCAACAACATAGCTCAGCCAGTAGGAAGCTCTCTCATCCATTTATATGCAGATGATACAATCTTATACTCAGCTGGCCCCTCCCCAGACTTTGTGCTAAATGCTCTACAACAAAGCTTTCATAGTGTCCAACAAGCTTTCTCTACCCTTAACCTTGTTCTGAACACCTCCAAAACAAAGGTCATGTGGTTTGGTAAGAAGAATGCCCCTCTTCCCACAGGTGTTATTACTACCTCTGAGGGTTTAGAGATTGATGTAGTCACCTCATACAAGTACTTGGGAGTAAGTCTAGACGGTGCACTGTCCTTCTCTGAGCACATATAAAAGCTGCAGGCTAAAGTTAAATCTAGACTTGGTTTCCTCTATCGTAATCGCTCCTCTATCACCACAGTTATCAAACTAACCCTGATTCAGATGACCATCCTACCCATGCTAGAATAAACATTTTTATTTTTTATTTCACCTTTATTTAACCAGGTAGGCAAGTTGAGAACAAGTTCTCATTTACAATTGCGACCTGGCCAAGATAAAGCAAAGCAGTTCGACACATACAACAACACAGAGTTATACATGGAGTAAAACAAACATACAGTCAATAATACAGTACAAAAATAAGTCTATATACAATGTGAGCAAATGAGGTGAGATAAGGGAGGTAAAGGCAAAAAAGGCCATGGTGGCGAAGTAAATACAATATAGCAAGTAAAACACTGGAATGGTAGATTTGCAGTAGAAGAATGTGCAAAGTAGAAATAGAAATAATGGGGTGCAAAGGAGCAAAATAAATAATTAAATAAATACAGTAGGGGAAGAGGTAGTTGTTTGGGCTAAATTATAGATGGGCTATGTACATGTGCAGTAATCTGTGAGCTGCTCTGACAGCTGGTGCTAAAGCTAGTGAGGAAAATAAGTGTTTCCAGTTTCAGAGATTACGGAGACATCATTTATAGATCGGCAGGTAAGGGTGTTCTCGAGTGGCTAGATGTTCTTTACCATTCAGCCATCAGATTTGCCACCAATGCTCCTTATAGGACACATCACTGCACTCTATACTCATCTGTAAACTGGTCAACTCTGTATACCTGTCGCAAGACCCACTGGTTGATGCTTATTTATAAAACCCTCTAGGCCTCACTCCCCCTATCTAAGATATCTACTGCAGCCCTCATCCTCCACATACAACACCCGTTCTGCCAGTCACATTCTGTTAAAGGTCCCCAAAGCACACACATCCCTGGGTCGCTCCTCTTTTCAGTTGGCTGCAGCTAGCGACTGGAACGAGCTGCAACAAACACTCAAACTGGACAGTTTTTCTCTTATCTCTTCATTCAAAGACTCAATCATGGACACTCTTACTGACAGTTGTGGCTGCTTCGCATGATGTATTGTTGTCTCTACCTTCTTGACCTTTGTGTTGTTGACTGTGCCCAATAATGTTTGTACCATGTTTTGTGCTGCTACCATGTTGTGTTGCTACCATGTTGTTGTTATGTTGTATTGCTACCATACTGTGTTGTCATGTGTTGCTGCTTTGATATGTTGTTGTCTTAGGTCTCTCTTTATGTAGTGTTCTCTCTATTGTTTTGTCCTATATTGTATTTTTTATTTTATTTTTAATCCCAGGCCCCCGTCCCCGCAGGAGGCCTTTTGCCTTTTGGTAGGCCGTCATTGTAAATAAGAATTTGTTCTTAACTGACTTGCCTAGTTAAATAAAGTTTAAATAAAACATTTATAATAAAAATTATACCTGTTCAAACAACACACTCCAGGTGGCAGTATGCACCCTTTCCATTTGTTTACCAACTCAAGGCCCCAAGGTTCCGTTCTGGAGCACACCTTCCACTGTGCCCAGAGGACAGCATCGGTATTGCAGTACAGCCTAGAAAGACAATTCCCATAGACAGCCCCACAGAGAAGTCAAATTTGAAAATTCCTAATTAGACACTTTGGTCATCACCTTTGTTAAAAAAACATCTATTGAATAATTCAAATAATGGCGGTAAGGGCGATTTATTTTCCATCACTTACAGCCGAAGATATTAACATTTTAACGTCTCTGACATCATGAGCCCAGCTGGCCAGGGGCCAAGTGCTGGTTGGTTTGTTTAACTGTCCACGTGCTTGGCACACTCTGGCAGAGTCATGGAGCATGTTCGTGCGATACAGCTGTCCAGATCTGTCCTTCTAGTGCGCAGGCGTATTAATCCCAGTAAAGGCGGATATAAAAATATGGCAGAAACCACATAACAGCGTATGGGAACGTGAGTAGGTTTTGTTGAAAACAACAGGCGTCCGTCTTGGACGCTGTCTGTAGTTCATACATACCTCAGTGCCTTGCCGCTGCTCACACAGACACAATAATGGGACATATACAATAATGCAATGCCTATCTAAGTCTATGGTTGGAACAGAGAGAGAAAGAGAAACGCAGCTGTCAGGGAGGGAAGGCCTTTGAGAAGCCTGGAGCTCAGGCTGCAGTGGCCTTTATGAGGGTTCACTCTCTCTGCACACTTCGGGCTGCTCTCCACACCGGGGGTTATCTACTGAGCTGACTGAGAATAGGTTGTGTATTGGTTTGTTCATTAAAAATACATGTAAAACGGCCATCTCCTGATGAAAGAGGAAGAGGAATTTCACAACTCAGGGTGAATTCTAAAGTAATCTATGATGTAGTCTTGACGTACACACCACTGCACCCAGTCTCATTGTGAACAAGTTTGACTTTGTCCCGAGACCAACAAAGCTACAGTTCAAGTACACTATATATACAAAAGTATGTGAACCACCCTTCAAATGAGTGGATTTGGCTATTTCAGCAACACCCGTTGCTGACAGGTGTGTAAAATCGAGCACACAGCCATGCAATCTCCATAGACAAACATTGGCAGTAGAATGGCCTTACTGAAGAGCTCAGTGACTTTTAATGTGACACCGTCATAGGATGCCACCTTTCCAACAAGTCAATTCGTCAAATTTCTGCCCTGCTAGAGCTGCTCGGTTAACTGTAAGTGCTGTCATTGTGAAGTGGAAACGTCTAGGAGCAACAACGGCTCAGCCGCGAAGTGGTAGGCCAAACAAGCTCTCAGAACGGGACTGCCGAGTGCTGAAGTGCGTAGCGCTTAAAACTCGTCTGTCCTCAGTTTCAACACTCCTCTGGAAGCAACGTCATCACAAGAAATGTTCGTTGGGAGCTTCATAAAATGGGTTTCCATGGCTTAGCAGCCAACCACAAACCTAAGATCACCATGCAAAATGCCAAGCGTCAGCTGGATTGGGGGAAAGCTTACTGCCATTGGACTTTAGAGCACTGGAAACGCTTTCTCTGGAGTGATTAATCACGCTTCACCATTTGGAAGTCCAACGGACGAATCTGGGTTTGGCGGATGCCAGAAGAACGCTACCTGCCCCAATGCATACTGCCAACTGTAAAGTTTGGTGGAGGAAGGATAATGGTCTCGGGCTGATTTTCATGGTTCAGGCTGGCCCTTTAGTTCCAGTGAAGGGAAATCTTAACTCTACAGCATACAAGACGATTCTGTACGTCCAACTTTGTGGCAACAGTTTGGGGAAGGACCTTTTTTTCCCTCCTGTGCACAAAGCGAGGTCCATTCAGAAATGGTTTGTCGAGATCGGTGTGGAAGAACTTGACTGGCCTGCACAGAGCCCTGACCTCAACCCCATCGAACACCTTTGGGATGAATTGGAATGACGATTCCAAGCCAGGCCTAATCGCCCAACATCAGTGCCCGACTTCACTAATGCTCTTGTGGCTGAATGGAAGCAAGTCCCTGCAGCAATGTTCCAACATCTAGTGGAAAGCCTTTCCAGAAGAGTGGAGGCTGTTATAGCAGGGGGAGCCAACTCCATTTTAATGCCCATGAATTTGGAATGAGATGTTCGACAAGCAGGTGTCCACATACTTTTGGTAATGTAGTGTGCCATCTCCTGTTGTGGAAAAAGTAACCAATTGTCATACTTGACTGAAAGTAAAGATACCTTAAGATACCTTAACCTTAACTTACAAGTAAAAGTGAGTCACCCAGTAAAATAATCCTTGAGTAAAAAGGTAAAAGTATGTGGTTTTAAATATACTTAGGTATCAAAGGTAAATGTAATTGCTAAAATATACTTAAGTATCAAAAGTGAAAGTAAAAGCATAAATCATTTCAAATTCCTTATATTAAGTAAACTAGACGGCACCATTTTTACATTTATTTTTTGCGGATAGCCAGCAGCACACTCCAACACTCAGACATAATTTATAAATTAAGCATGTGTGTTTAGTGAGTCTACCAGATCAGAGGCAGTAGGGATGACCAGGGATGTTCTCTTAATAAGCGAGTAATTTTCCTGTCCTGCTAAGCATTCAAAATGTAACGAGCACTTTTGGGTGTCAAGGAAAATTAATGGAGTAAAAAGTACATCATTTTATTTAGGAATGTAGTGAATTAAATATAAAAGTTGTAAAAAATATAAATATAAAAGTACAGAACTCAGAAAACGACTAAAGTATTACTTGAAAGTATTTTCTCTATACACCTTGTCATAGAAAGTGATGGTTTCATCTAAGTAAGAGTCCAGGGCTGGGTTTCCAAAAAGCATCGTAGCACTAAGATCCTCTTAAATCCATTGAAACTAAATGGACGAAAGGTGATATTAGTCAGGGTTCCCCAATTAGTGGCTCGTGGGTTTTTTCATTGTTGGACATAAAAGACTGTGAAAACACATCTAAGTGATTTTAATTTTGTAAATATGTTCCCAAGTATTCCCAAAAGAGACAAGTGATTGTATGATTTTTTAAAAACGTATATTTATTTAACTAGGCAAGCCAGTTAAGAACAAATTCTTATTTACAATGACGGCCTACCAAAAGGCAAAAGGCCTCCTGCGGGGACGGGGGCTGGGATAAAAATAAAAATAAATCATAAAATATAAATATAGGAAGCAAGGTTTGAAATAATAATATTTTAGTCAAATATCTATTTGGGCTTTCTCTGGAAATGTGCCGTCTACAAATTATTTCTAATTGTGGTCCGCCCCCCTGACCATCTGCTCAAAAAATAAATAAAATGAATAAATAACAAAAAATCGTCGGACACTAAATCTACACTGAACAAAAATATAAACTCAAGTAGCAACAATTTCAAATATTTTGCTGAGTTACAGTTCATATAAGGAAATCAGTCAATTTAAATAAATTCCGTATGCCCTAATCTATGGATTTCACATGACAGGGAATACAGATATGCATCTGTTGGTCACAGATATCTTTAAAAAAAAGAAGGAGCGTGGATCAGAAAACCACTCAGTATCTCGTGTGACCACCATTTGCCTCAAGCAGTGTGACATCTCCTTCGCATATAAACTCAGCAGAAAAAGAAACGTCCTCTCACTGTCAAATGCGTTTATTTTCAGCAAACTTAACATGTGCAAATATTTGCATGAACATAAGATTCAACAACTGAGACATAAACTGAACAAGTTCCACAGACACGTGACTAACAGAATGTGTGTCCCTGAACAAAGGGGGGGGGGGGGGGTCAAAATCAAAAGTAACAGTCAGTATCTGGTGTGGCCACCAGCTGCATTAGGTACTGCTGTGCATCTCCTCCTCATGGACTGCACCAGATTTGCCAGTTCTTGCTGTGAGATGTTACCCTACTCTTCCACCAAGGCACCTGCAAGTTCCCGGACATTTCTGGGGGGACTGGCCCTAGCCCTCACCCTCTGATCCAACAGGTCCCAGACGTGCTCAATGGGATTGACATCCGGGCTCTTCGCTGGCCATGGCAGAACACTGACATTCCTGTCTTGCAGGAAATCACGCACAGAACGAGCAGTATGGCTGGTGGTATTGTCATGCCGGAGGTTCATGTCAGGATGAGCCTGCAGGAAGGGTATCACATGAGGGAGGAGGATGTCTTCCCTGTAACACATAGCGTTGAGATTGCCTGCAATGACAACAAGCTCAGTCTGATGATGCTGTGACACACCGCCCCAGACCATGACGGACCCTCCACCTCCAAATCGATCCCGCTCCAGAGTACAGGCCTCAGTGTAACGCTCATTCCATCGACAATAAACGCGAATCCGACCATCACCCCTGGTGAGACAGAACCGCGACTCGTCAGCGAAGAGCACTTTTTGCCAGTCCTGTCTGGTCCAGCGACTGTGGGTTTGTGCCCATAGGCGACGTTGTTGCCGATGATGTCTGGTGAGGACCTGCCTTTACAACAGGCCTGCAAGCCCTCAGTCCAGCCTCTCTCAGCCTATTGCGGACAGTCTGAGCACTGATGGAGGGATTGTGCGTTCCTGTTGTAACTTCGGCACTTGTTGTTGCCATCCTGTACCTGTCCTGCAGGTGTGATGTTCTGATGTGCCAATCCTGTGCAGGTGTTGTTACACGTGGTCTGCCACTGCGAGGACGATCAGCTGTCCGTCCTGTCTCCCTGTAGCGCTGTCTTAGGCGTCTCACAGTACGGACATTGCAATTTATTTCCCTGGCCACATCTGCAGTCCTCATACCTCCTTGCAGCATGCCTAAGGCACGTTCATGCAGATGAGCAGGGACCCTGGGCATCTTTCTTTAGGTGTTTTTCAGAGTCAGTAGAAAGGCCTCTTTAGCGTCCTAAGTTTTCATAACTGTGATTTTAATTGCCTATTGTCTGTTAGCTGTTAGTGTCTTAACGACCGTTCCACAGGTGCATGTTCATTCATTGTTTATGGTTCATTGAAAAAGCATGGGAAACAGTGTTTAAACCCTTTACAATGAAGATCTATGAAGTTATTTAGATTTTTACAAAATACCTTTGAAAGACAGGGTCCTGAAAAAGGGACGTTTCTTTTTTGCTGAGTTTATTAGATCAGGCTGTTGATTGTGGCCTGTGGAATGTTGTCCCACTCCCCTTCAATGGCGAAGTTGTCGGATAAGGGCGGGAACTAGAACACGCTGTTGTACACGTCGATCCAGAGCGTCCCAAACATGCTCAATGGGTTACTGGTGAGTATGCAGGCCATGAAAGTACTGGGACATTTTCAGCTTCCAGGAGTTGTGTACAGAGTCTTGCGACATGGGGCTGTGCATTATCAATCTGAAACATGAGGTGATGGCGGTGGATGAATGGCACGACAATGGGCCTCAGGATCTCATGACATTATCTCTGTGCATTTAAATTGCCATCGATAAAATGCAACTGTGTTCGCTGTCCGTACCCCATGCCAAACCCCACCACCACCATGGGACACTCTGTTCACAATGTTGACATCAGCAAACCGCTCGCTCACAACTGCACTGTGAGCGAGCCAGGTCAAGACCCTTAATCCAGGTCAAGACCCTTAATCCAGGTCAAGACCCTGGTGAGGACAACGAGCACACAGATGAGCTTCCCCTAAGACGGTTCCTGAGAGTTTGTGCAGAAATTCTTCAGTTGTGCCAACCCACAGTTTCATCAGCTGTCTGTCTGGGTGGCTGGTCTCAGACAATCCCGTAGGTGAAGAAGCCGGATGTGGAGGTTCTGGGCGGGCGTGGTTACATGTAGTCTGCAGTTGTGATACCCGTTGGATGTACTGCCAAATTCTCTAAAATGACATTGACCTCCAATGTCATTTTAGAGAATTTGGCAGTACATCCAACGGGTATCACAATACTTATGGCTTATGGTAGAGAAATAAACATTACATTCTCTGGCAACAACTATGGTGGACATTCCTGCAGTCAGCATGCCAATTGCACACTCCCTCAAAACATGTGGCATTGTGTTGTGTGACAAAACTGCACATTTGAGTGGCCTTTTATTGTCCCCAGCACATAGTGCACCTGTGTAATGATCATGCTGTTTATACAACTATTTGATATGCCACACCTGTCAGGTAGATCATTTTGGCAAAGGAGAAATGCTCACTAACAGGGATGTAAACAAATTTGTGCACAAAATGAGAAAAAAAAGCTTTTGGTGCGTATGGAAAATGTATGGGATCTTTATTTAAGCTCATGAAACATGGGACCAACACCTTACATTTGTGTTTATATTTTTGTTCAGTGTAGTTGATGATCCCTGATCTTAGTACTGCGATGCATTTGGGAAACCCAGCCCAGGAGGGTTGCTGTGGCGGAAGCTGTGTGCGTGGGGCCCTGGTTTGCATTACATGGTTACACGCTCATGTTTTTGGGAAGGAACTGCTCTGGGCCTCTGCCCCAGTCATGTGAGCATGAGTAACAGGCAGCAACACTGGAAGGTTTCTAACTGAGCCCCACTTCCTCTTAACCCTCTCCTCTCTGACCTGAATCACAGGCTGGTGGATCGCAACCAAAGAGAAAAGCTACTAGTGTACAATAGTGTTTACTTCAACCATGGGGTTTAATAGGCTCCATCCCAAATGGAACCCAATTCCCTATGACGTGAACTACTTTTGTTCAGGGCCCATAGGGCTCTGGTCAAAGGTAGTGCACTCTATAGGGGGTAGGATACCATTTGGGAGGCAAACGTTGTATTAGTGTAAGTGGGCCTTAAAGTTAAACAAATTAAATTAATCCTGACCTATTTTTAAAGTTCATAATCATGTGTCAAGGCCAAGCAGGATGAACCTTGATTATGTACCAGCCTTTATACAGTGCCTAAAGATGCATATAATCTTTAATTCAGATAAATTTCCCCATGGGGATAGACATTTGGTTGCAGCTCTGTGCATACATAACACAATCAAAGATAGACTAAGGACATATACGGACAATAAATACAGGTAGAAAAAGTGCAATTCATGAGTGATCAATGTATAATCTGTACACAACAGAACACTATATAAATTACAATGTTAGCCATAGTCCAACCCGCTGTTCCTACTTGTGGATTTAAACATTCAGAAGCCTTACTGCCGCTGGGACAGAGGATCATTTGTCCCTATTTATTTTGTGTCCAGTTGGATGCTTTGTAATAAGTTGTGCAGAATGCTAATGAATACCCATGGAGAACAAGTTCTTAATAGTTTTGTTATGGGTCTCATTTGAATTTCTTTGACTCCGTGTCCCATCTCTTCACTTCCTTCTCCAAGCGCATCAGAAGGCCTGAGGGGAGGAACCTCTAACCTTCTCCACCAGTGCGTTTTGATGAGGCAAGGAGAGGACATGAGGTTCACAACTGAGATTGACTCTTGGTCCTCACAGAGCAGTCACAAGCCTGTCCTCTAGTGGTAACAAAAAGGAATAAATTACTTAATGTAACATGCTGCATGTTAATATGAAGAAAAACAAGAGACCGTCAAGCAATACATTATTACTTTAATACCAAACTGCATATATTCTTTACAATTCTATGATTACAGTTTTTTTTTTTTTTTTTTAAATGAGCAGCAATAAGCCATTATATAATTTAACCCCCCCAATGAACTAGTGTGTGTGTTTGTGGTTGGTGGCACCTTAATTTCAGAGGACGGGTTTGTTGGAATAGCTGGAGCGGAATCGGTGGAATAGTATCAAACACATGGTTTCTATGTGTTTGATGCCATTCCATTTGCTCCCTTACGGCCATTATGAAGAGTCGTTCTCCCCTCAGCAGCCTCCATTGGTGTGTGTGCTCGCATGGGGGAGGGTGTCTGATTGGTTACACACTACATGTTAGTACTGAAAAAATGAAGACCACCTCTTGCTTTCCATTAAGGCACTGTTGCCCATCAAAGTAAACATAAAGCCTAGCCACACACCGCAGAGCACCGAGGACAGCCCATATTAAAACTGACTAATTAACCATATTGTATAATCAAATCAGAAGCAGTAAGAGAATACCTGAAGCTGCTTGAGAGTTGCTACTACTGAATGAATGAAATAAAAAGGCTTACCTAAAGTCAAAATATGCTTTCCTAAAATAATGTTGCCGACGGTGAAAATGTTGGTCCCTAATTCTTAGACAATGTAAATAAAATATAGATTAGGGGTCAATATTAAGAAAGAGGATTGCTTGAAATGGTTTCTTATTAACAAATACTTTACTGGGTAGTTACAGTTATGGCATTTATATATATAAACAGGGTCTTAACAGGTTTAACTGTAATGTTTAACCCACCCTTACATCAGAGATACATCTCTCCAGATACCTCCGTCAGATTGAGAACGTAAATCAGAGGCACATGTCTCTCCTAGCCGTGCCAGACAATCCTTAATGCAACTTACAGTAAGACCTTACCCATTCTAACTGCATTCTAATCAAATGGAATTTTCCTGGACCGTTGTCACGGTTAAGGTTCCACAAAAGGCACTGTGCAATTGTCAAAAGGCAACGAGTAGCTAATATTTGTTTATTTAACCTTATTTAACTAGGCAAGTCAGTTAAGAACAAATTCTTATTTTCACTGACGGCCTAGGAACAGTGGGTTAACTGTCTTGTTCAGGGGCAGAACGACAGATTTTTACCTTGTCAGCTCGGGGATTCGATCTAGCAACCTTTCGGTTACTGACCCAACGTTCTAACTACTAGGCTACCTGCCGCCCCTGATTATGATCTACAAAATAATACTTAAAGTTAAGATTAGTTTATTTTTAAGTCGTCCTATGCAAATTAAAGTGCTTTTTTGTCTTGTTGAAAATACAAAAAAAAGACATGTCGAGCAATTCAACCATATTACAAACTGGACTATAATTGGCAGTGTAGAAAAAAGAAAAAAAAATCACATCAAAAAACACTTTAAGATCAACATCTGAATTGTATTTTAAACAAAAGGTTCGGTTGTACAAATGGAAGGTTGTGGAGAAAGTCTGGCACATATTGAATTAAGATTGCATTGAGCGAAAAACATGGAAGCGGCTTGTATAAACAGTTGCATACATGGCACGGCAGGGATAGGGTCAGTTCCAATTCAATCCATCCAATTCCTATGACGAATTTCAATTCACAATGTCATTGTCACTGTTTTCCATTGACTTACAATTCTCCTGATGAATTGACAGAATTAGCATGGAGCAGACCATATCCCGTGGTAGACAGTATAAATAGGGAAACCTTGCTCTACTACACTGGGCTTGCGTGTTGCTTTCCTCTGGATCCTGGTGCCTGTATTAACAAAGCGTCTCAGAGTATGACTGCTGAACTAGGATCAGGTAATCAGATCCCGCCTGTTCATATAGTTATAATCTAAACTGTAAAACTGATCCTAGGACCTACTCTGAGATGCATTATGAATACGGGCCCCGCAGTCTGGACTCTGAGTCTCTCCCACATACAGGCATCACTCCGCTCTGATCAGTTCAACAGCTCCAGATAGGTGATGGGCACTTTACCCTTCTGGGTACCCCGCTCGCCCATCAGCCAATCAGAGTCCATGCCTGGGACACTGCTCACCATGATGACCTGGAAGTAAACAAGACATAACACACCCCTTCTTAGTCAT
Organism: Salvelinus alpinus; assembly: GCF_045679555.1. NCBI lineage: Eukaryota > Metazoa > Chordata > Actinopteri > Salmoniformes > Salmonidae > Salvelinus > Salvelinus alpinus. The sequence goes on from NC_092093.1 coordinate 71,875,857, forward strand.
GCAATAAACAAATCTCATCCGCAAGAACCTCAGATGTTGCAGTCGGAACAAACAAGAGGGAAAGAGAAAGAAAAAGATGAAGAGATAAGGTGGGAAGGAAAGATGGAGGAAGAGAAGGCTAAAAGGCAAAGAGCGAGCAAGAAAAACCAGAGACGGAAAGGCATGCCCAAAACCAGAGACAATTAAAGCTTTGAGAAGTGCTCAACCCCAGTCCCATGTTACCTCATCAGCGAGCAGGGAGAGTTCACTGCTGCCAGCAGCATCGTAGTCATAGAGAACGCGGGCTTTACGGCTGCCGCTGGAGATCCGGAGCTCACTGAAGCCTGACAAGCCCAGGCCGGGAGAGGGGCTGAGCATGGAGGCAGACAAGGGGATGGTTGGTACTGAGATACTGGCCCCACCGGAACTACTAGACGACTGGTTGTTGTTGGAGGAGAACGTAGACGGGAAGCTGGGGAGAGAAGAGGAGGACCACCACAGGTAAAAAAAAGAAGGCTAACCACATTTAAGAGCAGATCCTCACACTTTACAAATAGATGTCATGCTGTGCCAACAAAACTGTAGTAGAATAAACCACACACACTTAGATGGAGGTGATTTGTCAGAGTAGGTAAACATACCTCCCCAGTTGCTTCTGGAGGTCAACCATGTACTGGTAAGACTGGGCATAGTATGTAGTCTGGGCCTCCACAAAGTCAGTCAGACAGCGGAGGTGGTGTGCCTATTGGAAAGAGAGTACAGGGATTTGGGGGGGGGCAGAGATAAGGGGAGAAAGAGTACAGGGATTTGGGGGGGGGGGGGGCAGAGATAAGGGGAGAAAGAGAGTACAGGGATTTGGGGGGGGGGGGGGGGCAGAGATAAGGGGAGAAAGAGAGACATGTCTACCAACAGGAAAACTCCTCTACAAACAGGTATTCATGAATTAAACCAAAGATGCACGCTGGTACAGTAATTGACCCTTTGGGTTACAGAGTCTAGGTCATGCTGGCATCATGGAGGGTTGTGGGCAGGGACAGGCAGGGCACCCTATTCCGCTAGGATCTGGTCAAAAGTAGTGCACTATAAAAAAAGGCAATAGGGGGCCATTTCAGACAAACGCTGATCGAGGTCATGCGAGTCGTGGGGTCAGAGGTCAGGGTACGTACATGGGTGCTGCTGACCCCCTCCAGGAGCAGCCTGGTGATCTCAGCCTGTCTATCAAACTCACTCTGGGTCATCCTTAGGTCCTGCTCCGCCTGGTGGACACACACACACACACACAACATACAGTCATCACAGACGCACAGAAACACAACACACTTTTCAGGGATGAAAATATTGTAAACCAGCTTAATATACAGTTGAAGTCGGAAGTTAACATACACCATAGCCAAATACATTTAAACTCAGTTTTTCACAATTCCTGACATTCAATCCAAGTAAAAATCCCTGTCTTAGGTCAGTTAGGATCACCACTTTATTTTAAGAATGTGAAATGTCAGAATAATAGTAGAGAGAATGATTTATTTCAGCTTTTATTTCTTTCATCACATTCCTAGTGGGTCAGAAGTTTACATACAGTCGTGGCCAAAAGTTGAGAATGACACAAATATTAAGTTTCAAAGTCTGCTGCCTCAGTTTGTATGATGGCAATTTGTATATACTCCAGAATGTTATGAAGAGCGATCAGATGAATTGCAATTAATTGCAAAGTCTCTTTGCCATGCAAATGAACTGAATCCCAAAAAAACATTTCCACCTCATTTCAGCCCTGCCACAAAAGGACCAGCTGACATGTCAGTGATTCTCTCATTAACACAGGTGTGAGTGTTGACGAGGACAAGGCTGGAGATCACTCTGTCATGCTGATTGAGTTCGAATAACAGACTGGAAGCTTCAAAAGGAGGGTGGTGCTTGGAATCATTGTTCTTCCTCTATCAGCCATGGTTACCTGCAAGGAAACACGTGCCGCCATCATTGCTTCGCACAAAAAGGGCATCACAGGCAAGGATTTTGCTGCCAGTAAGATTGCACCTAAATCAACCATTTATCGGATCATCAAGAACTTCAAGGAGAGCGGTTCAATTCCTGTGAAGGCGGCTTCAGGGCGCCCAAGAAAGTCCAGCAAGCGCCAGGACCGTCTCCTAAAGTTGATTCAGCTGCGGGATCGGGGCACCACCAGTACAGAGCTTGCTCAGGAATGGCAGCAGGCAGGTGTGAGTGCATCTGCACGCACAGTGAGGCGAAAACTTTGGAGGATGGCCTGGTGTCAAGAAGGGCAGCAAAGAAGCCACTTCTCTCCAGGTAAAACAGCGGGGACAGACTGATATTCTGCAAAAGGTACAGGGATTGGACTGCTGAGGACTGGGGTAAAGTCATTTTCTCTGATGAATCCCCTTTCCAATTGTTTGGGGTATCCGGAAAAAAGCTTGGCCGGAGAAGACAAGATGAGCCCTACCATCAGTCCTGTGTCATGCCAACAGTAAAGCATCCTGAGACCATTCATATGTGGGGTTGCTTCTCAGCCAAGGGAGTTGGCTCACTCACAATTTTGCCTAAGAGCACAGCCATGAATAAAGAATGGTACCAACACATCCTCCGAAAGCAACTTCTTCCAACCATCCAGGAACAGTTTGGTGACGAACAATGCCTTTTCCAGCATGATGGAGTGCCTTGCCATAAGGCAAAAGTGGCTTGGGGAACAAAACATCAATATTTTGGGTCCATGGCCAGGAAACTCCCCAGACCTTAATCCCATTGAGAACTTGTGGTCAATCCTCAAGAGGCGGGTGGACAAACAAAAACCCACAAATTCTGACAAACTCCAAGCATTGATTATGCAAGAATGAGCTGCCATCAGTCAGGATGTCGCCCAGAAGTTAACTGACAGCATGTCAGGGCGGATTGCAGAGGTCTTGAAAAAGAAGGGTCAACACTGCAAATATTGACTCTTTGCATCAACATCATGTAATTGTCAATAAAAGGCTTTGACACTTATGAAATGCTTGTAATTATACTTCACTATTCCATAGTAACATCTGACAAACTTTGAAAATGTATATTTGTGTCATTCTCAAAACTTTTGGCCACGACTGTACACTAAATTAGTATTTGGTAGCATTGCCTTTAAATTGTTTAACGTCGTTCAAACGTTTTGGGTAACCTTCCACAAGCTTCCCACAATATGTTGGGTGAATTGTGACCCATTCCTCCTGATAGAGCTGGTGTAACTGAGTCAGGTTTTTAGTCCTCCTTGCTCACACAAGCTTTTTCAGTTCTGCCCACAAATGTTCTATAGGATTGAGGTCAAGGCTTTGTGATGGCCACTCCAATACCTTGACTTTGTTGTCCTTAAGCCATTTTGCCACAACTTTGGAAGTATGTTTGGGGTCATTGTCCATTTGGAAGACCCATTTGCGACCAAGCTTTAACTTCCCGACTGATGTCTTGAGATGTTGCTTCAATATATCCACATAATTTTCCCTCTTCATGATGCCATCTATTTTGTGAAGTGCACCAGTCCCTCCTGCAACAAAAGCACCCCACAACATGATGCTGCCATCACCGTGCTTCACGGTTGGGATGGTGTTCTTTGGCTTGCAAGCCTCCCCCTTTTTCCTCGTCATTATGGCCAAACAGTTCTATTAATTTTTCATCAGACCAGAGGACATTTCTCCAAAAAGTACAATATTTGTCCCCATGTGCAGTTGCAAACCGTAGTCTAGCTTTTTATGGCGGTTTTGGAGCAGTGGCTTCTTCCTTGCTGAGCGGACTTTCAGGTTGTGTCGATATAGGACTCGTTTTACTGTGGATATAGATACTTTTGTACCTGTTTCCTCCAGCATCTTAACAAGGTCCTTTGCGGTTGTTCTGGGATTGATTTGCACTTTTCGCACCAAAGTATGTTCATATCTAGGAGACAGAACGCGTCTCCTTCCTGAGCGGTATGACGGCTGTGTGGTCCCATGGTGTTTATACTTGCGTACTATTGTTTGTACAGATGAACGTGGTACCTTCAGGCGTTTGGAAATTGCTCCCAAGGATGAACCAGACTTGTGGAGGTCTACAATGTTTTTTCTGAGGTCTTTGCTGACTTATTTTGATTTTCCCAGGATGTCAAGCAGAGGCACTGAGTTTGAAGGTAGGCCTTGAAATACATCCACAGGTACACTTCCAATTGACTCAAATAATGTCAATTAGCCTATCAGAAGCTTCTAAAGCCATGACATTAATTAATGTTTTTCCAAGCTGTTGAAAGGCACAGTCAACTTAGTGTATGTAAACTTCTGACCCACTGGAATTGTAATACAGTGAAATAATCTGTCTGTAAACAATTGTTGGAAAAATTACTTGTGTCATGCACAAAGTAGATATCCTAACCGACTTGCCAAAACTATAGTTTGTTAACAAGACAATTGTGGAGTGGTTGAAAAACGAGTTTTAATGACTCCAACCTAAGTGTATGTAAACTTCTGACTTCAACTGTAGGTATGTTTTGGAGCAATTTATTGTGCATAATGAACCCGTTTTTGAAGCCCGCAAAAGGAAGTTCAGGGCATTTGTTTCAACCCCAAGTGAAATCAGGACAACCTTTGTTTTTCATTAGGCTGTGTGCTACTGCTGTGGTTCAGGAACAGGAGTTAACAAGCAGAGTGAGGACAATGGCATATTCTTCTGACTCATTTGACTCTAGTAGTTGCATGCAGAGGAAAAAGACCCATAAACATTGACTGATGGCCACTGTGACATTGACAATGGTGTTGGACCCCTCTGGTCCTTCCAGCTTTACACTATTATTCCAGAGAGAGAGCGCGAGATGGCAGAGAGAGGAGACCGAGAGTAGAGAGACACGGAAAGAGAAGATGGGAGAGAGAGAGACAGAGCGAGAGAGAGCGAGAGAGAAAGAGAGAGGAGACCAAGCGTAGAGAGATACGGAAAGAGAAGATGGGAGAGAGAGAGCGCGAGAGAAAGACCAGAGTAGAGAGAGATACGGAAAGAGAGAATGGGAGATAAGAGACAGACAGAGACAGATCACAAGAGACACACAAACAGCTGCTAACCATGACGCCAGCAGGTGTTCCGGTCCTCAGTTCCAACATGGCTGCTGAACATTCCACTCACCTCGGTCACTTCCTATGGCCACATCTGTTTGTTAGCACGGTGTGAAACAGTGACAGTCATTCTATTAGAGCTACAGCTGCTGCGACACCACAGCCAACACAACACAGCCTACTATCCTGATACTGTGTGTGTGTGTGTGTGTGTGTGTGTGTGTGTGTGTGTGTGTGTGTGTGTGTGTGTTTACAGTACAACAGTCTGACTACAACACACGATAGTGCATGTCAGTTTACTAGTATTCACAGATCCACAGACTGATACACAAGCTGCACTACAACCACGACACAGTTTCTCAACAAACGGCAAGCGGCCTTCTCTTGCTGTTGTCGACATCCTTTAGGGAAACGGCAGACGGCTGTACCAACAAATTGACTGGGGCCTCCTACAGTACAGTACGAAGATACACAGATAAGCCAAATATTGTTTCTCTGGTTACCTTAAAAGAGGCAATCTGGGATTGGTACAACATTGGTTACATTTCTCCAGCCCCATCCCTCATTATTTGACCAAAACATTGGCGGGCTGACTGACCACTTTGCTGTTGTTTGAATCCCAGAACGCACCGCGGATCACCAGGATATGTTTTTTTAACCATCACTGCTACTTGTTTCACAACGTCCCCCTTCATGGTTTGGTAATTTGCTGTGCCTGTTGTAACAGTGAACAGCGCAATCCTCTGAAGGAGAATCCTCCGATCATATCAGTCAGACTGGTAACAACAAGGCTTGCAGGCGAACCCAGGCCCCTGCTAAGGTCTAGTGCTAGCTAGATAATGATGGGTGAACCACAAGAGATGGCAAACCTACACAGTCGCCACCTGATGAGGGAACACCACTTTACATCGGCCTTTTGCCTTAGATACTATAGTGGAATATGCCTGTTTCAGGCTGTTAGGTAGTACAGAATGTGACATCCAGTTCTCTTGTATAATAAGTTAAGTGCTGTAAGTAAATTACTAGAGCAGGGTTCCAAAGTATTCCCATGCATAATGGAGATATGTGATCGTATAGAAAATGTAAGCAACGTTTGAAATTATTATGTTTTAGTCTAATATATTTGTTCGGGCTTCATGCGATTAATTTGCAGTCTACAAATTGTTTGTAATTATGTTGCGGCCCCCTGACCATCCGCTCAAGAACATAAATGGGGCCGCGGCTGAATCTAGTTGATGATCCCCCAATTAGAGTATGCATGTACCTAGCCGGGTAGAGGCTAGTTAGCACTAGCCTAAACTATTCCACTATTGTTTCAATGACACAGGCCATGCATTCACATGAACGAAAAGGCAACCAACCTTCAGCCACCCATGTGACGTGCAGGAGACTGAACATGTTGCTAGAAAGAGAAGACGTACACAGGGGAAAGGACAGAGTAGAATGGGAGTAAGGAGGAGGAGTGCTACAGGAAAACAGGATGGTGGAAGAGAGAGAGAGAGAGGAGCTCCAGAGAAATTGAAATGAGGAACTGGCCCTTCTCATAACGAGCCGTGTGTTGGTCAGGGAGGGGGAACGGTTCAGCCAATGTTGTGTAACCAAGGCCACAGCGTTCTAGGTCAGTCTAGTGACTTGTGTCTGGAGACTTAACAGACTACGCCCAGATAACTTTCACCCGTCCGACAACGTCTCCCTCTACAAGGTTTTTTGTCGTTCGTCTTAGTAATTTAGTTATCTACAAATGAACACTGTCCTATATTACCACCCATTTCAGACGCGCGCGCGCGTGTGTGTGTGTGTGCCCGCGCGTGTTTTGAAAATAAACAGTCCACTCACCACTGCTCTAGCGTCAGGAACTCTGGCCTTCTTTAGCCTGGTTTTTGCTGCGTCCAGATCCAAACGCTTCACCTGCAAAAGCTTCCGTTCTTTCTGCACACAACACCACAACGACAGATTACTATCAAATCAGCTGCATTATCATATTTGGAACCAAAACGGTTGATGTTAATAGGACTGTCTGCCGCTCGTCATTACATAGAGTAATGACAATGAAACTAGACCAGAGCGTACTGTACGAGGGCCTGCAGAGAAACAGCAACATAACATCATGCCACAAATATGACTGGACTGACTATTACATCTATTAGGCCAATTAGCTTTCACGTGGTGGGCACTGGCAGAGAAAAGGGACCTTGACTCTTTTAGATTCAATTACTTCCAACCACCCAGTTTCAATCCAAAAGGTCATGAACCTTTTGGGGACTGGTCAAAAGTAGTGCTGTACTACATAAGGAATAGGGTGACATTTGGGACGCTGAACGGATCATCCCGTTGATACTCACCAGGATGGTTTTGAAGTCTCCTTCTAGAAAGTTCCTGAACGGCGTGAGGAAGTTGATTGCTGAGCTCTGGATGAACTCTCTCTCCGCTCCTCCAATCTGCTTCTCCGTCTCGCCACATTTAATAAGTGCGTTTCCTGTAGGGACAGGAAGTAGACAAGGTTTAACCAGGAAGTAGAAATGAAAGGTTTAACTACAGAGACATCCAGGAGGACACAGACGCTGGAGATTTCAGCTTTGCTTTTTTTTAATGATAATAACACATAGCAATTCCTTGGCACCTGGCCCATGTGAATGTTGTGCTCAGCTGAATGAGACAACTCTATATGGATTTTAAATATGTCCAATAAAATCGATTCAGTCACAGGCTATATCAATATCCATAAACGCTCATTCCCTTTTTTATTTTAGCAACTACATTGTTGATAAGGCATAGCCTATACAGGGTTCTACACAATTTATTTTCTTCAGTTGGTGGCACCAGTACATGATACGGTCACACCGATGTTTTAATAAAATAATTTATAATGGCCTGGCCTGTGTCCAATAAAGTTCCTGCATTTCATACAGAACCAGGCTAATAACGATAAGCCATCTTTTAAATTAGCATGCCCATGTGTTTTTACATTGATTTGGATCGATTTACTGTAACAGAAAAGAGACTGTTAAAATGAATTGCAAAATGTTTGAAAAAACGACACCGAAAAAAACAAATAAAAAAATGTCATGTGGAGTACTGATTTCCCCTAGTTTCATCAGGTTTTCACTCAAACACTTAACAGAAAAACACAATTTGGATGTTCCAAGTCTACAACAATGCTTAAACCACGTCAGGGGACCATGTGTGTGCACCAGCCAGGTTGTGTTTGGCAAGTGGTGTTTCTGTAGCGCACCTGTAATGGAGTTGACGCACTGAGCAAGGTGCCTATTAGGTTATATGTTTGCAGCGCACATGTGATAAAAAAGCAGGTGAAAAAGGTAACTCAAATTTCAACCTAGCTAATTTCTGATTCATATAAAATTGTTTGACTATAGAGGTAACAAAACTGTACTTCAAATCTATGCTACTCCCCCACTTAACATACTAGTCTTCTTTGCGTCCGACACATAACGAAAAAGACATTACAGACAAAAACACTTTACAATTTACATACATTTAAAACATTATCATAGACAATGCCAAGTGTGCAAAGCTGTCATCAATGCAAAGGGTGGCTACTTTGAAGAATCTCAAATATAAAATATATTTTGATTTGTTTAACACTTTTTTGGTTACTACATTATTCCATGTGTTATTTCATAGTCTTGATGTCTTCACTATTATTCTACAATGTAGAAAATAATAAAAATAAAGAAAAACCCTGGAATGAATAGGTGTGTCCAAACTCTTGAATGGTACCGTATAAAAAAAAATAAAGACACAAAAATAAACAATAAAACAAAGGAATCATAGTGTGTGTGTGTGTGTACATCTACCAGTTACACATACATGTCAATACATACACACAATAATTAGCAGTTGTCAACAGTGCCATTTCTGAGAGATGACATTGAGTTAATTGGGGTGGGGGGGTTATGACAGTGTTCCCTCCTATCGGCCTTTGTTCACTCCCCTTGACAGATATGACAGGGGAGGTGAACAACTTTGTGGAATAGAGGGACTACCAGCATTTGTCAAATAAGAAATGCCTGTTTTGATTTTGCGTTGCACTTATTAATGCACCCCAGGTACAACTCACTCACCATAGGCCGTTCCAGGGCCAAACTCACTCCCCGACTCGATCATGGACTGGCCAAGCACCTCGTGGTTGTTCATCCGCGTGGGGACTTTCTTCTCCAGTTTCTCATACAGAAATTCCTCTATTCTGACATCTGAAAATTGTACGATAAACTCAATTAGAGAGAAAGGAGAGTCACGAGGAAACAAGACTAAGGAGCAACCTTGTGCTGCATGACCCAACAGCCAGATAACAGGGATATCACACAGGCTATCCAGGCAAATCCAGTCTGCAATCTAGTCTAGTAAATCTTCAACAATATTACTGGGGTTCAAAGAGCCTTATAGTAGGCTAATTGAGCTAGCACAGACCTACATAAGACAGTACACTGACTGCACAAGTCAATTCTGGCACTAGGCTAACTAACCACCTTTGATGGAGCCAACTGCTTTATCTACTAAACCAGAAACTATAGGACTAGCTGCTGAGTACAATCATAATAACTATGCCTAACAGCACGCAGAAGTAGGTGTGCTTTGGTTGTGAGTGTGCATGGAGATAAGATGTGTGTGTGAGGCCCTAGCAGCAGACTGAGCTATGCAGCGCCATGGTGTAAACTCAGAGGGTCCACAGCTGAGCGTACAGTCGCATAGACACCCAACTGTGGTTTAACAGTCAATACTCATAAGTATGTGGCTCGTTGAAGAATTGCCATCTTTTTGACCAATCACATCAGATCTTTTTCAGATCTGATTGGTTAAAATACCAATTAGTTAAAAAAAATATCAGAATTGGGCTGCCTATGTAGCCTAGGCTTAGAATGTAAAGGATTATTACCGTCCAATTGTGGCACAAAAGCTGGATAAAATGTAGCCTATTGGCTATGAAGGGAAAGTGGCTAACCAGTTACTGCTTCTTTACTGAGGGGGAACTTATTCTTACAACCTGTTTCATGGGAATCTGTCAAAGGATACATTAACCTAGATTTTTACTTCCATGTAGGTAAAAAGTAGCCTTTGTCTTGGTATTCAAAGACAAATGATAATGTTAAAGTAAAACAGCAGCACCGTCTAATCTCTTCTGCTTTGTTAACATCCAGAGTAGGCTAACTGTGCATCAGTTGAATCCCTCAAGAGTTGAATTTGTACGGCAGCAGCAGATGCATGAATACCTTGGCTCTCACTGTGTCTATAGCACAGTCATACCTAATAGACTTGTGTAATATCTAGGCCTGTTTCCCAGACCTAATCTACAGCTGACTGAAGCCAAGACAACACACAGCCATAGAACCTACAGTACTAGACACCATGCCATCCTCATGGACCATGACAACATCCACATGTAATGCTTCAGAACTTTTCAATGCCATTTCAGGCCATTTAACAGTTACTTTTTATGGGGCTGAATCAATGACTGTATATGAATGGACAAAGCCATTGATCACGTGGCACCATTCATTCCCATCTGAAGACTCAACAGCACATTGAAGTGCTAAATGATCCGTATATTATATCATTTGCATAGATTATATCCTCTGTGTGCGATTTTTAAAAATTAAATTGGTTCAAATCAAATTTTATTTGTTACATGCACCAAATACAACAGACCTTACCGTGAAATTATTACTTAAACTCTTAACCAGCAAATATAGTTAAGTTACTAAATAAACTAAAGAAGAACATTATGAAAAGTAACAATAAAATAACAATAACGAGGCTATATACAGGGGGTACAGATACCGAGTCAATGTGCGGGGGTACAGGTTAGTCGGGGTAAAGTGACTGTGCATAGATAATAAACAGCGACTAGCAGCAGAGTAAATGGGGGGGGGGGGTCAATGTAAATAGTCCGGATGGCCATTTGATTAATTGTTCAGCAGTCTTATGGCTTGGGGGTAGAAGCTGTTAGTTAAGGAGCCTTTCGGTCAGAACAGTCTATGACTTGGGTGACTGGAGTCTTTGCCGTTTTTTGGTCCTTCCTCTTACACCGCCTAGTATATAGGTCCTGGATGGCAGGAAGCTTGGCCCCAGTGATGTACTGGGCCATATGCACTACCCTCTGTAGCGTCTTAATGTCAGATGCCAAGCAGTTGCCATACCAGGTGGTGATGCAACCGGTCAGGATGCTCTCGATGGTGCCGCTGTAGAACTTTGAGGATCTGGGGACCCGTCGGGCTTGGCCACGCAGTTGGAAGGGACTAAGCACGCACCCCTAAGGGGCCCCTGTGTTGAGGATCAGTGTGGCATATCTGTTGCTGCCGACCATTACCAACTGGGGGCGGCCCGTCAGGAAGTCCAGAATCCAGTTGCAGAGGGAGGTGTTTAGTTCCAGGGTCCTTAGCTTAATGAATACATTTGTGGGAACTATGGTGTTGAACAGCATTCTCACATAAGTGTTCCTTTTGTCCAGGTGGGAAAGGGCAGTGTGGAGTGCGATTGAGATCGTGTCATCTGTGGATCTGTTGGGGTGGTATGCGAATTGGAGTGGGTTAGGGTTTCCGGGATGTCGTCGTTGATGTGAGCCATGCCTTTCAAAAGCACTTCACGGCTACTGACGTGAGTGCTACGGGGTCATTTAGACAATATACCCTGACTGGTGTCTGTAAGTCCTAACTAGGGGACATTCAATTCTGGTCAGTTCATATTTGAAAAATCTTAACATTGGATACTGATGTTACAGTTTGCCAACAACACGATGGTGGTAGGCTTGATCGCCAATGACAATGAGACAGTCTGGTGCCAGGGCAACAACATCTCCCGCAAGTTAAGCAAGACAAAGGAGCTGATTGTGGGTGACAGGAAACGGAAGGCTGAGCACGCCCCCATTCACATTAACACGGCTGTAGTGGAGCGGGTCGAAAGCTTCAAGTTCCTGTGTCCACATCACTAAGGACCAATCATGGTCCAAACACATCAACACAGTCATGAAGAGGGCGCGACAATGCCTCCTCCTCTTCATGAGTCTGAGAAGATTTGGCATGGGCCCTCAGATCCTCAAAAGTTCTATAGCTGCACCATTGAAAGGATCCTGACTGGCTGCATCACCGCTTGGTATGGCAACTGCTTGGCATCCAATCGCAAGGCGCTACAGAGGGTAGTGTGTACGGCCCAGTACATTACTGGGGCCGAGCTCCCTGCCATTCAGGAGATCTATACCAGGCGATGTCAGAGGAAGGCCCTAAACATTTTCAAAGACTCCAGGCACCCAAGTCAGACGGTTCTCTTTGCTACTGCATGGCAAGCGGTACCGCAGCGCCATGTCTGGGACCAAAAGGCTCCTGAACCGCACAGCAACCATATGACTACTGAAGTTAATCAAATGGCTACCTGGACTATCTTCATTGACCCCCCTTTTTTGTTATTTTTGCACTGACATTCTTGCACTATACGCACTCACTGGACTCTACCCACACACTCACACATACTACAATGACACTCCAACACGCACGCGTGCATATTGATGCCACACACACACAGACACTGCTGCTACTCTGTTAATTATCGATCCTGATTGCCTAGTCACTTTCACCTCTACCCGCATGTACATATTACCTCAATTTTTTTTTATTTTAACCTTTATTTAACTAGACAAGTCAGTTAAGAACACATTCTTATTTACAATGACGGCCTATCGGGGAACAGTGTATTAACTAACTGCCTTGTTCAGGGGCAGAATGACAGATTTTTACCTTGTCAGCTCGGGATTTGATCCAGCAACCTTTCGGTTACAGGCCAAACGCTCGAACCACTGCTGCATTACCTCGTAACCCTGCACATTGACTCGGTACCGGTACTCCTTGTTTATAGCCTCGTTATTCTAATTTTATTGTGTTAATATCTTTTTTTCTTTCTTACTTTTTAACTTAGCATTGTTTGGAAAGGGTTCTTAAGTAAGCATTTCACGGCAAAGTCTGCACCTGTTGTATTCGGCGCATGTGACAAACATAATTTGATATGACATCAGTGAGTGCAGTCTTACTTGGGTTTGGTTGTAGTAGAACCTCTGTCTGCTTCATGATTCTCTCCGTGTTTTGCTTGGTACATTCTGCTCTGCACAGAAGGTTCTCCAGGTGAGCATCCAACTCAGTCTTCTCAGCTTGCCCAAGTTTTTCCTCTGTAAACTGAAGATGAAATGAAAGGGTGAATCTCCAGTGGCTACAAACTGACAAAAGTCAGGTGGTTGTCAAACTAGGCTACCTGTAGCTCAATGAAAGTGAATATTTTATTTGACATAAGTACTTGGCACTGTCTATTTACCTCTTTCAAGTTGGCTTAGCTTGCCTGACTAGCTAACCCAATCATAGCTCTGATCCAGGACGTTACGTGCGGCTGAAGCCTTCTTGAGGTACTGATGAACCAAGTCTGGAACCAACAGGACCTTGAACAGCTTCTACCCCCAAGCCATAAAACTGCTAAATGGTTTGTTAAACAATTACCCAAATAGCTACCCTGACTATCTGGATTGACCCTTTGCATGTTGACAGGCCATGTCAGAGCAAAAACCAAGCAATGAGGTCAAAGGAATTGTCCGAGACAGGATTGTGTCAAGGCACAGATCTGGGGAAGGGTACCTTCTGCAGCATTGAAGGTTCCCAAGAACACAGTGGCCTCCATAATTCTTAAATGGAAGAAGTTTGGAACCACCTAGACTCTTCCTAGAGCTGGCCGCCCGGCCAAACTGAGCAATCGGGGGAGAAGGGCCTTAGTCAGGGAGGTGACCAAGAACCCGATGGTCACGCTGACAGAGCTCCTCTGTGGAGATGGAAGAACCATCTCTGCAGCAACCCACCAATCAGGTCTTTCCCCCTTCTGATAACCAGGTGGCGAATCGCATCTCTGCATGTCTGGCAGACATATCAGTGTGGATGACGGATCACCACCTCAAGCTGAACCTCGGCAAGACGGAGCTGCTCTTCCTCCCGGGGAAGGACTGCCCGTTCCATGATCTTGCCATCACGGTTGACAACTCCATTGTGTCCTCCTCCCAGAGCGCTAAGAACCTTGGCGTGATCCTGGACAACACCCTGTCGTTCTCAACCAACATCAAGGCGGTGACCCGTTCCTGTAGGTTCATGCTCTACAACATTCGCAGAGTACGACCCTGCCTCACACAGGAAGCGGCGCAGGTCCTAATCCAGGCACTTGTCATCTCCCGTCTGGATTACTGCAACTCGCTGTTGGCTGGGCTCCCTGCCTGTGCGATTAAACCCCTACAACTCATCCAGAACGCCGCAGCCCGTCTGGTGTTCAACCTTCCCAAGTTCTCTCACGTCACCCCGCTCCTCCGCTCTCTCCACTGGCTTCCAGTTGAGGCTCGCATCCGCTACAAGACCATGGTGCTTGCCTACGGAGCTGTGAGGGGAACGGCACCTCCGTACCTTCAGGCTCTGATCAGGCCCTACACCCAAACAAGGGCACTGCGTTCATCCACCTCTGGCCTGCTCGCCTCCCTACCTCTGAGGAAGTACAGCTCCCGCTCAGCCCAGTCAAAACTGTTCGCTGCTCTGGCACCCCAATGGTGGAACAAACTCCCCCACGACGCCAGGTCAGCGGAATCAATCACCACCTTCCGGAGACACCTGAAACCCCACCTCTTTAAGGAATACCTAGGATAGGATAAAGTAATTATTCTAACCCCCCCCCCCCCCCTTAGAGTTAGATGCACTATTGTAAAGTGGTTGTTCCACTGGACATCATAAGGTGAATGCACCAACTTGTAAGTCGCTCTGGATAAGAGCGTCTGCTAAATGACTTAAATGTAAATGTAAATGTTTATGGTAGAGTGGTCAGACGGATGCCACTCCTCAGTAACAGGCACATGGCAGCTTGCTTGGAGTTTGCCAAAAAGCACCTAAAGGAAACCTGGCACCATCCCTACGGTGAAGCATGGTGGTGGCAGCAGAGCCCAGACTTGAACCGATCTAGCATATCTGGAGAGACCTGGAAATAGCTGTGTAGCGACACTCCCCATCCAACCTGACAGAGCTTGAAAGAATCTGCAGAGAAGAATGGGAGAAACTCCCCAAATACAGGTGTGCCAAGCGTGTAGCATCATACCAAAGAAGACTCGAGGCTGTAATCGCTGCCAAAGGTGCGTCAACAAAGTACTGAGGAAAGGGTCTGAATACTTATGTAAATGTGATTTTTTTTATTTACATTTTTTTCCTTTTTCTAAAAATCGTTTTTGCTTTGACATTATGGGGTATTGTGTGTAGATTGATGAGTGAAAAAAACGATTTAATCCATTTTAGAATAAGGCTGTAACGTAACAAAATGTGGAAAGGTGAAGGGGTCTGAATACTTTCAGAATGCACTGTAAGCTGCTGCTGTTTATCTGTCCGTTTATTCCTAGTTATAAACTGGGTGATTCGAGCTCTGAATGCGGATTAGCTGACAGACGTGGTATACCATGGGTACGACAAAACATTTATTTTTAATGCTCTACTTACATTGGTAACCAGTTTATAATAGCAATAAGGCACCTCTGGGTTTTGTGGTATATTGGCCATATACCACTGGCCTTATTGCTATTATAAGTCAACTTGTCCAAGTCAGATTTACATGGCTATCAAACTGTCATGACAGGGTAAGCCTACATGAAACACAGCCCTTATTTTAATTGTTTCAAAAATTCCCTATGGGAAAAATGTATGTAGGAAAAATTATTGGAACCATTTCCCTGTTTGACCGCTAGGTTTTATGGGTATTATGACACCTCCACTGTGTGGCTCTATTAGAGATGAGATGATGACTTGGAATTAAATAGTAAAGTCATCAAATAAAACAAATGTAATAGGCAACTGAAATATTTTATTGAAGTAATGTAAAGTTAATAAGTGATAAGCAGTAATGGGCAGTCACTACCATCATGGGCATTTTATTAATTGTTTTATTCTGTGTTGCTAAAGCAGTCAACCCACATAATGCATAGTGCAGTTAATGTTGAAAAGATAATCGAACCAACATCGAAAACCCCCAATTTTATTTAGTGACTGGCTTCAATATACTTTTGTTAGTCACCAAAGTAAAAATGTTGCTAGAGTGATGAGTTTTTCTCTTCGTGGAAACTGTCGTTTCTCCCCCAAAAATATATACAAAAAAAGAATAACGATTTCACTTTGTTTTCTGCCAGACTAGTATGCGCACGCGTCTGATCTATACTACGAGGCATGCACATGGAACAGAGTATGCACAGCGCATTCAAAGAAAATACGTCCACACTCCAGAAACACCTTTACTTTGGTCAGTGACTAAGTATACTTTACAAAATCGGAAAACACCACATAGGGAGGGATAAATGGAAAGATGCAGTGCTCAAGCCGCACGTCACGCCCTGGACCAGAGTTTACCCAATCACTGCCTAATTTACTCCCGTTCCAAACTAGAGCGGATGTGCTGAGTTTACTATTCTAAACTTTTGGTCAAACAAAACATGTATTTGTTAGTTGGCTGTTAAAGTGGATCAAATAAAGTAAGTAATGTAGAAGTAATGACTAACATTACACACACACATCTTTAGCCAAATATGACAAATTCCAAACTAGCTAGCTAACTAGCCTAGCAATAGCATATCGCCAGCAGTCGCAGGCCTGAAACAGCAGCGGAGTTTCCAAAGTTGATGCCTCGCTCTCAACATTGTTAGCTAGCTAGCGACAATGTGAAAACCGCAAAATATCTGAATTCAGAAAACAACAAATGTGTAAACTTACTTGAACCGCACGACTGAATAAAGTACCGGCGTCTGCTGCTAACCTTTTGACGTTGAAATCCATGTTTAGTTGTAGATTACACTTTGTGCTCAAAAAGCTGGCAAATTACTTATCCATACAGAGGAATGGTAAACAAATTAATATTTTCCTCGCTAGCTACGTTTCCCGTGGTTAGATTTTGACAAGAAGCAGCCAAGTGTTGACTGTTTCGTTTTAGGGAGTTTTCCGACTGTCGATGTGTGGCTTTCGTAGATAGAGTAGGCGGGGCTGTCAGTGTATTCAAAACCTCTTGTCACCACTAGGGGTCAGATTTGTCTCAAGTTTCAGCTGTTGCCTTCACTCTTTTGTGGGCCATATTAAACTTGAACCTAAAAAACATGCTTAATTGGAACATCTTTTTAGTCCAGGACTAGTCTTGTTCTTGGAAACCAGCCCTATGTGTTCAGGGCTAAGCTTTTGCACTGATTTTACTTCTTAATATTGTTCAGAGGGTCTTGATGGTGTGGAGGCAATGTTCAATGCATGGGGTATACATGTACATTTGAGTCATTTAGAAGACGCCAGCATACATTTTCATACTTTTTCATATACAGTCAGTGACATGCATTAGCCATACTAATTTGAGCAGTCAGAGATTATTTCTCTGGTGCTGTCATGACTAGCGCTTGAAGTGAAACGTAAAAGGTGCCAGTGGTTTGTTTACTAGTTCATATTTTACAGCTGCTGGATGGTAGGCTACTCCATTACTAAACACTTAGGGGGCCAGTTGGTCGGCACCGGCTCACTACTTCAACCACATTGCCGTGGTCACTTTCACTCATAGTGTTCAAAATGACATTACAAAATGTATTTTTTATTTAACCTTTATTTAACTAGGCAAGTCAGTCCAGACCAAATTCTTATTTACAATGACGGCCTACCCCAGCCAAACCCTCCCCTAACCCGGACGACGCTGGGCCAATTGTGCGTCCCATCAATTGTGCGCCGCCCTATGGGACTCCCAATCATGACCGGTTGTGATAAAGCCTGGGATCAAACTAGGGTCTGTAGTGACGCATCTAGCACTGAGATGCAGTGCCTTAGACCGCTGCGCCACTGAGGAGCGCAAATCTCCTGCACTGTGAAGCAGAGAGTGAGCCAGCTTTTGTTTATCAGGGGAAAATGACACGTTGGCCATGCAATGCAGCGTGTGATCTGTTTCTCATTAGTGTGAGTCTGGTCTGGTCTGTAGTCGGCTGTTTTGTTTCCCCTTTCATCTTTTACAGTGTTTGGTGGTGGAATCAGAAGCCTAGCACACACACACACACACACACACACACACACACACACACACACACACACACACACACACACACACACACACACACACACAAACACACACACCTCTGGGCAGAGTCTCTTCTATATATGGGCGGGGTCTCCTCTCTCTGACAAGCTGGCTTAGCAGAGGCCTTCTGCCACACAGCTGATAAAGCCTGGAGACCATCACTACAGTATTTCCGTCTCCAGGGAGACAGGAAAGGGAAACTCCCCGTCAGATGTTACAACATGAGATAAGTTGACTTTGTAGGGAACTCAGAGCTTGAGATGTAATCTAAACACTTTGTGCTGACTGACTGAACACAATGCACCAGATAAATTATGTTGCCTCCCCGTCTCTCTCTTTCTGTCTTTATTTCTGTCTTTTTATCTCTTCTCTTTATCCCGCTCTCTCTCTCTCTCTCTCTCTCTCTCTCTCTCACTCACATGTCTATGTAGACATTCTGTGAATCAGTGCACGGACCAGATTTGAAGATAAAAAACAAGACACCTTGAAGATCTGGATACAATTATCTCCAATACAGCCGGTTACCTGCTGTGGTGCCTGCTGGGTAAGGGGAAGTAGGTGAGAGGGATCAAATGACTTCCCCTCATTACTCATAGACAGACACACATTGATACACTGATGTTCCTCCTGTTGGAAGGGCTGTGTTGTGTTGCCTCAGTTCACTGATGACTAGCAGTGAGTTTACCATAACACACCTAGTGAAATATTTAACATACAAAACAATACAAGAGGAAAATGTAATGATAAAGTAGCCTTAAAATAAAATGTGCTGTCACTACTTTGTCAGTACACATAGTTATTGAGTCTCCTATGGTTATCCGACGTATACAGATTGAAATTTACACATTTTTAAAGGCTGGACTCTTGTAATGTAGGCCTATGCAGTTTAAGCAAACTTAATAAGCCATTAACAGGTTGTAGTTTTGAATGTTGATCTGACTAGCCATGGCCTCCAGTTAGAGAGAGCAACGCAGCTGTTTTAAATCATGCCAGCCATATAAATAAGTAATAGTCGATGTTAGCAAAGTCACTATCTATGATTTTACAAGTGCATATATTGTAATTCAGTCACACTGCCCTAAATTATAACATCTAGTCAACTTTCACCACATCTTATAGCCAGAGCCATGCAAACCAATGAAAGATTTTACACTGCATTACATCTTATATTCCTGTTTTCATAACCACACTCCATGTCAAAGATATTAAGATATTGGCTTCATTTTATGCAGAGAGTATATTCAAAATCATCAGAGGAGCCATTGAGAACATGGTAATATGGAAGTCAGCAGTTTTAAGAAAACAGACTAACTCCTTTGAGGGAGGGATAAGTTGCAGTCCCTTCAGTTGTTTCAGCACGGTAAATCTCTGTGTCTCTGTTATTTCACTTCAACAGAACCCATGCCAGAGAGAGAAAGAGATAGAGAGTATTGAAACTTGCTGAAATTCATTTCCTCTTTTGCAAAATACATTTCTGTTCTTTAAATTATTGCAAGCCCTCAGTTTCTCTAACCGGAGCAGAGGTTATTTCAACTGAAAAACCACCCAAAACCATAGAGACAGTATTTCAGAGCTGTAGCTAAGGTGAAGTAAACAACTGCAATATGTGATAAGTTAATAATTTCCTATACATGCAAGCACTACAACACACAAATGCTATTTGTAATCTTCCTAATTTAGTTTAGATGCTGTGTTAATTCATTTTACGTACTCAGTTACCACAAAAATGGTTCACAAGTATCCTTCGTCTTTTAATCCTAATGTATACATGACAAGAATATTCCATATTCCATATACTCATCATTTTGCAACATACTGCAGCTTTGACAGAGCAACAAGGTTCAAGTTACATCCGTCAAATGTTACTTTAGAATGTAACTTTCATAAACTGTTTTGTCAAAGTACAACTGTGTTATAAAATGGGCTTACAAAGCAGTTGTAAAAAAAATTATACATAATCAATACATAATTCATATTCCCTAATAATATGTTGGACTGGTTATGTTAATCAGCTCTAGCAATACATTAATTTAGTAATATACATTTGCATAACTGCCTTTAACGTGATGTGCCAAATCTAGGCTTGCTGTGAGCCTACAACTTTCTTAGCCAGTCCCAGCAGCACAGGATATTTGAGGGTCCTGTTCTTCCAAGACTCTGGGATTCCCTGAAGACCTGTCTGGAAAGACAAGGGAGGAGGAACAGATAAAGGCTACAGTATATAAAATGCTAAGCCTTCAGAGCAGACACAAAGCAATCCATCCGAGGTCAAACTCATTACCCAGGCTGAAACTATGGACACGGGATACAGAAAAGTAGTTTTATTGCTCACTCATTATATAGGCTTCACCTTATAGTCGACATGTATAAATTGGATGAAGGTTGATTTATAGAACAAATAACTTGAATGATTAGGTTTGAATATCCTGCTGTGTGGAATGTCTTACAATCAAATGACCATGTAACAACTATGTAAATACTAGCTACTTGAAACACTAGCTAGCTACTTCTAATGAATAAAAGTTCCATGTTTTGATCATATTTGCATGGGCCAGACAGTATAACTGACTGTAAGTTGCTCTGGATAAGAACGCCTGCTAAATGACCAAAATGTAAATGTAGGGCTTTGCTCCAACCCTACCTGTGCTCCAAAACAGGCCCCTATGAATGAGGCCCTACTGGCGGTGCATCCCCCGCGGCGCATGGTTCCCCTGACTGCCTCCTCCAGCTGGCTCAGTGTCAGGACCCCATGCAGCGCTCCCTGGAATGCACCTGGCAAGGCTGGGGATAGGAACCACAGACACAGATAAGGACCAAGAGGTAATTGTCTTCATACTCTTTACTCATGTCATCAAGCATTCAATATATTTCTTAAGTTTTATTGGGCAGTGTATGTGGTTAGATTTTCCATGTCAATAAATCCTTTTGAACTGAGAGGTGAAGGGAGGAAAACACCAACATGAGTTACACACATCCTAACATGAGTTACACACATCCTAACATGTGTTTTAGGTTCAAAGATGCAGGAGCTGCCGTCTCCCGGAAATTTAAGCACGGGTTCATTAATGACGGGATCAAAGACTAGAGAGAAGGAAAGCACTTTCTTAGACCAGGGCTAACTAACTAACTAGCTAACGGATGTGCTGACTGGGATGGTGTGGTTACGGTGCCAAGTCGACAGACTGGACCCTGCTGCTGCCACAGCCGTGCTGGCGACGCCACCTACCTAGTGTGTGTGTGTGTGTTTGTGTAACGGATGTGAAATGGCTAGCTAGTTAGCGGGTACGCGCTAGTAGCATTTCAATCAGTTACGTCACTTGCTCTGAAACCAATATGTAGTGTTGCCCCTTGCTCTGCAAGGGGCCGCGGCTTTTGTGGAGCGATGGGTAACGACCGTGCTTCGTGGGCAACCGTTGTTGATGTGTGCAGAGGGTCCCTGGTTCGCGCCCGTGTCGGGGCGAGGGGACGGTTTAAAGTTATACTGTAGGATTGATGCTGTTGACCCGGATCACTGGTTGCTGCGGAAAAGGAGGAGGTTGAAAGGGGGTGAGTGTAACGGATGTGAAATGGCTAGCTAGTTAGCGGGTACGCGCTAGTAGCATTTCAATCAGTTACGTCACTTGCTCTGAAACCAATATGTAGTGTTGCCCCTTGCTCTGCAAGGGCCGCGGCTTTTGTGGAGCGATGGGTAACGACGCTTCGTGGGTGACTGTTGTTGATGTGTGCAGAGGGTCCCTGGTTCGCGCCCGTGTCGGGGCGAGGGGACGACGTAAAGTTATACTGTTACATTTGGGACCTACCTCATGTGTTAGTGAACACAGCAGGTATCAGCTCTGGGGAATGCTTGGCTAAGTTGTCCTTCACCTGACAGATTTGTGCTGCAATGGTGAAAGGCAGAGTGAAATGCAACATTTAACACTTCCCATATGCATTTTTTATTACCATACTTTGGGGGGAAATTATATTTTCTTCATTAACCTGCCACTCAAGATTCTATGTCCATTTACATTTTACAGTCTTGTGTTACCTTTTTAGGTTTTGACAGTGTAACGGTCTATGTTTAGCTGGTGCAGAGGAGTCAGGCGCAGGACATCAGAGATTAGTAAATAAAGGTAACTTTACTCAAAGTCATCAAAATACAAGAATAAATACAAGCCCACAATAAGGACCACAAATACAACAAACAATCACTCACAACCAAACATGGGGAACAGAGGGTTAAATACTAAACAGGTAATTGGGTGACTGAAACTAGGTGTGTAAGACATAGACATAACAAATGGAAAATTAAAAGTGGATCGTCGGTGGCTAGAAGGCCGGTGACGTTGACAGCTGAACGCCTCCCCAACAAGGAGAGGGACCGACTTCGGCGGAAGTCGTGACAGACTGGCTGAGATTTGGCTGTTCCCACCATTGTATTAATATTTAATATACAATATGTATAATCTAACGCTCATAGGAGATTAGTAAAATAAATCAGTTGAGATCTACATCATTACTTAACATTCTAGCTAGGCTGCACATCAAATGGCACCCTATTCCCTAATAGTGCACTACTTATGACCAGAGCTCTATGGGCCCTGATCCAAAGAAGGGCAGTAAATATGGAATAGGGTGCCATTTGGGATGAAGCCCTAATAATGCATGAGCAGAAATAATGTTTATAAGCGGGAGTGGCATTAGAGTCGTACCAATAACAGCCCTGTCCAGGTCCTGAGGGTTGTTTCTGTTTGGGTCGTTGAGCTGGGCCAACACTGAGTCCAGAGCATTGGGGTCAGAACCATTCAGGATGAAATGCTCCAGGAACCTGACAAGAAATGCATACTGAACAAAATTATAAACTCAACATGCAACAATTTCAAAGATTTTACTGAGTTACAGTTCATATAAGGAAATCAGTCAATTGAAATAAATTCATTAGGCCCTAATCTATGGAATTCACATGACTGGGAATACCGATATGCATCTGTTTGTCACAGATACCTTAAAAAAAGAAGGTAGGGAGGTGGATCAGAAAACCAGTCAGTATCTGGCGTGACCACCATTTGCCTCATGCAGCACAACACATCTCCTTCGCATAGAGTTGATCAGGCTGTTGATTGTGGCCTGTGGAATGTTGTCCCACTTCTCTTCAATGGCTGTGAGAAGTTGCTGGATATTGGCAGGAACTGGAACATGCTGTCGTACACATCGATCCAGAGCATCCCAAACGTGCTCAATGGGTGACATGTCTGGTGAGTATGCAGGCCATGGAAGAACTGGGACATTTTCAGCTTCCAGGAACTGTGTACAGATCCTTGCGACATGGGGCCGTGCATTATCATGGAGAAAATGAGGTGATGGCGGATGAATGGCATGACAATGGGCCTCAGGATCTCATCACAGTATATCTGTGTTTTCAAATTGACATTGACAAAATGCAATTGTGTTTGTTATCCATAGCTTATGCCTTGCCATACCATAACCCCACCGCCACCAATGCAGCGTTCTGTTCACAATGTTGACATCAGCAAACCGCTTGTCCACACGACACCATACACGACGTCTGTGGATGTGAGTTAGACGTACTGTCAAATTCTCAAAAACGACGTTGGAAGCGGCTTATGGTAGAGAAATTAACAATAAATTCTCTGGCAACAGCTCTGGTGGAAATTCCTGCAGTCAGCATGCCAATTGCACTCTCCTTCAAAATCAAAATTTGAGACATTTGTGGCGTTGCGTTGTGTGACAAAACTGCACATTTTAGAGTGGCCTTTTATTGTCCTAGCACAAGGTGCACCTGTGTAATGATCATGTTGTTTAATCACCTTCTTGATATACTACATGGATTATCTTGGCAAAGGAGAAATGCTCACTAACAGGGATGTAAATTAATTGGTGTACAACATTTTAGAGAATTTTTGGGGGATATTTTATTTCAGCTTATGAAACCTTTACATGTTGCATTTATATTTTTAGTTCAGTTTAGATATGGCATAATCTCGTAAATTGTACCTACCACAACCATAGTCAGTATTTTATTTTTGTAAAACATTTTTATAACCTTTATTTAGCTAGGCGAGTCAGTTAAGAACAAATGATTATTTACAATGACAGCCTACACCGGCCAAACCTGGACCAATTGTGCGCCCCCCTATGGTACTCCCAATCACGGCCTGTTGTGATACAACCTGGATTCAAACCAGATGTCTGTATTGATGCCTCTAGCATTGAGATGCAGTGCCTTAGACCGCTGCGCCACTTGGGAGCCCATTAAGCATTGATTGTGTTATGAAGCATGTTAATGGACGTGAGTAATGAGATAAATTACACAATTTATGAGGCCTTTATGCATTAAGAGCCATTTTCTGCTCTATAGGCCTACAGTACCTTGCTGCAGCCAGTGTCATGGCCACACACATATCGTTGTTCTGGGTTACACGTATGGCTGTCTCCACCTTCTCCAACATCTCCGGCATCCCAGCAAACATCGCCACAACGGGAGCCATCTTGGTGACCCCGTCCATCTGACAGTCCACATCACATCCTGAAATGGAGAGTGAAAAAGTAAAATCTTTGATTCCCTCAATTCCTCACGTCCCTCTCAAAGCTCATTGGAGGAGGAGGTCTAAGGAGAGGGACCTTGGAGCCTATCCTCCAAAGCGCCTTGAGAGGGAGGTGAGGAATCAGTGACAGAAGGAATCAGCGATTTGACAGCTTGTACTTTTTTCAAACAGGTTGTGTCTAAATGTAAATCATAATAAATGAACCCAGGACAGACGTGCTTCCTTTCAGCTGGTGATCTTTATGTTACTGTACCTGTCTTTTCTTTTCCTGCATCCACGTTCCTCATGAAGGCTTTGAGGCTTGCGTTTCTCCAAGGGCCATCAATGGGGAGGACAGCTTTAGGACCTTTACATTTCAATTGAGAGTGAACAGCTTTAGCTGACTGAAAAAAATATAAACTCTCTCACTGTCAATTGCGTTTATTTTCAGCAAACTTAACATGTGTAAATATTTGTATGAACATAACAAGATTCCACAGACATGTGACTAACAGAAATTGAATAATGTGTCCCTGAACAAAGGGAGGGTCAAAATAAAAAGTAACAGTCAGTATCTGGCATGGACTGCACCCGATTTGCCAGTTCTTGCTGTGAGATGTTACCCCACTCTTCCACCAAGGCACCTGCAAGTTCCCGGACATTTCTGGGGGGAATGGCTCTAGCCCTCACCCTCCGATCCAACAGGTCCCAGACGTGCTCAATGGGATTGAGATCCGGGCTCTTTGCTGGCCATGGCAGAACACTGACATTCCTGTCTTGCAGGAAATCACGCACAGAACAAGCAGTATGGCTGGTGGCATTGTCATGCTGGAGGGTCATGTCAGGATGAGCCTGCAGGAAGGGTACCACATGAGGGAGGAGGATGTCTTCCCTGTAACGCACAGCGTTGCGATTGCCTGCAATGACAACAAGCTCAGTCTGATGATGCTGTGACACACTGCCCCAGACCACGACGGACCCTCCACATCCAAATCGATCCCGCTCCAGAGTACAGGCCTCAGTGTAACGCTCATTCCATAGACGATAAACGCGAATCCGACCATCACCCCTGGTGAGACAGAACCGCGACTCGTCAGCGAAGAGCACTTTTTGTCAGTCCTGTCTGGTGCAGCGATGGCGGGTTTGTGCCCATAGGCGACGTTGTTGCCGATGATGTCTGGTGAGGACCTGCCTTACAGGAGGCCTACAAGCCCTCAGTCCAGCCTCCCTCAGTCTATTGCGGACAGTCTGAGCACTGATGGAGGGATTGTGCGTTCCTGGTGTAATTCGGGCAGTTGTTGTTGCCATCCTGTACCTGTCCTGCAGGTGTGATGTTCTGATGTACCGATCCTGTGCAGGTGTTGTTACACGTGGTCTGCCACTGCGTGGACGATCAGCTGTTTGTCCTGTCTTCCTGTAGCGCTGTCTTAGGCGTTGCACAGTACGGACATTGCAATTTATTATCCTGGCCACATCTGCAGTCCTCATGCCTCCTTGCAGCATGCCTAAGGCAAGTTCACGCAGATGAGCATCTTTCTTTAGGTGTTTTTCAGAGTCAGTAGAAAAGCCTCTTTAGTGTCCTAAGTTTTCATAACGGTGACCATAATTGCTTACCGTCTGTAAGCTGTTAGTGTCTTAGCGACCGTTCCACAGGTGCATGTTCATTAATTGTTTATGGTTCATTGAACACGCATGGGCAACAGTGTTTAAACCCTTTACAATGAAGATCTGTGAAGTTATTTGGATTTTTACATATTATCTCTGAAAGACTTGGTCCTGAAAAAGGGACGTTTCTTTTTTTGCTGAGTTTTACATGTTCAATCACCATACTGTGGAGAATAGTTTAAAAACCCTGGCTTCATGATATCCCAATAGGAAAGTGTTTTTGTCCGGAACATTCTTTTTTCAAAAGGGGATTCCCCATAAGTTACCAAAGGGGAAAACAGAACTCTGTGGTATAAAAAACTGACAAAAGCACACAACCACTCTACCCCTCTGTGGGACCAGATGACTAGTCAGTTTTTCACTTTTTTTTTTATACTGTTTCTCTTGTCATTGGTCAGACGATGGGGCACAGAAAAGCAACAGTTTGTACACATACAGGAAATGACTGCTGATTGGTGGCCTACCGTTCTTTTGTCTGTATGGGTTATTGAGAGGAAGATCATACACAGTGTCTGGGCCAAAGAACTTGTAGATGCGCTTGGTCAAGTCCTCCACGTTCACATCTAGTGATTACCAATAAAAACATAGAGCATATGAGTATATTATGTCATTCATGAAGTGAACACGATAAAACTAACTCGACGTGAAATGTTCTTTATTTAGCAAGACATTAGGCCATTGGATGTTCGTCCTATTGGGTGTCAGTATGCTACCTCCACATTGACTGAGTGACTCTAGCAGTACGTAGGCCTGGTCTCCGTAGCACGTCTGCTCTCCGGTCTCTCTGCGGTAGAACGGGTTAGCTGACTGAGGGCGGAACTCTGGACACGGTTCCAGATCTGACAGAACCTCCTCCAGTCGCTCTGGGTTGTAAATCCAATGCATGGGCTGGGCTGTTAGGATGGGGTACATAGAAAAGAGAAAGTTACTGGACTGATATTAGTGTAGCCTTAGTATTTTGACTTTTATTTTGGCATAGACCTAATGTATTGAGTCATTGTTATATTCTGTGACCCTTATTTCCTGTGGATGTAGTATAAGGTATCTACAACCAGAAATAGGGGTTTCATCAGCTTGGATCCAACTCACTTCCCTGTCATAATATTCAGTCTTCAGTATGCGTTATATACTGTGGTTATTAGACATAATGACATTGAACACTTTTCAAATCTAGAACGAGTCCAGATCATTAATTGCCATACTGTACGTGTACAGCTTGTAATATTGCACATAGCAAGAGCGCAATGTTAATCAATCCATATGACATTGATTGTATGTCCTTTAATTCTAATGGAACATTATTGATTTTATAACACTGTTGTTTAACTTTGTTGAGAAGACAGAGTAGGGTAACACCCTTTAATACTCTTAATATCATCAGTGACAGCTGTGCAGCTGTGCAGCTGTCTCATACTGATTAACACCAAGACATTACATCAGAGCTATGTTTGAGCCAGTGCTGCAGTATCTTATTGGGATATTACTGTTAATGAAAAGATATCAGTCCCATGAAATTACCTGCTGCGTCTGCCACAGCTGCTCCAATGATTGCTCCTATGGCTCTCTCTGCCACAGTTGAAGCCATCTGTGTCATTTAGGCCAACAGAAACAGAATTAGCGGTTAAAATGGCTTTCTCTTGAAATGTACTTCAGCTTTTCAGTTTTTCTCTCCTTTTATTGTACTGGATGACAAAATGTGAATTTTGAATAATTGAAATTGAAAACATTATTACTTTATTACTATATTGGCAAGAAAAATAACAATATTTAACATGGTTGTAATACAAAATATATGAATCAACTAAGAAATGTAACAGACAGTTGAGCATACGGCCCTCTGTACTGTACGTCATACATTCAAAACAATATGAGTCAATTAGCACACAAGATTAACACTTTCCTTACCATAGTTTTCTTCTTATTCTCCCCCCAGCATCACACTGATGTTGTTTTGAAAACTTGACTGACGTTGTGTCATCTGACGCTGGAGGACTGCCCAGATATACTGAGACGGTTATAACACTGCAACGATGACTCATGAAAAAGGCCAGAGGTCTGAGAGAGACCGGTAGGGGGCATATATTCTGATCTGTTATTGCATCGCTCAGGTTTAAGATAAGATGGTTTAATAAAATATGTTACTCAGTGAAACCATGGTAACCTTTTTTGAATACAGTCTTTGCTCCCAGGATACTCATGTGGGTAATCCCCCTCTATTTCCATGTTTGTATGCTTTCCACTCCACTGCTTTGCCCATCAGTTATACACAGCTGATGCCCTCTGGCCGTCTGATCTGACCTCCCTCATCCTAACCCTCTCCTGGGTCTCCCAGCCCATTGATTCGTCAGGTCTCTCCTGGCCCTTTCAGACCAGCCACATACTGAGAGTGTTAGGGTTATATCATTCAGACGATCAATACAGGAGACAAAACAATGAACACAACCTATGGTGCCTCTTCTATCATTTAGGGGCTATAATGCTAGCTCTCAGATCCATTTAGACCATATCTGCTCTGTCCAAAAGTGTTTTGACAATTCATCTGTAAGACAATAAACCTCAGCTCAGTAATATAATATTTATATACTAACCATAACACACATATAATAACTGTATCTACAGTGTATATACACATTTTAAATCATGTTTATACCATAGGATTATACTATGGGACAAGGCCTAGGTCAAATCTAACATGAGAAGTGTTTGTTCCTGCAAAAGGCTAATGTTACATTCTGGATGTAGCTTAAATAAAACCACCTGCCCACCCGACCAATCCAGCAACATCATCTCAGGATGTGGAGTGAAAGGAGCCCTGTGGTGTAAATATATTGTCCATTGTCACCAAATGAAATGTCAGTGTGAGCGAAGGCCGAGGAGAGGGTTTCCATATATTACAAACATGATGCCGGGCTCTGGAGAGAAGTGGATTGTGGGAATGTGGGCTATGTGACAGGGCCTGGGTGCTCAGGAGGACTGAGCTTTAGGGCTTGATCATCTGGCTGCCCAGTGGGGGTATGCCACTATGCCATCCTGTGCCAAGCCTCCGAAATAGCGGCAGGGACTGAGAGAGGGACAGGAGAGGGAAGAGGAGATAGCTTGACAGTGACCCTGGCCTGAACACATAGTGCCTCTCTCTCTCTCTCCCTCTCCTCTCTAGCTCTCTCTCTCTCTATCCCTCCCTCCCTCCACTTCATTCCTCTGTTGGCCCTGCCCTGTCAGGCTTCCAATATCCAAATATGAGTTCTAAAAAATAACAGTATCAAACCAAGTTGATGTTCCATAATATAAATAAACAGGAAATCTTACTCACCATTGCTCTCGTGAATCAAAACAGTTTTAAAAGCAGTAAGAAAGTTCAGGACAAATATGTACAAATACGGTCAGTGCTTTTCAGCCGGTCTCCATCGACTGTGTCTCGTATCTCATATTGTATGCCCCAAATCTAAACATGGACTCAGACTCCAACAAACAGTTTTCAAAATCTACCAACCTAAATACATTGAAATGAGAGGCTACTTGTTTAGATGACCAGACACCCTCATAAGACAATGGCACACTATGGGTATGTCCTCTGTGACGAGGATTACGATTCAAAACATAATTCACATTATCAGACAAGGGGACTAGGTCCATTTGAAGCCTGTCTGTATGTGCCTATCTATGTTGATGAATCTCAATATTTATCTCAACACAGTGCCTTTGGAAAGTATTCAGACCTCTTTACTTTTTCCACATTTTGTTACTTTACAGCCTTATTCTAAAATAGATTTAATCGTTTTTTTCCCCTCATCAATCTTCACACAATACCCCATAATGACAAAACTAAAACAGGTTTTTGACATTTAAAAAAAACCCGGAAATGTACAGAAGTATTCAGACCCTTTATTTAGTACTTTGTTGAAGCACCTTTGGCAGCGATTACAGCATCGAGTCTTCTTTGGTATAATGCTACAAGCTTGGCACACTTGTATTTGTGGAGTTTCTCCCATTTTTCTCTGCAGATCCTCTCAAGCGCTGACAGGTTGGATGGGTAGCGTCGTTGCATAGCTACTTTCAGGTCTCTCCAGTGATATTAGATTGAGTTCAAGTACGGGCTCTGGCTGGACCACTCAAGGACCTTCAGAGACTTGTCCTGAAGCCACTCCTGTGTTGTCTTGGCTGTGGGCTTAGGGTCGTTGTCCTGTTGGAAGGGGAACCTTCACCACAGGTTTTCATCAAGGATCTCTGTACTTTGCTCCGTTCATCTTTCCTTCGATCCTGACTAGTCTCCCAGTCCTTGCCGCTCACAAACATCCCCACAGCATGATGCTGCCACCACCATGCTTCACCGGAGGGATGGTGCCAGGTTTCCTCCAGACGTGACGCTTGGCATTCAGGCCAAAGAGTTGAATCGTGGTTTCATCAGACCAGAGAATCTTGTTTCTCATGGTCTGAGAGTCCTTTAGGTGCCTTTTGGCATACTCCAAGCGGGCTGTCATGTACCTTTTAGTGAGGAGTGGTTTCCGTCTGGCCATTCTACTATAAAGGCCTGATTGGTGGAATGGTGCTGAGATGGTTGTCTTCTGGAAGGTTCTCCCATCTCCACAGAGGAACTATGGAGCTCTGTCAACGTGACCATCGGGTTCTTGGTCACCTCCCTGACCAAGGCCCTTCTCCCCCAATTGCTCAGTTTGGCCAGGCGGCCAGCTCTAGGAAGAGTCTTGGTGGTTCCAAACTTCTTTCATTTAAGAATGATGTAGGCCACTGTGTTCTTGGTGACCTTCAATGCTGCAGAAATGTTTTGGTACCCTTCCCCAGATCTGTGCCTCTACACAGTCCTGTCTCGGAGCCCTACGGACAAATTCTTCGACCTCATGGCTTGGTTTTTGCTTTGATATGCACTGTCAACTGTGGGACCTTATATAGACAGGTGTGTGCCTTTTCAAATCATGTCCAATCAAGTGAATTTACCACAGGTGGACTCCAATCAAGTTGTAGAAACATCTCAAGGATGATCAATGGAAACAGGATGCACCTGAGCTCAATTTCAAGTCTCACATGAAGGGTCTTAATACTTATGTAAATAAGGTATTTCTGTTTTTTTTAAATCAACGTTTGCAAACATTTCTAAAAAACTATTTTTGCTTTTTCATTTTGGGATATTGTGTGTAGACTGATGAGGATTTTTATTTATTTAATCAATTTTAGAATAAGGCTGTAACGTAACAAAATGTGGAGAAAGTCAAGAGGTCTGAATACTTTCCGATTGCACTGTATGTATTAATCTGAAGAATGATGATAACTACCTGGCAGTCAGATGGTCCTGCACATTGTGCTGTGCTGTGTGGAGTCTCTTGGAGATAGATAGTTGTACTGTAACAGGAGCTGAGTGGTGGTGAGAGGACAGAGGAGGGTTGTGTCCCAAATGGCATCCCATTCCCTATGTAGTGCACTACTTTGGGCCCTAGTGGGCCCTGATCAAAAGTAGTGCACTATATAGGGAATAGGGTGCCCTTTGGGACGCACACGAGATGGTGCCTGGTCTGGACATAGGCCACCTCTCCAGTCATATGCTCTGCTGCGCTATCCTTGGCATCCAGAAACAACCATGTTAGGCCACGCCATGCCAGCTGCTTACTGTTCAATCACTTCACTCCCCATCCTCCTCCTCTTCATCCCTCAGAGAGAGAGGGAGAGAAAGAGATATCTCTGCAGAAAATGTAAAGAATTGAATAACACAGAGAACAGTGTTTAGTGGATGTCTAAACTTTCCATGTTGGTGATAAGAGTACGGCTAGAACAGGCCTATACTGAATTCCATGGTTGTCCAACCCCCTCATACAATGTAAGCATAATAAACTGGTACCTAGCAGAGATGGGAGCTGTGTTAGCCCCACACCATTCCCCCAGTGAATCATAGCCTATACCTGTCACGCCCTGATCTGTTTCACCTGTGTTTGTGATTGTCTCCACCCACCTCCAGGTGTCACCCGTTTTCCCCATTAGTTCCTGGGTATTTATTCCGGTGTTCCCTGTTTATCTGTTGCCAGTTTGTCTTGTTTTTCCATGCTCCTGCTTTTTCTTATCTCTCTTTTGCAAGTCCTCCTGGTTTTGACCCTTGCCTGCCTTGACTCTGAACCCGCCTGCCTGACCATACTGCCTGCCCTGACCTCGAGCCTGCCTGCCACTTTGTACC
This sequence comes from Salvelinus alpinus, assembly GCF_045679555.1. NCBI lineage: Eukaryota > Metazoa > Chordata > Actinopteri > Salmoniformes > Salmonidae > Salvelinus > Salvelinus alpinus. The sequence goes on from NC_092093.1 coordinate 71,908,343, forward strand.
TCCTGGATTCTGACCTTTATGATATTTTGCCTGTCCAGGACCATTCTATTGCCTGACCCTTGGATTATAATAATTATCAGCGACTCGAACCATCTGCCTCCCGTGTCTGTGGCCTTATAATACCTGTAATGAATAAGTCACACATAGCAATTATTTGGGGATTTTGGACCCTTGCATTGGTCCCTAAGTCTCATTCAAACACTGAATATGAATGCCTATTTCCATTCTTTTTCAGAGCTTTAATTGCTGTGTTCTTGGGAGAAAATTGCGATTTTTGTACTTAAGTCACAACAGTACATGTACCATTATACCCAAGCATGAAACAATTTATTTTCAAAAACATGTAGGATTTCCTGCTTTGTTTCATATTTCCCTGGCAATCAAAATGCATAGAGGACCAGTGAACAGGAGAGAGAGGGGGGAGAAAGAGAGAGAAAGGGGGGGAGAGAACCTGGGCCCTGGCAGTAAACCCCAAAAATAGTAAAATAATGTTTTTCCAGAGAAGATCAAGATCTCAGGGAATTAGACCAAAGTTGATGATGCAGTGAATGAACTTGAGAAAGAAATTAAACACAATTAAAAAACAAATTCAAATTCCTATAAAAAGTTGGCTAAAACTAATTTATTGTGTCATTGAACCAATTGCACTTTATGGCAGCGAGGTGTGGGGTTCACTTGCAAAACAAGATTTCACCCAATGTGACAAACACCCCATGGGAAAACTACAAACAATGCATGCAGGGCAGAATTAGGCCAATATCCACTAATAATAAAACCTAAAAAATTGCAATTAAGTTTTGGAAACATCTGAAATACAGTGACCCCTCTCATATCAGTACCAATCTCTGCAATATCAAGAGCTGAGCAAAGAAAAGAGTCCCCTCGTTCAGCTGGTCTTGGGGCTGAGTTCACAAACCTGTTCTACTAACACACTGAAGCCTCAAGACCAGAACATCTAATCAATCAGATCAAAACAAATTACAAGACAGTCAAAACAAAACTACATTACTTATTGGGAAGCAAGCACAAGCACAAAGCAAAATGCAGTTCTATCTGGCCCTAAATCGACAGTACACCGTGGCTAACTATTTGACCATGGTTACTGATCAAAACCTTCTAAAACCTTGACAAAGTACAGGCTCAGCACAGTCTTGCCATTGAGAATGGTAGACACAGGAAAACATGTCTCCCTGTAGAGGAAAGGCTGTTCAACCACTGCACCACAGCAGAACCTGAGACAGAGCTGCATTTCCTGACTAAATGTCAAAAATATAAAACAATTAGAGAGTGTAATTTCCCCAAATTTGAAACCCTTATTCAAGGTTTCAAAGACCTCTCTGATGAGGATAGTCTACCCGTCCTGTTGGGGGAGGACGCAGAGGGCTGTGGGTTGGCAGCGCACTACATTGCTGCCCGCCAGAAGATGAGGGACAGTGTCTGACAGACCAACCAATGTCTTGCACATGTCCTCTATGCTTATTGTTATTGTTCAATGTATGGTTATTTTGACCCTTGGTTATTGTTGTTACTGTTGTCCTGTTGACAATATTGATTATTATTATTAATTATGTATATATTGTAAATCTCCAAAGTAAGCTTTGGCAATATGTACATTGTTACGTTATGCTAATAATGCAAATCGAATTGAATTGACAGAGAAAGAGTGAAAGAGAGAGAGAGAGAGAGAGAGAGAGAGAGAGAGAGAGAGAGAGAGAGAAAGAGACTTCCGTTTTCCCCAACACACACGTGGTTATCTCCACACTGCTACCACGAAAATACTTTCACCCTGCCACCATATAACGGGTGAATGCAAGCATTTAACGAGACTGTGCCTCAAAACCTAATGTATACCTGGCCCACCACTCCACCCTGGTCTTGAACAGCCTTTATGACCAGGTCCACCTCTACAAGGAAGCAATCCCAACTTTTGCCAGGACCCTGAAAGACGTCACCCTCTACCGTAGCCCCAGCACCTCACACAGGAGCAACAGATTAACGGACCCCCCACCCACACCACCTAAAGCTCATCTCTTGGCAGTAGTACTGTTGACTACTTTATCACTGACCTCAATCCAGAGTCTCTTAGAGCGTTCACAGTCAGTCCACTGACTCCCCTATCAGATCACAGCAAAATCAATCTACTTGAACAGAGCTATGCTCAATCATGAGGCATCAAAGCCAAAGGAACTGAATAATAAGAAATGCTATAAATGGAAGGAAAATAGTGTGGAAATCTACCAAAAACCAATTAAGCAACAACAAATTCAATCCCTTCTAGACAATTTCCTGGACAAAAGGTTTCACTGTAATAGTGAAGGTATAAACTTGGCAGTAAAAAAACCTAAACAGTATATTTGACCTCTCAGATTCCCTACCAAATCTAAAAATGTCAAGCAGACAACCTAAGAAAATTAACAACAATAACAAATGGTTTGATGAAGAATGCAAAAACCTAAGAAAGAAATTGCGAAACCTATCCAACAAAAAACATAGAGACCCAGAAAACCTGAGTCTACACCTTCACTATGGTGAATCACTAAAACAATACAGAAATACACTACGGAAAAAGAAGGAACATTATGTCAGAAATCAGCTCAATGTAATTGAAGAATCCATAGAATCTCCTGGGAAAATTGGAAAACTCGAAACAAACAACCAACAACAAAGAGTTATCTATCCAGAACGGAGATGTATGGATAAAGCTCTATTCCAATCTTTTTGGCTCTATAACAAAGCACAAACAGCAAAAACATATACATGATCAAACACAAATCTTAGAATCAACTATTAAAGACTACCAGAACCCACTGGATTCTCCAATTACATTGAATGAACTACAGGACAAAATACAAACCCTCTGTCATGCCCTGACCTTAGAGATCCTTTTTTTGTCTCTATTTTGGTTGGTCAGGGCATGAGTTGGGGTGGGCATTCTATGTTGTGTTCTATGTTGTCTCGTTCTATGTGTTTGGCCGGGTGTGGTTCTCCATGGCAAGAAGCCTCCAGTGGTGATCCATGGCACGAAGCCTCCAGTGATGATCCATGGCAAGAAGCCTCCAGTGATGATCCATGGCACAAAGGCTCCAGTGATGATCCATGGCACGAAGCCTCCAGTGATGATCCATGGCACGAAGCCTCCAGTGATGATCCATGGCACAAAGCCTCCAGTGGTGATCCATGGCACAAAGTCTCCAGTGATGATCCATGGTAAGAAGCCTCCAGTGATGATCCATGGCACGAAGCCTCCAGTGATGATCCATGGCACGAAGCCTCCAGTGATGATCCATGGCACGAAGTCTCCAGTGATGATCCATGGCACGAAGCCTGCAGTGATGATCCATGGCACGAAGCCTCCAGTGAGGAGTTATGGTACGAGGCCTCCAGCGACGCCCTTCAGTCCGGAGCCTCCAGCGACGCCCTCTAGTCCGGAGCCTCCAGCGACGCCCTCTAGTCCAGAGCCTCCAGCGACGCCCTCTAGGCTTCAGTCCGGAGCTGCCAGAGTCTCCCCCCTGTCCGGAGCAGCCAGAGTCTTCCTCCTGTCCGGAGCAGCCAGAGTCTTCCTCCTGTCCGGAGCAGCCAGAGTCCCCCTCCTGTCCGGAGCAGCCAGAGTCTCCCTCCCGTCCGGAGCAGCCAGAGTCTCGCTCCCGTCCGGAGCAGCCAGAGTCTCCCTCTCGTCCGGAGCAGCCAGAGTCGCCCTCCTGTCCGAAGCAGCCAGAGTTGCCCTCCCGTCCGGAGCAGCCAGAGTCTCCCTCCTCTGCGAGGGTCCCCAGTCCGGGGTCGGCGGCAAGTGTCCCCGCCACCTAAGTGGGCCAAGATTAAGGTGGAGCAGGGTCCACGTCCCGCACCAGAGCCGCCACCGCGGATAGATGCCCACCCAGACCCTCCCCTATAGGTTAAGGTTTTGCGGCCGGAGTCCGCACCTTTGGGGGGGGGGGGGGGGGGGGTACTGTCACGCCCTGACCTTAGAGATCCTTTTTTTGTCTCTATTTTGGTTGGCCAGGGCGTGAGTTGGGGTGGGCATTCTATGTTGTGTTCTATGTTCTCTAGTTCTATGTGTTTGGCCGGGTGTGGTTCTCAATCAGAGGCAGCTGTCTATCGTTGTCTCTGATTGAGAACCATACTTAGGTAGCCTTTTCCAACCTGTGTTTGTGGGTAGTTGTTTTCTGTTTTGTGTGTATTACCTGACAGAACTGTTTCGTTTTCGTTCTTCCTCGTTGTTATTTTGTTTAGTGTTCAGTTTTGATTAAATTTATAACATGAACACTTTCCACGCTGCGTTTTGGTCACCTTCTTCCCAGGACGATCGTTACACCCTCCAACTGTGGGGTTGATGGTATCCTAAAAGAAATGATAAAATATACAGACTACAAATTCCAATTAGCTATACTTAAACTCTTTAAAAATAATCTTCAGCTTTGGCATCTTCCCCAATATTTGGAACCAAGGACTGATCACAAATGTGACCCCAATAACTACCGGTGTCACGCTCTGACCTTAGAGATCCTTTTTATGTCTCTATTTTGATTTGATCAGGGTGTGAGTTGAGGTGGGCATTCTATGTTTTGTGTTTCTATGATTTTCTATTTCTATGTTTTGGCTGGGTATGGTTCTCAATCAGGGACAGCTGTCTATCGTTGTCTCTGATTGGGAACCATACTTAGGTAGTTTTTTCCCCATCGTTCTTTGTGGGAAGTTGTCTTTGTTTGTTGGCACTATTGCCTTTAGCTTCACGGTTTGTTTTGTATGGTTTATTGTTTTTTGTCGGTGTCATTCTTAAATAAAGTAAAATGTACGCTCACCACGCTGCACATTGGTCCTCATCCTGACAACCGGGGGATATGCGTCAATAGTAACCTTGGGAAAATCCTCTGCGTTATTATTAACAGTGGACTCGTACATTTCCTCAGAGAAAACAATGTACTGAGCAAATGTAAAATTGGCTTTTTACCCAATTATCATATGACAGACCACGTATTCACCCTGCACACCCTAATTGACAAACAAACAAAACAAAACAAAGGCAAAGTCTTCTCATGCTTTGTTTTTTTAACTCAATTTGACATGAGGGTCTGCTACACAAGTTGATGGAAAGTGGTGTTGGGTGGAAAAACATACAACATTATAAAATCCATGTACACAAACAACAAGTGTGCGGTTAAAATTGGCAAAGAACACACATTTCTTTCCACAGGGCCGGGGGCGGGGGGCAGACATGCAGCTTAAGCCCACCCTTTTCAAAATATATATCAACGAACTGGCGAGGGCACTAGAACAGTCTGCAGCACCCAGCCTCACCCTACTAGAATCTGTAGTCAAATGTCTACAGTTTGCTGATGATCTGGTGCTTCTGTCCCCAACCAAGGAGGGCCTACAGCAGCACCCAGATCTTCTGCACAGATTCTGTCAGACCTGGGCCCTGACAGTAAATCTCAGTAGGACAAAAATAATGTTGTTCCAAAAAAGTTCCAGTTGCCAGGACCACGAATACAAATTCCATCGAGACACCGTTGCCCTAGAGCACACAAAAAACTATACATACCTCAGCCTTAACATCAGCGCTACAGGTAACTTCCACAAAGCTGTGAACAATCTGAGAGACTTGGCAAGAAGGGCCTTCTATGCCATCAAAAGGAACATAAAATTCGACATACCAACTAGGATCTGGCTAAAAATACTTAAATCAGTTATAGAACCCATTGCCCTTTATCGTTGTGAGGTCTGGGGTCCGCTCACCAACAAAGAATTCACAAAATGGAACAAGCATCAAATTGACACTCTGCATGCAGAATTCTGCAAAAATATCCTCAGTCTACAACGTAAAACACCAAATAATGCATGCAGAGCAGAATTAGTCCGATACCCGCTAATTATCGAAATCCAGAAAAGAGTTGTTCAATTCTACAACCACCTAAAAGGAAGCGATTCCCAAACCTTCCATAACAAAGCCATCACCTACAGAGAAATTAACCTGGAGAAGAGCCCCCTAAGCAAGCTGGTCCTGGGGTTCTGTTCAGAAACACAAACACACTCCACAGAGCCCCCGGACAGCAACACATATCATGAGAAAACAAAAAGACAATTACTTGACACATTGGAAAGAATTATAAAAAAACAGAGCATACTAAAATGCTATTGAGAAAGGCTGCTGAAGGCAGACCTGGCTCTCAAGAGAAGACAGGCTATGTGCACACTGTCCACAAAATGAGGTGGAAACTGAGCTGCACTTCCTAACCTCCTGCCAAATGTATGACCATATTAGAGACACATATTTCCCTCAGATTACACAGATCCACAAAGAATTTGAAAACAAATCCAATTTTGATAAACTCCCATATCTACTGGGTGAAATACCACAAGAAACGGGCAACCAGTGAAGAACAAACACCATTGTAAATACAACCTATATTTATGTTTATTTATTTTCCCTTTTGTACTTTAACTATTTGTACATCATTACAATTATTTTGGAACTTTTGTGAGTGTAATGTTTACTGTTAATTGTTATTGTTTATTTCACTTTTGTTTATTATCTATTTCACTTGCTTTGGCAATGTAAACATATGTTTCCTATGCCAACAAAGCCCCTTAAATTGAAATTGAAATTGAGAGAGAGAGAGAAAGACAGAGAGACAGAGAGAGACAGAGAGAGACAGAGATGCTTCCCAGTGTTCATTGTGACAGCAGGAGGAAACAGGAACTGGATATCCATGACATTGTGCCTTTGAGCCTTTGCCATTTCACTCTTATGTGAGGACCGCCATAGCACCAATACTTCACCCCACCTCCCCTTATTCTGACTGTCACAGCTATGTACTATTGCTGGAGCATGGATCAGATAGCCTGCATCCAAACCGAATTGCTCTGTTTCACTATTGTTTCACTTCACAATTTAAATGGCGGGAAGGCCAGACTGAATTTGTGAAGTGAAACAAGACAATTCAGTTTAGATCCAGGCTATGACTCTGACACAACAATGGGGAAGTGGCCTGTACCTTTAAAGGCCCTGTGCAGTCAAAAATAATTTCCTGTGTTTCATATATTTCCACACAATGTGGTTGGAATAATATTGTGAAATTGTGAAAATTATGATAATGCCCTTTTAGTGTAAGAGTTGTTTGAAAAAAAACGGCTAACATTTCAGCCTGTTTTGGTGGCAGGGAGTTTTTGGACTTCCATGGTGACATCACCATGTGGTAAATTAGTTAATAGATCAATAAGAGAGCAGTAGCGGAAGCCCCCACGCAAGAAAGTGTGGTGATAATTGCGTTGTCTGCTCTATAACTTATTAGTTCATATGCCTTGCGACCGTGATATATAGGCCTAAGGCTGAGACAATAAGAAGACACAGAGGCAGAATAAATTAAACCACATCTTTGTTTCATCACAAACTGGAGAGAAACTTCTGTCCATTGAAGTCCACAAAACATGTTGCATGTAACAAACAGTTACATGACCTATAGCATGGTCAAGCAAGTTAATGTTTCCGGAAATATACTACTAAACAATTGTTGATTTAGAAACACGGAGAGTTATGGCAAGTCGCAAATAAAACAAGAGCTTCCTCCGTTATTCCAGCACCATTTCAACTTCAACATCATCAAATCACCAATGCTTAGTCTAATACAGTGACAACTAAAACCATTTAGTCCAATCAATGTAAGCTAAATATGATATGGCTATCCATCGTTCTGATTTGTGTGTGTGTGCGTGTCTGCGTGCGTTCATGCAAGTAGAAAAAACGTGTTGACTCGCCAATGCCATTCTCCTCTCTTTCATGTTGATGAAACGGTCTATCACACTGTCATACCATACAGTACACACTTTTAGTTTTTGTTGTCCTAGGCTACAGTACCTGGCTAAAATGCTTGCTCGCTAGCCTAACTTCCTTTCATGGGCAACAATGTGCCAAGCCAGCTAGTTAACATTAGTCTACTACATCTAGCTACATATTGAAATTACATCCTCTCAGGCCAGGGGCACAATTAATTCATTTATGATTGGATCAGAATCACCACTATAATCATTGGCCAGTACGGAGAATTAAGTAAAACCACAAGTTCAAATCCCTAACTCCATCCATGGCTAATTTAGGAAACGGACAATTTTAGCTAGTTAACTAGCCACTGGAGGACAACAACACAACGAGACGCAACATTTCAAGTTGTTTCTGTCAATTACGTTATGCTCTGGGTGTGATTGGAGTGAAGCCAGATCCAAACTGGCTTCCAGGACCATTCACAGTTGAGCTCACTCAGTTTAGCTCAATGCTTATTGGCTATTTTCTAATGCTTTTTTATCAAGGGAGGTCAAACGCTCGCTAGCTTCCCTTATGTTCAATGCTACAGGCGGCAACAATGTTATACTCAGTTTTGCAAATTGAAGGAAAATGATAAAACACAGAGAGATGAAAGATAAATTATTGTATATGTTTGGCATCCATGAATACATGCCACTGTAAGAAAAATAGTTCCAAATCTCTCTGCCAATAACAGCTAATTTTAGGAAAGCTAAAACTCCCAGACAGTCCAAACAAAAGTATTGCTTGAGAAATTGCTCTTTGCTAAAAAGCAATTTTTGTTTATTTTTTACCGTTTTAATTGAACACAATCACAGTAAGGTACTTAATTGTTACCCAGAAATGATTTGATATTGAGATAAAAACGACTGTATTGGACCTTTAGCCTATCTAGGACATGCGTTAGCGGAACCCCTCGACAACATTCCGCTGAAAAGGCAGCGCGGGAAATTCAAAAATATTTTTGGGAAATATGTAACTTTCACACATTAACAAGTCCAATACAGCAAATGAAAGATAAACATCTTGTTAATCTACCCATTGTGTCCGATTTAAAAAATGCTTTACAGCAATTGCACAACGTATGATTATGTTAGATCACCACCAAGTCAAAAAAACACAGCCATTTTTCCAGTCAAAGATAGGAGTCACAAAAAGCAGAAATAGAGATACAATTAATCACTAACCTTTGATGATCTTCATCAGATGACACTCATAGGACTTCATGTTACACAATACATATATGTTTTCTTCGATAAAGTTAATATTTATATCCAAAAACCTCAGTTTACATTGGCGCCATGTTCAGAAATGCCTCCAAAATATCCGGAGAAATTGCAGAGCCACGTCAAATAACATAAATACTCATCATAAACTTTGATGAGAGATACATGTTTTACATAGAATTAAAGATACACTTGTTCTTAATGCAACCGCTGTGTCAGATTTCAAAAAAACTTTACGGAAAAGCAAACCGTGCAATAATCTGAGACGGCACTCAGAAAATAAAATAAAAATTCCGCCATGTTGGAGTCAACAGAAATCAGAAATTACATTATAAATATTCCCTTACCTTTGATGATATTCATCAGAATGCACTCCCAAGAATCCTAGTTCCACAATAAATTATTGTTTTGTTTGATAAAGTCCATTATTTATGTCCAAGTAGCTACTTTTGTTAGCACGTTTAGTACACATATCCCAACGCTCGTGCAGGTACAGGCGAACGTTGGACAAAAACTTCTAAAAGTTATATTACAGGTCGAAGAAACTTGTCAAACTAAGTATAGAATCAATCTTTAGGATGTTGTAATCATAAATATTCAATAACGTTCCAACCGGAGAAATCCTTTGTCTGTAGAGAAGCAATGGAACGCAGGTCGCTATCATGTGAAATGCGCGTGACCAGGACCTGGCTCTCTGCCAGACCACTGACTCAAACAGCTCCCATCCGGCTCCACATCACAGTAGAAGCATCATTGAAGGTTCTACAGACTGTTGACATCTAGTGGAAGCCGTAGGAAGTGCAAACAGATCCATATCCTACTTTGCATTCAATAGGGACTGAGTTGAAAATCGACCAACCTCAGATATCCCACTTTCTGGTTGAATTTTTCTCAGGTTTTCGCCTGCCATATGAGTTCTGTTATACTCACAGACATCATTCAAACAGTTTTAGAAACTTCAGAGTGTTTTCTATGCTATAGTAATAATAATATGCATATATTAGCATCTGGGACAGAGTAGGAGGCAGTTCACTCTGGGCACGCTATTCATCCAAAAGTGAAAATGCTGCCCCCTATCCCCAAAAAGTTAAGGCATAAAACGGAAGGAAAGAGAGCTCTGATGGACATGTACAGTAGGTGGTGGACAGACCAAAGCATGTACTAGCCTACTAATAAAACCCCATTCTATGATCCAGACTTTGACCTTCCCCCATTCCAGTATAACGAATCCTCTCATGCACAAATATTTACCCACAAAATGTTTTTTGTATTTGCTATTCAAATAATTTCCCCCCACCTTTAATTAATGGATAACAACGGAAGCGATCTGATGCACTGCAGACCACAGCACTGCTAAATGGAGAATGGAGAACATAGATTATCAAACCATAACATATTTATATTTTCATCAGCAGAATCATGCAAAGGGTAGTCTAATTTTGTTTTTTGGTATTTACTAGGATCCCCAATAGCTGCTGCAAAAGCATCAGCTACTCTTCCAGGGAAATATAATGTTTATCTTGACGATTATCAAATACAATGAAATATGTAGGTCTACATAACCAGATTGTGCATTATTGGAGTCTTCATTCAAGCAGCAATAGATTTATTTGACTGATAAAGATGCATTCATCTATTCCTATCAATTATTAATAGTGCATCTCTTTGAGGTCACCAGTGCTGCGACAGACAATTTACATATTTAACCAAATTTAATCAAAATCTGTTTTCGATCAATTGAACAGACAAAACCCATTCTATTTATGTTAAATAATTCAAATAATTTTATGGAAGTGAATTTTTCTAACTAAAGTTAAGTCATTTAATATTCATCCTCTCCGAATAGACTACGGCTACTTCTAAATCGTTCTTAATAGGCTACAATTTTCCAAACAGCACTTGGTGTTTTTTTCTTTCTAAGAATGTTCTGAGGTGGGTGACACAATGCAAATATCAATGCAGTAATTAACTCTATGGAACATATGAGTGGCAAGCGGAAAAGGAGAGGCGGAGGGTTGGTATGGACTGAGAGAGAACGCGAGAGAGAGAGAAAGAGAGAGAGAGAGAGAGATGGAGGGAGAGCGCACGAACAGTGTTGCCGTTACTGTCAGCTGTGGAACGGTTCAGTCATCAATGGACAGAGTACACACCTAGCCAGCAGCATAGCCTCTTTCAATGTACCTTCATTTCTGCTATGAAACGGAGGGAAGTATAATCAAATCCGGTTACCTAGTTTCGCTTTCATCGTTTATATTGCAGATTGAAATGGAGACAACGTTGTGTTAGCGCGCGCTATTAATTAGACTCCAATAGGCTTTATTCCTTGCGGAAGATTTGTTTGATCTCAACCATACATTAACAATGATGGAGTATTGGAGGCAGTGCGCATTATGGCTGATCAACTGCAAGGTGCTTCCACCCAACCATCGGGTAACATGGGAGTCCGCCCAGGTATTCGACCTGGCTCAGACACTCCGAGATGGAGTGCTCCTGTGTCAGCTTCTCAACAACCTCCGACCCCATTCCATCAACCTCAAAGAGATCAATCTCAGACCGCAGATGTCACAGGTAAAATAAGAAACGTGTTTACAATAATTTCATATCAAAAACATTAAACGCTTCAAATACTCTGCTAAACCACAATACCCATATTTCCACGCATCGAATGGAGTAATCAAAAACATAGAAGACTGCACAGAGGGAGGGAAAACCTGTTGGCAGTTTGAATCACATTAGTTTAACTTAGTTCGCTGTGAACTTGGGAATTGTTTCATATCCTCGAAAGTGTTCTTTTTTATTGTCAACGAGGGAAGTTTCCATTATTTTGATCTCTTAAAGCGAAGCTGTACCGTTATCTGAACCGAGTCAGACCTCGCTTGCCCTCTATGGCATTTCATATTATTCTGTACATAAATCTGACACTCCATTTAGTATGATATGTTAGGTTTCGATGGTATGGATTAATTTTGGATGTTCATCATCCATTTCGTATGATATGTTACAAATTACAATTCCTATTATATGTTAAGATTTTGCAAAACGTACAATATGTTACAGATTTGTAATGTACAACATGTAATGAATTTGCAAAAGTATGATATGTTAGGCATTTCCATTTGTTGTGGCTAACATTAGCTAGGGCTAGGGGAAGAGTTAGCTAACTAGCTAAGTAGTTGCAAAGTAGCTAAAATGTAGTAAGTAGTTGAAAAGTTGATGATTGAATAAAATGCTAAAGTTGATGAGATTCGAACCTTTGGGTTGCTAGACTTTCGCATTATACACCCACCTATACACCCCAACCAATCATCCTCCTTTAGTTTTTGCCTTAATTAACCTTCTGTCTTATATAACCATACATCTAGTCTACGAGACCAGGCTGTCTAGGATATGAGAGTCACACATTCAGCTGGAGGTAGAGAGGTTACTTTGAGGATATGGCTTTATATACATAAACAAAACAGTTTCAATCAATTCTTATGTTTCCCCTTCCCCCATATTTTGATTTATATTTATTCATATAAATAAATAATCAAATGAATAGCCCCACAAAGGCAGTAAAATTACATTGGCCAACTATCACATTTCTCTGTGACAGTACATTACACGTTTTGTCTATTATAAATAAGTGGTAGCTGGTCTTTTCTGTGCTTTCCTCATTTTCCCTTCCCTGTAACATAGTTGTTTTTGATTTGTGCTCTTGCTTCTCTACACTTTCATCCTTTCATATTGATTTATTGTCCCATATTGAGTCAATAGCCAGTACAAAGTACAGGTATATGACAATATCTATTATGTTCCTATCACACAGAAAGGCTTACAGACAGACATACAGACAGATAGACAGATAGGTAGACAGACAGACATGCAGACATACATACAGATAGACAGATAGGTAGACAGACAGACATACAGATAGACAGATAGGTAGACAGACAGACATACAGGTAGCGTGACTGTCAGGCTACAGGTACAGCTCCCCTGTCTTCTGCGTTATTAAAAACCGAGGCTCCTGCCTCCTGCCACGTTTTCCTCTCCTCTCCTGGTTGTCAAAGACCATCTGCTCCTGTCCTGTCCCACGCCAAGCCTGTCCTGTCACAGCCTGGGTCACACCGAGCATGTCACAGCCTGGCCTGGCTCTGGGCTGGGCAGATTATAATTCTCCTTCACATCACAGCTAAATCTGTGTCTCAATGACAACTCTCAGGGGAGAGAGGGGACGGTCACTCCATGTGACGAGTCTAGACCAACCTTTAGAGCACCTGACTGCCACACACACACACACACACACACACACACACACACACACACACACACACACACACACACACACACACACACACACACACACACACACACACACACACACACACACACACACACACACGCACACATGCCCGCACGCATATACGCACACACACACTCAGTCATCACGCACACTTAGTCATCGCACACTCGAATGAAGCAGCCAATGAGTAAGCTGCTTCACAAACCAACTATCAGTGTAAAGCTGACAGACAGATTGTGTGAAAGAGTGAGTGCACTCTAAAACAATTCTACAATCCTCATGTCAATATGATATACTTCTACAATAGATTCGTAATCAAGTTTGTTTTTAAAATTGTCAAAGTCAAGTGGACCATTACATTTGCTATTGTTATTGACATTTTCTTATTGCTTTTAGTGCCTCAAACAAATTACAATGTTTGCATGGTGCTTTAAGAGAGGAAACTAGATAGTGTTGGTAAGAAGAGAGGTTGAGCTGTGTATTACTCTCAGGGTTAGACAAGGCCAACGGCTACAATTATTGATCGAGAAAAGATCATTATTTGCCAGCATCCGCTCTAAGTCATGACATAATGGCACACTATGTAGCAGGCACATTGGATGTGTCCTATGCTTACCCATTGTAACACTATGTTATTTTTAGACATGGCTTGATGCCAGCTTGGATTAGTCATTATGATTCAATAAGGATGAGACATACAAAAGTGTAAACACCTACATCACGTACATCACTGAAGCAAATACGATTAATATTTACAATTCTGCTTAGCCTACTTTCTCTTGATTGTAGACCAAGCGGATATAATATTTCTGCCCTTAGGCTTAACACACTACTAGTGTGCTACACCCATTCATACAGCATGCTAAGGAGACCAATTCCCTTTGGTTGTACATCACACAGAAACTGGAGGGGAAATAAATAAAAAAAATCCCCTCCACAACTTTCTATCTGCGTCCGAAATTGAACCTTACTCCCTATATGGTGTACGACTTTTCACCAGGGACCATTCAAAATTAGTACACTAAATATGGAATAGGGTGCTGTTTGGGAAGCACCCACTGCCCCCAGCCCTCAGTGCTCCATGGAGGTGTCATTTACATAACGGAGGGTTGGTTGAGATGCATGAATACCACAGTGAATAATTAATGAATACACAGTGGCAGTAGCTATTTTATCATTGGTCCATTTACAAACACATGGGACGCTAGGCCTCCCCTCACCCAGTGGGACCCTAGGGACCGCGGAGAGACCCAGACAAAGGCCTTAGAGGGCCCAGAGCACAAAGGACCTGTCTGTTGCACAGAGCCATATCAGAGACCCCTCTCTGAACACAGGGGCCTGGACCCTCAAAGCAGCGGGCCCCGTGGCTGTATTAGACGCGTAATTAAAGCACAATTCATCAGCCCCTCTGGAGACTTAGTTGTCCAGCAGTGATGGCAGCAGCGGGGTTGGCAAGAGGGAAGTAGTGGAGTGTGTAGTGTGTGTCTCTCTGATGTGAAGTGTGCTAACAGCGTGTGTCTCTCTGATGTGAAATGTGCTAACAGTGTGTGTCTCTCTGATGTGAAGTGTGCTAACAGCGTGTGTCTCTGATGTGAAGTGTGCTAACAGTGTGTCTCTCTGATGTGAAGTGTGCTAACAGCGTGTGTCTCTGATGTGAAGTGTGCTAACAGCGTGTGTCTCTGATGTGAAATGTGCTAACAGCGTGTGTCCTCTGATATGCAGTGTGCTAACAGTGTGTGTCTCTCTGATGTGAAATGTGCTAACAGTGTGTGTCTCTCTGATGTGAAGTGTGCTAACAGCGTGTGTCTCTGATGTGAAGTGTGCTAACAGCGTGTGTCTCTGATGTGAAATGTGCTAACAGCGTGTGTCCTCTGATATGCAGTGTGCTAACAGCGTGTGTCTCTGATGTGAAGTGTGCTAACAGCGTGTGTCTCTCTGATGTGAAGTGTGCTAACAGCGTGTGTCTCTCTGATGTGAAGTGTGCTAACAGCGTGTGTCTCTGATGTGAAGTGTGCTAACAGCGTGTGTCTCTGATGTGAAGTGTGCTAACAGCGTGTGACTCTCTGATGTGAAGTGTGCTAACAGCATGTGTCTCTCTGATGTGAAGTGTGCTAACAGCGTGTGTCTCTCTGATGTGAAGTGTGCTAACAGCGTGTGTCTCTCTGATGTGAAGTGTGCTAACAGCGTGTGACTCTGATGTGAAGTGTGCTAACAGCGTGTGTCTCTGATGTGAAGTGTGCTAACAGCGTGTGACTCTCTGATGTGAAGTGTGCTAACAGCGCGTGTCTCTGATGTGAAGTGTGCTAACAGCGTGTCTCTCTGATGTGAAGTGTGCTAACAGCGTGTGACTCTCTGATGTGAAGTGTGCTAACAGCGTGTCTCTCTGATGTGAAGTGTGCTAACAGCGTGTGACTCTCTGATGTGAAGTGTGCTAACAGCGTGTGTCTCTGATGTGAAGTGTGCTAACAGCGTGTGTCTCTCTGATGTGAAGTGTGCTAACAGCGTGTGACTCTCTGATGTGAAGTGTGCTAACAGCGTGTGACTCTCTGATGTGAAGTGTGCTAACAGCGTGTGTCTCTCTGATGTGAAGTGTGCTAACAAGGTGTGTCTATCTGATGTGAAGTGTGCTAACAGCGTGTGTCTCTCTGATGTGAAGTGTGCTAACAGCGTGTGTCTCTGATGTGAAGTGTGCTAACAGCGTGTGTCTCTGATGTGAAGTGTGCTAACAGCGTGTGTCTCTCTGATGTGAAGTGTGCTAACAGCGTGTCTCTCTGATGTGAAGTGTGCTAACAGCGTGTCTTTCTGATGTGAAGTGTGCTAACAGCGTGTGTCTCTGATGTGAAGTGTGCTAACAGCGTGTCTCTCTGATGTGAAGTGTGCTAACAGCGTGTCTCTCTGATGTGAAGTGTGCTAACAGTGTGTGTCTCTGATGTGAAGTGTGCTAACAGCGTGTGTCTCTGATGTGAAGTGTGCTAACAGCGTGTCTCTCTGATGTGAAGTGTGCTAACAGCGTGTGTCTCTGATGTGAAGTGTGCTAACAGCGTGTCTCTCTGATGTGAAGTGTGCTAACAGCGTGTCTCTCTGATGTGAAGTGTGCTAACAGTGTGTGTCTCTGATGTGAAGTGTGCTAACAGCGTGTCTCTCTGATGTGAAGTGTGCTAACAGCGTGTGTCTCTGATGTGAAGTGTGCTAACAGCGTGTCTCTCTGATGTGAAGTGTGCTAACAGCGTGTGTCTCTGATGTGAAGTGTGCTAACAGCGTGTCTCTCTGATGTGAAGTGTGCTAACAGCGTGTCTCTCTGATGTGAAGTGTGCTAACAGCGTGTCTCTCTGATGTGAAGTGTGCTAACAGCGTGTCTCTCTGATGTGAAGTGTGCTAACAGCGTGTGTCTCTGATGTGAAGTGTGCTAACAGCGTGTGTCTCTGATGTGAAGTGTGCTAACAGCGTGTCTCTCTGATGTGAAGTGTGCTAACAGTGTGACTTTGAGCTGCTGTGTTCAGTCAAAACCAACATCCAGTAGTTGTTGTTTTCTCAGGGTAAGACAAGTTATGTAGTAACAGTTATGCACTACACATACAACTAGAAATCGACTCAAACATTTCTTATGACAGGATTTTGCTTGAACCTGGAAACATTTTGACTGGTCCCTGTCTTTCAAGAGATCCAAATAATGAAAGCTAGAGATAAATTAAATGGATATGAGGGGTATTGGCCTTCGTACATTCTCCATAAAATCCACAAGGTCACAAGTTCTAAGGAAAGGAGAAGTATAAATCTGACATCCACAGAATAGCTTTGGATGCTGTTGTAGTATTTTCTCATGGGATTGTGTCTGCTTGTGAGAGGAAAGTGCAACAGGTGCAGCAGGAGTGAGTTAAAAGTGTCTTACTTAAACAAAAATTAGGTACAGTATGTGGTTATCTGTGTGTGTGTGGATGTTACAACAGGGCAGTATGAAAGTGTCAATTGAGAGGAAGTGTAGATGGGCAAATGGCTGCTGAGACTGTTATGCTCCAGAGTCTAGACCAAAAGGTTTTGTAAGTCGTGGTTTGGTTTCAGTAGCTTACACGTGAATGCACACAATGCATCGACAGCAGCAGCAGTACATATAGGCCTCTTTCAAAAAGACTGTCTCTAAGCTTTGGCACACTAAGGAAGTGAGGAGACGGAATAGAGGAAGGAAGTGAAACTTGACATGCCTGGGCCAAACCCACTCTGTCTAAAAAAACACACAGAAGCAACCTGACTTAGTACATGACAAAGCTTCAGAGTTCCCATTTATGTAAGAACATTACTTCAAGAGGTAGATAGAAGAGAGGGGGGAGGGAGAGAAAGAGATAGAGAGGAAATGGAAAGAGGAAAGTGTTGGGACACTTTGATGATGTCATCATTACTGATTTTGTTCCGAATGACTCAGAATTCTCCTAATCGTCCAAGTTCTGCATTCACCTGTATTTCCCTTGCTGGAATAGATTTAGATGTTTTGGGAAATTGTATTCTATGATAGTGGTGGGAAAAGTACTCAATTGTCAATATACATTAATAGAGTCCAATAGGGCGACGCACAATTGGCCCAGCATGGTCCGGGTTAGGGTAGGGTTTGGCCTGGGGGGGCTTTACTTGGCTCATCGCGCTCTAGCGACTCGTTGTGGCTGGCCGGGCGTCTGCAGGCTGACTTCGGTCATCAGTTGAACGGTGTTTCCTCCGACACATTGGTGCGGCTGGCTTCCGGGTTAAGCGGGCAGGTCTAAAGAAGAGTAGTTAGGCGGGTCATGTTACGGAGGACGCATGGCTCGACCCTCACCTCTTCCGAGCCCTTTGGGTAGTTGCAGCGTTGAGACACGATCATAATTGGATTGCAATTGGATATAACAAAATTGGGGAGAAAAAAAAAATACAAAATGTATTTTTTACAAAAGAAATACAAAATAGATAAAAAAATATTCTAGAAAATGAGTAGAGTAAAAGTCAGTCACCCATTAAAATACTACATGAATACAAGTCTAAAAGTATCTTGTTTTAAATGTAGTTAAGTACAGTGGTGGAAAAAGTACTCATTCTTGAGTCAACGTAAAAAGTAAAAGTAAACACTCTCAATCAAATTCCTTGTATTAAGCAAACCAGGGGGCACACTTTTCTTGTTTATTTAATTTACAGACAGCGAGGGGCTCACTCCAACACTCAGACATAATTTACAAATGCAGTATTTGTGTTAAGGGAGTCCGCCAGATCAGAGGCATTAGGGATGACAGTGCGTTATATTGATAGGTGCGTGATTTGGACCATATTGCTCTCCTGGCTGAGCATTCGAAATGTAACGACGTTGGAGGTGGCTTATGGTAGAGAAATTAACATTCAATTCTCTTTCAAAAGCTCCGGTGGACATTCATGCAGTCAGCATACCAATTGCACACTCCCTCAATACTGGAGACATCTCTGGCATTGTGTTGTGTGACAAAACCGCACATTTTAGAGTGGCATTTTATTGTCCCCAGCACAAGGTGCACGTGTGTAATGATCATGCTGTTTAATCAGCTTCTTGATATGCCACACCTGTCAGGTATATGATTTATCTTGGCAAAGGAGAAATGCTCCTTTGTTAACAAATTTGTTAACAAATTTGTTCACAACATTTGAGAGAAATAAGCTTTTTTTTTGCGTATGGAAAATTTGAGGGAATTTGAGGGATCTTTTATTTCAGCGCATGAAACATGGGACCAGCACTACATGTTGCGTTTATATTTTGTTAAGTCTATTTTTACTTAGTTACCTTACACCACTACATGTAACAAGACATTGTTTTATCCCATGTCACGTGATGTTGAGTTGTAGACCAAGGTCAGTGAAGCCTTTGATTTGAAATTCGAATGTTGTTTAATGTAATCATGCAGGTTTTCTCCGCAGCGTCGTCATGATATGACATGTATATTAATGCAGTTTTCATGATGACGTTGGCACAAGTCTTTCCCATGGTCATGAAATTACGGAAACACGCAAATACAACACACCACCATACCTGGAAATCCCTTGAATGGATCCATTTAAACCATCACCTTTAATCTATAGACCAAAATAAATGATAGTGCTCATAGAAATGAAGAGTCATCTTCAACAGAACTTTTGTTTTCACTTGGATATCATCTCTGAGCATATGTTACAAATAGAGGCCATACTTTTCATTTTCCTATGATTTGCCTATGCTATTCAATTAAGCAATAACGCTCGAAGGGGTATGGTATATGGCCAATATACCATGGCTAAGGGCTACTCCTGCACGACGCAACACAGAGTGCCTGGACACAACCCTTAGCCATGGTATATTGGCCGTATATCACAATTAAACCAACCGGTTTTTAATATAGAATATGTACCTCTGCAGAGCGCCAGTCAAATAATTGGTAATGCTATATGAGGAATCATGTAATTACATTTTATGATTTTCAAAAAGGAAGAGAGTCTGATATCCAATCAATGTTTATTGCGTTTTTGAGACCTACCAGACTGGTTCATTTCATCAGTATTGTTGTAAGTGCTTTCTGAGAGCTTTTTCGTCAATACTGACATAGTTACATTGAAAACAATGGCCATTGATGATAGCATTTAACTCTATTTTAATCCATGTCTAATACGAATCCGATGGGAACAACACAACATGAAACACATGAATGTCCCCATTTGTTATATGTCAACACAGGTTTTTATTTCTTTGTCCTTGTCACGGTCTTAGTAGATATCCGACTCGTTATTCATGAAGTGATCAGCTCTCCCCTGCCAGGATCAGCTCTCCCCAGTCCATGTAATCTTCTTCAATATGTCCTAAAAGGTTAAACTGATCCTAGATCAATACGCCCACTCTGAGATGTCCAGATGATGCACGCGAGGGAGAGATGTTTCTGTTGCCTGCAACCTTTACTGTTCGTCCAATCTCCAGTGGAGCATTGAAAACCTCCAGCCAAATGAAATGGACATTATTTTCTATCCTGCTAAAAATAGATAGAGCAGTCAGTCAGGCAGTCAGTAATGATAATGCTTAAAGCAAAGAGCACTTGGCCTTGCAGTGTGTAGCCTAGTGTTTCAGTGGTGTACGTATTAACAATATGTATTTCATATCATGTTTCTCCACTAAGTGTGAATGAGGATGTCTAATGCTTCTCATGCTGTGTAATAGTGGGTATTGGTGATACTTGGACATCTCTGCTGAGCTCTATTTAAATACTGTATGTCTATTTTCATTGTCTTTGGGTGCAGTGTAGAGGGACAGCTAGAAATACAGTGCATTCGGAAAGTATTCAGACCCCTTTACTTTTTACACATTTTGTTACACTACAGCCTTATTCTAAAATGAAAAAATAAAATAAATTGAATCAATCTACACACAATACCCCATAATGACAAAGCAAAAACAGGTTTTTAGATTTCTTTGGGCAAATTTCTGAGAACATTTACATAAATATTTAGACCCTTTACTCAGTACTTTGTTGAAGCACCTTTGGCAGCGATTACAGCCTTGAGTCTTCTTCTTCTTGGGTATGACGCTACAAGCTTGGCACACCTGTATTTCGGGAGTTTCTCCCATTTTTCTCTGCAGATCCTCTCAAGCTCTGTCAGGTTGAATGGGGAGCATTGCGGCACATCTATTTTCAGGGCTCTTCAGAGATGTTAGATCGGGTTCAAGTCCGGGCTCTGTCTGGGCCACTCAAGGACATTCAGAGACTTGTCCCAAAGCCACTCCTGCGTTGTCTTGGCTGTGTGCTTAGGGTCGTTGTCCTGTTGGAATGTGAACCTTCGACCCAGTCTGAGGTCCTGAGCACTCTGGAGCAGGTTTTCATCAAGGTTGTCTCTGTACTTTGCGGCGTTCATCTTTCCCTCGATCCTGACTTGTCTCCCAGTCCTTGTCGCTGAAAAACATCCCCACAGTTTGATGCTGCCACCACCATGCTTCACTGTAGGGGTGGTGCCAGGTTTCCTCCAGATGTGACGCTTTGCATTCAGGCCAAAGAGTTAAATCTTGGTTTCATCAAACTAGAGAATCTTGTTTCTCATGGTCTGAGAGTCCTTTAGGTGTCTTTTGGCATACTCCAAGCGGGCTGTCATGTCCTTTTACGGAGGAGTGGCTTCTGCCTGGCCACTCTACCATAAAGACCTGATTGGTGGAGTGCGGCAGAGATGATTGTCCTTCTGGAAGGGACTCCCATCTCCACAGAGGAACACTGGAGCTCTGTCAGAGTGACCATCGGGTTCTTGGTCACCTCCCTGACCATGGCTCTTCTCCCCCAATTGCTCAGTTTGGCCGGGCGGCCAGCTCTAGGAAGAGTCTAGGTGGTTCCAAACTTCTTCCATTTAAGAATTATGGAGGCCACTATGTTCTTGGGGACCTTCAATGCTGCAGAATATTTTTTGTACCTTCCCCAGATCTGTGCCTCGAGACAATACTATCTCAGAGCTCTATGGACAATTCCTTTGACCTCATGTCTTGTTTTTTGCTCTGACATGCACTGTCAACTGTGGGACCTTATGTGTGTGCCGTTCCAAATCATGTCCAATTTATTACATTTACCACAGGTGGACTCCAATCATGTTGTAGAAACAGGATGCACCTGAGCTCAGTTTCGAGTCTCATAGCAAAGTGTCTGAATACTTATTGTAACGAACGTCGTCGGGAGAAGGAGAAGAGGACCAAGGTGCAGAGTGGTAAGTATTCATAATACGTTATTCTAATAAATATGAACACTCTAACAAAACAACAACACGACAAACAAACAGTTCTGTAAGGTGCAACAAACACTAACCAGAAAATAACCACCCACAAACAAAAGTGGGAAAACAGGCTACCTAAGTATGGCTCTCAATCAGAGACAACGATAGACAGCTGCCTCCGATTGAGAACAATACCAGGCCAAACACATAGAAATAGAAAACCTAGACCTACAACATAGAATACCCACCCACATCACACCCTGACCAAACTAAAAATAGAAACATACAAAGCAATCTACGGTCAGGGCGTGACACTTATGTAAATAAGGTATGTCTAATTTTAATTTTTAATACATTTGCAAAATGTTCTAAAAACCTGTTTTCCCTTTGTCATTATGGGGTATTGTGCGTAGATTGATGAGGAAAACATTAAATGTAATACATTTTAGAATAAGGCTGTAACATAACAAAATGTTGAAAAAGTCAAGGCGTCTGAATACTTTCCAAATGCACCGTATATACCTGTGGTGGAGAAGAGTGTTAATAATTACATACAGAAGCACACTATGGTACGCTCGCACAGACACACATGAACGCAGGGTCAGACACCAGTTGACCTGTCTCACACACCCCCTGCAGCTGGAAACCAAACGTATGATATTTTACTGGATGGGGAGGAGGAGGAGGAGGAGGGGAGGGGGAGTGGGGGGACAAGGAGGAGGATGAGATGTGAGGAGTAGGAGGAGGAGGAGGGGGGGGCGGACAGACAGTATTCATGCTCCAGTGAGAAGACGATGGTCGTACGCCTTGCCTCTTCCGAGAGAACAGAGAGGCTGGAGAGGGAGAGCCTTGGATCAGGTCATTACAGCTGATGAACAGTAAAGGTTTATGTGTCCCCTAACACACACTACTGTGCTGTGAAGCTCTACATACCCTGGCCTGGCCAACACACTACTGTGCTGTGAAGCTCTACATACCCTGGCCTGGTCAACACACTACTGTCCTGTGAAGATTTACATACCCTGGCCTGGCCAACACACTACTGTCCTGTGAAGCTCTACATACCCTGGCCTGGCCAACACACTACTGTGCTGTGAAGCTCTACATACCCTGGCCTGGCCAACACACTACTGTCCTGTGAAGCTCTACATACCCTGGCCTGGCCAACACACTACTGTGCTGTGAAGATTTACATACCCTGGCCTGGCCAACACACTACTGTGCTGTGAAGCTCTACATACCCTGGCCTGGCCAACACACTACTGTGCTGTGAAGATTTACATACTCTGGCCTGGTCAACACACTACTGTCCTGTGAAGCTCTACATACCCTGGCCTGGTCAACACACTACTGTCCTGTGAAGATTTACATACCCTGGCCTGGCCAACACACTACTGTGCTGTGAAGATTTACATACCCTGGCCTGGCCAACACACTACTGTGCTGTGAAGCTCTACATACCCTGGCCTGGCCAACACACTACTGTCCTGTGAAGATTTACATACCCTGGGCTGGCCAACACACTACTGTCCTGTGAAGATTTACATACCCTGGGCTGGCCAACACACTACTGTGCTGTGAAGATTTACATACCCTGGCCTGGCCAACACACTACTGTCCTGTGAAGCTCTACATACCCTGGCCTGGCCAACACACTACTGTGCTGTGAAGATTTACATACCCTGGCCTGGCCAACACACTACTGTCCTGTGAAGATTTACATACCCTGGCCTGGTCAACACACTACTGTCCTGTGAAGATTTACATACCCTGGCCTGGTCAACACACTACTGTCCTGTGAAGCTCTACATGCCATGGCCTGGCCAACACACTACTGTCCTGTGAAGATTTACATACCCTGGCCTGGTCAACACACTACTGTCCTGTGAAGATTTACATACCCTGGCCTGGTCAACACACTACTGTCCTGTGAAGCTCTACATGACATGGCCTGGCCAACACACTACTGTCCTGTGAAGATTTACATACCCTGGCCTCGTCAACACACTACTGTCCTGTGAAGATGTACATACCCTGGCCTGGTCAACACACTACTGTCCTGTGAAGCTCTACATGCCATGGCCTGGCCAACACACTACTGTCATGTGAAGATTTACATACCCTGGCCTGGCCAACACACTACTGTCCTGTGAAGATTTACATACCCTGGCCTGGCCAACACACTACTGTCCTGTGAAGATTTACATACCCTGGCCTGGCCAACACACTACTGTCCTGTGAAGATTTACATACCCTGGCCTGGCCAACACACTACTGTCCTGTGAAGATTTACATACCCTGGCCTGGCCAACACACTACTGTCCTGTGAATATTGACATACCCTGGCCTGGTCAACACACTACTGTCCTGTGAATATTGACATACCCTGGCCTGGTCAACACACTACTGTCCTGTGAATATTGACATACCCTGGCCTGGTCAACACACTACTGTCCTGTGAATATTGACATACCCATGCCTGGCCAACACACTACTTTACTGTGAAGATTGCCATGAAGGACATTTACCCATGAATCTCTCTGGCCTCCATCACATCCCAGCCAAACTATCCCAACCCTCCGTCTCTCATGACCCCATCACAGAATTTCTGCATCACTTGACCCACTCCGTAAACAGACAAGACAGAGCACCTGGATCGCACCAAATAACATAAACTGTACTGCTATCCATCAAGGTGTACACATACATAACCTCTAGCTTCAGGTGGATGTGGGTTGGGAAACATTTCATGGAAAATGCCGAAAGATATAGAAACGTTGTTACTCTTTATGGGCGACTTCCCACCCTTTTGAAATACCTCGGGCTGTACATGAAAGCATATAAGAGGCGTTGGAGATGCCAAATGTTATTAGTCTGTGAGTGTGTCCCAAATCCCACCCTATTCCCTATATAGTGCACTACTTCTGTGTACTGGTAAAAAAGTAATGCAGTAAGGGAATAGGGTGCAATTTGGAACGCAGCCTACTGTATGTCCCTGGGTTTGGATCAGCTACTGTGGACCGTAGCTAGCAGGCCGGCCAGCTGAGGCCGATCCGTCATCTCTCATTAATAATGTAATGAAACAGGGCTGTCATGAAGAGCTGTGCCTGTCAGTGCTGCGTTAAATAAGTCTGTGCTGTTAAATAGAAGAGTCAGGGAGAAAGTTATGATCTCTCTCGACCCCTCCTCTCTGTCTCTCACTCTTGATTTCTCAATCTCTCTCTCTCTGTAGCCTTAGGGATGAGTAATGAAAGTGAATACAAAATATGTGTTTTGTTGTCACATACACCAGATAGGTGCAGTGTAATATGCTGTTAAGTAGTACGGCGCCCCTGGAGAAGATGAGGGTTAAGTTCTTAGCTCAATGACACATCAACAGATGGTATTCTTTTTCTTTTTACGTCAGCCGATGTCACAAAGTGCTATACAGAAACCCAGCCTAAAACCTCAAACAGCAAGCGATGCAGATGTAGAAGCACGGTGGCTAGGAAAAACTCCCTAGAAAGGCAGGAACCTTGGAAGAAACCTAGAGAGGAACCAGACTCTGAGGGGTGGCCAGTCCTCTTCTGGCTGTGCCGGGTGGAGATTATAACAGAAAATGGCCAAGATGTTCAAATGTCCATAGATGACGAGCAGGGTCAAATAATAATAATCACAGTGGTTGTCAAGGGTGCAACAGGTCAGCACCTCAGGAGTAAACGTCAGTTGGCTTTTCATAGCCGATCAGTCAGAGTTAGAGACAGCAGTAGAGAGAGATAAAACAGCAGGTCTGGGACAGGTAGCACGTCCAGGGGAACAGGTCAGGGTTCCATAGCCGCAGGCAGAACAGTTGTAACTGGATTAGCAGCACGACCAGGTGGACTGGGGACAGCAAGGAGTCATCCTAGTCCTGAGGCATGGTCCTAGGGCTCAGGTCCTCCGAGAGAAAGAGAGAAAAAGATAGAGAGAATTAGAGGGAGCATACTTAAATTCACACAGGGCACCGGATAAGACAGGAGAAATACTCCAGATATAACAGACTGACCCTAGCCCCCCGACACATAAACTATTGCAGCATAAATACTGGAGGCTGAGACAGGAGGGGTTGGGAGACACTGTGGCCCCGTCCGACGATACCCCCGTACAGGGCCAACCAGGCAGGATATAACCCTAACTACTTTGTCAAAGCACAGCCCCCACACCACTAGAGGGAGTGGATAGCATACCTTTCGGTTACCTGCCCAACGCTCTTAACTGCTAGGCTACCTGCTGCCCGAATAAATGAATTGCTGGCGTATGTCTCAGTTAGTTTTTTGATTTGAGTGCAGACTGCACTGATGAGTATTATCCTTCAGACTGGGTGTGAGAGAAATACGTCATTCTGTGGCAGTTACTGGAGTCTAGTGTGTAGTATGGAGTCTACTATCCACTGCCTAGGAGGTTTATGGACAGAGTACAATCTGAGGGGGTGTATCTCTGGATTGTGCATCCTGCTGTTTTAGCTGTCTGTCTTCTGGCTGGGTTTGACCCTTAGCTGGACCTGGTTGTAAAAGGCGGACAGATGTTCCTCTGCAGTCAGCACATATTCATTCGCCTACACTCCAACTCAGGTTTCCTGATGACACAGCTGAGAACAGGTCCCAGCTCTCACATCAATGTATGTGACATATGCAGTACCTCAGGTCTGGCCTGTGTCCCAAATGACACCCTATTCCTTATGTAATGCCCATATGGCTCTGGTCTAAAGTAGTGCACTACATAGGGAATAGGGTGTGCCATTTTGGATGGAACCCTGGTGATCTGTTTCCATGTCATAGGCCCATACATTAAGCTATACA
The DNA here is from genome assembly GCF_045679555.1 of Salvelinus alpinus. Classification (NCBI taxonomy): domain Eukaryota; kingdom Metazoa; phylum Chordata; class Actinopteri; order Salmoniformes; family Salmonidae; genus Salvelinus; species Salvelinus alpinus. Next base: position 71,935,163 of record NC_092093.1, read on the forward strand.
TTACCATGGTCCGTGGCCCTCTGTTTTCCTCCTATAGGGTTTCATATGACACCATTTCTTCTCACCTGACACAATCTCAAGAGACGGTCATAAGATACAGTAGGTATGAGTCATAGAGAAAGCATGCAGGGGTTATGTCATTCTGATTCAATACCCTGTTGAATACGATGGTATTCATTGCTACATGGCTATAGTTAAACCATTGTTCTATCTGTCTTGTCTATGTCGGATGCTCCAAGCAGTAGCACACTAGCCTGGAATCCAAACTCATATGCTCCATTTGACCATTGTATCAGTTTGGATTCCAGGCTAGTAGCACACAGAGGCTGCATCTAAATGGTACCCTATTCCCTACATAGTGCACTGCTTTTGACCAGGGCCGATATGGCTCTGGTCAATAGTGCGCTATACAGGGAATCAGTTGCCATTTCAGATGCAGCCTGGCACTCTCGCTCCCTGTTGGCTGGGCTGGGTTGTCTGTGGGCATATCAGATTGAGTGAAAGGACAAACAGAAAGAGGCCTCTCAGGTCTCTAATCTCATTCACTGTACATCAGTACGTCCTCTGCTTCCTCTGTGACAGAGTCGGCCATCTAACCGGCTGTTAATTGACACTCATTAACCAAAAGAGATGAGATGAGTCTAACTCAGTTTGGCTTTTCATGTGGGAGACTTTAGACCAAATAGAGTAGGATTTGATTAGGTAGTAGCTGGTAGGCTACATACAATACACACTGGGGTTTTAAAAGAACCCCACACTGTGGTTGCCATGGAGCTTTGGAGCATATTGAAGGGAATACATAAGCAGAACGAAATAAGATCCTTATTATGGAGCTAAAGCGCTCTGAACAGATTCAACACAGCAATACCACATGACTTGAAAAGCAGAATGTGGGATTGGATGGTGGTAGAAACCATTTTATCTTTGTCTTATTTCTGCAGATGGTTTTGGCATGGTGCTTCAGATATGAAATGCTACACCTTCATTGTACAGTGTTGTGGTGAACTCTCCCTACACTTACCCTTGCATCCTTCCTGGTCCCCTTCCCTACTCTACAGGTTAACACACACACACACACACACACACACACACACACACACACACACACACACACACACACACACACACACACACACACACACACACACACACACACACACACACACACACACACACACACACACACACACACACACACACACACACACACACACACACACACACACACACACACACACACACACACACACACACACACACACACACACACACACACACACACACACACACACACACACACACACACACACACACACACACACACACACACACACACACACACACACACACACACACACACACACACACACACACACACACACACACACACACACACACACACACACACACACACACACACACACACACACACACACACACACACACACACACACACACACACACACACACACACACACACACACACACACACACACACACACACACACACACACACACACACACACACACACACACACACACACACACACACACACACACACACACACACACACACACACACACACACACACACACACACACACACACACACACACACACACACACACACACACACACACACACACACACACACACACACACACACACACACACACACACACACACACACACACACACACACACACACACACACACACACACACACACACACACACACACACACACACACACACACACACACACACACACACACACACACACACACACACACACACACACACACACACACACACACACACACACACACACACACACACACACACACACACACACACACACACACACACACACACACACACACACACACACACACACACACACACACACACACACACACACACACACACACACACACACACACACACACACACACACACACACACACACACACACACACACACACACACACACACACACACACACACACACACACACACACACACACACACACACACACACACACACACACACACACACACACACACACACACACACACACACACACACACACACACACACACACACACACACACACACACACACACACACACACACACACACACACACACACACACACTCACTGACACAGGCCCATGTTTCCATGCTCAGTCAAGGCTCACTGATTCGGGAGGTGTCTGCCGGGATGCAACAATAAGCCGTGGTGTGAAATCATCATTCCATGTAAGGAGGATGGTTTTGAGGGTACCCACACCAGTCAGGCCTCTTTCTGTACTCTACAAGAGCCTTAGGGGGCTGAGTGTTCCCAATGCAGAAAACAGCTCAGTGTGAAACGATCCCGAGCCTCCCTGGTGCTTGCTCACCACCCCCGTCCCTCCCTGCACCCAGCATGCTTCACCCCAGTGCTACAGAAAGGGTTTCAGCCCACTGAGCCTAGTGCTGTGGGTTTCAGATGCCTTTCTGTGAGGCTGCTGTTTCCTTCAGATACTAAAGCTCTTCGGGTTGCTCAGAAGCCCCCGGGCGACCGTCTCCAAGATGTGCTCCTCAGATAAAACGGCATGCATACAAGTGTAAACATTCAACATTATTTACTAGCTGCCTGCGTGCCCTTCACTCTGACTGTCTTATCTGGGGTTTTCTGCCCCAAGGCCTTTCTTGTGAAGTCATCTGTAATGCCTGATGCGATTTGAGTGGAGCAGAATTTAATATTTGATGTTTGTGCCCATCATCATCTTCACAGACGGCTCTGATGTCGTGCCACAGTTCAGGAGGATAGCTAAATATTGGATAGAGAAATATGAATAGAGAAACTGTTATAATGAATAGAGAAAGATGACTTTGCCTCTCTCAGTTGTTTGACTTGTGTATTCTGTTTTTAACAATGCATTGTTTACTAGTATTGTAACACTGTTCTAGTAACCCAGACTCGTTGACTGCATCTACTGTCGTGCCTAGCAGAGTTACAGCATCACACAGACAACAGTATCACACAGACAACAGCTGTGCTGTTGTAAAAATGTAAAAATGAGAGAGGGAGAGAGAGAACAACCGAAAAATAACACTTCCTGTGAAAGCCTGCCTGTGAGTCAAGACCAAACGAAAAAGAAGTAAGCAAACAACCCCATCTCTGAAGGGTTTCAGTACAGCCCTGAAAACAGCCCTGGTTACTGGTTATTCACTGTACATCAGTACGTGTTTGTGAGGACTGATGTCATTCTAACAGCCTGTTGTGATTAAGTCTTGTATTGGAGGATGTTACCATCAGCATATAACCATTTAAGATTGTAATCTTAATACAGGAGCTGAAGGCTCTACTATGTTCATTCGTTGTTGGGGATATCCTGTGTTGAGTGACTTAAGTTCATCATTTGGCGATATGGTTTAAATATGCACATTTCATGATGTCAATGACCATGCAATTCATAAATGTCAATTATCCTGCAATTCTCAAAACCTGCAGAGAAGCAGCATATTGCTACAGAAATGAACAAGTACACAATGCATTGTTACAGATGAGAGAGCATTGCAGCTCAGATCTGGTTGGGATTTTTATTTTACCTTTATTTAACTAGGCAAGCCAGTTAAGAACAAATTCTTATTTTCCTTGACGGCCTAGGAACAGTGAGTTAACTGCCTTGTTCAGGAGCAGAACAACAGATTTTACCTTGTCAGCTCCGGGATTCGATCTTGCAACCTTTTGGTTACAAGGCCGAAGCTCTAACCACTAGGCTACCTGTAGTCTAATTTAGTAATGACAGGGGTGTGCCAACAGCATCCTCCTATAAAACAGTCTATGACAACATCCTCTCTTTCATCCAGAGTTTATCACAGAGTAGCTAACCCACTGTGTGTCAACCATGTTTTATGTCAGCCAATTATCTTAACGGGCCTCCTCGTTTGTCTCTGTCCCAGACACAGCACTCTGATCAAAAGGTTAAGATTACACTGAGTGTGATGTTCACCTCTCCCATCTACTCAACTGTAAGACGGCAGTAGCATCCATCGCGTCAGCATTTTAGCTTCACTAAATCAATTTTTATTCAGCCAACGTTATGTGGCAGGGTTTGAGGCTACTGACTCTGCCTATGTGCGGTTCTGTCGGAGACTGATCTGGATTGAAAGAGGCCTGTCTATTGATCTACATTAGGTTAATTACTTCAGATTTGGGATGTGCACTAGGCAGAAAGGTTTGGCAAGTCAGTAAACAATCTTCTTATTAATAATACTGGATGGAGTCTTGACTTATTTGATTCTGTCAGGATGTCAGGCTGCACTTTTAGACAGACAATAGCCCCATCCATTTTCAAACTCAACAAAGTTTCTGGACTTAGACAGTTATACGTGAGTCTGGCACTAAGACGACACTCAACGAGCTGTATAAGGCCATAAGCAAACAAGAAAATGCACATCCAGAGGCGGCGCTCCTTGTGGCCGGGGACTGTAATGCAGGAAAACTTAAATCCGTTTTTACCTAATTTCTACCAGCATGTTAAATGTGCAACCAGCGGGAAAAAAACTTCTTTACTCCACAAACAGAGATGCATACAAAGCTCTCCCTCACCCTCCATTTGGCAAATCTGACCATAACTCTATCCTCCTGATTCCTCCTTACAAGCAAAAACTAAAGCAGGAAGTACCAGTGACTCGCTCAATAAGGAAGTGGTCAGATGACGCAGATGCTAAGTTACAGGACTGTTTTGCTAGCACACACTGGAATATGTTCCGGGATTCTTCCGATGGCATTGAGGAGTAAACTACATCAGTCACTGGCTTCATCAATAAGTGCATTGATGACGTCGTCCCCACAATGACTGTACATACATACCCCAACCAGAAGCCATGGATTATAGGCAACATCCTCACTGAGCTAAAGGGTAGAGCTTCCTCTTTCAAGGAGCGGGACTCTAACCCAGACACTTATAAGAAATCCCGCTATGCCCTCTGACGATATAAGGGCACGAGGTGAGACCCAGATGCAGACACGGGACTCAGATGGTTTGAGTCTTTGATATTTATTATATCCAAAAGAGGTAGGCAAGAGAATGGTTGTGGACAGGCAAAAAGTTGAAACCAGTTCAGACTCAAGGAGGTACAGTGTGGCAGGCACGCTCGAGGTCAGGGCAGGCAGAATGGTCAGGCCGACGTGTACAGAGTCCAGAAAACAGGCAAGGGTCAAAACCGGGAGGTCTAGTAAAAGAGAATAGAAAAGGCAGGAGCATGGGAAAAACACGCTGGTTGACTTGGAACATACAAGACAACCTGGCACAGAGAGCCAGGAAACACAGGGATAAATACACCAGGGATAACAAGCGAGACCTGGAGGGGATGGAGACAATAACAAGGACAGGTGAAACTGATTAGGGTGTGACAGTACCCCCCCTCTAGGGACGCCACCTGGCGTCCTACCTGGGCGCATACCTGGTTGACCGGGGTGTCAGTGGTGGAAGTCGGTGATGAGGGCTGAATCCAGGATGTCTCTAGCGGGAAGCCATCACCTCTTCTCCGGGCCGTAACCCTCCCAGTCAACCAGGTACTGGAAACCCCTGCCCCTTGGTCGAACACCCAGGAGACGTCTCACCGTGTATGCCGGATGGCCATCAATGATACGGGGAGGGGGGGTGGTCCTGGGGACAGAAGACAAAGGATTGTGAGACACGGGCTTAATCCTAGACACATGGAACGTAGGGTGAATGCGGAGGGTACGGGGTAACAAGAGACGGACAGCAGTGGAACTAAGGAATCTAGAGATGGAAAACGGACCAATGAAACGGGGGACAGTTTTCGGGACTCTACCCGAAGGGGCAGGTCCCGTGTGGACAGCCATACCCTCTGCCCAATGCGGTAGAGGGGAACTGGAGTCCGGTGGCGATCTGCTTGCTGACGATACCTGGAGTTGGTCTTGAGAAGTGCTACCCGAGCTCTTCTCCAGGTACGTCAACAGCGGGGACGAACATCTGGGCCGAGAGTACGTTGACTTCTAGTTCTTGTCATGGGAAGAGCAGAGGTTGATACCGCATGGTGCACTCAAAAGGGGAGTCCCGTAGCTGAACAGGGAAGGGTGTTCCAGGCATACTCCAGACTAGTTGTCGGATCCAGGTAGTGGGGTTGGTTGAGGCCAGACATCTTAGGGTGGTCTCCAGGTCCTGGTTAGCTCGCTCCGACTGGCCATTCGACTGGGGATGGAATCCGGAGGATAGGCTGGCCGACGCCCCAATTAGGGTGCAGAACGCCTTCCAAAACTGAGATGAGATTTGAGGACACCGGTCGGAAACCATATCCATGGATCTGGAAGACGTGCTGCACCATGAGCTGGGCCCTTTCCTTGGCAGAGGGAAGTTTGGGGAGAGGGATGAAATGAGCAGCCTTAGAGAACCGATCCACCACTGTCAGAATGACGGTGTTGCCATCAGATGGGGGAAGCCCAGTGACGAAGTCCAGAGAGATATGGGAACAGGGACGATGAGGAACCGGTAGTCAAATCAAATTTTAAATCAAATTTATTTATATAGCCCTTCTTACATCAGCAAGGGCGGTTCGTTGCTCCAGAGCCTTTCCGTTCACCTTCACACTCCTGGGCCAGACTACACTCAATCATATGAAGAGATTAGTCTTCAGTAAAGACTTAAAGGTTGAGACCGAGTCTGCGTCTCTCACATGGGTAGGCAGACCATTCCATAAAAATTGAGCTCTATAGGAGAAAGCCCTGCCTCCAGCTGTTTGCTTAGAAATTCTAGGGACAATTAGGAGGCCTGCGTCTTGTGACCGTAGCGTACGAGTAGGTATGTACGGCAGGACCAAATCGGAAAGATAGGTAGGAGCAAGCCCATGTAGTGGCTGAAGAAGTGGCTGAAGAAGGCCAGAAGGAGCTTTCCGTGGAGTCACTGCCCAGTATAGAGGTTCTGGATGTCAGGAAGCTTGGATCAGTGATGTACTGTGCCATACGCACTACCCTCTGTAGCGCCTTCGGTCAGATGCTGAGCAATTGCCATACCAGGTGGTGATGCAACCAGTCAGGATGCTCTCGATGGTGCAGCTGTAGAACGTTTTGAGGATCTGCGGACCCATGCCAAATCTTTTCAGTCTCCTAATGGGGAAAAGGTGTTGTCGTGTCCTCTCCACAACTGTCTTGGTGTGTTTAGACCATGATAGTTTGTTGGTGATATGGACACCAAGGAACTTGAAACTCTCGACTCACTCCACTTCAGTCCCATCGATGTTAATGGGGGCATGTTCAGCCCTCCTTTTCCTATAGTCCACGATCAGCTCCTTTGCCTTGCTCACATTGAGAGAGAGGTTGTTGTCCTGGCACCACACTGTCATAGACTGTTCTCTCTGCTATCGCACAGCAAGCGGTACCGGAGCACCAAATCTAGGTCCAAAAGGCTTCTTAACAGCTTCTACCCCCAAGCCATAAAACTCCTGAACAGCTAATCAAATGGCTACCCGGACTATTTGCGTTGTCCCCACCCCACCACCCATTTTTACGCTGCTGTTTATCATCCATGCATAGTCACTTTACCTCTACCTACATGTACATATTACCTCAATTACCTCGACTAACCGGTGCCCCCGCACATTGACTCTGTACCGGTACCCGCTGTATATAGCCTCGCTACTGTTATTTGATTGTTGTTCCTTAATTATTTGTTATTTTTCTATTTTTCTTATTTTTGTATTTCTATTTTTTTTAACTTCAGTTTATTTTAGTAAATACTTTCTTAAAACTGCATTGTTGGTTAAGCGCTTCTTAGTCAGCATTTTACTGTAAGGTCTACTCCTGTTGTATTCGGGAACATGTGACAAATAACATTTGATTTGATTTGACTCTGTCATTTTCACATATACAACAATGGCAGTATGTTTATTGTCAAAGCCAGGTGGAATGGGAATGTGTTGTGTGGCAGCCATGTTGAAGTGTGAACCAGACATGAGCCTCTTCTGGCCTCCAACTTTTCAATATAAATGTTTAGGCCCTCTTGACAGTTTGTGGCAAACAGGTCAGGACCAGCGTTGATAAATGATAATAGTGAGACTGGAGTCTGATTCTGAGAAGACGCTGAATAGACAGGGATTTCTCAAATCGGCTTACATTTCTGTCTAGACTTAAATAAATACGCATTTAATATGAGATCGAGCTATGCAGTGAAGCAAGTCTGTCATCAGAATAAAGTGACTCATTTTACTTTGTGTGACTGTATGGTCAATCATCTTATATTATCATCCAACTAATAATCAAAATATCCCCCTTTACTCTGTTTCCAGTTCCTGTGCTTGAAGAACATCAGGACATTTCTCTCCGCCTGCTATGAGATATTTGGCATGAAGAAGAGTGAACTCTTTGAGGCCTTCGACTTGTTTGATGTGCGGGACTTTGGAAAGGTAAGCAACAGGATTCATGCACTGAGTACGTTTACATGCAGACCAATAATTTGATATCATACTGATTGTGGCAGTATGCCGAGTACTGAAATAGTCATGTAAACACCTTACTCTGCTTATGTTAATTGGCGTGAGATCACGTTTTGAATGATTAGGACATGCAAACACCTTACTCTGTTTATGTTAATTGGCGTGAGGTCACGTTTGAATGATTAGGACATGTAAACACCTTACTCTGCTTATGTTAATTGGCGTGAGGTCACGTTTGAATGATTAGGACATGCCACCTTACTCTGCTTATGTTAATTGGCGTGAGGTCACGTTTGAATGATTAGGACATGTAAACACCTTACTCTGCTTATGTTAATTGGCGTGAGGTCACGTTTTGAATGATTAGGACATGCAAACACCTTACTCTGTTTATGTTAATTGGCGTGAGGTCACGTTTTGAATGATTAGGACATGTAAACACCTTACTCTGTTTATGTTAATTGGCGTGAGGTCACGTTTTGAATGATTAGGACATGTAAACACCTTACTCTGTTTATGTTAATTGGCGTGAGGTCACGTTTTGAATGATTAGGACATGTAAACACCTTACTCTGTTTATGTTAATTGGCGTGAGGTCACGTTTTGAATGATTAGGACATGTAAACACCTTACTCTGTTTATGTTAATTGGCGTGAGGTCACGTTTTGAATGATTAGGACATGTAAACACCTTACTCTGTTTATGTTAATTGGCGTGAGGTCACGTTTTGAATGATTAGGACATGTAAACACCTTACTCTGTTTATGTTAATTGGCGTGAGGTCACGTTTTGAATGATTAGGACATGTAAACACCTTACTCTGTTTATGTTAATTGGCGTGAGGTCACGTTTTGAATGATTAGGACATGTAAACACCTTACTCTGTTTATGTTAATTGGCGTGAGGTCACGTTTTGAATGATTAGGACATGTAAACACCTTACTCTGTTTATGTTAATTGGCGTGAGGTCACGTTTTGAATGATTAGGACATGTAAACACCTTACTCTGTTTATGTTAATTGGCGTGAGGTCACGTTTTGAATGATTAGGACATGTAAACACCTTACTCTGTTTATGTTAATTGGCGTGAGGTCACGTTTTGAATTATTAGGACATGTAAACACCTTACTCTGTTTATGTTAATTGGTGTGAGGTCACGTTTTGAATGATTAGGACATGTAAACACCTTACTCTGTTTATGTTAATTGGTGTGAGGTCACGTTTTGAATGATTAGGACATGTAAACACCTTACTCTGCTTATGTTAATTGGCGTGAGGTCACGTTTTGAATGATTAGGACATGTAAATAGCTTAATCGGCGTTCTAGCAGTTTATTTGATCTGTGCATGTGCTAGCCTCAGCCGATCGACCCTCCCTCTTATTACGAATGAAGTGAGTTTGGAAAAACTGAAGGTACGCATCTTAGAAAGAGTTTTCACATGCAAACGTTAAATGTCCCAACTCAGAAACAAAAAGGTTTCGCAAAAATAAAGTGGTCCCTGTGGTAGAACGTTTATTTTGATTGGTGATTTCTTGCATTTATAAAAGAAAATGTCCCCTCAGTAGCCTGATTTCAGATGTGTCCATGTAAACAGTATTATTAGGGAACCCGTTCTTGCAAAGCATGTAAATGTTTTAAACAAACTATTATATTAATCGGACTAGCCACAATAATTGTATTATTATGTAACCCTCCATGCTCACTGTTTCATTGTGGATACTCTACTCTCTCTTCACATATTTTGTTTGAGTGTTCCATCTCTCAAGCTGGAAGGATCCTGTTATACTTAACTGTTGTCAGCTTGAGAACACCTTGAGAAGAATAGTGCACACGACAAAGAGTCATGTAAGGAGATTAGTGTACTCTGTAGTGGGCTGTTTTAGGAGAATAATGTATATCATCACTGACTGTATGAGAGAATACTACCTATCACAGTGGATTACTTGAAGAGAACAGTATTGGCACGCTACAGTTGGACCTTCCTTTGTATGGACACACATTTACCTCACTCTGTATGGTGCGAGCATTTATCATCCTCCGTAGTTACTGACACAGGACAATGCTTCAGTTTCCACTCATTAAAAAGAAAACAGTTCAGTTGTAATGGGGTTAAAAGCCTTGTTTTGTCTTGGTTCATTGTTGTGATATGGCTATGTCTACACAGGCAGCCCAGTTTACACTAATTGGTCTTTTGACCAATCAGATCAGCTCAGAAAAAGATCTGATGTGATTGGTCAAAAGACCAATTACTGGTGGAAAAAATCTGAATTGGGCTGCCTGTGTAGACGCAGCCTTTGTGTCAGCGCTGTGTTGTCAGTGTGTGAGGGAGGCCGTGACTCTTAACAGCCATGCCGCTAGTTTCATGAAGTCCCCAGTGTGCTTTAATTAAAAGCAGAGGGAGGTGGAGAGGAGGGAGGCAGCTGGCCTCGGAAGTGGGAGGGGCTGGATAGATAGACAGACAGACAGAGGGACAGGATTTGTGGTGTTTGTTGCATCCTGGCAGACATCTCCCGAATCAGTTAGCCTTGACTGAGCATGGAACCGTGTGTGTGTGTGTGTGTGTGTGTGTGTGCGTGCGTGCGTGCGTGCGTGCGTGCGTGAGACCGAGAGAAAGAGAGGGAGAGAGAGTCATAGACTGACAGACAGACAGACAGAGTTTTTGATTATGCTTTTGCCTCAATGACCTATAACATCTGTCAGGCTCCAGGCAGCTCAGCTTGGAGTGCCTCTATGATCAATAGGAACCCTTAGCCTAAATGCCCAGATGGTTCCTGGGTAGAAAGTCTACTAACCTTTGACCTCTAGCTCCACCTGGGCTCAGAACTCCTCAGAACTCCTCACAGCTCATCAGAACTCCTAGGGCATCCAGGAAGTTAACTATGTGGATACTACATGGAACTCCAATCTCACGAACTAATACATTTACGAACTGACAAGCTAATAGACTAACGAACGAACGAACTAACAAACTAACTAACTAATTAATTAACTAGCTATGTATGTGGATCATCTAAATGGACTTTAGTAAAACAAAAAAATGACAATCATTAGGAAACCGCTAGGCTAATACACAGGTTATTTTCGATATAGGATTAGTAAAATATCCCGGAAATTGGGCAGAATCCACACAGATTTTGATCTACTTTACAGAGCAGAATATGATGTGATGGTTGTTAAAGTGTTTAAATGATTTCTCCTGGTATCCTGCTTGCTTGGTTGAGTTAAGTCATTTATAATTAAAACACAGTCTGACTGCTGCCAGTCAAGAAGACACTCTTCCTTCCTTCACACGCCAAGATACAAATCCCCAGAATATTCCATACACAAATCAACAGCTCCTTGTTGAATATGTACAGTATATGCAAATATAGCTCTTCTTGTTATGCTGGTGAATGAGGACCCAAAAGCGACGTAATAGTAACAGAGTCTTTATTCCAGTATTAAACAAATAATGATTCTCCTGGATATTATCAATGGTCAATCCAAAACAGGAACTGAAATCCTCTCGTCAATAGAGAGGAACGACTGGAGACGCGACCACAGACTGCAGGTCGCTTCAGGAAGGCACTGGCCGTAGCTGACATAGACACCTGCTCACACGCAGCATCTGAAGAAGGCAAAGAACACGACAGGGCGGAACAAGGACACAGGAACAGCAAACATCAAACAAGAATCCGACCAGGACAGAAGCGGAAAACAGAGGGAGAAATAGGGACTCTAATCAGAGGGCAAAATAGGGGACAGGTGTGAAAGAGTAAATGAGGTCGTTAGGAGAATGAGAAACAGCTGGGAGCAGGAACGGAACGATAGAGAGAGAGAGCGGGAGAGAGGGAGGAGGAGAGAGAGAGAGAGAAAGAGGGAAAGAACCTAATAAGACCAGCAGAGGGAAGCACAGGGACAAGACATGAAGATCAAAGACAAAACATGACAGTACCCCCCCACTCACCGAGCGCCTCCTGGCGCACTCGAGGAGGAACCCTGGCGGCAACGAAGGAAATCATCAATCAACGAACGGTCCAGCACGTCCCGAGATGGAACCCAACTCCTCTCCTCAGGACCGTAACCCTCCCAATCCACTAAGTACTGGTGACCACGTCCCCGAGAACGCATGTCCATGATCCTCCGTACCTTGTAAATAGGAGCGCCCTCGACAAGGACGGGGGGGGGGGAGGGAAGACGAACGGGGGCGCGAAGAAAAGGCTTGACACAAGAGACATGGAAGACAGGGTGGACGCGACGAAGATGTCGCGGAAGAAACAGTCGCACAGCGACAGGATTGACGACCTGAGAGACACGGAACGGACCAATGAACCGCGGAGTCAACTTGCGAGAAGCTGTCGTAAGGGGAAGGTTACGAGTGGAAAGCCACACTTTCTGACCGCGACAATACCTAGGACTCCTAATCCTACGTTTATTGGCGGCTCTCACAGTCTGCGCCCTGTAACGGCAAAGTGCAGACCTGACCCTCCTCCAGGTGCGCTCACAACGTTGGACAAAAGCCTGAGCGGAGGGAACGCTGGACTCGGCGAGCTGGGACGAGAACAGAGGAGGCTGGTACCCAAGACTACTCTGAAACGGAGATAGCCCGGTAGCAGACGAAGGAAGCGAGTTGTGAGCGTACTCAGCCCAGGGGAGCTGTTCTGCCCAAGACGCAGGGTTTCGAAACGAAAGGCTGCGTAATATGCGACCAATCGACTGATTGGCCCTTTCTGCTTGACCGTTAGACTGGGGATGAAACCCGGAAGAGAGACTGACGGAAGCACCAATCAAACGACAGAACTCCCTCCAAAACTGTGACGTGAATTGCGGACCTCTGTCTGAAACGGCGTCTAACGGGAGGCCATGAATTCTGAACACATTCTCAATGATGATTTGTGCCGTCTCCTTAGCGGAAGGAAGCTTAGCGAGGGGAATGAAGTGTGCCGCCTTAGAGAACCTATCGATAACCGTAAGAATCACAGTCTTCCCCGCAGACGAAGGCAGACCGGTAATAAAGTCTAAGGCGATGTGAGACCATGGTCGAGAAGGAATGGGAAGCGGTCTGAGACGACCGGCAGGAGGAGAGTTACCTGACTTAGTCTGCGCGCAGTCCGAACAAGCAGCCACGAAACGACGCGTGTCCCGCTCCTGAGTAGGCCACCAAAACCGCTGGCGAATAGAAGCAAGCGTACCCCGAACGCCGGGGTGGCCAGCTAACTTGGCAGAGTGAGCCCACTGAAGAACAGCCAGACGAGTAGAGACAGGAGCGAACAGAAGGTTACTAGGACAAGCGCGCGGCGACGCAGTGTGAGTGAGTGCTTGCTTTACCTGTCTCTCAATTCCCCAGACAGTCAACCCGACAACACGCCCTTCAGGGAGAATCCCCTCGGGGTCGGTAGAAGCCACAGAAGAACTAAAGAGACGGGATAAGGCATCAGGCTTGGTGTTCTTATTTCCCGGGCGATAGGAAATCACGAACTCGAAACGAGCGAAAAACAACGCCCAACGAGCTTGACGTGCATTAAGTCGTTTGGCCGAACGGATGTACTCAAGGTTCTTATGGTCAGTCCAAACGACAAAAGGGACGGTCGCCCCCTCCAACCACTGTCGCCATTCGCCTATGGCTAAGCGGATGGCGAGCAGTTCGCGGTTACCCACATCATAGTTGCGCTCCGATGGCGACAGGCGATGAGAAAAGTAAGCGCAAGGATGGACATTATCGTCAGAGTGGAAGCGCTGAGACAGAATGGCTCCCACGCCCACCTCCGAAGCGTCAACCTCGACAATGAATTGTTTAGTGACGTCAGGAGTAACAAGGATAGGGGCGGATGTAAAACGCTTCTTGAGGAGATCAAAAGCTCCCTGGGCGGAACCGGACCACTTAAAGCAAGTCTTGACAGAAGTCAGAGCTGTGAGAGGGACAGCCACTTGACCGAAATTACGAATGAAACGCCGATAGAAATTAGCGAAACCGAGAAAGCGCTGCAACTCGACACGTGACTTAGGGACGGGCCAATCGCTGACAGCCTGGACCTTAGCGGGATCCATCTGAATGCCTTCAGCGGAAATAACAGAACCGAGAAATGTGACAGAGGAGACATGAAAGGCGCACTTCTCAGCCTTCACGTAGAGACAATTCTCTAAAAGGCGCTGGAGTACACGTCGAACGTGCTGAACATGAATCTCGAGTGACGGTGAAAAAATCAGGATATCGTCAAGGTAAACGAAAACAAAAATGTTCAGCATGTCTCTCAGTACATCATTAACTAGTGCCTGAAAGACAGCTGGAGCATTAGCGAGACCGAACGGCAGAACCCGGTATTCAAAATGCCCTAACGGAGTGTTAAACGCCGTTTTCCACTCGTCCCCCTCTCTGATGCGTACGAGATGGTAAGCGTTACGAAGGTCCAACTTAGTAAAGCACCTGGCTCCCTGCAAAATCTCGAAGGCTGACGACATAAGGGGAAGCGGATAACGATTCTTAACCGTTATGTCATTCAGCCCTCGATAATCCACGCAGGGGCGCAGAGTACCGTCCTTCTTCTTAACAAAGAAAAATCCCGCTCCGGCGGGAGAGGAAGAAGGCACCACGGTACCGGCGTCGAGAGAAACAGACAGATAATCCTCGAGAGCCTTACGTTCGGGAGCCGACAGAGAGTATAGTCTACCCCGAGGGGGAGTGGTCCCCGGAAGGAGATCGATACAACAATCATACGACCGGTGAGGAGGAAGGGAGCTGGCTCTGGACCGACTGAAGACCGTGCGCAGATCATGATATTCCTCCGGCACTCCTGTCAAATCACCAGGTTCCTCCTGAGTAGAGGGGACAGAAGACACAGGAGGGATAGCAGACATTAAACACTTCACATGACAAGAAACGTTCCAGGATAGGATAGAATTACTAGACCAATTAATAGAAGGATTATGACATACTAGCCAGGGATGACCCAAAACAACAGGTGTAAAAGGTGAACGAAAAATCAAAAAGGAAATGGTCTCACTGTGGTTACCAGATACTGTGAGGGTTAAAGGTAGTGTCTCACATCTGATACTGGGGAGAAGACTACCATCTAAGGCGAACATGGGCGTGGGCTTCCCTAACTGTCTGAGAGGAATGTCATGTTTCCGAGCCCATGCTTCGTCCATAAAACAACCCTCAGCCCCAGAGTCTATCAAGGCACTGCAGGAAGCAGCCGAACCGGTCCAGCGTAGATGGACCGACAAGGTAGTACAGGATCTTGATGGAGAGACCTGAGTAGTAGCGCTCACCAGTAGCCCTCCGCTTACTGATGAGCTCTGGCTTTTACTGGACATGACATGACAAAATGTCCAGCAGAACCGCAATAGAGGCAAAGGCGGTTGGTGATTCTCCGTTCCCTCTCCTTAGTCGAGATGCGAATACCTCCCAGCTGCATGGGCTCAGTCTCTGAGCCGGTGGGAGGAGATGGTTGAGATGCGGAGAGGGGAAACACCGTTAACGTGAGCTCTCTTCCACGAGCTCGGTGACGAAGATCTACCCGTCGTTCTATGCGGATGGCGAGTGCAATCAAAGAGTCCACGCTGGAAGGAACCTCCCGGGAGAGAATCTCATCCTTAACCTCAGCGTGGAGTCCCTCCAGAAAACGAGCGAGCAACGCCGGCTCGTTCCAGTCACTGGATGCAGCAAGAGTGCGAAACTCTATAGAGTAATCCGTTATGGATCGATCACCTTGACATAGGGAAGCCAGGGCCCTGGAAGCCTCCTTCCCAAAAACTGAACGATCAAAAACCCGTATCATCTCCTCTTTAAAGTTCTGATAATCGTTAGAACACTCAGCCCTTGCCTCCCAGATAGCTGTGCCCCACTCCCGAGCCCGACCAGTAAGGAGTGATATGACGTAAGCGATCCGAGCTCTCTCACTAGAGTACGTGTTGGGCTGGAGAGAGAACACAATATCACACTGGGTGAGAAAAGAGCGACACTCAGTGGGCTGCCCAGAGTAACATGGTGGGTTATTAACCCTAGGTTCCGGAGACTCGGAAGACCAGGAAGTAGCTGGTGGCACAAGACGAAGACTCTGAAACTGTCCAGAGAGATCGGAGACCTGAGCGGCCAGGGTCTCAACGGCATGACGAGCAGCAAACAATTCCTGCTCGTGTCTGCCGAGCATTGCTCCCTGGAACCCGACGGCAGTGTTGAGAGAATCCATAGTCGCTGGGTCCATCTTGGTCGGATTCTTCTGTTATGCTGGTGAATGAGGACCCAAAAGCGACGTAATAGTAACAGAGTCTTTATTCCAGTATTAAACAAATAATGATTCTCCTGGATATTATCAATGGTCAATCCAAAACAGGAACTGAAATCCTCTCGTCAATAGAGAGGAACGACTGGAGACGCGACCACAGACTGCAGGTCGCTTCAGGAAGGCACTGGCCGTAGCTGACATAGACACCTGCTCACACGCAGCATCTGAAGAAGGCAAAGAACACGACAGGGCGGAACAAGGACACAGGAACAGCAAACATCAAACAAGAATCCGACCAGGACAGAAGCGGAAAACAGAGGGAGAAATAGGGACTCTAATCAGAGGGCAAAATAGGGGACAGGTGTGAAAGAGTAAATGAGGTCGTTAGGAGAATGAGAAACAGCTGGGAGCAGGAACGGAACGATAGAGAGAGAGAGCGGGAGAGAGGGAGGAGGAGAGAGAGAGAGAGAAAGAGGGAAAGAACCTAATAAGACCAGCAGAGGGAAGCACAGGGACAAGACATGAAGATCAAAGACAAAACATGACACTTCTTAATCCTTCTCTACCATAGAAAATATAACTGGAAAAATGACAGTAGCTGCTGACGAAGAATTGATTCATTTCGCCATCATAGGTGGCATTCCTATTGCTGTATCAATAAGGACATGGAGAGTTGACTGATTACTTTACTGATATCACACCCCATACATCCTCTCTCTCTCTCTCTCTCTCAATTCAATGGGCTTTATTGCCATGGGAAACATATGTTTACATTGCCAAAGCAAGTGAAATAGATAATAAACAAAAGTGAAATAAATAATGAACAGTAAACATTACCCTCACAAAGGTTCCAAAAGAATGAAGACATTTCAAATGTCATTTTATGTCAATATACAGTGTTGTAACGATAAAGTACAAAAGGAAAATAAATAAACATAAATATGGGTTGTATTTATAATGGTGTTTGTTCTTCACTGGTTGCCCTTTTCTTGTGGCAACAGGTCACATCTTGCTGCTGTGATGGCACACTGTGGTATTTCACCCAGTAGATATGGGAGTTTATTAAAAATGGGTTTGTTTTCTAATTCTTTGTGGATCTGTGTAATCTGAGGGAAATATGTGTCTCATTAATATGGTCATACATTTGGCAGGAGGTTAGGAAGGGCATCTCAGTTTCCACCTCATTTTGTGGGCAGTGAGCACACAGCCTGTCTTTTCTTGAGAGCCAAGTCTCCATATGGTGGCCTTTCTCAATAGCAAGGCTATGCTCACTGAGTCTGTACATATTCAAAGCTTTCCTTAAGTTTGGTTCAGTCACAGTGGTCAGGTATTCTGCCACAGTGTACTCTCTTTTTAGGGCCAAATAGCATTCTAGTTTTCTCTGTTTTTTAAATAATTCTTTCCAGTGTGTCAAGTAATAATCTTTTTGTTTTCTCATTTGGTTGGGTCTAATTGTGTTGCTGTCTTTGGGCTCTTTGGGGTCTGTTTGTGTTTGTGAACAGAGCCCCAGGACCAGCTTGCTTAGGGGACTCTTCTCCAGGTTCATCTCTCTGTAGGTGATGGCTTTGTTATTGGAAGGTTTGGGAATCGCTTCCTTTTAGGTGGTTGTAGAATTTAACGGCTCTTTTCTGGATTTTGATCATTAGCGGGTATCGGCCTAATTCTGCTCTGCATGCATTATTTGGTGTTTTATATTGTACACAGAGGATATTTTTGCAGAATTCTGCATGCAGAGTTTAAATTTGGTGTTAGTCCCATTTTGTGAATAATTGGTTGGTGAGCGGACGCCAGACCTCACAACCATAACGGGCAATGGGTTCTATAACTGATTCAAGTATTTGCCAGATCTCTCTCTCTTCCTCTCTCTCTCCCTCCCCACACCTTCTTGTTGTAAAGGAGTTACTGTATGTTGATATGTCATTGATCTGTGATGAACTGGTTCTGTTCGGGCGTTTGCTTATTTAGTTCCAATAGAAGCATTTAGGATGTTCTGGCCTCAACCTTAAGTGCAGTATAAAATAGATGGCCCTTCATTTGATTTGGTGTTATGCTGTATTCTTGACACACACTGTACATTCAAATCTAATTCTTAGCAATGCAATAGATCTTCTCTAGTCAGTCGAGTGGGTTCCACTCTGTGCACATGGAATTGGATAGCCATAAAGTCAGATGGTTGCCCTGGCTATAATGCCAGGCTAGGCCTGCGTCCCAAATGGCACCGTATCTATATAGTGCACTACTTTTGATCAGAGCCCAAGGGCCCAGTTCAATAGTAGTGTGCTATGCAGGGAATAGGGTGCCATTTGGGACTCTACCAAGCTCTTCAGGTGGTAATGGAGCGGAGAGAACAGGAAATGGGAGAATCTGCCTGTCATTCACCTTCTACCGTTAGAAACCAGGCTTTTACATGTTGTCTTCACATGGGGCAGAAATACACATGGCAATATTGTTGCAATATAGTCCTACCTTTCACAAGAAAAAAAGTTACCATGATGTGATACATGCATTTTGAACTTCCATCCATGGGCTACTGAGATGTGCTGCCTGTCAACCCTGAGCATTGATAATTGATCATGCTGATAGCAGAGAGTAGGCCGTGGCCCGTAGAATAGCCAGGTTTAGACATTGCATATAATTTAACAGATCCATTTCATGTCATGCTGTTCATAGAAATTATTTATTATACACTATATATGCAAAAGTATGTGGACACCTCTCAAATGACTGGATTCTATCACGGGTGTGGCTATTTCAGCCACACCCGTTGTTGACCGGTGTATAAAATCGAGCACACAGCCATACAATCTCCATAGACAAACATTGGCAGTAGAATGACCTTGCTGAAGAGTTCAGTGACTTTCAACGTGGCTCCGTCATAGGATGCCACCTTTCCTTTTTCAAGTCAGTTTGTCAAATTTCTGCCCTGCTAGAGCTGCCCCGAGTTCCAAATTGCCTCTGGAAGCAATGTCAGTACAAGAACTGTTCGTCGGGAGCGTCATGAAAGGGGTTTGCATGGCCGAGCAGCCGCACACAAGCCTAAGATCACCATACGCAATGCCAAGCATTGGCTGGAGTGGTATAACGCTCGCCGCCATTGGACTCTGGAGCAGTGGAAATGCCAGGAGAACGCTACCTGCCCCAATGCATAGTGCCAACTGTAAAGTTTGGTGGAGGAGGAATAATGGTCTCGGGCTGTTTTTCATGGTTTGGGCTAGGCCCCTTAGTTCCAGTGAAGGGAAAACACTACAGCATACAATGACATTCTAGACGATTCTGTGCTTCCATCTTTGTGGCAACAGTTTGGGGAAGGCGCTTTCCTGTTTCAGCATGACAATGCCCCCGTGCACAAAGCGAGGTCCGTTCAGAAGTGGTTTGTCGAGATCGATGCGGAAGAACTTGACTGGCCTGCACAGAGCCCTGACCTCAACCCTATCAAACACCTTTGGAATGAATTGGAACGCCGACTGCGAGCCAGGTCTAATCGCCCAACATCAGTGCTCGACCTCACTAATGCTCTTGTGGCTGAATGGAAGCAAGTCCCTGCAGCAATGTTCCAACATCTAGTGGAAAGCCTTCCCAGAAGAGTGGAGGCTGTTTTAGCAGCAAAGGGGGGACCAACTCCATATTATTAATGCCTATTATTTTGGAATGAGATGTCTGATGAATACTTTTGGCCATGTAGTGTAATTTACTGGTTTCTCGCAGTTATTGATCCCGGGAAAAGGGAGTGGGTTTGGGAGGTAAATCTCGGTAAGCCGGTTCCCACTATTCAACCCTAGCCTAGTCTCTGTCTGCTATAGCCGTGTTTGCATTTCCCCTGCTCTCACATCATAGCATTGGGAAAACACACACAGATGCAATCTGCAGTACTTTTTTTCACTTCATTGCAAAACATATGTTTAGCACATCTGTCATGTAGACATACTGGGTAGCTCCGAGAGTGAAGGGGAGCATTGGTTAGATGAGACAGCTGTCACAGGACTACTTATATAGGAAAGGTGCTCTATATAAAAAGTATACAAAAACAATCCTGTATGTGTCATTTTATTATGATAGCGACTACAACATCCAGGAAGGGTCATGTTTTGTAGCACATACATCATTTCAACCATACGTTGATTTCATTCTATTACTAAATACATAGTAGTTCGACAGTATTTTTGTTTGTTTATTGCAATGTCCAATTATTGAAACCATGATTATTTGTCTAATTGTCATTTTGGAACCTCAGGGGCCCTAAGCACATTGATGGTGTCCCCCTCACAAAGGGAAGAGCAGGAAGCCACTGAAGGTGTTGTAGAAAAACATGGTATCATAGAGTCCCATGTGTTGGGGAAGGACTGTGTAGATCGCATCTACCTCCTCCAGCTCTAGAATAAATGCATTGGACACATGCTCACCAGAACCTTTAAGGTCACTGGCACCCTTCAGACTAAATGCATCCTTCTTCTTGTTCCCAATAATCACTGTGTTCATGTAAATTGCAGCTGTATTGGTGGTGAACACAATGTACTTACCAGTCTTTGCATTGTATGCTGCTCCAATGTTGGTGATTACACTTGTGAAGATCAGTTGGGAAGCCTGGTTAACACCAAAGGGCCCTATATGTTCATCAACTAAATCAATCAAACCAGCAGAGAAGGCCACCGTTGGTGTGTCTGGAGGTTATGGTAGAGGAAACACATTGGGTTAGTTTGTGTGAACTTCTGGATTTTCCACAGATTTCCATACTTACTGGATACTGCGTATATTTGTTTTACAGTACCTGTGTTCTTGCTCTCCAGTTCCCTCTATGATGTTCTCAATGGCTGTCACTCTGGCCTGCATAACTGCCTGTTCTGGAGCTTGTGTTGAAATCATAAACAACAATAGCTTTAAACAGTTTTCCAATTTTTGGGGGGTTAATGGATTTTATGTTAGTGGTAGCCTTACAAGCCAAGGCTTCTGCAAGCCAGAACGGTTCACAGGAGCAGGAGCCAATCTCCTGTTTCTGTAATGTGAGGCAGCTTGATGTACAAGTACAACCCTCTGGACAGGATGCTAGTCTATTGCAGGGCATTACTCCCAATTTATCTCCTTAATGCTGAATGCGAAGAAGACATTGGGTCCCATTTTTACAGTCTTTGGTATGACTCCCAACCTTCCAATCCAGGGCAGACACTCTAACCACAAGTCCACTGAGTTGGTGGAATTACTATGTAGGAGCAACTTTAATCCTGATTGAATTCTACATTTTGCTTCACTGCAACTGACCTACCACATTAGTTTACATTTGATCCAGACTTAACCTGATATGATCTCTTTCTTCAATTCCTCTACCTGGCTCTCACTGACTCAGTCTGGTCTGAAGGGCTGACAGCTCCACTGCTTATTCTGGCATTACGGATAAAAAGCATTGTTAAATCTGATGATCTGTAAATGAACAAACATTTTCATTATCCACAAATATGTATTATTACAGCACCTGCATTCTCTCTCTCCAAGTTGTCCACCTTACTAGTCAGGGTGTGCACCATGTTTCTCAGTGCTTTCAGCTCATTCCAGATGTCAATATTGGTGGCCTGGTCAGTTGTTTTTTGCGAGTTGTTTCTCCACTCTACGTGACCCCATGCCCCAGACAGACAGAACAGCAACGCTGACAGACAGAACAGCCCCAGACAGACAGAACAACAACGCTGACAGACAGAACAGCCCCAGACAGACAGAACAGCCCCAGACAGACAGAACAGCACCGCTGACAGACAGAACAGCCCCAGACAGACAGAACAGCCCCAGACAGACAGAACAGCAACGCTGACAGACAGAACAGCCCCGGACAGACAGAACAGCAACGCTGACAGACAGAACAGCCCCAGACAGACAGAACAGCAACGCTGACAGACAGAACAGCCCCAGACAGACAGAACAGCAACGCTGACAGACAGAACAGCCCCAGACAGACAGAACAGCAACGCTGACAGACAGAACAGCCCCAGACAGACAGAACAGCAACGCTGACAGACAGAACAGCCCCAGACAGACAGAACAGCAACGCTGACAGACAGAACAGCAACGCTGACAGACAGAACAGCCCCAGACAGACAGAACAGCAACGCTGACAGACAGAACAGCCCCAGACAGACAGAACAGCAACGCTGACAGACAGAACAACCCCAGACAGACAGAACAGCAACGCTGACAGACAGAACAGCCCGAGACAGACAGAACAGCAACGCTGACAGACAGAACAGCCCCAGACAGACAGAACAGCACCGCTGACAGACAGAACAGCCCCAGACAGACAGAACAGCCCCAGACAGACAGAACAGCAATGCTGACAGACAGAACAGCCCCAGACAGACAGAACAGCCCCAGACAGACAGAACAGCCCCAGACAGACAGAACAGCCCCAGACAGACAGAACAGCCCCAGACAGACAGAACAGCAACGCTGACAGACAGAACAGCCCCAGACAGACAAAACAGCAACGCTGACAGACAGAACAGCCCCAGACAGACAGAACAGCAACGCTGACAGACAGAACAGCCCCAGACAGACAGAACAGCAACGCTGACAGACAGAACAGCCCCAGACAGACAGAACAGCCCCAGACAGACAGAACAGCCCCAGACAGACAGAACAGCAACGCTGACAGACAGAACAGCCCCAGACAGGCAGAACAGCAACGCTGACAGACAGAACAGCCCCAGACAGACAAAACAGCAACGCTGACAGACAGAACAGCCCCAGACAGACAGAACAGCAACGCTGACAGACAGAACAGCCCCAGACAGACAGAACAGCCCCAGAAAGACAGAACAGCCCCAGACAGACAGAACAGCAACGCTGACAGAACTACAACACCTCTCGTTTTGATATGAATAACCCTATTCAGTAATGATGCAGTCTATGAGTCTCAGTGCCCATCTGTATACACGCAAACGTTTACGTGAAGTAATACGTGAGAAAGCAACAGGTTGTGGATGGAACATTTACAGAAAACACCTTGGCCGTGAGCTAAACAGTTTTTTTCTAACCAAGCCATCGCATGAGAAATCCCCACATGGAACTTCAGTCAAACGTTTATTTTAGGTCGAAGGACCCGGAGAATAGGGAACATAGAGATTGATCGTCTATGTCTGGAAATTCTATTCTGATGTTCTTTATCATAATCAAAGAAAGAATATTGACACACACCTAAAACGTTTGTTAGGTGCTGACTAACAGAAGAATATCTCTATCATTTTAGAGACACATTCTGCCAGAGGAAAGAATGACATGTCACCAATATAAACAGAAGCTACTGACATGTTGTTAACTCTGCTGTGAGGGCATAACTAAAGAAGTCTGATCTGTCCAATAGACCGTTTGTACATCTGCATGTCTCTGAGGGACCATACTGTAGGTCATCAATCATATGATTCCATATGGAAACATCCAGGCAGCACTTCCTATTTTAACATCAGCTGATATGATAGGAAGATATAGAGAAGAGACATTACCTCATAGACTCCATCAACCACAGCTGCAGACGGCATATTACAGTCTCTAGATGATTCAGCCTCTAACTCGGACCACAGTTCAACAAGATTCCCGGAGTTCACTGATTGGCGTTCACACACTGTGCTGTACTGTACTGTAGGCTACATGCTTTAGTCAGTTTAAGCACGCTTCAGGACAAGCAGTGTGTTGTCAATATTGAACTGTCAGCTCGCTCTTTGTACATGATGTCACGGTGGAGGTTGAAAAGAAACGTCAGCAGAGGCAGATTTAGACACATTTTAAACATTAGAAATGAAAGAGGACCCAGCTGAGGATGTATTTTAGATAAATGTCATTGCCTTAATATTACCAATGGTGTGCTATTTAGCTTGTTCATGTTGAAAGCACACATTTGTTTTGTCATGAGTTTTAATTCCTTTATCGGGACTTAAAAGCTATCATATGTTTACTAGTGGTGAGTTTGTAGATGTGTTCACATTTATGCCTGCCTGACCAGCATTTTGAAAAGGAGGGCAAACATCATTAAGTACGCCACAGGATACTAATGAACGGTTCCTGACTCCATTTTAACAGCGCCCCCCCTCTCCTCTTATTTTCCCCCTTCTCTCTCTCTCTTTGATGTGGCCAGTGACCCTGCTGTCTCCCTCCTCACACAGAGACTATGAACTCAGCTGGTTCAGAAACCATGTATGTTGGACCACACCAGCCCTCAGGAGGAGAGGAGAGGAAAAGAGAAGAGAGGATGAGAGGAGAGCAGTGGAGAGGATAAGGACGGGGAGAAGAGGAATGTAGAGGAGAGGGGAGGAGAGGAGAAGAAAAGAGAGGAGAACAGAAGAGAGGAGAGGAGATGGGAAGTGAGGGGAGGAGAAGAGAACAGAGGGGAAGGGAAGAGAGGAGATAAGAGGAGAGGGGAAAAGTTAGAGGTAAAGAGCAGAGAGGAGAGGGGAGGAGTGGAGAGGAGAAGAGAAAGGAAGGGAGGAGAGGTGAGGTGAGGGGAACAGAGGATATGGGAAGAGAGGAGAATCAAATCAAATCAAATTTATTTATATAGCCCTTCATACATCAGCTGATATCTCAAAGTGCTGTACAGAAACCCAGCCTAAAACCCCAAACAGCAAGCAATGCAGGTGTAGAAGCACAGTGGCTAGGAAAAACTCCCTAGAAAGGCCAAAACCTAGGAAGAAACCTAGAGAGGAACCAGGCTATGAGGGGTGGCCAGTCCTCTTCTGGCTGTGCCGGGTGGAGATTATAACAGAACATGGCCAAGATGTTCAAATGTTCATAAATGACCAGCATGGTCAAATAATAATAATCACAGTAGTTGTCGAGGGTGCAGCAAGTCAGCACCTCAGGAGTAAATGTCAGTTGGCTTTTCATAGCCGATCATTAAGAGTATCTCTACCGCTCCTGCGGTCTCTAGAGAGTTGAAAACAGCAGGTTTGGGACAGGTAGCACGTCCGGTGAACAGGTCAGGGTTCCATAGCCGCAGGCAGAACAGTTGAAACTGGAGCAGCAGCACGGCCAGGTGGACTGGGGACAGCAAGGAGTCATCATGTCGTCCTGAGGCATGGTCCTAGGGCTCAGGTCCTCCGAGAGAGAGAAAGAAAGAGAGAAAGAGAGAATTAGAGGGAGCATACTTAAATTCACAAAGGACACCGGATAAGACAGGAGAAGTACTCCAGATATAACAAACTGACCCTAGCCCCCCGACACTTAAACTACTGCAGCATAAATACTGGAGGCTGAGACAGGAGGGGTCAGGAGACACTGTGGCCCCATCCGATGATACCCCCGGACATGGCCAAACAGGAAGGATATAACCCCACCCACTTTGCCAAAGCAGAGAGGGGAGGGGGGAGAGGAGAAGAGAGGGGAAGAGAGGAGAGAGGAAGAGAGGTGAGGGGAAGAGAGGAGAGTGGAAGAGATGAGAAGAAAGGAGATGTGAGGGGAAGAGAGGAGAGGATAGTGGTTGATTTAGTATCTGCCTTACCAAAGAATGGTTAAATATATCACAGTCACTGAAGACAATAATCAATATCTGCTCTCTTTCTCTCCCTCTGTCTGTCTCCCTCCATCTCTCACCCCCTCTCTCCCTGCTGGTGGCAGTGGAGTGCCCTTCAGTTAGTCCTCTCTCCAGCCCAACCAGGCCAGCGGATGCTCAGGGTTGGGTATCAGATGACAGCTGCTGGGTAATAGATACTTCGGGGACAGGCCAACCTACCGGGCATGCAGACAGAGAGGAAGGCCGGCAGGCAGGAAGTGTTGTGGTTGGATCTCTCTACTCAGTGAGTGTATGAAATCACATAGGGTGTGATGACATAGGTATTCACAGTGTATTTATTTATTTAACCAGGCAAGGCAGTTAAAAACAAATTCTTATTTACAATGACAGCCTACTCCGGCCAAACCTGGGCCAATTGTGCGCCGCCCTTTTGGATTCCCAATCACGGCCGGATGTGATACAGCCTGGATTCGAACCAGGTACTATAGTGACACCTATTGCACTGAGATGAGTGCCTTAGAACGCTGCGCCACTCGAGAGCCCAGAGAGTGTATATGTGTGTGTAGGTGTGTGTGTGTGTGTGTGAGAGAGAGTGAGCGAGAGAGAGAGAGAGAGAGAGAGAGAGAGAGAGAGAGAGAGAGAGAGAGAGAGAGAGAGAGAGAGAGAGCGAGAGCGAGAGAGAGCGTTTGAGAGCGTTTGTGTGTAGAAATCACACTGATGTACATGACAGAGGGTATGTCCAGCTTGCATTACCGAGAATGTCCTTTGAATACTGTATAGTGTTACAAAGGTTGCTTCAAATTCAAGCTCACGTACGATAAAGTTATGCACACACTATGAGGCCCACTGAGAGTGAAAGGACATATTCGTGTTACATGTCTGAGAGTGTTATGAATGTTTATAAAACTTGTTGTTTGGATCCTGGATGCTGATTGGACGAGCAGCGTTCCAAGCCGTGCTGTATTAGCCGTCAGCGACACGTCTACGCCTGCTAACGGTTTCATCTGAAAATGATCACTGTGCCTCCATCAGAATATCATGTTCATGTTGCTGTCTGAATCGTCTCTTGTATTGATCTCAACTCGCACGTTATTTCACCTTGCTTCCAGCCTAGCATTTAGTATGGTACAGCGGGGGTTAATGGAAGCAATGCAGCTAGTGTACTGTCATTTCAGGTTCAGTGTTTGACGTGATGAGTTAGCTGAAGTTGGCTAGCTAGCTAGCATGTGGCAAGAATGTTATCCAGCCTGCATAGCAACCGTTTTGTTTAGAATGGATGACCAGTTCTTTTGGATAGCAGCTCTGCAAAAATAATGAAAGACTAGGTCGCGTCTGTAGCAACATGACCTAAAGAACTAACAAACAGATTTCTTCTGGTGGAAGAATGGAATTGTATGGATTGACTTATCAAAATAACATTTTAATGGAAATATGTAATTTGTTGTTATTTTAATCTGTTGCTATCGTGTCAGGCCGAACAATGCCATTTACTTGTGACTGTATCCATGATACAGCACTGCCTGTTGTGCCTTAGTGCTTAAATGTGTGTAGCCGTAGGAGTATAGTCTGTATGCTGTATGATGTAGCATAACATTTGAGTCAAGGAGGCTCCTCTAAAGTGGATCTCTGAAACAGCTTGTTAGTGTGAAACACTGAAACATCCCCGGAGAACAATGTGACACACTGGAAAATCCCTGGATAACAAGGTGATACACTGAAACCTCCCTGGATAACAAGGTGACACACTGAA
Organism: Salvelinus alpinus; assembly: GCF_045679555.1. NCBI lineage: Eukaryota > Metazoa > Chordata > Actinopteri > Salmoniformes > Salmonidae > Salvelinus > Salvelinus alpinus. The sequence goes on from NC_092093.1 coordinate 71,963,050, forward strand.
ACATCCCTGGATAACAAGGTGACACAATGAAACATCCTTGGAGAACAAGGTGACACACTGAAACCTCCCTGATAACAAGGTGAGACACTGAAACATCCCTGGATAACAAGGTGACACACTGAAACATCCCTGGATAACAAGGTGACACACTGAAACCTCCCTGGAGAACAAGGTGATACACTGAAACATCCATGATAACAAGGTGACACACTGAAACATCCCTGGATAACAAGGTGACACACTGAAACATCCCTGGATAACAAGGTGACACACTGAAACATCCCTGGATAACAAGGTGACACACTGAAACATCCCTGGATAACAAGGTGACACACTGAAACATCCCTGGATAACAAGGTGACACACTGAAACATCTGTGCTATTACACACGCACACAAACACACACAGGCACACACACGCATTAACACATTAAACTGAATAGAGAGCTGTGTATTTTTTGTCTCCTTCCTCTTCCCCAGCTGTGCTCTAGTACCCAGTCTGGTGCTCCAGGGCTTCCTCCACTCCTCTCCTATTTGGAGTTTCACGTTGTCAAAGCACAACTTGATGAATACCGGACGAGCCTCTCCTTGAGCTTTGCGTGAGAGAGTCTGCTGTCTGGCCCTTAACGTTCTCTCAATGTTTCTCAATGTTACGGCAGGGCTTTGAGCTTAGTCTAACCGGATTCTATGGAGTGGTTTTCACGTCTCACCCTCTAGCCCTGTAAGAAGCTGAGCAGAGCAGCAGCACCAGTTGTCATCGTGTAGACTGGACGATAAATCATCTAGCGCAAAGGAGACCAAGGTCGCCGTGCTCATTCAGAGGCCAGGACAGGGGTGTTAATCCTTGTTTAATGTACCCAGTACAGGGAGGTGGAGGGTAGAGGTGGTTCAGCGGAGGGCGCAGGCCCCAGATGAGAGCCATATCTCTGGGGAGAGAGTCGTCTCATCTCCCTGCAGCAGGAAACAGCCAGGGGGAAAGGAAATGATCCTTAAACCAAACGAACGTCACACTCGTTAGTCAAAGACAGACCGGAACAGGGTAACTCACAGCTCCTCTCTCTCTCCCTCTCTTGCTCTCTCTCTCTCTCTCAATTCAATTCAAGGGGCTTTATTCTCCTTCTCTCTCTCTCTCTCTCTCTCTCTCTCTCTCTCTCTCTCTCTTTCTCTCTCACACACACACACACACCTGCCATACATCTGCCACCTGTGGGTGTGTGCTCATCTCTGTACATAGGCCTGATAAATGCATGGATTGCTTATGTGTCACTCTGTATGTACACTTCTTACCTCAGTGTGTCCAGGAGCACGCAAGATCACGCACACACACACACACACACACACACACACACACACACACACACACACACACACACACACACACACACACACACACACACACACACACACACACACACACACACACACACACACACACAGGTGCTATTGTTTTGAGCTGTCAGACTAATGTACAATCTCTCTGCTCTGTGTGTTCTGTACCATGTCACACCCCTGCCTGCCTCACTCCCCCTGCAGCTGTGTGTGTGTGTTTCTGTGTGTTTTTCTTATGTGTGTGCATATGTGTGTGTATGCTCACGTGCACTTGTGTGTGTGTTCCATCCGCAATACTAGTCACCAGGGCAGTGGAGCAGGGTCTGATGAGGGAAGTAAACACAGTGGGAAAGGCAGTTGGACTTCCTCTCTATCCTGCTCCTTCCTGACCTAGGGCCCAGGCTCTGTGTGTGTGTGTGTGTGTGTGTGTGTGTGTGTGTGTGTGTGTGTGTGTGTGTGTGTGTGTGTGTGTGTGTGTGTGTGTGTGTGTGTGTGTGTGTGTGTGTGTGTGTGTGTGTGTGTGTGTGTGTGTGTGTGTGTGTGTGTGTGTGTGTGTGTGATGTCCTGCTAAGGGCCCTATCGGGGTCTTACTCATGCTTCCTGTGGCAGGGCTGGAGCCCTGGAGGTCAGACATGTGTGTGTGTGTGCTCACACGTGCATACTTGCAGTCCCTTCCGTGTAGCACGGCAGCCCCAGGACAGTCCATAGACATTATTATGTTGTTTACTTTCTATACTTCTTTAATACTCTAGTTTTTCTCTACTCAGTCTATACTTCTTTAATACTCTAGTATCTCTCTACTCAGCCTATACTTCTTTAATACTCTAGTATCTCTCTACTCAGCCTATACTTCTTTAATACTCTAGTATCTCTCTACTCAGCCTATACTTCTTTAATACACTAGTATCTCTCTACGCAGACTATACTTCTTTAATAGTCTGGTATCTCTCTACTCAGCCTATACTTCTTTAATACTCTAGTTTCTCTCTACTCAGACTATACTTCTTTAATACTCTAGTATCTCTCTACTCAGACTATACTTCTTTAATACTCTAGTTTCTCTCTACTCAGACTGCATTCTGCCCTCCTCTGGTCTCGCTCCTGGTTCAGCTCATAGACCAAATCAACTGTTTCATCTTCAACAAGTTCAACTCCTCTTAAAAGCTTTCCACTGAGTCTTTCATGAGGAACATTGGCTCTTCTCTCATCTTTAAAGGCATCAAGTACAGACGGACACAAATGGGATATCACTGGGAACATTTACACTTTTTGATCACATTTTTTAGACAGACTCCAGAGATATGATAGCCAAGTGTTCCAGAGTGTAACATAAAATCCCACCCCAGCAGCAGAAGGATTCTTTACCATGCAGAGTAGTAGACCTTTTGTATGTTTCTTCACTGAGTCTTTTGTCAGATGTGCAGCAGTAAGGTGGGGGTTGGTGAGTGTGTGTGTCTCAGTGGGGGCTGGTTGGTCATCCCTGTATTGATTACCAGCGGTAATGCGGTTTCGCTGTCAGTTCGGGGTCTGTCAGTCGAGGTCTGTCAGTCGAGGTCTGTCAGTCGATGTGTGTGGGATGTGAAAAGCTACTCTCCAGCTACCAGACACACACACACCTGAACCTCCTCTTCTTCTCATTCCAAACTCAAGGATATAACCTATAGGATAGTGGTTCACACTAGCATTTATTAGACTTTTTGCTTGTGGTGGTTGAGCAGAGGCCATTTGGAAAACAGTGTGACTGTACTGTATACCATGTGTGACTCCTGGAGCAAAATAACACAGATTTTTGCATTTTGGAGCCTCATGATTAAGCAAATTATAACATATTATAAACCATTTTCACTGCTTACATATCTCAGTAAATATGCTCTCACATCATCTCTTTGTGAAGAACAAGGAACATTTATTAAATAAATCATGTTTAACTGTGGTATGTTGATTACAAGTTTAATAATCCAGAGAATTACTGTGTATTTGGAAGAAAACTAAAAAATAAATGTTCCAGTCAAGATGTGGCTTCACTGTGTAATTTGTCAGAATATGCTTGCACGGTGTCTACGAGTTCCAGGGGAGTTTTGAATTAACTTCAGCAAAATTGTGTAAACGTAAAACAAATTATTTTTAACTCTTGTCGAACATGAAGAGCTGAGGTGACAGCAACATATGTCTTACTGAATGCCTTTAAAAACCTTGCAACTTTTGCCGTTACAATGGTAAAAGCTCTCGACAGTTTTGAGAATTTGGTTTGGTGTTTCACAATTTGACCTTCCTCAAAATCATTTCACAAGGTCCATGTCATCATTTGTAATCACTGATAGTTCCCTCATGTTCCAAACACCAAAGGACAAACATATTTCCATTGCTAGTTTTCCAGTAATAGAAAATACAACTCATGGAGTATTTTCTTTTGTGTGTTTACACAATGAGGAAACAGGGCTAGTCCGTGATAGCAGCTGGGTCTGTTCTAACCAAGATGACTTGTTCCCATTCAGTGGTACACATCATGACCAATAGGATCTACGGTACTTGTGTATACAGTTCATGTGTCCACTCTGTTTCTTCCCAGTGTTTCCATGTGGGTGTCAGAATTGTGATGATTTCGATCTCATAAACAGTAGGAATATCATAACCGTGGTGTGGACATGACAGACCAAACATGGAGAAGACTAAGTTCTTACTGTTTGCCATGGAAGAGGAAGGGTAGAATCCTCTTTTTTCTTACAAGTAACTAGTCAAAATAAAAATAAACGATAGTGTGATCTTGACTAGTTTCTTCTCACAGTACGTTGTGGAGTTCCCTGAGCCTGGCGAGAGAGACTAAAACATAACTCTCTTATTCAACTCTCATCCAAAGAGGGAGATGTTTGGTCTGCTAATGTTCCTACTACGTCATTGGAAGAATTAGAGTAGATTTTTTTCAATGTTATTTATTTAACTAGGTAAGTCAGTTAAGAACAAATTCTTATTTAAAATGAAGGCCTACCTCGGCCAAACCCTAATCCTAGATGCTGGGCCATTTGTGTGCCGCCCTATGAGACTCCCACTCACGGCCTGTTGTGATACAGCCTGGAATCGAACCATGGTCTGTAGTGATACCTCTAGCACTGAGATGCAGTGCCTTAGACCGCTGCGCCTCTCGGGAGCCCCAGATACTGGTACCAAGGGAAAAACCACTGACGCAGCAAGATACAGAAACAGATACATATGGAAACATGTTTCGTGAATCTGTGTAATGAGTATGGAGTAGTGTTGCGATGGTAGAACAGGGTTTAATGGGCTCCCCTAAGGCTATGCTAATAGATGCTAACGCACATAGAGCAAAGACTTGAGATGGTTATTCGTGGCTAACCCATTATCAAGTGAGTGTGTGCAGGGAGTGCACCGGTGTTATACCATCCACAGTACAATGGGATAGTTGATAGTTGATTGTTTACCTGAATGATTAGTCCTAAAACAGTTAAGGGCTTTTGTAGTCAATGAGCAAACTTCTGAAGTTTTTAATGTAACACTTTTCCTTCTAAGTTTACTCTTTAGTTGTGGTAAAAGGAAACTGTTTAGAACTCAGGCAGTTCTCCATCTCTGACTTCCCTGTTCGTTTATTTGACTCTGTGATGTCACCTTGTAGTGCTCTGCAGTCCATCCATTGGACACATTGGGAGCCACTTAGGCCACTTAGCCACTTAGCCGTCATCTCTTTCAGACACAAGGGCCTCTGGGCTCTACTGAGATAAACTCAGGCTAAAATTAAAGTCTGATCCATAGTCAACAGTACAGGATCAAAAACTCCTTAAGGAGGGGAAGCTTTCGGGAATGTACATAAAGATTTCTACTTCACTGCTCCTTAAGGACATTATATACTGTATATATATATATCATGTGGCCACAATGCTTACTCTCCCTTGTTCAGTTACGATGTCAGTATTTTAGGTCTACAATTTACTACAAAAAGCTGAATTATTGCTGCTTGGAGACATAAGTACGGTAATATGCATTAGTGGCTGCTCGGGGGATGAGGGGCTAAAGTCTTAGTCCATATTTTCACCCAAAAGGCCCCTCTGAGAAGCCAGTGATTCCATTTGTTTTATGTCAACCTGCAAAGTGTATAACATGGCTAGTATTTCAATCATGAGTTTCAAAGGGGATTTAGTCAATGGATTGGAGATTCTCCAAGACTACGGAATAGATGCCTGTGTTGGATATGGTGGATGTCTGTATGGTGGGTGGACACAGTAGGGACAAAGTCTTTTGCATGATCACAGTATAATACACAATTGTATATGTGTGAAATAGGACAAATATAAGCACCCACCTAATTATTTGCATTATCATTATGATTTAGTACAATCCTCAATGAAAAAGACAGGGGTTCTTTTAGATACAGTGGGGAGAACAAGTATTTGATACACTGCCGATTTTGCAGGTTTTCCTACTTACAAAGCATGTAGAGGTCTGTAATTTTTATCATAGGTACACTTCAACTATGAGAGACGGAATCTAAAACAAAAATCCAGAAAATCACATTGTATGATTTTTAAGTAATTAATTTGCATTTTATTGCATGACATAAGTATTTGATACATCAGAAAAGCAGAACTTAATATTTGGTACAGAAACCTTTGTTTGCAATTACAGAGATCATACGTTTCCTGTAGTTCTTGACTAGGTTTGCACACACTGCAGCAGGGATTTTGGCCCACTCCTCCCTACAGATCTTCTCCAGATCCTTCAGGTTTCGGGGCTGTCGCTGGGCAATACGGACGTTCAGCTCCCTCCAAAGATTTTCTATTGGGTTCAGGTCTGGAGACTGGCTAGGCCACTCCAGGACCTTGAGATGCTTCTTACGGAGCCACTCCTTAGTTGCCATGGCTGTGTCCTTCGTGTCGTTGTCATGCTGGAAGACCCAGCCACGACCCATCTTCAATGCTCTTACTGAGGGAAGGAGGTTGTTGGCCAAGATCTCGCGATACATGGCCAAATCCATCCTCCCCTCAATACGGTGCAGTCGTCCTGTCCCCTTTGCAGAAAAGCATCCCCAAAGAATGATGTTTCCACCTCCATGCTTCACGGTTGGGATGGTGTTCTTGGGGTTGTACTCATACTTCTTCTTCCTCCAAACACGGTGAGTGGAGTTAGACCAAAAAGCTCTATTTTTGTCTCATCAGACCACATGACCTTCTCCCATTCCTCCTCTGGATCATCCAGATGGTCATTGGCAAACTTCAGACAGGCCTGGACATGCACTGGCTTAAGCAGGGGGACCTTGCGTGCGCTGCAGGATTTTAATCCATGACGGCGTAGTGTGTTACTAATGGTTTTCTTTGAGACTGTGGTCCCAGCTCTCTTCAGGTCATTGACCAGGTCCTGCCGTGTAGTTCTGGGCTGATCCCTCACCTTCCTCATGATCATTGATGCCCCACGAGGTGAAATCTTGCATGGAGCCCCAGACCGAGGGTGATTGACCGTCATCTTGAACTTCTTCCATTTTCTAATAATTGCGCCAACAGTTGTTTCCTTCTCACCAAGCTGCTTGCCTATTGTCCTGTAGCCCATCCCAGCCTTGTGCAGGTCTACAATTTTATCCCTGATGTCCTTACACAGCTCTCTGGTCTTGGCCATTGTGGAGAGGTTGGAATCTGTTTGATTGAGTGTGTGGACAGGTGTCTTTTATACAGGTAACGAGTTCAAACAGGTGCAGTTAATACAGGTAATGAGTGGAGAACAGGAGGGCTTCTTAAAGAAAAACTAACAAGTCTGTGAGAGCCGGAATTCTTACTGGTTGGTAGGTGATCAAATACTTATGTCATGCAATAAAATGCAAATTAATTATTTAAAAATCATACAATGTGATTTTCTGGATTTTTGTTTTAGATTCCGTCTCTCACAGTTGAAGTGTACCTATGATAAAAATTACAGACCTCTACATGCTTTGTAAGTAGGAAAACCTGCAAAATCGGCAGTGTATCAAATACTTGTTCTCCCCACTGTACATGCTTGGGGACTACACTACAATAGGGAACAGTGCTTTAATGCTTAGTGACACCTCCAAGCAACAACCTCAGAGCAATGAGCCAATCACCAGGCTGGATTTCAGCAGCGTATCTTCTCCATAGAGATCCTATTAAATTACAATGTAATTCCTAATACTATGATCTTCTTACTGGTCACGGGTGCCAGTCATGTCAAGAATAATAACAGTAGATTGTCACGGTTACATGGATTACGTGGCCGTTATGCAGATGAGGTATGAGATTTGAATGAGATGAAAGGGAGGTGATTCCAGGGCTCCTCATGCAAACAAATATTATATGACGCTTCAGTACAACAAAAAGAGTATGAGTATGTACACCAGGTTATGTAGGCCTACAGTCAGACCCCATCAACACACCTGTTTGGAATTGAACCCACAAAACATGTAATTGATTACTTATAATATATTATTATTATTTTCCTCTCCAAATTGTATGTGACCAAAATCTGACCAAAAGTATTGGAAAATGCACACTGCTGGAAGATCATACATACATAGGCCTGAAGTTACTTTTACTGTAGTTGTGTGAGGAATACCTAAGTACACAGCCAATCTGTCAACAGGGCAGTAAGTTGTCACTTTACACAATGCACATAGTTGCACTGTGGCACAGCTCTCCTAGTAACTAGACAAATCTCAGTAGACCCTCAGTGCCTTCCACGATGCATAATGTAGGTTTTCCTGCCTCAGTAATAGCAAATCAGGGATACACCATTGTCCTTCTGAGAGCATTAGGTCATTGAATAATGGAGAAAGGAAACTGTCACTATGCTGCCTGGAGAAAAGGAGCTAAACTCATTAGACAATGGCTGTGTCTGAAATTGCACCCTTTTCCTTATCCCCTATTCCCTATCCCCTATGTGGGCCCAAATCAAATTTAGTGCACTTAATAGGGAATAGGGTGCCATTTCGGAAGCATCCAATGTGTCAATGTGCTGCTTGGAGAGAACAGGAATAGGAGTCATGTGTTTCAGCTGCAGGGCTCTGCAGGCTCTGCCGTCAACTGTCCTCTGTGACCAGACTATCACACTTACCCTGAATCCCAAATCAACCCCTAGCCCATAGCCCCTAAGTCCTTTTGTGGATCTAAGAGGAAGAGTTGTAGTAGTGTTTTGACTATGTGTTTCTTCCCTATAGGCTCTCTGCCCTCGCCTGTCCTCTGTGATCATAGTCTCACTAACACACTTATACAGTGAGAGGACTACATCCCAAATGGCATCCTATTCTCTATATGGTGCATTACTTTAGACTGGGGCCTGGTCAAAGTAGTGCACAATGTAGGGAATAGGGTGCCATTTGGGACACACATATAGTGAGAGGTGCAGTGTGGAGTGTTCTCATTGAAGCTGACAGTACAGTACAAACAGCTCGACTGTGATAACGTTTATACATCGAGATGCCGGTCTTGTCTCTCTTTACTCGAATGTTACGTAGCCCACGGCGGCGCTACAGTGCATTGAAGTGTTGGTGGATTTCATGAACAGGTGAAAATATCTGCTGTGTGAGGTTCGACGCTGGTAGAGACGAGAAGCAGGTACAGGGAGTGAAAATGTAGTTATCAACGGACATGGAACAGGACAGGACAGCATCTGGACAAGAACACATGACAACATTAATGCAGACACAGGGAACAAACGGGGGACCATACAGTTATAGACGGGGCAATCAACAAAGGGAAGGAGTCCAGGTGAGTCCAGTGAGCGCTGCTGCGCGTAATCATGGTGACAGGAGTGCATAATGAAGGGCAGCCTGGCGCCCTCGTGCGCTAGAGAGGGAGAGCAGGAGCAGGCGTGACCCTGGTTAAGCTCGAGACCCTGGGTCTCGACCCCACCCTGTGCAACTGGGTCTTGGACTTCCTGACGGGCCGCCCCCAGGTGGTGAGGGAAGGAAACAACATCTCCACCCCACTGATCCTCAACACTGGGGCCCCACAAGGGTGTGTTCTCAGCCCTCTCCTGTACTCCCTGTTCACCCATGACTGCGTGGCCATGCACGCCTCCAATTCAATCATCAAGTTTGCAGACGACACTACAGTGGTAGGCTTGATTACCAACAGCGACGAGACGGCCTACAGGGAGGAGGTGAGAGCCCTCAGAGTGTGGTGTCAGGAAAATAACCTCACACTCAATGTCAACAAAACAAAGGAGATGATCGTGGACTTCAGGAAACAGCAGAGGGAGCAGCCCCCTATCCACATCGACGGGACAGTAGTGGAGAGGGTGAAAAGTTTTAAGTTCCTTGGTGTACACATCACGGATAAACTGAAATGGTCCACCCACACAGACAGCGTGGTGAAGAAGGCGCAGCAGCGCCTCTTCAACCTCAGGAGGCTGAAGATATTCGGCTTGTCATCAAAAACACTCACAAACTTTTACAGATGCACAATCGAGAGCATCCTGTCGGGCTGTATCACCGCCTGGTACGGCAACTGCTCCACCTATAACCGTAAGGCTCTCCAGAGGGTAGTGAGGTCTGCACAACACATCACCGGGGGCAAACTACCTGCCCTCCAGGACACCTACACCACACGATGTCACAGGAAGGCCAAAAAGGACAACAACCACCTGAGACACTGCCTGTTCACCCCGCTATCATCCAGAAGGCGAGGTCAGTACAGGTGCATCAAAGCGGGGACCGAGAGGCTGAAAAACAGCTTCTATCTCAAGGCCATCAGACTGTTAAACAGCCATCACTAACATTGAGTGGCTGCTGCCAACATACTGACTCAACTCTAGCTACTTTAATAATGGTAAAATTGATGGTATCACTAGCCACTTTTGTCACGCCCTGACCTTAGAGAGCCATTTTATTTCTCTATTTGGTTAGGTCAGGGTGTGATTTGGGGTGGGCATTCTATGTTGTCTATTTCTTTGTTTTTGGCCGAGTGTGGTTCCCAATCAGAGGCAGCTGTATATCGTTGTCTCTGATTGGGAATCATACTTAGGCAGCCCTTTTTCCCACCATCAGTTGTGGGATCTTGTCTTTTTGTGTTGCATGTGTTTGTACTCCTAGCTTTATGTTCGTTGAGTTGTTTATTGTTTTTGGTGGAACATTTAAAATTTAAAGAAAATGTACGCCTACCACGGTGCACCTTGGTCTTCTTTTAACGACGGACGTAACAACCTTAAACAATGCCACTTTATATAATGTTTACATACCCTACATTACTCATCTCATATGTATATACTGTACTCTATACCATCTACTGCATCTTGCCATCTTGATGTAATAAATGTATCACTAGCCACTTTAAACAATGCCACTTTATATAACGTTTACATACCTTACATTACTCATCTCATATGTATATACTGTACACTATACCACCTACTGTATCTTGCCTATACCGTTCGGCCATCACTCATTCATATATTTTTATATACATATACTTATTCATTCCTTTACACTTGTGTGTATAAGGTAGTTGTTGTGAAATTGTTAGGTTAGATTACTTGTTAGATATTACTGCATGGTCGGAACAAGAAGCACAAGCATTTCGCTACACTCGCATTAACATCTGCTAACCATGTGTATGTGACAAATAAAATTTGATTTGATTTGACCATGTTTCACCGAGTCTTAGCTGAACGACGACATGAATAACATACGGGTTATACACTGTATCGATAGGATAGAACAGCAGCCTCTGGTAAGACAAGGGGTGGCGGTCTATGTATATTTTTAAACAACAGCTGGTGCACGATATCTAAGGAAGTCTCGAGGTTTTGCTCGCCTGAGGTAGAGTATCTCATGATAAGCTGTAGACCACACTATCTACCTAGAGAGTTTTCATCTGTATTTTTCGTGGCTGTCTACATACCACCACCGACCGATGCTGGCACTAAGACCGCACTCAATTTTTTTATTTTTTTTATTTAACCTTTATTTAACCAGGTAGGCAAATTGAGAACACGTTCTCATTTACAATTGCGACCTGGCCAAGATAAAGCAAAGCAGTTCGACACATACAACAACACAGAGTTATACATGGAGTAAAACAAACATATAGTCAATGATACAGTGAAAAAAAAATAAGTCTATATACAATGTGAGCAAGTGAGGTGAGATAAGGGAGGTGAAGGCAAACAAATATATGTATAAATAAATAAAAATATAAAAAGGCCATGGTGGCGAAGTAAATACAACACAGCAAGTAAAATAAAACTTAAAACACTGGAATGGTTGGTTTGCAGTGGAAGAAAGCGCAAAGTAGAGACAGAAATAATGGGGTGCAAAGGAGCAAAATAAATAAATAAATACAGTAGGTAAAGAGGTAGTTGTTTGGGCTAAAATTATAGATGGGCTATGTACAGGTGCAGTAATCTATGAGCTGCTCTGACAGCTGGTGCTTAAAGCTAGTGAGGGAGATAAGTGTTTCCAGTTTCAGAGATTTTTGTAGTTCGTTCCAGTCATTGGCAGCAGAGAACTGGAAGGAGAGGCGGCCAAAGGAAGAATTGGTTTTGGGGGTGACCAGAGAGATAAACCTGCTGGAGCGCGTGCTACAGGTAGGTGTTGCTATGGTGACCAGCGAGCTGAGATAAGGGGGGACTTTACCTAGCAGGGTCTTGTAGATGACCTGGAACCAGTGGGTTTGGCGACGAGTATGAAGCGAGGGCCAGCCAACGAGAGTGTACAGGTCGCAGTGGTGGGTAGTATATGGGGCTTTGGTGACAAAACGGATGGCACTGTGATAGACTGCATCCAATTTATTGAGTAGGGTTTTGGAGGCTATTTTGTAAATGACATCACCGAAGTCGAGGATTGGTAGGATGGTCAGTTTTACAAGGGTATGTTTGGCAGCATGAGTGAAGGATGCTTTGTTGCGGAATAGGAAGCCAATTCTAGATTTAACTTTGGATTGGAGATGTTTGATGTGAGTCTGGAAGGAGAGTTTACAGTCTAACCAGACACCTAGGTATTTGTAGTTGTCCACATATTCTAGGTCAGAGCCGTCCAGAGTAGTGATGTTGGACAGGCGGGCAGGTGCAGGCAGCGATCGGTTGAAGAGCATGCATTTAGTTTTACTTGTATTTAAGAGCAATTGGAGGCCACGGAAGGAGAGTTGTATGGCATTGAAGCTCGCCTGGAGGGTTGTTAACACAGTGTCAAAAGAAGGGCCAGAAGTATACAGAATAGTGTCGTCTGCGTAGAGGTGGATCAGAGAATCACCAGCAGCAAGAGCGACATCATTGATGTATACAGAGAAGAGAGTCGGTGAGCTGTATACGGCCATAAGCAAACAGGAAAACATCCAGAGGCGGCGCTCCTAGTGGCCGGGGACTTTAATGTAGGGAAACTTAAATCAGTTTTACCTAATTTCAACCAACATGTTAAATTTGCAACCAGAGGAAAAAAAACTCTAGACCACTTTTCCACACACAGAGATGCATACAAAGCTCTCCCTCGCCCTCCATTTGGCAAATCTGACCATAATTCTATCCTCCTGTTTCCTGCTTACAAGCTAAAATTAAAGCAGGAAGCACCACTGACCCGGTCAATAAAAAAGTGGTCAGATGAAGCAGATGCGAAGCTACAGGACTGTTTTGCTAGCACAGACTGGAATATGTTCCGGGATTCTTCCGATGGCATTGAATAGTACACCACATCAGTCACGGGCTTCATCAATAAGTGCATCGATGACGTCGTCCCCACAATGACTGTACGTACATACCTCAACCAGAAGAAGCCATGGGTTACAGGCAACATCCGCACTGAGCTAAAGGTTAGAGCTGCCACTTTCAATGAGCGGGACTCTAACCCGGAAGCTTATAAGAAATCCCATGCCCTCCGACGAACCATCAAACAGGCAATGCGTCAATACAGGACTAAGATCGAATCGTACTATACCGGCTCTGACGCTCGTCGGATGTGGCAGGGCTTGCAAACTATTACAGACTACAAATGGACACACAGCTGAGAGCTGTCCAGTGACACCAGCCTACCAGATGAGCTAAATTACTTCTAAGCTCGCTTCGAGGCAAGTAACACTGAAACATGCATGAGAGCATCAGCTGTTCCGGACGACTGTGCAATCACGCTCTCCGCAGCCGATGTGAGTAAGACCATTAAACAGGTCAACATTCACAAGGCCGCAGGGCCAGACGGATTACCAATGACATCGACTAACCGGTGCCCCTGCACATTGACTCTGTACCGGTACCCCCTGTATATAGCCTCGCTATTGTTATTTTACTGCTGCTCTTTAATTATTTGTAACTTTTTTCTTATTCTTATTTTTTGGGGGTATTTAAAAAGAACTGCATTGTTGGTTAAGGGCTTGTAAGTAAGCATTTCACTGTATGGTCTACTACACCTGTTGTATTCGGCACATGTGACAAATAACATTTTATTTTACTTGATTGTATTTGTTTTGAAAGCCATTGGTTGAAGTTCCATATAGAAACATGGTACGGAAAATACATTTGTGTTTAGGCACTTCACAGTCTGTTTTCCTCCAGTTCTGTGGCAAACCGTCTGAGATGTAGAAAACAAGTTTATGACTGTCAGTACATTAATGTTGCTTTTCGACCAGTGTTACACTAGTGTATACACCCTTATGTTATAATAGGGAAATGATGTTTCCATAGCTAGGGCTGACAGTGAGGACTTGTGAAGAGCAGAATCAACAACCTCTGCATAATCAATACAGTTGCTTTGTGAGAAAGTGTTGAAGTCCACAGCTAGCCATTGTTATTTAAATACCAGCTGAAAAGTACCAGTGGCCTGGCTTTGGCCACACGTGAGAGCAGGTCCAGCAGAGCCATGGCCCAGTGAGACACGGGTGCTGGCCTGTGTAAAAGTCTGAGCCTTTTGGGTTAAACACTGGGGTAAACCCTGTATGAAAATGCACCATAAGGGCTTGGCAGTGGCACCAATGCGGGTGGAGTGTAGTGTAGGTGCCTGTGGCTATGAATAGACGTGTGTGTTGTTGGTGTGTGTGTGTGTGTGTCTATGTGTGTTTGGAAATGTGTGAGTGTGTATGTACAGTTGAAGTCGGAAGTTTACATACACTTAGGTTGGAGTCATTAAAACTCGTTTTTCAACCACTCCACAAATTTCTTGTTAACAAACTATAGTTTTGGCAAGTCGGTTAGGACATCTATTTTGTGCATGACACAAGTAATTTTTCCAACAATTGTTTACAGACAGATTATTTCACTGTATCACAATTCCAGTGAGTCAGAAGTGTACATACCCTAAGTTCACTGTGCCTTTAAACAGCTTGGAAAATTCCAGAAAATGATGTCATGGCTTTAAAAGCTCATGATAGGCTAATTTACATAATTTGAGTCAATTGGAGGTGTACCTGTGGATGTATTTCAAGGCCTACCTTCAAACTCAGTGCCTCTTTGCTTGACATCATGGGAAAATCAAAAGAAATCAGCCAAGACCCCAGAAAAAAAATTGCAGACCTCCACAAGTCTGGTTCATCCTTGGGAGCAATTTCCAAACGCCTGAAGGTACCACGTTCATCTGTACAAACAATAGTACGCAAGTATAAACACCATGGGACCACGCAGCCGTCATACCGCTCAGGAAGGAGACGCGTTCTGTCTCCTAGAGATGAACGTACTTTGGTGCGAAAAGTGCAAATCAATCCCAGAACAACAGCAAAGGACCTTGTGAAGATGCTGGAGGAAACAGGTACCAAAGTATCTATATCCACAGTAAAACGAGTCCTATATCGACATAACCTGAAAGGCCGCTCAGCAAGGAAGAAGCCACTGCTCCAAAACCGCCACAAAAATGCCAGACTACGGTTTGCAACTGTACATGGGGACAAAGATTGTACTTTTTGGAGAAATGTCCTCTGGTCTGATGAAACAAAAATAGAATTGTTTGGCCATAGTGACCATCGTTATGTTTGGAGGAAAAAGGGGGAGGCTTGCAAGCCGAAGAACACCATCCCAACCGTGAAGCATGGGGGTGGCAGCATCATGTTGTGGGTGTGCTTTCCTGCAGGAGGGATTGGTGCACGTCACAACATAGATGGCATCATGAGGCAGGAAAATTATGTGGATATATTGAAGAAACATCTCAAGACATCAGTCAGGAAGTGTAAGCTTGGTCGCAAATGGGTCTTCCAAATGGACAATGACCCCAAGCATACTTCCAAAGTTGGGGAAGGCTACCCGAAATGTTTGACCCAAGTTAAACAATTTAAAGGCAATGCTACCAAATACTAATTGAGTGTATGTAAACTTCTGACCCACTGGGAATGTGATGAAAGAAATAAAAGCTGAAATAAATCATTCTCTCTACTATTATTCTGACATTTCACATTCTTAAAATAAAGTGGTAATCATAAGTGACCTAAAACAGGGAATTTATACAAGGATTAAATGTCAGGAATTGTGAAAACTGAGTTTAAATGTATTTGGCTAAGGTGTATGTAAACTTCCGACTTTAACTGTATGTGTGAGTATGATGCTGTGAATGCATGCTGTATGTGTGAAAGGGCTGCTTGTGAGTGTGTCTCTCTGTATGAATGTGATTGGGTGTATGTTGTGTGTATGTGTGTGTGTGTGAGTGTGTCGGCGCATGTGTGAGTGTGTGGTGGCCAGCTCCTAGCCTTCCTCCAGGGTAGAAGTAGACAGTGGGGGTTGTTGTGATATACCTTGGCAGGGCGCCCTTGTCTTTGACCTTTCAGGGGCAGACAGGATGGAGTTATTAGCTTATCACATCCCAGTACTGCAGAAAGAGGGAAAAAAAGAGAGAGAGAGAGGGAGGGGGAGAGTGGGGGGGGGGAAGAGAGAGAGCGAGCGAGAGTGAGAAGGAGGGGGAGAGAGACAGAGGGATGGATTGGGGAGAGAGAGAGGAAGGGGAGAGAGAGAGAAAGAGAGAGGGAGGGGCAAGAGAGTGCGAGAGAGAGAGAGAGGTGGGAGAGAGAGAGGGGATAGAGAGAGGAAGGGGGAGAGGAGGAGGTAGGGTGAGTGAGAGAGGGAGAGAGTGTGAGAAGGAGGGGGAGAGAGAGAGGGAGCGGGGAGAGAGAGAGAGAAAGGCCGCCGTATCTAGACCTGGCTCTCAGGAGAAGACAGGCTATGTGCACACTGCCCACACAATGAGGTGGAAGCTGAGCCGGACTTTCTAACCTCCTGACAAATGTATGACCATATTAGAGTCACATATTTCCCTCAGATTACAGAGATACACAAAGAATTCTTAAACAAACCCTATTTTGATTAACTCCCATATCTATTGGGTGAAATACCACAGTGTGCAATCACAGCAGCAATATTTCTGACCTGTTGCCACATGAAAAGGGCAACCAGTGAAAAGCAAACACCATTGTAAATACAACTCATATTTATGTTTATTTATTTTCCCTTTTGTAGTTTAACTATTTGCACGTAATATGATATTTATAATGTCTTTATTATTTTGGAACTTTTGTGAGTGTAATGTTTACTGTTAATTTACATTAATAAGCTGTGAACTGACTGGCAAATATTTATTCAGTTCTTAGCCAATCATGTTTTCATTGGGCAGTTTATGGGGATGGACTGTGTTATCAACAGCGTTATATACAAGGAACTAGTATACAGATTCGTTACATTATGTTTTGGTAGTCCATCATATCCGATGATGACTTCCACTTTTGAGTTAACAGTGAATGTTTTGGTAACTATAGAGTCCAAACCGAGATCCACAACCATTATTGCAGGTGGGGCAATTGTAGTCTGTGTTGGCGTTTCTTTGTGCTCTGGCAGAGCTGGCGCCCGGTGGAACGGTCGGCAGCAGCGTCCTCCAGGTCTGTGGGTTTGATGTTGCACTTCTTCAGCCACGTTTTCAGCTGGTTATTGTAGCCCTTCATCTGCCCCCCTACAGACCACGACCAAGGTGTATCTGGCTGTACAGGATCTTCCGCAGCAAGCACTCCTGAGACATTCTAATGACATGCCCAAGCCAGCGCAGTTGGTGTTGGGTGACCATGGGCTCTATGCTCTTGCAATTGGTCTTAGCAAGTATTTCTGTAAGGGGCACAAGGTCACACCAGGGGATTCCCAAGATGCGCTGCAGGCATCTTATGTGGAATCGCTCGAGCTGCTTGTTGTGGCGACTGTAGGTGACCCAGGCTTCACAGCTGTAACGAAGTGTGGTGATGCAGACAGCTTGATAGAAGGTGACTTTGGTGTGGAGGTGGAGATGTTTTGGAAGACCCTGCGTCTGAGTTTCCCGAAGGCAGCTGATGCCTGCTTGATCCTGTTTTGAATTTCAAGGTCGATGCTGCAGTCCTCCGAGAGGATGCTGCCCAAGTATTTGAATGACGAGACTATTGCCAGTGATTTGTGTTCAATGGCGAAGACAGGCAAGGAGGGTGAAGGGCTGGATCTCCATTGGCAAACCATCTCTGTCTTGGTGGTGTTGATAGACAGTCCCATCCTGCTATAGACCCTCACAGCCGCTACAAGAATGGACTGAAGGTCTTCTGGAGTGTGGGCCACAAGAGCACAGTCATCAGCATACTGCAGCTCAAGAGCCCGCTCCGTCAAAACCTTGGTGGTTGCTTGCTTCCTGATGTTGAATAGGTTTCCATCCAGCCTGAAGTCCACCGCAACCCCGCTGCTGTCCTCAAGCTCCTTGTGGAGAAGCAGGGTGACACATAGGAGGAAGATGTTAATGAGTACCGGTGCCAGCACACACCCCTGCCTCATACCGATGCTTACTCCAAAGGACACTGACTCATGCCTTGCTATGGCCACCCGAGCCATCACCCCATTATGGAACATTTGTGTATAATGCCCCATAGTAGTTCCCTGCTTACAGTGTTGAAGGCCTTGGAGAGGTCGACAAAGGCCATTAAAAGTCCTGATGTTGTTCACGGCACTTCTCCTGAAGTTGTCCTGCCAAGAATATCATGTGGACCGTACTCCTGTTCTTTCTGAAGCCGCATTGTGACTCTGGCAGCAGTTCCTCTGTGATGTTGTTCACCAGCCTGTGGAGCATCACCTGGGCCAGGACCTTGCCTGCAACAGCCAGAAGGGATATCCCTGGCTGTTGCCGCAGATGGAAATGTCACCCTTGTTCTTATATATGGTGACAATGTTTGCATCCCGCCACATTTGGGGGACGATCTCCCGGTCCCAAGTGATGTACTGGTGGAGCGTTCTGGTGCAGAAGTAACCTCCCTTCTTAAGTAGCTCTGCCGTGATGCCGTCAGCGCCAGGAGTCTTGTTGTTCTTGAGGGAACGGATAGCTGATAACACCTTCTGGAAGGTTGGCGAATGGTTGAGGTTTTGAAGTGGGTGGACGGACGGGCAGTTCTTCCAGGATGGAGTGGTCTGTAGGAGAGTGCTGATTGAGTAGTGTTTCAAAGTGGTCAGCCCGCCTCATCAGGATCTGGTTTTGGTCCTTCAAGAGAGTCAGACCGTCAGCTGTTTTCAGGGGGGTGATGGAGCGACTTATAGGGCCATATATAGCTTTAGTTGAGTTGCAGAAATTGTGCATGTCGTTTTTGTCGGCGTCAATTTGGATTTCCTGTGCCTTATTCGTCCACCATTCATTCTGCAGAGCACGCAAGGTTGTGTGTACACACACACACACACACACACACACACACACACACACACACACACACACACACACACACACACACACACACACACACACACACACACACACACACACACACACACACACACACACACACACACACACACACACAGCTGGGGTTTTAGTGGATTAATTGCTAAAAGCTGAAGCAGAGCAACACCAGATGTTTTGGGTTCACTGACGTACCCCTTTTCTGAGTAACACCTTCCCTAGAACTGCTTTGTAAGACCAGGTCTATTTTCCCTAGCACTGAGTGCATTTGTGAAATTGATGACTTTTGTCACGATCGTCAAAGGTAGAGAGTGAGGACCAAGGCGCAGCGCGTGAAAAGAACATCTTCTTTTATTTAGAAGAGAAAAACACAAAAAACGAAACCACTTTACAAACTAACAAAATAACAAACTGACGAACGTGAAGCTAAGCATGAACTAGTGCATACATGCAACATAGAACATAGACATAGACAGCCGTTACAGAAACACCCACCAAACCAGGACCAAGCGGATTGGAGAAGGACGGCAAGAACAAAAGCAATGGAGAGAAGAGGAATGGACATGGGAGGAGATCCTGGACGGCAAAGGACCCTGGACTCAGCCAGGGGAATATCGCCGTCCCAAAGCGGAGCTGGAGGCAGCGAAGGCAGAGAGGCGCTGGTATGAGGAGGCAGCGCGGCGACGCGGTTGGGAGCCCGAGAGTCAGACCCAAAAATGTATTGGGAGGGGCACACGAGGAGTGTGGCAAAGCCGGGTAGGATACCTGAGCCAACTCCCCGTGCTTACCGTGGAGTGAGAGGGCGTCGTACTGGTCAGACACCGTGTTATGCGGTAAAGCGCACGGTGTCCCCAGTACGCGTGCTTAGCCCAGTGCGGGCTATTCCACCTCGCCGCACTGGTAGGGCTAAGTTGGGCATCGAGCCGGATGTCATGAAGCCGGCCCAACGCATCTGGCCACCAGTGCGTCTCCTCGGGCCGGCATACATGGCACCAGCCTTACAGATGGTGTCCCCGGTTCGCCAGCATAGCCCAGTGCGGGCTATTCCACCTCGCCGCACTGGCAGGGCTACGGGCACCATTCAACCTGGTAAGGTTGGGCAGGCTCGGTGCTCAAGAGCACGTGTCCTCCTTCACGGTCCGGTATACCCGGTGCCACCTCCAAGTACCAGTCCACCGGTGGCAGCCCCCCGCACCAGGCTGTCTCTCCGGGTTCTCTCTCCAGCTGTTTCCACCTGTCCAGCGCTGTCAGAGCTTTCCTCCTCTCCAGCGCAGCCAGTGCCTATACCACGCACCAGGTCTACAGTGCGTCTCAGCCGGCCAAAGTCTGCCGTCTGCCCAGCACTGTTTGAGGTGCCTGCTTTCCCAGCGCTGTATGAACTGTCTGCCTGCTCAGCGCTGTCCGTCGGTACTGAGCCTTCAGAGCCGTCCAGCCAGGACCAGCCAGAGCCGTCCAGCCAGGACCTGCCAGAGCCGTCCAGCCAGGACCTGCCAGAGCCGTCCAGCCAGGACCTGCCAGAGCCGTCCAGCCAGGACCTGCCAGAGCCGTCCAGCCAGGACCTGCCAGAGCCGTCCAGCCAGGACCTGCCAGAGCCGTCCAGCCAGGACTTGCCAGAGCCGTCCAGCCAGGAGCTGCCAGAGCCGTCCAGCCAGGACCTGCCAGAGCCGTCCAGCCAGGAGCTGCCAGAGCCGTCCAGCCAGGAGCTGCCAGAGCCGTCCAGCCAGGACCTGCCAGAGCCGTCCAGCCAGGACCTGCCAGAGTCGTCCAGCCAGGATCCGCCAGAGCCGGCCAGCCAGGATCCGCCAGAGCCGGCCAGCCAGGATCCGCCAGAACCGGCCAGCCAGGATCCGCCAGAACCAGCCAGCCAGGATCCGCCAGAGCCTTCCGCCAGCCAGGATCCGCCAGAGCCTTCCGCCAGCCAGGATCCGCCAGAGCCTTCCGCCAGCCAGGATCCGCCAGAGCCAGCCAGCCAGGATCCGCCAGAGCCAGCCAGGATCCGCCAGAGCCAGCCAGCCAGGATCCGCCCCTCAGTCCGGTGCTGCCCCTCAGTCAGGTGCTACCCCTCAGTCTGCTACTGCTCTTTAGTATAGTGGGATTGACATGGAGGGTGGACATTGGGAGGAGGCCACGGAAGCGGGGGTGGACTATGGTGGGGTGGGGACCACGACCAGCGCCAGAGCCGCCACCGTGGACAGACGCCCACCCAGACCCTCCCCTAGACTTTGTGCTGGTGCGCCCGGAGTTAGCACCTTAAGGGGGGGGTTCTGTCACGTTCCTGACCTGTTTTCCTTTGTTTTGTATTCATTTTAGTTGGTCAGGGCGTGAGTTGGGTGGGTTGTCTATGTTTGTATTTCTATGTTGGGATTTTGTGTTCGGCCTGGTATGATTCTCAATCAGAGACAGCTGTCAATCGTTGTCCCTGATTGAGAATCATACTAAGGAAGCCTGGGTTTCACTTGTGTTTTGTGGGTGTTTGTTCCTGTGTCAGTGTTTGGGCCACACAGGACTGTTTCAGGTTAGTCACGTTTGTTGTTTTGTTAATTTGTAGTGTTTGTTGTTTTCCCATTAAATCATGAATACTTACCAATCCGCATCTTGGTCCGATCCATGCTCCTCCTCGTCTGAGGAGGAGAACGACATTGACAGCCGTTACAACTTTAGTATAGACCTCTTGTGGTCTTCCCCACCCTAGAAAAATAAACATCAATTATTTGTCACTAAGGGCAATTACACAATTACGTGCAAAAAGGGATTCTAAAACTTTCACGAGGCTGTTTTCCCTACTGCAGATAAAGGTACTGTAAGAACTCTTTCAACAATAGTTGATAGACATAGTTTCCCCTTTGAAATACAAAACAAGATTAAAAAACACTCTTGTTCATGTTTAAGTGACACACACACACACACACACACACACACACACACACACACACACACACACACACACACACACACACACACACACACACACACACACACACCTGCTGTGGCTAAATAAGCTATTGTCTCTTAGTCACACAATCACTGTCCTTTTATCTCTGTGGAAATCATCTCATCCTGCTTTTCATCCGTCTGAATTAGATTACATAACATAAGATCAATTGTCTGAACCCCTTCAAAGGCAAGTCTTCATATGTTAAAGATGAAATATGTTTTATTGTCACATACACCAGATAGTTGCAGTGAAATGTGTTGTTTTACAGGGTCAGCCATAGTAGTCCAGCTCTGTCTTATCCTGCAATGGTAGTCTTACTGATCTGGTGGGACTGACTGACTGACTGACTTACTTACTGACTATGACTGACTGACAGACTATGACTGCCTTGACTGACTGACTATGACTGCCTTGACTGACTGACTATGACTGACTGACTGACTGACTGACTGACAGACTGACAGACAGACAATGACTGCCTTGACTGACAGACAATGACTGCCTTGACTGACAGACTATGACTGACTATGACTGCCTTGACTGACTGACTATGACTGACTGACTGACTGACAGACTGACAGACAGACAATGACTGCCTTGACTGACAGACTATGACTGACTATGACTGACAGACTATGACTGACAGACTGACAGACTATGACTGACTATGACTGACTGACTATGACTGACTGACTGACTGACTGACTGACTATGACTGACTGACTATGACTGACTATGACTGACTGACTGACTGACTATGACTGACTGACTGACTGATTATGACTGTGAGATCTACTGTCCTGGGCCCAGATTCACAAAACTGTCTTTGGGAAGACATTTCTTCTTAACTGTGTCACGAACCGGCTCAAAGCCCGTAACAAAAGGGAGACAACGTGGAGATAAGGAGTAACAAAACATATATTTATTAAATAAAGTAAACTAAGTACTATATACAATGGTGTGTGTAATCAGTAATCAGTAGTGTAAGTGAGTGTTTAGCATGCATGAATGTGATAATGCAGGGTGTTGAAAGGTGCCAAAGCAAACAACCAAAAACCACCAAGATACACAACAAAATCTATCAAGGTGTCTGCATGGAGAGAGTCTCTTCCATGAATGGGGAAGTGGTGTATTTATCCTGGGACACACTGGGCCCAGGTGTTTCCCATGTAGCTGACGACCCTCCCAACTCCGCCCACCGGCATCCTAATAAGGAAACAAGAACAAAGAGAGAATACGGCAGACAGAGTGGGAGGGTCGTCACAAGCAAAGTTGCTATTCCTCAAAGGTTCTTGGAAATGTTCTTGCGCTATTTGTTATGTTTCTCCTTAAGTAAAAAGTTAAGAAGAAATTAGATTCTTGAAAATATTACTTATTGGAAATGTTCTTCATTCCAAGATAGCTAAACCCTTGTCTTAAACTCAGGGCAGTGAGAGAAAAAGCCCATGAAAGCAATTTAACATCTTTAATTCACTCACAAACTTGGTCTAAAAGTTTCAGTATTGATTATTTTAAACCCAAGAACATGTTTTAGAACAGTAATCTCAGTAAGAAATATGCTAACGTGATTGCCGTTGCTAGCTAGATAGATAGCTTAAACTGTTGCCTAGCAGCGAACATCTTCAGAAGATTTGTAAGAAGATATTTGAGAAGTTCGTAAGAAAATCATTACCTTAATATATTGTTGAGGAATTGCACTTACGAACTATGTTATGAACTTCTTATTTTTTTCTTTAGAAACTTCTTAAGTTTTTGCATAAGAAGTGTTTTGTGAATCTGGGCCCTGGTCTTCTTATGATGCCGTGAGCTGAAGTCTGCTCTCTATTGTACACTCCGTGATCAAACTTTGTGGTTGGTACGGAGTAATATGCTGACCTGGTTTTTAATGTCAGTGTTCAAAATAAGTTCAATTATAGTCAACAACTTACCATATGATCGGGTTTGAACTTCTTCTGTCAAACATTGCAAAGCTTTGTAATGATGTGTTTTCTGGTTTGTGGTTTAGATAAAGTGGGTTGAAAGTGAGCAGTATTTTAACGTCTGTATAAAAGTGGTGTTTTGTTAGAATGTGCTTGGTGTTTATGATTCATGAAGCCAAGCTATTACAGAGCACTCGCCCTAAACTGGCCCCAGAACATTCTGGAGACCTTCCCAAACACACAGCTCAGAAAGCATTAACAGCCTGTCTCAGTACAGGCGTTCATTCAAACCTGCCACGCCATCACACCACGCCCGCCTGCACGCACAGACTTACGCACACACGCACACACGCACACACACACCACCAACCACGCCAACAACCCCAGCTGGTCCCAGAAAGCCTCACTAACCGTCAATCACTCTGAGCTATTACATCATTTCCTGTTGGTCAGCCAGTCAGCCTGTCAGTCAGCCACCTAGTCAGCCATTCACCCAGCCAGTCAGTCAGTCAGTCACCTAGTCAGCCATTCACCCAGCCAGTCAGTCAGTCAGCCACCCACCCACCCAGTCAGTCAGTCACCTAGTCAGCTATCCACCCAGTCAGTCAGTCACCTAGTCAGCTATCCACCCAGTCAGTCAGTCAGCCACCTAGTCAACCATTCACCCAGTCAGTCAGTCAGCCACCTAGTCAGCCATTCACCCAGTCAGTCAGTCAGTCACCTAGTCAACCATTCACCCAGTCAGTCAGTCAGTCACCTAGTCAACCATTCACCCAGTCAGTCAGTCAGTCACCTAGTCAGCCATTCACCCAGTCAGTCACCTAGTCAACCATTCACCCAGTCAGTCAGTCAGCCACCTAGTCAGCCATTCACCCAGTCAGTCAGTCAGTCAGCCACCTAGTCAGCCATTCACCCAGTCAGTCAGCCACCTAGTCAGCCATTCACCCAGTCAGTCAGCCACCTAGTCAGCCATTCACCCAGTCAGTCAGCCACCTAGTCAACCATTCACCCAGTCAGTCAGCCACCTAGTCAGCCATTCACCCAGTCAGTCAGTCAGTCAGTCAGCCACCTAGTCAGCCATTCACCCAGTCAGTCAGTCAGCCACCTAGTCAGCCATTCACCCAGTCAGTCAGTCAGCCACCTAGTCAACCATTCACCCAGTCAGTCAGTCAGCCACCTAGTCAGCCATTCACCCAGTCAGTCAGTCAGCCACCTAGTCAGCCATTCACCCAGTCAGTCAGTCAGCCACCTAGTCAACCATTCACCCAGTGTCACGGTTCTCTAAAGTAGAACCCAGAAGCAGACCAGGACAAGGAGAGTAAGACGAAGGTGAGTATTTATTTACAAGTTTAAATGTAGTGATAGAAAAATCCAAGTAGCGGAGCGGGCAGCGGAGGTGAGTTGATGGAATTGAGTAAGCAGATCCAAGGAAGTAACTGAAGTCACCGACGACCAGGTAGGGATGGGATGAGTGTTCCGGGTGAATGATGTTCATGGCTAACGATCCGGCAGGGAATGGATGTCAGGTCAGCGCTTATGAAGTGGAGGGGTGATGATCAGGACCAGGTGTGCAGATAGCTGATGGGATACAGGTGCGGGTACTCAGAGATCCTCCAACTAGCTACGTCGCCCGGCAACCAGACAGGGTGCGTTCCAGGACACCGGAAAAAACACTCCAGGACAGAACACAGGCAAAAACAGACTCAGGAAGCGGGATTCGTGACATTACCCCCCCTCCGACGAACGCCACCGGGCGTACTACCCGGAGGGCCAGGGTGAAGGCGGTAGAAGTCACGAAGCAGGTCAGCATCAAGGATCTGACGCCGAGGAATCCAACTCCTCTCCTCTGGACCATATCCTTCCCAATCCACAAGATACTGGAACCCTCGACCCCGCCGTCTGGAGTCCATGATGCGGTGCACCGTGTAGGCAGGACCACCTCCGATCATCCGAGGGGGAGGAGGACGAGGAGGAGGGGGCAACAGAGGACTGAGGAGAACCGGCTTGAGGCAGGAGACATGAAAGGTGGGGTGTACTCTAAGCGTTGCAGGCAACTTGAGTCGAACCACAACAGGATTAATGATTCTCTCTACCACAAACGGACCAATGAACTTCTGTGACAGTTTCTTCGACTCAGTCCGTAGAGGAAGATCCCGTGTAGCCAACCAAACCTTATCTCCGACGGTATAAGCGGGAGCAGGAATACGGCGACGATTCGCCTGGATCTGATACCGGTCCGAAACTCTAAGGAGTGCCTTCCTGGCCCGATGCCAGGTCCGGTGGCAACGACGAATGTAGGCCTGGACAGAGGGACCCGAGAGATCCCTCTCCTGAGAAGGAAACAAGGGAGGTTGGTAACCATACAGGCACTGGAAGGGAGACATCCCAGTTGCAGATGAAGGGAGAGTATTATGGGCATACTCGACCCAGGGTAACTGAGAGGACCAAGAGGTGGGATCAGAGGAGACAAGACAGCACAGCGTGGACTCCATCTTCTGGTTGGCTCTCTCCGCCTGACCATTAGATTGGGGGTGAAAACCAGATGTGAGACTGACTGTAGCTTCAATGGCCAAACAGAAAGATCTCCAGACAGCAGAGGTAAACTGAGGACCACGGTCAGAAACAATGTCACTGGGCAATCCGTGGACCCTGAAAACCTCCCTAACAAGGATCTCGGACGTCTCAGTGGCAGATGGAAGCTTGGAGATGGGGACAAAGTGAGCGAACTTACTGAATCTGTCCACAATGGTCAGAATGACCGTGTTCCCAACAGAAGAGGGCAACCCCGTGACAAAGTCCAGGGCCAGATGCGACCAAGGTCGCCAGGGAATAGGTAGGGGGTGAAGAAGCCCAAAGCTGGGCCGATTGGTACTTTTATTCTGCGCACAAACAGGACAAGCGGCAACAAACCTCCGGGTATCTTCTCCCATGGCAGGCCACCAAAATCGTCTGCGCAGTAGCGCCATAGTCCGGGAAACGCCAGGGTGACAAGCTATCTTGCTGGCGTGGGACCACTGAAGGACATCAGAACGGACCGACTCAGGCACGAACAACCGACCGGGTGGACCGTTACCGGGGCCGGGCTGCGTCCGAAGGGCCGCCATCACATCCTCCTCAATCCTCCATGTAACGGCTCCCACGACAAGGTTCTGGGGAATAATCGTCTCAGTCTTGGCCCCACTCTCCTCCGTCTTGGAGAACATCCGGGACAAGGCGTCCGCCTTGCCGTTCTTCGACCCAGGTCGGAACGTCAGGGAAAAATTGAAGTGTCCAAAAAACAAAGCCCACCTGGCCTGACGGGAGTTGAGACGTTTAGCCGATTGCACGTAAGCCAGATTCTTGTGGTCAGTCCAGACCACAAACGGTTGCTCCGCTCCCTCCAACCAGTGACGCCACTCCTCCAAGGCAAGCTTCACAGCGAGAAGCTCCCGGTTACCCACATCGTAGTTTCTCTCAGCTGGTGAAAGACGACCAGAGTAGAAGGCGCAGGGATGGAGTTTACCGTCAGTGGAGCTACGCTGGGACAGGATGGCGCCCACCCCCACATCAGATGCGTCCACCTCAACAACAAACTGACGGGAAGTGTCAGGTTGAGAGAGAATCGGGGCGTTGGTGAATCGGCTCTTCAAGTTCAGAAATGCTCGGTCTGCCTCAGGAGTCCAACAGAAAATTCTGGTGCAAGACGTCAGAGCAGTTAAAGGGGCGGCCACCCGGCTGTAATCACGGATAAACCTCCGATAGAAGTTCGCAAATCCCAGGAATCTCTGGAGCTGCAATCTCGTACCGGGCCGGGCCCAATCCCGAACCGCCCGAACCTTCTCTTGATCCATCTTGATCTCACCCCTGGAGATGATGTACCCGAGGAAGGATGTAGTGTGGACGTGAAAATCACACTTCTCTGCCTTCACAAACAGACGGTTCTCCAATAACCGCTGCAGGACCTGCTTAACATGCTGGATGTGGCTGGAAAGCTCCTTGGAGAAAATCAGGATGTCATCCAGGTAAACGAACACAAACAGACCGATCATATCCCTCAGCACGTCATTCACCAAACTTTGGAACACTGCTGGAGCGTTGGAAAGTCCAAACGGCATCACCTGGTACTCGAAATGTCCCATAGGTGTATTGAACCCAGTCAACCACTCGTCCCCCTCTTTGATCCGAACCAGATGATACGCATTGCGTAGATCAAGCTTCGTAAACACAGTAGCACCCTGTAAAGAATCGAAAGCGGAGCTCATCAAGGGCAGGGGGTACTTGTTCTTGACCGTAATATCTTTCAACGCCCGATAATCAATACACGGTCGAAGAGAGCCATCCTTCTTACTCACAAAATAAAATCCAGCTCCCAGGGGTGATGACGAGGGACGAATGAGACCTGCAGCAAGAGACTCCTTTATGTAGGTCTCCAGGGCTTCCCGCTCAGGTCGAGAGATACTGTATAACCGTCCCTTGGGAAAGGCAGCTCCAGGGAACAGATTAATCGTACAATCATAAGGTCGGTGGGGAGGAAGTGACTGAGCCTTCTGCTTACTGAACACCTCACCCAACTCGTGATATGTTTCAGGAACCAGGGACAAATCAGGAGGAGCAGACTCCCTGACCCGACTGGGGACAGCATGAGAACAGGCAGTCCTGAGGCAGTTAGCATGGCACTCAATGCTCCAACTAGTTACCTTTCCAGTCGCCCAATCGAACGAGGGATTGTGTTCTCTTAGCCAGGGGTATCCAAGAACCAGAGGAACATGGGGGGAAGGCAAAATGAAAAAAGAAATAACCTCTGAATGATTCCCCGACAACAACATCTTAACCGGTTCAGTCCTCATAGTGATCCGTGCCAGACTACTGCCGTTCAGATATTACCTCGTTGAGCTCTACCACGCAGCAGTTCAATAACAAAAGCTATCCTAGCCTTGTCTGTGGCGTAAGAGTGGGGCTGCAGATCAAACACTAAACCACATTGCATAAGAAATGAACGGCATCTTCCCAAATCCCCTTCCTATTTATCAGGCGTCGGTACCTTGGGCTCACGGAAGGAAACCGCTCCAGAAGCGGCAGGTGAGAGGGGTGAAACAGGTGGTGGAGAATCCGCCGGCAAACTGAGCTGATCCTGGATACTCGCCAAGCTAGCAGAGAAGTTCTGGACTGAAATCGCTATCTCCTGTAGCGCCGTGCTGTGTTGTCCCAATATCTTCCCCTGATGGGTAATGGCATGTCGAACGGAGTCCAGGTCCGCTGGGTTCATTCCTGGCCGGATCGTTCTGTCACGGTTCTCTAAAGTAGAACCCAGAAGCAGACCAGGACAAGGAGAGTAAGACGAAGGTGAGTATTTATTTACAAGTTTAAATGTAGTGATAGAAAAATCCAAGTAGCGGAGCGGGCAGCGGAGGTGAGTTGATGGAATTGAGTAAGCAGATCCAAGGAAGTAACTGAAGTCACCGACGACCAGGTAGGGATGGGATGAGTGTTCCGGGTGAATGATGTTCATGACTAACGATCCGGCAGGGAATGGATGTCAGGTCAGCGCTTATGAAGTGGAGGGGTGATGATCAGGACCAGGTGTGCAGATAGCTGATGGGATACAGGTGCGGGTACTCAGAGATCCTCCAACTAGCTACGTCGCCCGGCAACCAGACAGGGTGCGTTCCAGGACACCGGAAAAAACACTCCAGGACAGAACACAGGCAAAAACAGACTCAGGAAGCGGGATTCGTGACACCCAGTCAGTCAGTCAGTCACCTAGTCAACCATTCACCCAGTCAGTCAGTCAGCCACCTAGTCAACCATTCACCCAGTCAGTCAGTCAGTCAGTCACCTAGTCAGCCATTCACCCAGTCAGTCAGTCAGCCACCTAGTCAACCATTCACCCAGTCAGTCAGTCAGCCACCTAGTCAGCCATTCATCCAGTCAGTCAGTCAGCCACCTAGTCAACCATTCACCCAGTCAGTCAGTCAGTCACCTAGTCAACCATTCACCCAGTCAGTCAGTCAGCCACCTAGTCAACCATTCACCCAGTCAGTCAGTCAGTCAGTCACCTAGTCAGCCATTCACCCAGTCAGTCAGTCAGCCACCTAGTCAACCATTCACCCAGTCAGTCAGTCAGCCACCTAGTCAGCCATTCATCCAGTCAGTCAGTCAGCCACCTAGTCAACCATTCACCCAGTCAGTCAGCCACCTAGTCAACCATTCACCCAGTCAGTCAGCCACCTAGTCAGCCATTCACCCAGTCAGTCAGCCACTTAGTCAACCATTCACCCAGTCAGTCAGTCAGCCACCTAGTCAACCATTCACCCAGTCAGTCAGCCACCTAGTCAGCCATTCACCCAGTCAGTCAGTCAGCCACCTAGTCAACCATTCACCCAGTCAGTCAGTCAGCCACCTCGTCAGCCATTCACCCAGTCAGTCAGTCAGCCACCTAGTCAGCCATTCACCCAGTCAGTCAGTCAGTCACCTAGTCAACCATTCACCCAGTCAGTCAGTCACCTAGTCAGCCATTCACCCAGTCAGTCAGTCAGTCAGTCACCTAGTCAGCCATTCACCCAGTCAGTCAGTCACCTAGTCAGCCATTCACCCAGTCAGTCAGTCAGTCTAGTCAACCATTCACCCAGCAAGTCAGTCAGTCAGCCAGCTAGTCAGCCATCTAGTCAGTCACCTAGTCAACCAGCCACCCAGCCATTCGGCCAGTCAGTCAACCACCTAGCCAGTCAGCCAGTCAGTTAATAACCTAGTCAGCCAGTCAGTCAATCAGCCACCAAGCCAGCCACCCAGCCAGTCAACCAGCTAGTCAGCCATCTAGTCAGCCAGCCAGTCAGTCAGCCACCTAGCCAGCCAGCCACCCAGCCAGTCAGCCACTTAGTCAGCCATCTAGTCAGCCACCAAGCCAGTCAGCCAGCCAGCCACCCAGCCAGTCAGCCAGTCATCCAGTCAGCTAGTTAGCCAGGCAGCCAGCGACCCAGCCAGTCAGCCTGTCAGCCAGTCAGTCAGCCAGTCTGCCAGCCAGCCAGTGTGCTTCCCAATGGGACCAACAGGCAGAAGATGACCTTATAATCAGATCTACAATCAGTTGACTCTCCTGCGATCCTAGCCTTCAAAACCAAGAGGACAGAAGCAGAACTAACCCTCAGAATTCAGCCTAGTGCTCCAGGGTGACTCAGTACAGGTTCATGCTCTAGTGAGATATTAGATGGCGTATTCTAGACAGAACATGGGTTCATAGAAAGGTGATGCAACAGAGAAGACAGCCATAGAGAGATCAGGGTAGAGGGAGAATAGGGGGAGAGTGAGAGGGGGGACCCCCTGTGGAGACTGTCTCACAGGCTGCATACGCTGCATGACTATGTCTAGAGCCAAACACTCCAACATCTCAGTGTGGGCCTAGCGTCTACTGGTACTGAAAAGTCTTCTCCTTTTCATGCCACATTCAAAGGACAACGGCCTTTGCTTTCAAAGGAACACAAAGGACACACACGCACAAACACATTTAGAATAGTGAAAATTCACTTTGTCTGAGGAATACAGAGAATTAGTGTAGAGGGTCTATGACCCTAATATGATGTACTATCTCACTCCATTATTATCTGAAGGCTATAGGCCCATAAACGTATCCAATGGTAGCCAAGGTTGCGAGCCTTGCATCACCACTCAAAATACTATAAGATGCATGTGTATAGGTTTACCGTTATTCAGTTATTAAGAGGCTAAGGAACAAAGAGCTGAAATCTTGCAATCGATGTCCTAGCAATAAATGATTGAATTAACCTTAGCTCAGAGATGCACAGTTACATGCTGACCACACTGCTCGCGTTGCAAATAAATGTACATGTTAATTAATCATTGGTCTGTGTAGCCGGGTGCTAAAATAGAACATGGTTCTACTTGTGATGCTCAACGTGCTGCAAGTCCTGCCTCTCAAATCACCTCATTGGTTTTTACGAGCATATACCCACGTGCCATCTCCTCATTGGTTTTTACGAGCATATACCCACGTGGGTGATTGAAAGATGAACTGAGGTCCACACTCCAGTCGGTTGTAGTAATGCTGTAAAGTTGGTTGCCAAGCCTTAAGGAAGGAGGAGAGATGACGAGAAACTAATTTGGTTTGCCGTTTTATCTGTGGATTAATTGTCAGAGTAGAGGACCTTGTGCATTTCAGGTAAAATCACCCAAGGTTTATATCCCAGGAAAAATTTGCTAGCAACAGAAAGCTAGCTAGCTAAATTGCCATAAATGTTTGTTTGTCCTGATTGCGTCTGGTGTGGGTGAACAAAATCAACTTGCGCGCGATAGCGCACGCTGACGCACATGTGCGTTCTGGTCAGCATGTTAGAGACTGAGCATATATGGGATGTATATTGGGAACAACATTTACCATTAGACATTTCACCAAATAATAATTCAAGGAATATTACTCAATATTACTCAATATTATCATCTATTTCAATGTAATTAGATGTATTACAGTTATGCAATAAGAAAACAATTCACAAATGGTACATCCTTTGTCTTAACAGCATGGAACATTCACCACTATGACATACACACGTACAGTATCAGTCAAAAGTTTGGACACACCTACTCATTCAAGGGTTTTTCATTATTTTTAAAAAGTTCTACATGGTCGAATAATAGTGAAGACATTAAAACTATGAAATAACACATATGGAATCATGTAGTAACCAAAAAAGTGGTAAACAAATCAAAATATATTTTATATTTGAGATTCTTCAATGTAGGCACCCTGTGCCTTGATGACAACTTTGCACACTGTTGGCATTCTCTCAACCAGCTTCACCTGGAATGCTTTTCCCACATATGCTGAGCACTTGTTGGCTGCTTTTCCTTCACTCTACGGTCCAACTTATCCCAAACCATCTCAATTGGGTTGAGGTCGGGTGATTGTGGATGCCAGGTCATCTGATGCAGCACTCCATCACTCTCCTTCTTGGTCAAATAGCCTTTACACAGCCTGGAGGTGTGTTGGGTCATTGTCCTGTTGAAAAACAAATGATACTCCCACTAAGCGTAAACCAGATGGGATGGCGTATAGCTGCAGAATGCTGTGGTAGCTTTGCTGGTTAAGTGTGCCTTGAATTCAAAATAAATCACAGACAGTGTCACCATCAAAGCACCCTCACATCATCACACCTCCTCCTCCATGCTTCACTGTGTGAAGCACACATGTGGAGATCATCCATCTCACAAAGACACAGTGGTTGGAACCAAAAATCTCAAATTTGGACTCATCAGACCAAAGGACAGATTTCCAACCAGTTTAATGTCAATTGCTCGTGTTTCTTGCCCCAAGCAAGTCTCTTCTTATTATTGGTGTCCTTTAGTAGTGGTTTCTTTGCAGCAATTCGACCATGAAGGCCTGATTCACGCAATCTCCTCTGAACAGTTGAGGAGATGTGTCTGTTACTTGAACTCTGTGAAGCATTTATTTGGGCTGCAATTTCTGAGGCTGGTAACTCTAATGAACTTATCCTCTACAGCAGCGGTAACTCTGTGTCTTCCTTTCCTGTGGCGGTCCTCATGAGTGCCGGTTTCGTCATTTGCCACTGCACTTGAAGAAACTTTCAAAGTTCTTGAAATTGTCCGGATTGACTGAACTTCACGTGTTAAAGTAATGATGGACTGTAATTTCTCTTTGCTTATTTGAGCTTTTCTTGCCATAATATGTACTTGGTATTTTACCAAATAGGGCTCTCTTCTGTATGCCACCCCTACCTTGTCACAACACAACTGATTGGCTCAAACGCAGTAAGAAGGAGAGAAATTCCACAAATTAACTTTTAACATGGCACACGTGTTAATTGAAATGCATTCCAGGTGACTACCTCATGAAGCTGGTTGAGAGAATGCCAAGAGATCAACGTTTAAACCCAGCTTTTATTCTTCCAAGAGCGCCAAATCCCAGTATCTTCCATCATATAATTAACCTCACTTTGCATGGCTCAAAACATTAAAACAGAAGGCATAAAAGTCCACACCCATTCTCTAATCTAATCATCACACCTCAACACTGTATGATAAGAGCACACCCCTGTGTTGCTCCTCTTGAACTATCCGCCGCCCGACGAACAGAATAACACAGTGTCTCTGTAACAATAAATCCATAGCACTTACAGTACAATAAAACATATCAAAATACATAGCTCTTTAAGAACTCTTGATAAAATCCAAACACTTCATTCACACAGTAACATTCATTTAGTCATTTCAAGTTTCATCAATCATCACACTTCTCCTAGTGTCAACGATTCCTTGTCTTTCTCTCTCTCTACCCCTCTCTCTTCCCTCTCTCTTTATCTCTCTCTCTCTCTCTCTTACCATCTCTCTCTCTCTCTCTCTCTCTCTCTCTCTCTCTCTCTCTCTCTCTCTCTCTCTCTCTCTCTCTCTCTCTCTCTCTCTCTCTCTCTCTCTCTCAATTCAATTCTATAGATTTATTGCCATGGGAAACATATGTTAACATTGCCAAAGCAAGTGAAATAGATAATAAACAAAAGTGAAATAAACAATAAACATTAACAGTAAACATTACACTCAAAGAAGTTCCAAAAGAATAAAGACATTTTAAATGTCATATTATGTATATATACAGTGTTGTAACGATGTCCAAATAGTTAAATTACAAAAGGGAAAATAAATAAACATAAATAAGGGTTTTATTTACAATGATGTTTATCTTCATTGGTTGCTCTTTTCTTGTGGCAACAGGTCACAAATCTGCTGTGATGGCACACTGTGGTATTTCACCCAGTAGATATGGGAGTTAATCAAAATTGGGTTTGTTTTCGAATTCTTTGTGGTTCTGTGTATTCTGAGGGAAATATGTGTCTCTAGGTTAGGAAGTGCAGCTCAGTTTCCACCTCATTTTGTGGACAGTGTGCACATAGCCTGTCTTATCTTGAGATCCAGGTCTGCCTACGGCGGCCTTTCTCAATAGCAAGGCTATGCTCACTGAGTCTGTACATAGTCAAAGCTTTCCTTAAGATTGCGTCAGTCACAGTGGTCAGGTTTTCTAGTTTGCTCTGCTTTTCTCTCTCTCTTTTCCCCTCGCTGTCCTTCTTGCTCTCCATCCCACTCCATCTCTCTGTCCGTCTGGGCCCCACAGGGCCTGCAGTCATGTTGGGGAAATACTACACCCTTATCTGACACATTGGGGCGGCAGGTAGCCTAGTGGTTAGAGTGTTGGACTAGTAACCGAAAGGTTGCAAGATTGAATCCCCGAGCTGACAAGGTAAAAATCTACCCCTGAACAAGGCAGTTAACCCACTGTTCCTAGCCGTCATTGAAAATAAAAACTTGTTCTTAACTGACTTGCCTAGTTAAATAAAGGTTAAAAAAAAGAAAGGAAAAAAAGATCAAACATTCAATAACACATTACTGTGACCACTAGTTGGGGTCAACAGCAGAATGAACCACAATGTACTTCACCTAACCCAGTCAAGTGGAGAGCAATAGTAGTATCATCAATCTGCTTTGAAACAAAGGCCAATTAAAAACTATAGATCTCTTGGCCAATATCCTGTGTGTGGTTGTGTGTGTCTATTAGTAGCGTGGCTGGGTGAGGGAACATCTAGATGAGCTAGTGTGATCAGTATTGATCAGTGAGGGCTAGTGATGAAGTGTGTGAGTCTGCGTTTACAGGCCAATAGATCATCTACAGAGAAAAAGGAAGGAATTACACCAATGAACCAACAGGAGATTTCTATGTTACGCAATATGAAGCCACTATAAGAACATGTTTGTTTAAAGTTGTTTTTTTGATCACCCAGCATACAATGCTCTTATTGTACTGTATCAGGTCAAGGGCATTGTCATTACTGACCAATTCAGCGTGAAATTACATGTCATGTGTCATACATGTCAATCACATGTTAATTGACTCACAGAG
The DNA here is from genome assembly GCF_045679555.1 of Salvelinus alpinus. NCBI lineage: Eukaryota > Metazoa > Chordata > Actinopteri > Salmoniformes > Salmonidae > Salvelinus > Salvelinus alpinus. The sequence continues at coordinate 71,998,703 of NC_092093.1, forward strand.
CCGAACACTACTAATTAATTTAAAGATACAATCATTGATTTTATTCTTCAACCACGTTTACACTATTGTATCGCATATTGGTCTATTTGTATTTTTGCAATTTCGTTGCTGTTTTATCTAGTAATTTATGTACCGTGATTTATTAACAGGAATCTCTATAGGGATTATAATGGGGAATGTAAGATCACTAAGGTTCACATTCAGTTTAGAGTGATTATGACATTATTTTGCATATTTATATATTTTCCCTTTCTGTAATATCAAGTTCTGTTTTTGACACTCAAGGTCTGGGTTGATGGTCACTAGACTTGATACTGAATGTTATGGATTATTCTCATATCTGTTGATAGTGATTGATGCCAGACTGAAGGTACAAGGACCTAAGACACACTGATTATTCCATGTTGTGCTGTATTAATGACATTCTTTAGCAGCTGATAAAGTCATAGCCTTTTATTTGGGTTTCCTACAAGCCTCTCGGGTTGGTGTTTAAAGAACATTTGGTGATGTCGGAAACAAGAAACAAAAATATGTTAATTCACTTTGCAATAAAACACAATTTTCTTAACTTTATGGATTATGTTGGAATGTCATGTAATCACTCACTATTTACTAGTCTTCCACAGGTCTCTTAGGTAATGCTCTACTATTGGATAACACTGCCCTCTACTGACTTAAACACAGAAGTACAACATTAATATGATCATTGCAATAACCAAGTCTATAACGTTTCCATTCATTTTCATTGCAGGTTATGGACACATTGTCCAAACTGTCCCGCACCACGATTTCAGAACAAACCGGAATAAAGTAAGTTCTGACCAAGTGTTTATTCCAATTCACAAATCAAATTGGGTTTTGTATTAGTACGTGTTTGGTGGGATGACATCGCTTTTCTTTCCAAAAGGGCTTTTCCTTCAGAGGAGAGTCTAGAAGAAGATGAGGACATCTATAACCACCTAGAAGACCTGATAGAGTAAGTCTACCTCTTGGCATATCTTACTGTCTCTTAATGGTCTACTCACAACTTTTCGTCCCTGGCTTCTTCTGGGATAAGAACACAGCTGCTAAGCTAATTGGCTGTCAGAGATGGCCAGTGGCTCTACTCACACTTACACTGTCCCAGGCTTCTGGACAAACCCACACAGAAACACAAAGAGTCACAAACCCACACAGACACACAAAGAGTCACAAACCCACACAGACAGACACACAAAGAGTCCCAACCCCACACAGACACACAAAGAGTCCCAAACCCACACAGACAGACACACTAAGAGTCACAAACCCACACAGACACACAAAGAGTCACAAACCCATGCAGACACACATGCATGCAAACATGCGCACAATCACATGTGTATGACTACGCGTAAGCTGATGATAACAACAGCAGTATAAATGTTACATTATTATAATGGTAACCCGTTTGTGTGTGTGACAGTGAGAAAGGTGTGGAGGATGAGGAGGATCTTTATGACTGTGTCTACGATGATGAAGACGGAGGAGAGATCTATGAAGATCTGATGAAGGCTGAAGCAGTCCCTCCTCCTCTGGTTAGTTCAAATCAAGTCAAATTGTATTCGTCACATGCTTCGTAAACAACAGGTGTGGACTAACAGTGAGATGCTTACTTAAGGGTCCTTTTCCAACAATGCACAGTAAAAATAGTGACACAAGGAATAAATACACATTGATAACGAATAACAATAATGAGTAAAAATAACATGGCTATATACAGGGAGTTCCAGTACTGAGTCAATGTGTATGGAGTTCTCTCTCTCTCTCTCCCCCTCTCTCTCTCTCTCGCTCTCTCTCTCTCTCTCTCTCTCTCTCTCTCTCTCTCTCTCTCTCTCTCTCTCTCTCTCCCTTACTCTCTCTCTCTCTTTCTCTCGCAATTAAATTGAAAAGGCTTTATTGCCATGAATAAAATACATACATTGCCCAAGTAAACATATAGACACATATCAAATGACACAGATGGATAATAACAGGAAAAATAATAATACTCAATGAGTAATATCAATTAACAGGAGAGTACAGTAAGAAATGAATGAGGCTAATAATGAAGTAGTGAGAATATACTCTCTGTTTACAACCAAATATCATTGAAGTTGACTTTTAGATTTTCTGTTTGGTCTTTCCAATAGGTGATATATTTTTATTTTTGCTTAGTGATAATTTAGTTGGGCCAGATATTCTGGGTGTTGTCCTGAGGCTTTGTTGGGTTGGTAGCTGGCTGAGGGGACTCTTGGGGGTCACTTGTTTTTAAATGATTATAATATTTGGTGGCTCTTTTTTTGATATTATTCAGAAGAGGGAATTGGCCTAATTCTGCTCTGCAGGTGTTGTTTTGAGTTTTCCTCTATACTCTGAGGAGGCTCTCACAGAATTCCACATGCAGGGTTTCAATTGGGTGTTTGTCTCATTTGTCAAATTCTTGCTTGGTAAGCGGACTCCACACTTCACTGCCATAAAGTGCAATTGGTTATATTATTGATTAGAATTTCTTGAGCCAGATCCAAATTGGTGTGTCTAATTTAATATATATTTTAATGGCATAGAAAGCCCTCCTTGATTTTACTTTTAGTTAATTCACGGCCAGCTTGAAGTTCCCTGTGGAGCAATTTTTTGGTCCCAAGTTTGTGTTGGTGTGTGTTCTATATGAATCGAGCCCAGTAAAAAAGCTTCCCTGACATCTAGACCTTTTCTGCCGTAACATAATGTTTGTCTTCTTGAAATTGACTGTCATTGCCCAAGTCTGACAGAACTGTTGCAGATGATCTAGTTGTTGCTGTAGCTCCTATTTTGTCGGTGACAGCAGTACCAGACAATTTGCGTACAGGAGGCATTTTATTCCTGTGTCTTTAAGAGTGAGACCGGGGGCTGTTGATTGCTCAAGCTTTTTGTCCAATTCATTTATATAGATCTTAAATTGACTTGAGCTCACGTTGTTCCCCTATGTAACTCCGCGCCCTTGGGAAAATACATCTGTATGTTGACTGCACACTTGTTATTTGGGTACATAGATTTGTTGACATGTGTTTTTCCACCCACACCACTTTCAATGAATAACTCAACTCAAGTAAACCAAGCTTATATTTTGGGTTCTGATGAGGTATGACAGTTAAACTAAGCTCATGAGGCATTTATAAGTTATATTGTTCAAGAATCAATAGGTACATATCATACATTTATAAGTCAAAAAATGGATGTAGCAGGTATGGATTCCAGCTTTAAGGCTCTGCTTTGACAGCTGTGTGTGTGTGTGTGTGTGTGTGTGTGTGTGTGTGTGTGTGTGTGTGTGTGTGTGTGTGTGTGTGTGTGTGTGTGTGTGTGTGTGTGTGTGTGTGTGTGTGTGTGTGTGTGTGTGTGTGTGTGTGTGTGTGTGTGTGTGTGTGTGTGCGCGCGCGTGCGTGCGTGCGTGCGTGCGTGCGTGCGGGATCGTTACAGAAGCAGGTAGAGACAGACATCAGGAGCTGCTGTCTGACAGAGATCAAGCAGACTGAGGAGAAGTACACAGAGACTCTGGACTCCATAGAGAAGGTAAGGTGTTACTGCCAAATACCTCCCCTACCCCTCTGGTGCTACAACCAAATACCGCCCCCTTCATACTGTATTCTCACAATGCTCTTCGTTCATTAACCATTCCGTTCATGACCTTATGAAAACCGTCCCTTATGTAGGCAGACACTATTTAAGATTACGATTGTTCTGATAAATCACTTGTGTCGTGCAACAAGTCATTATTTGGCTGACCCAAATAATGTTAATAATGTTTAGTTCCCGTAAACATGCAGCAACTGCTTACCTACCTCTCCTGTTTAAGTGGAACCAACCCACTCACTCTTTTTCTTCCGCTCTGTTTTTCCCATCCAGTATTTTATGGCACCTCTTACGACATTCCTGTCCTCGGAGGAGATGAAGAACGTGTTTGTCAACATTCCGGTAAGTTACAGGACAGAAACCCCAACCATCCACATGTAGATGGTACAGATAGAGATTGCAGTGACATTTTAGTCATTTAGCAGACGCTCTTATTCCAGATTGACTTACAGTCAGTGATTTAACTTGCTATGTTGAGTAGTAAAAAAGCCAACACATATCACAGTTATTGCAAGTAGACCCTTCTCCAAAATATTAGCTAATAACTGTTGTCCCAAGCACTATGGGTCTTCAGTGTTTGTTTGTCATGGACTGTTGTGGTGTTTCAGGACCTGGTTAAAGTTCACAAGAGTCTCATGGTGGAGATCCAAGACTCTGTCCACCATAAAAGTGCTCAGAACATCTACCAGATCTTCATCAACTACAAAGAGAGGTACAATTCCACAGAACTATCCCACTGGGCACAGACGTCAGTTCAACGTCTATTTTTGATATACATTTGGTTGTAAATCATGAATTCGACGTGAAATCAACAACAACAAAAAATCACATTGGATTTAGGTAAAAAGTTACATGAAAAAAATACGAAATTCCCAGTTTTCCGTGTTGAAACAGCGTTGATTGAACCAGCCTTGGTTTTCTGTCTCGTTCTCTCAATCTCTTGTTCTTCGTTCCTGGTTTTCTCTCTCTCTCTCTCTCTCTCTCTCTCTCTCTCTCTCTCTCTCTCTCTCTCTCTCTCTCTCTCTCTCTCTCTCTCTCTCTCTCTCTCTCTCTCTCTCTCTCTCTCTCTCTCTCTCTCGCTCTCTTTATTGGCCTGGGAAACATATATTTACAAATTAAATACACAATAAATAAAAATGAAATAAACAAGGGAACATTAATAAACATTAGACCCAAAGTTTCAAAGAATATAGACATTTAAAATGTTATATTATTGGCTATGTACAGTGTTGTAACAATGTGCAAGTAGTTGAAGTATGACAGGGAAAATAAATAAACAGATAAATATAGGTTGTTTGTGCTCCATTTGTTGCCGTTTTCTCATGGCAACGGGCCACAAGTCTTGCTGCTGTGACTGCACACGGAGGTATTTCACCTAACAGATATGGGAGTTTATCAATGTTTGAGTTGTTTTCAAATTGTTTGTGGGTCTGTGTGACCTGTGGGAAATATGTGTCTCTAATGTGGTCATACATTTGGCAGGAGGTTAGGAAGTGCAGCTCAGTTTCCACCTCATCAGTGTGCACATAGCCTGTCATCTCTCGAAAGCCAGGTTTGCCTATGGCGGCCTCTCTCTGTATATAGTCAATGATTTTCTTAATTGAGGGTCAGTCACAGTGTTCAGGTATTCTGCTACTGTGTACTCTTAGTTTAGGGACAGATAGCATTCTAGTTTACTGTGTGTTTTGGTTGATTCTTTCCCGTGTATAGTTATCTTTTTGCTTTCTCATAATTTGGTTGGGTCTAAATGTGTTTCTGTCCTGGGGATCTGTGGGGTCTGTTTGTGTTTGTGAACAGAGCCTCAGAACCAGCTGGCTGAGGGGACTCTTCTCTCTGTAGGGGATGGCTTTGTGGTTGAATGTGTGGGCATCGCTATCTTTTAGGTGGTTGTAGAATTTAACAGCTCTTTTCTGGATTTTGATAACTAGTAGGTGTAGTTCTAATTCTCCTCTGCATGCATTGTTTGGGGTTTTACATTGTACACAAAGTATATTTTTGCGGAATTCTGCATGCAGAGTCTCAATTGACTGTTTGAATTCTTGGTTGGTGAGTGGACCCCAGACCTCACAACCATAGAGGGCAATGGGTTCGATAGCTTATTAAAATTTTATCCTAATGAGTTTTATGTTCTGATGGCATAGAAAGCCCTTCTTGCACTGTCTCTTAGATCGTTCACAGCCTTGTGGAAGTTACCTGTGGTGTTGATGTTTAGGCCCGAGGTAGGGTTAGGGTTAGGGACCATCATTTTAGTCTTACTGAGATTCACTGTCAGGGCCCAAGTCATGGCCCAAGCCCAAGTCTCTCTCTCTCGCTCTCAATTTCTTTCACCTCAACAATACTGACTTTAATATACTGATATCTTTTACAGATTGCTAATATATGGGAAATACTGTAGCCATGTAGAAACGGCCATCGTTGCTTTGGATGACATCTGCAAACACAGAGAGGACATCCGAATGAAGCTGGAGGTAAAGTCTGCATCAGTCTAAATCAGTGGTCAGATACAGCCATCTAGTGTTTACCAAAGGTATTACAGGCCATGGCACACCAACTGCAATTTTTATTATTTTTTTAAATTAATAAGTACTATATTTTTTCTCTAAATTAATATGTTTTGTGTTATATTGCAGTGACAGTTCAAATACCATGCAGTATGATTTATTTATTGTGTTTGCCAGGAATGTGCGAAGAGAGCCAACTATGGAAAGTTTACACTGAGGGATCTGCTAGTTGTCCCTATGCAGCGGGTACTGAAGTATCACCTTCTTCTACAGGTAAGATATATATCTTCAGAGAGCTGAGAATGACTTCCATTCAACCGTTACCTCAGTACCAGGAATAAAGCTGCACTACTGACTATCACCAGTGGAGGCACAGTTACCCATGTTTAAATCATACACTAGGCCTGGGGCCTGTTGCACAAAACTAGGATAAGGGATTAAGCCAGGATATCTTGGTGATCCTGGCTCAATTGATCCGTAATCCGGTTGCACTAAAGATGGATAGGGGGCAGGAGGATATGTTATGGTATAAATTACCATGGAGATTTATTCTGTGGAGCTAGCCTGCTCCAGACCAGGCTAAATTCCAGGATCTATTTAATCTCATCCCTAATGTCAGTCAGCAGTCACCACAAATGGAAACCAATAGTTATTTCACTGCTCACTATACATTGTTATCACATATAACTAGACCCACTGTTATTATTTAAACGTTTGTGATCATTAATTTCAATGATTTTGGATAAAAAATGATTTTTAGATGATGTTGCTATCATTAGATAATTTACAGTTTCCCATAGACTATAAGGCTATATATAAAATGATAGAATATTAGGGCCACAGAGGGGAAAAAAACACAAGTCATAATATTGTAACCAGTTGTTTTAAAGGAGGACAGTTGTTAAAATGACAGATGTGGGGCATTTCGTGAAATTGTACTTCAGTATGGTTTCATAAACAAAGACATGCTGATGTGCCAGAATATTAAGTATCACATTGTCATAAGTATCAAAACTGTAAAAACAATATGTAGCTTTTCTGCAGAAAGAACCAGCCTCATAAATTTATGACTTTATCCTTTTTCTTCAGTGTGGCCCTAGTACTCTGTCATATAAACAAATACACATTCCATATGAATATAAAAACACAATGTGTAACATTATGTTCCTTTATTGAATAAGGACAAAACAAAGCAGGTAAACCATCAGCTCCTTTCGAAACTGAAGTCACAGTGACTCTACAAGATGGAAAGCACAGAATCCAAGCATATTATACAAAATGATACATACACATTCAAAGGTCTGTATATAACACACCCTGCATGTCTGCACACTAAAATAAATGCAGGACAAATCCATACACATCAACTGAACAGACAAATGAATGGATGCAGTAGCCTCCCTGCAGCCTTGTATTACACACAGTATACCGCACAAACATCATAAGAGGCCAAATTCGTCAAAAAACGAACCCAAAAAAAACCAAATTCCTCTGCCACCGCAGGACATATTTAACCAAAATTGAAAGCACACATACTAACTAAAATAATTCAACACATATTGGTCCCTCAGCAGCCGACCACTGTCGTCATCAGGGAAGATTGCCGGATTGTCCCAGTCCATGGCTGGTGGCACTCTGGGGGCCCTCTCCTTCCTCAGGCAGGCCACATTGTGGAGGACAGCACAAGCCACAGTAATATCACATGCCCTAACAGGGCTGACCCTTAATTTGTGAAGGCAGTGAAAGCGTGCCTTCAGGAGGCCAAAGGTCATTTCAACTCTGGCCCTGGTCCTGGCATGGGCATGGTTGTAGGCCTGCTGTGCTTCCTGGGGGTCTGTGAAAGGTGTCAGGAGAAAAGGCTGGCAGCCATACCCCCTGTCTCCCAGCAACACACCAGAGAATTCACCTGTCAACACAAAATCTCATCATTACTACCTCATAAACACAGTGATATTCTTGACACAGCCATGATGGTTATAAATAGGGGTTGTGTGGCTTACCTTGTGATAGGCACTGATAGATTTCAGAGGCCCGAAAGATTCTGGAGTCATGGACTGAGCCAGGCCATTTTGCCACAACATTGCTGATCACACAGTCAGCATTGCAGACCATCTGAAATCATAAGATGAGGAATATTACACCAATCAATGCACATCACTGGCAATGCAGAGTGTTCGTCAATGGACAATATCAAAAAGTTATGTTCACCTGAACATTAATGCTGTGAAAGGATTTCCTATTCACAAAATCGGCCTCATGGGCACCTGAGGGGGCTTTTATCCTTATGTGTGTGCAGTCCACTGCACCAATGACATTGGGGAAACCTGTCACACAAAGTAATGAGTATCCTACTATGTGTTAACAGTTGTCCTGTAATTTGTAGATCCTCTTACCTGCAATCCTATAGAACTCCTCTTTGATGTCACAGAGTCTTCTGTGGCCAGGGAAGGAGATGAAGACATCTGCTAATGCTTTGATAGCCAGACACACACTCCTTATTGTGCGGCAAATTGTGGCCTTGTTCAGCTGTTCTGCATCCCCCACTGAGTACAGGAAGGCTCCACTAGCAAAAAAGCGCAAGGCCACACAAACCATTTGCTCCACACTCAGTGCATGGCTCCGTGCAGTGCGGTGCTTAATCCTGGGACCCAGTAGTCTGCATAGATACCTGATGCCATCTGCAGAAAACCTGTATCTTTCATATAGATGGTCATCAGGGAAGGCCAGTGGGTCCAACCGGTCCCTGAAGACCCTTTCTCGCCTGAAGGCTCTCCTCAGCACAAGTGCTTCTTCATCCACCACATCTCGCACGAATGGGCATGCCATTGTCAGAGCAGAAAGGAACACACAATTTTGGACCTTCATATAGGCTAGTGGCCACACCTGGTGCTGGGGGGGTGGGCAAAAGAGGGCGATGCCTTATAACGATGACTTGGTTGTACTGATTGCTGGGAAAATAAAAAAAACCTTAGAAAGATGCCACCGTCCTGTGTGCTCACAATAAGAGCTCATATGTCATGGCTCACTTGACTTTACGAGAATATACCTAATTTTTATTTTGAGCTGTGTCATCTTCTTGGAGCTGGGGGAGGAAAGAAAAATAATGATTAATACATTTGTGTTACAGTTAGCATACAGTGTACATTGAAGGCATATCTCACCTCCCTCTCAAGTTTTTTTATTTCAAGGTCCAGTTTCCTAATTGTCCTCTTTTTTATTTCGGACTCCAGTGCAAGATTTTCCATCTTTTTCTTCTTGTACTGAATGTCTATGTCTGCCAGTTCTATTTGGCGCCGGAGGTGGTTGCCATACAACTTTCTGATAGCTTGTGAGCTCTGTGAACACAATACAATTAGCGCAGCTGGAATTTGGCAGGATGTGGTGTCCTTTTATTAATACGCACTATGTTGCCAGGCTGGTTTTCCCACTGTATAGCATCTGGGTCCTGTAAAAGAAATTAGATTTTTTGATTTTGATGAGGACTCCTCACCATTGTAGAGTAAATAGTACTTTCACAGTCTTAACATGATACCTCATGCCTTCTGGAATCCAGAGAGATGGTCTCCTCCTCATCATCGTCTCCATCATGTGCTGTTGCTGCTGCACTGGGGCCTTCACCCTATCACATTTAATCGGATTCATATTGAAGCTAGTAGACAAGACATGCCAGGCCTACAGTATGCCTTTGATGGAGTACTCACTGGATCAGCATCGTCTGGTGCTTGTGCTGGTGGCTCTAACAGGAACACAGTGCTGCCAGACACTGCAAGGCAATAGGTAAACCAAAGTCAGACAGTCCAAATTGATTCAATATGAATGTGGTTGTATCCCATGTAGAGATGGAAGGACATACCTTGAATGAAGCGGGTGGCATCTTGGGAGGAACCTATGCTCGTCTCTTTCCCCCCAGGGATCCCCTCTAAGACGGGCCTGCCTTTATTTAGCTCCAAGGCCATGTCCTCTGCTGGGGTAAGGTCAGCCTTTGGTGACCCACCACCCGTGCCTTGTCTGTGGGTATTCTTTTTCACTGCTAAAACAGTACAGACAATGTGTGAGCAGGCACCTTCTGGGTACAATATATGCTTGTGCTTTGTTAAATATTAGTCAGGGACCATACCATTCTGCAGAATGTTCTTGTATTTGATTTTGACCTGCTGCCATGTCCGTTTTGGCCCGTTCATGTTTAATCTACACACACACACACACACACACACATTTAATGGAGTCACACTGCAAAAAATTACTTGGTATTTTTGTCTTGTTTTCAGTAAAAATATCAAAAAATGTATCATAGCTTTATACAGTGTGATGGAGTTACTTTACACAATTTCACTCATATCTGCAGTGCATTTCAATTAAAAATTTAACCGTTTCATAATTACAGTACAACTGCATTTTTGGAGATGTGAATTAAATATTTGAATTGTAATTGTGATGTTTCAGCGGAGCGGTGAGTGTGTAATTGTGCACTACTTACGCATTCAGGCGGTCTGCAATACTTTGCCACGCTTTTTCTCTTTGCTTTATCACTGTGGCGGTGTTGCCTTTCTTCTTAATTATATATTTTACCTCCTCGTATGCCTCCATGAGGATTTGTGCTTCCGACGGGGAAAAGTACGCGGCTCTAGTTGCCATGGTAAATCAGTTAATCTGTGATCTGTGGCGGGGTCTATTTGAGTGAGCCGTGAGCGCGCACCTATCCAGGATTGGTTTCACCTGGCTTAATGAATCCGTGTCTGCTCATCCTGGCTTGGTCTTTGTGCAACCAATTAAGCCTGGACGCACATGTTTTGGCTTCATTGTGCAACAGGCCCCAGGACTTCTCTGGATGTACACTACCAGTCAAAAGTTTGGACACAACTACTCATTCAAGGGTTTTTCTTTATTTTAACTTTTTTCTACATTGTAGAATAATAGTGAAGACATCAAAACTATGAAATAACACATATGAATTCATGTAGTAACCAAAAAAAGTGTTCAAAATATATTTTATATTTGAGATTCTTCAAAATAGCCACCCTTTGCCTTGATGACAGCTCTGCACACTCTTGGCATTCTCTCAACCAGCTTCATGAGGTAGTCACCTGGAATGCATTTCAATTAACACGTGTGCTTTGTTAATTTGTGGAATTTCTCTCCTTCTTAATGCGTTTGAGCCAATCAGTTGTGTTGTGACAAGGTAGAGGGGGGATACAGAAGATAGCCCTATTTGGTAAAAGACCAAGTCCATATTATGGCAAGAACAGCTGAAATAAGAAAAGAGAAATGACGGTCCATCATTACTTTAAGACATAAAGGTCAGTGAATGCGGACAATTTCAAGAACTTTGAAAGTTTCCTCAAGTATAGTCGCAAAGACCATCAAGCGCTATGATGAAATGTCTCTCATGAGGACCACCACAGGAAAGGAAGACCCAGAGTTACCTCTGCTGCAGAGGATAAGTTCATTAGAGTTACCAGCCTCAGAAATTGCAGCCCAAATAAATGCTTCACAGAGTTCAAGTAACAGACACATCTCCTCAACTGTTCAGAGGAGATTGCGTGAATCAGGCCTTCATGGTCAAATTGCTGCAAAGAAACCACTACTAAAGGATACCAATAAGAAGAAGAGCCTTGCTTTGGCCAAGAAACAAGATCAATGGACATTAAACCGGTGGAAATCTGTCCTTTGGTCTGATGAGTCCAAATTTGCGATTTTTGGTTCCAACCGTTGTTTTTGTGAGACTTAGAGTAGGTGAATGGATGATCTCCGCATGTGTGGTTCCCACCATGAAGCATGGAGGAGGAGGTGTGATGGTGTGGGGGTGCTTTGCTGATGACACTGTCCTTGATTTTTTTTGTTTTCAAGGCACACTTAACCAGCATGGCTACCACAGCATTCTGCAGTGATACGCCATCCCATCTGGTTTGCGCTTAGTGGGAGTATCATTTGTTTTTCAACAGGACAAGGACCCAACACACCTCCAGACTGTGTAAGGGCTATTTGACCAAGAAGGAGAGTGATGGAGTGCTGCATCAGATGACCTGGCCTCCACAATCACCCGACCTCAACTCAATTGAGATGGTTTGGGATGAGTTGGACTGCGGAGTGAAGGAAAAGCAGCCAACAAGTGCTCAGCATATGTGGGAACTCCTTCAAGACTGTCTGACTGTCATAGTCATACAGCAAAAATAGAATGGAGGAAAAAGAATAAGCAAGAGAGTGCAAGAAAGAGATAAGAAGAGGGATAGAGAGAAAAGTAGTGTGTGTGAATACCCTGATAAGGCATTACTGCAATCAGTCAGTCAGACAGCCCTCTGGTCCTGACTCCTGCAGCTCTAACGTTAGTCCTAGGCCACCACTGCATGGGCAGACATGTTAGCAGTCAGGGACAAGGTGGAAAGGTGTGTGTGGTTTTGTACGCTCCTAGGGGGTTGACGTGTGACTGGCGGTCAGCTCCGAGCCGTCTTCTCTTTCTCTGCCTTCCTCCCTGTCGGTGCGTTCCATTCCACTCCATAGGACAGGAGGCACTGTTGCGTAGCCAGTCAGAGCTGTCTGTCTGTCAGGGCTGTGTATGTGTGTGTGTCTGTTTGTCTGTTTGTTTCGGGCTAGGAGGGCTGCATGTGGACCCTGGGGACCTAGCCTGGCCTGTGCCGATCCCCGATCCACTCCAATGGAGGGAACACGCTCCCGGGGTAGTGGGAGGGAGGGAGGAGGAAGGGAGTGAGAGAGGGAAGTGAGGGAGGGAGGGGAGGAAGAGGTGGGAGGAAAGAGCGGAGGTGAGTGCTTAGATCAGGAAGGAGAGGTAAGGAGGATGGAGGGCAGGTAGGTCTTTTTCTTGTTCTCTACCTCCATTTCTCTCTGTTCCCTCTGTAATTATTTCATAGTGGCTCCCACCAGTCCCCAACTCACTATAACCAGAATCCATCAATATGTCAGTAGTGTCAGAACCCTCTTTCTTTCTCTGTCTCTCTATCACTCTTTCCTTTCTTCCCATTTCTCTATTTATTCCAAACTCACTATAACTGGAATCTATCAATAAGCCTGTACTATCTGGTCATCGCTCTCTCTCTCTCCTTTTCTCTCTCTCTCGCTCTCTCTTTTTCTCTCTCACGTTCTCTCTCTCCCCCCTCTCTCTCTCTCTCTCTCTCTCTCTTTCTCCCTCTCTTGCTACCACCTCCCCACCTCTCCCATGGGCTCACTGTGTAGGTGTGTGTTAGGAGCAGAGAATGAAAAATAGGGTCCTGTCGCATTGCTTGTGATAATAATGCCCAGGTTCAGCTTGAGTGATAGCTGGGATTTGAGGAGTTCTAGGCAGACACATACGGCCCAGCGGGAGGTGTCTGGGGCAAAGGGGCTGGGGGCGAGGGAGCTGGGGTGAGGGGGCTGGTGCGAGGGGGCTGGGGGCGAGGGAGCTGGGATGGGGGGGCTGGTGCGAGGGGGCTGGGGGCGAGGGAGCTGGGGAGAGGGGGCTGGAGCGGGGGGACTGGGGTGAGGGGACTGGGGGCGAGGGAGCTGGGGGCGAGGGAGCTGGGGTGAGGGGGCTGGGGCGGGGGGGACTGGGGTGAGGGGACTGGGGGCGAGGGAGCTGGGGGCGAGGGAGCTGGGGTGAGGGGGCTGGGGCGGGGGGACTGGGGCGAGGGGACTGAGGGCAAGGGGGCTGGGGGCAAGGGAACTGGGGCGAGGGGACTGGGGTGAGGGGACTGGGGTGAGGGGAAGGAGAGGGGAAGGAAGCCATTTATCTGGGCTAGGATGTGTGTGTGTGTGAAGGATATGCATGGTAACCTTCCTTATCCTCCACAACACAGACAAACAGCTTAGATGTCTTGTTTACTCGCCAGCTACAGGAAAGCAATTTCAGCCCACACACAAGATACACACAAGATAAGCATATACATACAGAGAACGCAGGAATTCACACACGAATGCACACACACACACACACACACACACACACACACACACACACACACACACACACACACACACACACACACACACACACACACACACACACACACACACACACACACACACACACACAGCAATTTATTTTATTTTATTACTGGGTTCTTTCATGGTATCCCACCTTTTTATTTCATATCTAGGATTATGATGTTGTTTGGGATTTACTTTCCAGGTGTGTATGTGTGTATGTGTGTATGTGTGTATGTGTGTGTGTGTATGTGTGTGTGTTTGTATAGAAGTGTGTGTACAGTATGTGTGTGATTGTGCACAGCAACAGTAACTCGTCTGTGTGTGTGACATGAAAATAGAAATCAATGATCGCTTCGTTTGTTTGTCCTTGTTTGTTTTTCTAACCCTGAAGTCGCAGTCCAACATCACTTGATAAGCACAGCTCATTTCTAACATGGTAGAACATTGGTTGACACTGTTTGTCTATAATCTTGAGCTGTAGTTGAAGTGTCAGGCAGAGAGAGATGGCCTAATGCCTACCTGTCATCTCTATTTTTCCTACTTCTCTCAGGGCTCTGTGTGGCTAATTAGCTAGCTGGTGAAAACAGAGAGCATAAAATAGCACTGTGTTTTGTTTTGATCCAATTACAGGAATTAGTGAAACACACTCACGACGCGGCTGACAAGAGCAATTTGCGGCTGGCGCTGGATGCCATGAAGGTAAGTGTTACACGACGCCCTCGCATCACATCAGGAATGAAAGAGTAACTGGGGTGCCAGGTCTGTGTCTGATCTTATGACTCTCCTCACCTGAACCGCATGCACCACGTACACACACACACACACACACACACACACACACACACACACACACACACACACACACACACACACACACACACACACACACACACACACACACACACACACACACACACACACAACACACACTTATGTATTAATTACTGTATATATGTATTTATGTATTAATTACTGTATATATTTAGTTAGTACATAACTAAATATATACAGTAATAAAAATGTAACTGAACATAGACCTCACAGCCTAACACAGTATACAGTGTCTTCAGTAATCATACTCCTTGACTTATTCCACATTTTGTTGTGTTAAAAACCTGAATAAAAAATGGATTAAAAAAAAAACATTTCCCCACACAATACCCCATAATGACAAAGTGAAAATATGTTTTTAGAAGTTTTAGTAAATTTACTGAAAATTAAATTCAGAAATATATCATTTACGTAAGTATTCACACCCCTGAGTCAATACATGTTAGAATCGTCTTGGCAGTGATTACAGCTGTGAGTCTTTCAGGGTAAGTCTCTAAGGGCTTTGCACACCTGGATTGTACAATATTTGCATTATTCTTTAAAAAATTGTTCAAGATCTGTCAAGTTGGTTGTTGATCATTGTTAGATAGCCATTAAGAAGTCTTGCCCTAGTTTTTCAAGCCGTTTTAAGTCAAAACTGTAACTAGGCCACTCAGGAACATTCAATGTCATCTTGGTAAGCAACTCCAGTGTATATTTAGCCTTGTATTTTTGGTTATTGTCCTGCTGAAAGGTGAATTTGTCTCAGTGTCTGTTTGAAAGCATACTGAACCAAGTTTTCCTCTAGGATTTTGCCTGTGCTTAGCTCTATTCCATTTATTTTTATCCTAAAAACACTCCCTAATCCTTGCCGATGACAAGCATACCCTTAACATAATTCAGCCACCAACATTCTTGAAAATATGAAGATGTATTGTGCTGAATTTGCCCCAAACATAACTCTTTGTACTCAGGACATAACATTAATTTATTTTCCACTTTTTTTGCAGTTTTACTTTAGTGCCTTATTGAAAACAGGATGCATGTTTTGAAATATTTGTATTCTGTACAGGCTTCTTTCTTTTCATTCTGGAATTTAGGTTAGTATTGTGGAGTAACTACAATGTTGCTGATCCATCCTTAGTTTTATCCTATCACAGCCATTAAACTGTTTCAACGTCACCAATGGCCTCATGAAATCCCTGAGCGGTTTCCTTCCTCTCTAGCAACTGAGTTAGGATGGATGCCTGTATCTTTGTAGAGACTGGGTGTATTGATACACCATCCAAAGTGTAATTAATAGCTTCACCATACACAGAGCTAAAAGGGATATTCAGTGTCTGCTTCTTTAAATTTGATCTCATCTACCAATAGGTGCCCTTCTTTGCGAGGCATTGGAAAACCTCCCTGGTCTTTGTGGTTGAATCTGTGTTTGAAATGTTTTGACTAAGAGACCTTACAGACAATTGTATGTGTGGGGTACAGAGATTAAGTAGTCATTCAAAAATCATGTTAACCACTTGTACTGCACATTGAGTGAGTCCATGTAACTTATTATGTGACTTGTTAAGCACATTTTTACTCCTGAACTTATTTAGGCATTCCATAACAAAGGGGTTGAATCCTTATTGACTCAAGACATTTCAGCTTTTCATTTTCTATGAATTTGTAAACATTTCTAAAAACATAATTCCACTTTGACATTATGTGGTATTGTGTGTAGGCCAGTGCCACAAAATATCAATATAATCCATTTTAAATTCAGGCCTTAACACAACAAAATGTGGAAAAAGTCAAGGGTTGCGAATACTTTCTGAAGGTCCACATATGCCTCCTACTGAGATCTGCCTTGAGACCAGATTATTGGTCATAACGATGACTCTACCTCCAGACCTACTCTAGGCCTACACACAAAAACCTAAAAACACTCCTGCCACCAACACATGTACAGTTGAAGTGGGAAGTGTACATACACTTAGGTTGGAGTCATTAAAACTTGTTTTTCAACCACTCCACAAATGTATTGTTACACAAACTATAGTTAGGACATCTACTTTGTGCATGACACAAGTCATTTTTCCCAAAATTGTTTACAGACAGATTATTTCACTTATAACTGGTTCATCCTTGGGAGCAATTTCCAAACGCCTGAAGATACCACGTTCATCTGTACAAACAATAGTACGCAAGTTTTAACACCATGGGACCATGCAGCCGTCATACCGCTCAGGAAGGAGACGCGTTCTGTCTCTTAGAGATGAATGTGCTTTGGTGTGAAAAGTCAAATCAATCCCAGAACAACAGCAAAGGACCTTGTGAAGATGCTGGAGGAAACAGGTACAAAATGATCTATATCCATAGTAAAATGAGTTCTATATCGACATAACCTGAAAGTCCGCTCAGCAAGGAAGAAGCTACTGCTCCAAAACTGCCAATAAAAAGCCAGGTTACGGTTTGCAACTGCACATGGGGACAAATATTGTATTTTTTGGAGAAATATCCTCTGGTCTGATGAAACAAAAATAGAACTATTTGGCCATAATGACCATCGTTATGTTTGGAGGAAAAAGGGGGAAGCTTGCCGAAGAACACCATCCCAACCGTGAAGCACGGGTGTGGCAGCATCATGTTGTGGGGGTGCTTTGCTGCAGGAGGGACTGGTGCACTTCACAAAATAAATGGCATCATGAGGAGGGAAAATTATGTGGATATATTGAAGCAGCATCTCAAGACATCAGTCAGGAAGTTAAAGCTTGGTCGCAAATGGGTCTTCCAAATGGACAATGACTCGAAGCATACTTCCAAAGTTGTGGCAAAATGGCTTAAGGACAACAAAGTCAAGGTATTGGAGTGACCATTACAAAAGTGTGTGCGAGCAAGGAGGCCTTACAAACCTGACTCAGTTACACCAGCTCTGTCAGGAGGAATGGGTCAAAATTCCCCCAACTTATTGTGGGAAGCTTGTGGAAGGCTACCCAAAACGTTTGACCCAAGGTAAACAATTTAAAGGCAATGCTACCAAATACTAATTGAGTGCATGTAAACTTCTGACCCACTGGGAATGTGATGAAAGAATTAAAAGCTTAAATAAATCATTCTCTCTACTATTATTCTGACATTTCACATTCTTAAAATGAAGTGGTGATACTAACTGACCTAAACCAGGGAATTTTTACTAGGATTAAATGTCAGGAATTGTGAAAAACTAAGTTTAAATGTATTTGGCTAAGGTGTATGTAAACTTCCGACTTCAACTGTATCTCAATGAAATATCTCTGACAAGATTAGGTACAACATAATACTATTAAGTTGTTCTCTTTGCGTAAGAGTTTGACAGCGGTTACACGAAGTGTGACTCCCCATCTCTCTTTCAGAAAGATTTCTTGTGCATCATTTGTGTTTTTTTTCAGCTTGACATTGTTTTCTTCTGAAATCTGCACTTAAAAAATCAGTCGTCTCTTTAGTCTTGATGTACAGGGTGTTGATGATGTGGGTGTGTGAATACAGTTTGACACGTACCAGGAAAGTACTAGAAGCAAGTCACGTCGGGTATGAAAGTGAACATTTACTCTGAGGGCGTCTGCGATGATTTCAATTGGCTAAATGATCCACTTGACATTGATTGGGGGAGCTAATGTGGTTAATGTTCCTGGAGTGTTTCTCTGCATTGCGTCATGTGATGCGACAGCAACCAAGTGTTTTTCAGCGCTGATTATCTCAGACCTTACGATAGACGAGATTTTAAACAGTGCTACTTGAACCAGACTCACTCTGTGTTGAGAGGAAGATTTACACAATGTACTCTTGCATAAACAATTAATCATGCTGCTCAAAGAGAGAGAGAGAGAGAGAGAGAGAGAGAGAGCAAGTCCTCTAGAATATGTTGACATTGCAGGTGGTGCGATTTTAATCATGAAGTTGTAGATACTGTTGCTCCACTCTAATGCAGAACTAATGAAGAAACAGGAGTTAGACTGTTTCCAGAACTATTAGTTAGGCTACTGTATGGAAGACCATTGGAAAGCAGTCATTTGTTGTGAGCCTGTCTCGTATTGTGTATGCCAAAATGCACCCATCTTGAATGTTAAGTCTTAATGTTTGTTGTTTTGTGTTCTCTGTGTTGTGTTGGGTACTGTAGGACCTGGCTCAATACGTCAATGAAGTGAAGAGAGACAACGAGACTCTGAGAGACATAGCCCAGTATCAGAAATCCATCGAAAACCTTGTAAGCAACTCATCTTGATTCAAAAATGATTGTGAAGTGAGCTGGGTTTTAAGTGTGACCTCTTTCTTTCTCTCTTTCATCCCCCCCCCCCCCCCCCTTCAGAATCAGTCTCTTAGTACCTATGGGAGACCAAAAGGAGACGGAGAGGTACGCGTTACCTCAATCGACAAACGTGCCAAACAGGACCGGTGAGATGTCTGTCTGGTGTGTGTGTGGGTTTCTGTGTGAGTGCATGTGTGTATGTTTGTCTGGAACGTGGCAAGATAAGATCAAGTCTTTTTACAGTCCCTCGTCTACTGCTTGCTCGTAATGCTTTATGGATCCAGTAATAGGTGTTTATTAGCAGCTATTGTAGTGCATTATGCATAACTCAATCAGGCATTACAAATGCACTTATAATACATTCTGAAAAGGGTATTCATGCTAACCAAAGTCATCTTTTTATCTCACCTGACAAAGACTTCTGTGAAGTGGAAACATTGTGTGTTTGGGGGCAGGAATAAAGCACTGGGGAACAGCAATATTCTGTGTGCAGACCTCTCATTCCTTTACCTTCTTTTTATCTCTCCTTCTGTGTCTTTCCTCTGACACCACAGGCACATCTTCCTGTTCGATGCTGCTGTGATCGTCTGTAAGAGGAGAGGAGACAACTATGAGATGAAGGAGGTGATCGACCTGCACCACTTCAAGATCACCAACAACCCCACGTCAGACAAGGAGAACAGGAAGGTGTGCGTGCGTGTGTTTGTTCGCTCGTGTGTGTATGAAAGAGTGCACAAAAAACAATCATAGTTTTATCATCCTTCAATTATTCACACTTTAATTATTGTTGACTTTGAGGGATTTCTTAATTTGCTGAAGGCTCAGGCAGTACTGTACAGGAGGGGACATGCTAAACTTTTATTTATGAATGTACGTTTTAGGAAATTTGTCACTAAAAGCGAATCAGACACATATTGAGATTGCCACATTCATTGACAAGCATGATCAGATATTGTGTTGGTTTGATGGATAGAACAGCTTGCCTTTTCCCCAGATGGTGTGTTTATTAAACATTGCCTTGTGCCTGATGGTACACACACACACACACACACACACACACACACACACACACACACACACACACACACACACACACACACACACACACACACACACACACACACACACACACACACACACACACACACACACACACACACACACACACACACACAGCAACAAGCACCCAGCAGTATAATAAGTATAATATTCACTGTTGTGGATAATGATACATTGCACAATGGCTTCCCAGGGGATAATAATCATTTAGCTTTATAAAAACTTAAATTTGTTATGAAATTAAACAATAATCAAGCCAAAATCTAAGCAGCACGCATCTTTCCTATTACATGAACGACAACACCTTGTCTGTCGTATAAGGCTAGGAACCTACGAAAGCTGGTCTATAGTGTACAGTACCTGTTTTCAAACCCCACCCTCTCACACGACCCCCGACCTACCCCCTATGATTGGTCAAGAGGCTCTCTTTCTCTTATCTGATTGGCTGGTGGCTTACCCCAACCACTGCAACCTGAAGACCACTTTAAAGGGTCAATCTGGAATTTGTCCATCCATTTGTAGTTTGATTGTCCCTTTAATGGCTTTAATGGCTGTTCTCATTGTTTTTATAAGCACAGCTGCCTTGAGCACTGAGCAGTACGGTACATGCAGACTACAGAGCCCTCGTTGTAGGAAAGATAACTCTAGCAGAACACACAACATTACCTCTGAATATACACTTGTTTATTGTGCTGAAATTTGGGTCAGAGTACCTTTTTCAAGACAGCCTTGTCTCTGTGGAGAGGAGAGGTGGTTGTAGCAGGTTGTTATCAGGGACGCTGGAATAATGGCTTGTCTTTAAGGTGGCTAATCTTTAGTGATTAAGTTCTGCAGTGTCGTATCTGCCTTGATATCTGGGGCTGCATGGACACTGGTTCACAGGAACTCTCTCTCTCTCTCTCAATTTCCATTTCAATTTAAGGGCTTTATTGACATGGGGCACATATGTTTACATTGTCAAGGCAAATTAAATAGATAATAAACAATAAAAATGTTTTACAGTAAACATTAAACTCACAAAAGTTCCAAAAGAATAAAGACATTTCAAATGTCATATTATGTCTAATATTATGTCTATATACAGTGTTCTCTCTCTCTCTCTCTCTCTCTCTCTCTCTCTCTCTCTCTCTCTCTCTCTCCCCCTGCATACACCACTCTATTTCTTTCTATTATGACTCCCCCATTCTACTTCACTATGACCCCCTCATCTACCTCCCTCTGTCTCTCTCTAATTCACTCTCTCATCGCCCTTTTTGTCTCCTGTTTTAGTGGTCCTATGGGTTCTACCTGACACACAACCAGGGGCAGAGTGGCTTCGAGTTGTTCTTCAAAACCAAGGAGCTGAAGAAGAAATGGCTGGAGCAGTTTGGCATGGCCATGTGAGTGTGTGTTGTGTCCCATGTCATGCCTCTGCCTCACTCCCCCTGCAGCAGTGTGTGTTGTGTCCCATGTCATGCCTCTGCCTCACTCCCCCAGCAGCAGTGTGTTTGTGTCCCACGTCATGCCTCTGCCTCACTCCCCCTGCAGCAGTGTGTTTGTGTCCCACGTCATGCCTCTGCCTCACTCCCCCTGCAGCAGTGTGTGTTGTGTCCCATGTCATGCCTCTGCCTCACTCCCCCAGCAGCAGTGTGTTTGTGTCCCACGTCATGCCTCTGCCTCACTCCCCCTGCAGCAGTGTGTGTTGTGTCCCATGTCATGCCTCTGCCTCACTCCCCCTGCAGCAGTGTGTGTTGTGTCCCATGTCATGCCTCTGCCTCACTCCCCCTGCAGCAGTGTGTTTGTGTCCCACGTCATGCCTCTGCCTCACTCCCCCTGCAGCAGTGTGTGTTGTGTCCCATGTCATGCCTCTGCCTCACTCCCCCAGCAGCAGTGTGTTTGTGTCCCATGTCATGCCTCTGCCTCACTCCCCCTGCAGCAGTGTGTTTGTGTCCCACGTCATGCCTCTGCCTCACTCCCCCTGCAGCAGTGTGTGTTGTGTCCCATGTCATGCCTCTGCCTCACTCCCCCAGCAGCAGTGTGTTTGTGTCCCATGTCATGCCTCTGCCTCACTCCCCCTGCAGCAGTGTGTGTTGTGTCCCATGTCATGCCTCTGCCTCACTCCCCCAGCAGCAGTGTGTTGTGTCCCATGTCATGCCTCTGCCTCACTCCCCCTGCAGCAGTGTATGTTGTGTCCCATGTCATGCCTCTGCCTCACTCCCCCTGCAGCAGTGTGTGTTGTGTCCCATGTCATGCCTCTGCCTCACTCCCCCTGCAGCAGTGTGTGTTGTGTCCCATGTCATGCCTCTGCCTCACTCCCCCTGCAGCAGTGTGTTTGTGTCCCATGTCATGCCTCTGCCTCACTCCCCCTGCAGCAGTGTGTGTTGTGTCCCAGGTCATGCCTCTGCCTCACTCCCCCTGCAGCAGTGTGTTTGTGTGTGTGTGTGTGTGTTTCTGTGAGAGAGACAGATAAAGTGTTTGTGTGTGTCCTCTATCGTGTGTACTGCCTTAGTGTCACAGTATTGACATGTCACTCTTCCAGTTATTCAGGTAAGTACAGATCATGATTAATGAGTGTCACAGTCCTGAACTCTCCTGGCACCCTGCTCTGAAACACTAAAGACACCAAAGACTCCCCTCCCCTCACCTGCTCCAAATCACCAGACTGATACAACAACCAGAACTGACTGCCTGGACAAAACCTATATAATTCTTTCTTAGACAATCAAAACTCCTTTCAGTGAATGGTGCAATTATATATTATGCTTGCACGAGAACAGCGCCTCTTTGCAAATACACACAAGCGTTCCAGCTTTGATTCATGGATAAAACGTGTGTTCCTGTATGTTCTATAATTACTTTGCACAAAAACATAAAACTGTGCCAAATATTGCCAAATATAAAGGGGATGTTTAACTACTTTATCAAATTGCTTGAATAAACACCAGTGTGTTAAATTCACTCTGTAATAGACTGGAGATCTAACAATGTCCTGACAGAGAAGCTGATTAGTGACTCTGACTCAGAATGGGTTTTATCAAGTAGTCCATTGACTCAACTACATGCACGCTTGGCCATATAGGAATATTGTCCCCATAAGTCCTCTGTGTCATCTCTCTCAGTCTCGTTGGGGACTTCACTCGCACATGTGATCTAACATGCACCTGTCATCATAAATACCACTGAGCCAAACACAAACACATCTGGTCATCTAGTGGAGGACAGGGGTCCTTTTCACACTGTAGCTATTTTAGAGAGGAGGAGTGGAGATCAGAGGATCTGGGATTATTAGATGCTTTGTTGGTGTTGATAACGACATTTACAATTATTTACAACGGGGGTGGGGGACACCTGCTATAGGAAAAAAAGGGGGGGGAAACAATTGACCGTTTGCTAAGACCCACCCCCCTTGGTTACTGTTCCAACCTCAGACAACATTTTCCCTGGAAGCCCAATTCCCCATTTAACCACATTCGAAATCCCCCCACAATGATCTCAAACTGTGTTTGTAATACACAATGAAATGAAACACAGACTGACTACCCCTTGCTAATCAGGAAACTCTTGGGTATGTTGTGGTGGACTGTCATTACAATTGCTTCACAGGATCCTGGTAAAAGGATGTTTGTAGCTAGCCACTGAAGGGCTCTGAATTCACTGTCAGCATGCAGTCAACGCTGTAACTATCCTGATGTCGACAGCAGATGGAAGCTCTATTCATAACATTGCTAAATTAGCTAGCTGACATATTTTCATTTTACATAGTTTATTTGCACCTTATTTGTAGAACAATCTTCAAAATGTTGTTAAATGTGATGTTCTAGTTCCTCTAGGGAAATTCACAAAGCTGATTGAGGACCTTATTACTGATGAGTGTGTTTTTTTTGTTTTGATCGTGTTTTTCTTTCCGCTTTCATTTGGTATTTATATTGATTTGTGTATTTTCTGTAATTTATGTAATTCAGGGCTTATCTGTAGAAGAGACCTTGGTCTCAGCATGACTAAAATAAAGGTGGGGGGGGGGGGAAATAAAAAAAAG
This sequence comes from Salvelinus alpinus, assembly GCF_045679555.1. Taxonomy (NCBI): domain Eukaryota; kingdom Metazoa; phylum Chordata; class Actinopteri; order Salmoniformes; family Salmonidae; genus Salvelinus; species Salvelinus alpinus. The sequence continues at coordinate 72,022,878 of NC_092093.1, forward strand.
AAGAAAAAAAGGCTAGCTAGCTGATGTTAGCAATGTTGGTGAGACTGAGAGCTAGCTAACCAGCTGAGCTAGCAAACAATATAACAACAGTATCAATTTGGATTCAGGAATCACAGTAGCAAGTACTCTCCAATTATTTAGTCATTTAAACTCAGTTTTTGCCATAGCCTTCACTGGCTTTCATGTGATTTAAAGATCAGAATGTCCGAGGTGTTGGACTCGATGACAGTTGCTATCCATTGATACGCTGCGATTGGTTGCCGAAAATTCTGAAGCAGGGCTTAGTGAAGGGTCAATTATATTAAATAGTACTTTGGACTGTTCTATGCCGGTGATATCAGAAACAAAAAGAGAAAAGGAGGAAAGGAAGGAAGGAAGGAAGAAGAAGAAAGACAGCATCAGAGAAGAAAATAGAAAATAGGGGAAGAAAAAAGTTCAAAGGCGTGACGCAATGCTGAGAGAAGCTTGAGCTTGATTAACTCAGTGGAATTAATGAGTTTGGAGCGGAGAGAGAGAGAGACAGGAGAGAGAGACAGAGAGAGACTGTGAAGAGAAAGAAATAGAGAGACAGAAAGAGAGAGGCAGAAGAGTTAGAGAGCAAGAGACAGAGAGAGCGAGAGAGAGACGCTCCTTCAGTTTCTTTGGCACACAATCACTGAGTCACTTGGCTCCCTGGAGAGACTGTTGACTGATCCCAGTACTGTTGTTTTGTCACGCGCTGCAGCTCAGTTCAGCTCAACACAGTGAGGAGGAGGAGGAGACACATTTAGACTGCTAATATAATGGCACTGTACTCAAACTAACTCTGGATTACTTGACCTAACCCACATGAAAAAATACTATAGTATACTATGATATAAATACTATAGTATTCACTGTAGTGTTTTTGCGGAAATAACTGTAGTATTCACTGTAGTGTTAGCTGTAGTATACTGTAGTATTTACAGTTAACTGTAGTATGAATATTGTAGTAAAAGAAAAGTATTATAATTATGTTTTTGCTGACTGTAGTATACTGTCGTATTTACTGTAGTGTTTTAGTTTTATTATCTTTGACATAGAAGTGGAGGCTTTTTCTTTCAGGAAACCTACTGGGGAAATGTTCCATAACCTGTAGGTAGGTAGGACTGGTGTCTGAACGGATAGTTCAGAGCTTCTGCTCTTTTCCATAACCTGTAGATAGGGTGCATTCGGAAAGTATTCAGACCTCTTGACTTTTTCACCATTTTGTTACTTCACAGCCTTATTCTAAAATGTATAAAAATATAAAAAAATCGCTCATCAATCTACACACAATACCCCATAATGACAAAGCAAAAAACTTTTTTTAAGTGTTTGCAAATAAAAAAATAAAAAAATAATGAAATATCACATTTATACAAGTATTCAGACCCTTTACTCAGTACTTTGCTGAAGCACCTTTGGCAGCGATTACAGCCTCGAGTCTTCTTGGGTATGACGCTACAAGGTAGGCACACATGTCTTTGGGGAGTTTCTCCCATTCTTTTCTGCAGATCCTCTCAAGCTCTGTCAGGTTGGATGGGGAGCGTCACTGCACAGCTATTTTCAGGTCTCTCCAGAGATGTTCGATCGGGTTCAAGTCCAGGCCCTGGCTGGGCCACTCAAGGACACCCAGAGACTTGTCCCGAAACCACTCCTGCGTTGTCTTGGTTGTGTGCTTGGGGTCATTATCCTGTTGGAAGGTGAACCTTCACCCCCAGTCTGAGGTCCTGAGCGCTCTGGAGCAGGTTTTCATCAAGGATCTCTCTGTACTTTGCTCCGTTCATCTTTCCCTCGATCCTGACTAGTCTCCCAGTCCCTGCCGCTGAAAACATCCCCACAGCATGATGCTGCCACCACCATGCTTCACCGTAGGGACTGTCATGTTCCTTTTACTGAGGAGTGGCTTCTGTCTGGCCACTCTACCATAAAGGCCTGATTGGTGGAGTGCTACAGAGATGGTTGTCCTTCTGGAGGGTTCTCCCATCTCCACAGAGGAACTCTGGAGCTCTGTCATCTGCCTGACCAAGGCCCTTCTCCCCCGATTGCTCAGTTTGGCCGGGCGTACAGCTCTAGGAAGAGTCTTGGTGGTTCCACACTTCTTCCATTTAAGAATGATGGAGGCCACTGTGTTCTTGGGGACCTTCAATACTACATAAATTGTTTGGTACCCTTCCCCAGACCCTTCCTCAGCTCTACGGGATATTCCTTTGACTGTCATCTGTGGGACCTTATATAGACAGATGTGTGCCTTTTCAAATAATGTCCAATCAATTGAATTTACCACAGTTGGACTCCAATCAAGTTGTAGAAACATCTAAAAAATGGAAACAGGATGCACCTGAGCTCAATTTCGCATTTCATAGCAAAGGGTCTGAATACTTACGTAATAAATTGTGTGTAGATTTTAGATTTTAGAATATGTATATATATATTTTTACCTTTATTTAACTAGGCTAGTCAGTTAAGAACAAATTCTTATTTTCAATGACGGCCTAGGAACAGTGGCCTTGTTCAGGGGCAGAACGACAGATTTTTGGCATTTAGGTTTTTCACTTATGGGTGGCACAAAATGTGATATGGGGAGGGGAATGGGTTAGGTATATGCAAATTAAATAGTCTGGTATTTACTATAGTTAAAAGCAGTGTAGTGTTTTTGCGGACTGTAGCGTTTTTGCGAACATTACTGGTGTATTTACTATAGTATTCTACAGTATATTACAACATTCTATATTAAGTACTACACATGATCGAGGGATACTACATTGTGTACTGTAATATTCTACAGTATACTGTCATATTTTTTTCATGTGGGAAGAATCAGGAAGTCTGTCTCGGGTTGCTACCAGGTTTTTTATTTATTAAAATTGGCAAAAATTAGGTGAAGGCCCCTGACGTCAAGTGGTACTATGGGCAACATGTGACATAACGACTTATGTAAGTAATACAGAAACTGCCGAGCTTGTATCAAAGTACTGTGTAGTCTGTATGTAGACTGTAGAGCTACAGTCAAGTTCCAATGTGGAACCGAGATTTGCTACTAGTATAGCTGACTGCAGTTACCTTAACGTCACAATGTGAAACTGCCAATGTACGATTGCACTTGTCTTATCTAATCTTCATAGCCTTTCTTTCCCATGTCTTGTAGATCCAACATACGTCCAGAGAATGGCACCAGTAACCTCCATGAGTTCAAGATGCACACCTTCGACAGAATCACATCCTGTAGCTACTGCCACATGCTGCTAAGGTACGGGGTCACACACGCACACGCGCACACACTACATGTTATTTTACATTTGAGTCATTTAGCAGACGCTCTTATCCAGAGCGACTTACAGGAGTAATTAGGGTTAAGTGCCGTGCTCAAGGGGATAGCAACAGATTTTTGACTGACAACCCTGAACCTGTGTCTACAACCAATGGGTATATATTGGTTGGGGCCGGCAGGTAGCCTAGTGGTTAGAGCTTTGGGTCTAAAGGTTACTGGCCCCAAGCTGACAAGGTAAAAATCTGTCGTTCTGCCCCTGAACAAGGAACCCCCTATTCCTCGTCATTGTAGATAAGAATTTGTTCACTTGCCTAGTTAAATATATGGATCACTTCATGTCTGTGAAGTGTTGTGAAGAAGACCCAGCTGGTGACCCTATATGGCCCATAACTACCCATTCCGGGTGGATGTCAGACGGGGAAAATATATTTAAAATATATTTGAGCATGCAGGAGGACAAATATACTAGGCGAGAAGGGGAGTAACAAGAGTGTGAGCTGACTGAGCATGTGCAGTGCACCTGTGTGTATGGTGTGTTTACAACATCTGTGTGTAACCATGACCCTAACCCATGACCCTAACCCTAACCCTAACCCTAACCCTAGCTTCATGTCCACAACCTGGCTCAACCCTAACCCTAGCCTCACCCACAACCCTAACCTTAACCCCAGCTTCAAGTCCACATCTGGGTTCAACCCTAACCCATACCTTAGCTACCATGGATGTCCACACCCTGGCTCAACCCTAATTCTAGTGTGTGTGCGTGGCTCACGAGTTAGTCACACTGGGGCTGCTGGGCTTTACATCATTGTAATCAGCAGGAGGTTCTGGAGCGGTTATGTAAAAGAAAATACCGCCGCAGGTAGGTAGGAGTGGAGAGGTGATTGCGGATGGTTGAACCCGAGACAGGGGAGTTAGAATAGCACCAAGTCACATCTTCGTCCTCCTCCTCTTTCTTTACTCCCTCTCTTTATCCTACACAGACACACACACACACACACACACACACACACACACACACACACACACACACACACACACACACACACACACACACACACACACACACACACACACACACACACACACACACACACACACACACACACACACACACAGTCTTGCGCAGCTAACCTTGTGGGGGCATACAATTCAGTCCCATTCAAAATCCTATTTTCCGTAACCCCTAACCTTAACCCTAATCCGTACTCTTAGCCTAACCTTATCCCTAACCTTATCCCTAACCCTAACCCTAACTCTAAACCAAAAACCTAACCTTAACCCTAACCCTAGCTCCTAACCCTAAAACTAATTCTAACCCTAACACAAATTCTAACCTTAACCCTAAACCCCCTAGAAATAGCATTTGACCTTGTGGGGACCAACAAAATGTTCCACAAGTATAGTTAAAAACACACACACAAACACACACACAAACACACACACACATACCACACTGAGTAACACTGGTTGTCCCTCTCTTCTCTCTTCCAGGGGTATCTTTAACCAGGGGTACCTGTGCTCCAAGTGTGGTGTTGGAGCCCATAAGGAATGTCTGGGGAGGTTTGGCAGCTGTGGAAAAACAGGTGAGAACCCCCCTCAAAACACAGACTCAAGAAAGCAGTACAGTACAAGTAGTACAGTACATACACTATATGACCGATAGTATGTGGACAGCTGCTCGTCAAACATCTCATTCCAAAATCATGAGCATTACATTTTTTTTACAATCTCTAGGACCCATTTCTCAATACTTAGGTCACTTTTTCAAAACTCTTCACACAGTTCTCCTAACCAACTTTCGGCTTGGCACAGCTTTTAATTTCACATCCAAAATGCACTAAAACTACCAAAACACTTCATACATGTCTCAAATCAACTCATTCTTCCATAACACTAGCAAAGGTTGTCACCCAACAAGCACACTTTGTCACTCATAAAACAATGACCTAAAAAACACTAACAACAGGTAGCTTTACACAATGTTTTCTTTTGTAAAATTTCTTTACAAAACAAGAATGACACCTCTCTACTGTTTAGAATTCACTGCAGTATATGTTACAGGAAGGAATCAGACATATTGCAATATGCTTCCATATGTTTTATGTCATTTTTTGGAATTGAGTGATTCCAAAATACAAGAACTTGTATATACACCATCTACCAATACAGATACAGTAGCAATGCTAGTCAACCCTGTCTTCTGCATTTGGCCACAGGTTCTCATCCACATTTCATCTTATGTCATATTGGGCAATACACTTAGGAAATAATATTTTGCCATGCCTGGTCCATCCCTGGAAATCTTCTGCAGATATGTCCAGGCATCCAGCATTCATTGTGTCAAGGAGGGACATTTGATCATGTGGATGGTGGTCATAAACCTTTCACCTCCATGAGGAAAATAATTCCTCTATGGGGTTGAGGAATGGAGAGTAAGGTGGGAGGAAAAGTGACACCATCCTGGGATGGGCTGCAAACCACTCTGTGACTGCATGGGAGTGGTGAAATGCCACATTGTCCCATACAATTACAAACGTTGGCCGATTTCGCCTCACTGCAACCCTTTCCTCACCTGGCACAACCCTTCCGTAGAGGTCATCCAGGAATGAAATGAGACCCTCTGTGTTGTATGACCCAATTAGCGGTTTTTGTAACAGCAATCCATCAGAGGATATTGCTGTACACATTGTGATGTTGGCACCCCTCTGGCCCGGGACATCCACGGTGGCTCTTTTCCCAATCACATTCCTTCCTCACCGCCGTGTTTTGGCCAAGTTGAAACCAGCCTCATCCAGAAAGATGAATATGTGGGGTGTTTGCCTGGCTTCAATCTCAATGATTCTCTAAAATAAATCCACAAGGCAACATAAGAGTTAGGCTGTTACGGTAGTTTACATTATACCTAAAAACAGGCCATGGTGTGCCTCTGCCCTGTTTGGTTTTGTTCAAAACCAGTTCTGTATTTTATAGTCATCTTACCGAGACATATTGGTTCCTGAGTTGCTTGACTCGTTCAGAGTTCCTCTCAAAGGGGACAGTGTACAACTGCTTCATCCTGACTTGATGTTGTTTCAGGACTCTAGAAATAGTTGTTATGCTTACATTGTGAATATTTCCAAATGTAATGTTGTCTGCCAACACTCTGTCTCGAATCTCTGTGAGTTTTATGCCATTGTTTCTGATGACCATATCAACGATTGCAGTTTCCTGCACAGCAGTGAAAATCCTACCTCTCCCGCCTGTGGGAGGTAACCGTTGGGTCCTAAGCAGAAATACAAATACAATTACACACAAGTAGGTTTGGAGGCAATGCTCAATTTACTTCTGTAATGTGCAGTTCAGTCAGATGTCCTTGCAGAATGCACATCTTACCTGTTGTTTTGCCGGAAATTTCTCACAATAGATTCCACTGTTGAGCGTTGCAGATTTGGCTGCACTCTCAGACCAGCCTCTCTCATTGATAGACCATGATTTATTACATTGTCAATTATAGTAGCCCTAATCTCATCTGAGACAACAGCTCTTGATCTTCCTCTCAGTCTTCTTCCACCACACATACGTACTCCTCTCCCTCTCCCAGCCACTCTTCTTCCTCTGTCAGCCACTTCTCTATCTCTGGCTGGGTCCATGTTTACATTACAGTACAGCATTATTCCTAAGATGTCCCCTTTTGTATAGATGGTAATGAAATTGAAAGACTAACACCTGGGTAGGTTTTCAGATGCAATGTGAATCAGCTGTGGTTGGTCTAATTGTTTTGATAGTATTTATTTTATTTGATAGTATTAAGCCGAATCCACTAATTTGAAGGGGTGTCCACATACTTGTGTATATATACTCTTAAAATGTATATTTCATGTTAATGTGTATACCTGAAAGTAAATTGAAAATCTGCCGATAATTAACCTAGAATAAGGAAAAGCTCATAGTCACTGTGTATGGGGATTGGTCAGAGTATGAAACCTGAACACTTATATAACTCCAATCAAATAACATCAATGTTCTCACTCACTGTACATACCTTTAAACTGTTCACTGTGCTCACTCACTGTACATACCTTTAAACTGCTCACTGTTCTCACTCACTGTACATACCTTTAAACTGCTCACTGTGCTCACTCACTGTACATACCTTTAAACTGTTCACTGTTCTCACTCACTGTACATACCTTTAAACTGCTCACTGTGCTCACTCACTGTACATACCTTTAAACTGCTCACTGTGCTCACTCACTATACATACCTTTAAACTGTTCACTGTCCTCACTCACTGTACATACCTTTAAACTGTTCACTGTTCTCACTCACTGTACATACCTTTAAACTGCTCACTGTGCTCACTCACTGTACATACCTTTAAACTGTTCACTGTGCTCACTCACTGTACATACCTTTAAACTGCTCACTGTGCTCACTCACTGTACATACCTTTAAACTGTTCACTGTGCTCACTCACTGTACATGCCTTTAAACTGTTCATTGTGCTCACTCACTGTACATACCTTTAAACTGTTCACTGTGCTCACTCACTGTACATACCTTTAAACTGTTCACTGTGCTCACTCACTGTACATACCTTTAAACTGTTCACTGTGCTCACTCACTGTACATGCCTTTAAACTGTTCACTGCACACACACACACGCATGCGTATGTGCACACACACACACACACACACACACACACACACACACACACACACACACACACACACACACACACACACACACACACACACACACACACACACACACACACACACACACACACACATGTAATGGGAACAGAACATGAGTGATTAGAGTAGACTGATCATGACATTCCTCATGACAAACAGGTCCTGCAGACTTCCCCTGACTTGCAGTGAGTGTGTCAGTGGCCTGTGTGTGTGTGTGTGTGTGTGTGTGTGTGTGTGTGTGTGTGTGTGTGTGTGTGTGTGTGTGTGTGTGTGTGTGTGTGTGTGTGTGTGTGTGTGTGTGTGTGTGTGTGTGTGTGTGTGTGTGTGTGTGTGTGTGTGTGTGTGTGTGTGCAGATTGCAGCAAGGTGCCTGCTCCTGTTGGTGTTGGCATCACTCACAAGCAATCAGGTCAGCAGTGCAATAACACAGTCACCAGCTA